>NC_061863.1:645000-1290000 GCF_907164915.1 Impatiens glandulifera | reverse complement strand
CTTATTATTATTATAAAAATCATGGTTTTATTATTAGTGATAATAATACCACAGAACCCATAAAATTTAATTTTATTTAGTAATTCAAAATTTTAGATTGATTCAAAATACACCACTTAATTAAACATTATTTTACTCAATTAAATAAATAAAATAATAAATACCTTTATTTTAAATTATATATTAATATAATTGAAGTCTTTTTATAAAAAATAAATAAATAAATAAATAAACTCCCTTCAAAATTATCACAAATAATTAATTTTAAATGACTAACTGGTATTGTAACCGAAAACCGAATCCACCTACTCTTAATTATCTTTTGTACCATTTATACACAATTAAAGTCTTCAAATTAAGTATTGTGCATGCTCCACTATTCTCGATTCCTTCTACTAAGAGACAAAACAGTAAATTTTTTTCTTTGGATTAATATAATATGTGGATTCGATTTGCAATGGATTATATAATATATATATATATATATATTTTCTTTTTTATTAATATAATCACATCCTAAAGAACTATTTAATATGTTGACGATCTCACCCTATATTTCATAAATTTAATCCTTCTCAGACTCAAACATTTGTAATTTGTGAATTTGGGAAATTGAGAGAGGACGAAGGTGGTTAAGGATAAAAAATGAGGAGATAGAAGATAGAAAAAATTTGTTAATTTTTCAACTAATCAAATTACATCAGGTATTCCCTTTTAAATTCTCTCCGCCAGTCATTTCTTTTTTATTACAAATCGACCTAAATAAATTTGAGACATTCTGTATGTAGTTAATTATGGTATTCTTCTCATAAATTAATAAACAGAACATTAATAACTATTTTTTATTACTAATTCATTTTTTTTTTCAAAACCAGGAATTGGTTTATAACTAATAACTATTTTATATATACTATTTTAAAATTTTAATATAAAGGATATTACTTACTTCAGTAAGTGATTGTTTGAGGAGGTGAGTTTTTGGGTTTTATTTGAATTTTCTATTAAAAATATTTGTTTGATAAAATAAGGAAAAAAATGTTGTTTTTTTTTTAATTTTAAAACTAATTTATTTTTGAGTTGAAAGGATAAGATTAATATGAAAGAATTATGTATTAGAGAAAGAAATGATAGAGTGAAACAAATGAGTAATTTAGTAGTTTTACTTTGAGCTTCTTATTTTAAACCCTTTTTTATTTTTTTAATTATTTAAATATGTAAGACCCATTATCATTATATTCAGCTTTTAACTTGTTTGATTATTTTCTTTTAGCTCAAAAATTTGGTTAAATAAAAATAAATTATTTAAGTTTTTAATAATTTAATTATTAAAATTAAACAAAAATATTTTAGCTGATAAAATTAATGATTTGATAGTAGAATAATATATATATATATATATATAATAATGTTTAATTTTAAAGTGTCCAAATTCCTAGATCGAGAATTGTGTGTTTAATTTGGAGTTATAATATATATATAAAAGTAAATATATATTTGAATCGGATCGTGGGTTGACTCGTTTATAAATTTATAACAGTTAAAAATAAAATTATAAATGATATATTCAAATTGTTACCTAATAAAAACAAATACAACCATTTAATTAGTTATGCAAATAAATTATATATTTTAAATTTAACACAAAATTTGATAAACGTGAATATAAATTTAATTTTTTATTATTACTTGTATTAATAATTTTATTGATAATATATTTAAATAAAAATAAATAATGTTGTTTGATTATTATTTTATGAATTATTTTTAATAAATAATTTTATATATTTAATAATTTTATATATATTAATAATTTTATAATTTATATAATTATTTATTATTATTATTATATATATATATATATAAAGATGTTTAAAAATTAATATATGATATATTTAAATAAAATTATATATTAAATATATATATATAACAACATATTTAAAAATTAATTTGTGGTATATTTAAATAAAAATAAATCCTCCCTTTATATACCATATATATATATAATTATAAAATAATTTTAACAATAATAAGGTACAGTAGTTAAAGTATTCACATTTCAAATTTGAGACTAGAAATTAGAGAATTATTGATCAAAATATCTAAAATGAGTTTGTAAGTGTATAATGTTCAAAATGAGGTTATGTGATGGTGGTATATGTGTGCGTGAATTTGAGGGATTAAATGATTAATCGATCAAAATGTCTAAAATGAGTTTGTTAGTGCATAGTGTTCAAAGTGAAGTTATATGATGGTAATATATGTGGGTGTGGATTGGAGGGATTAAAAAATTGATTAATAAAAATATCTAAAATGATGGTACAATATGACAGGTAATTAATAACAAAATAGTGAGGATAACAAAATAGTGAGGATAAATGTGATTAATAATGACGAATTTGTTAACATATAATATTTAAAATGATGGTAAGTGTGGTGAGTGATTAGATATCTTCTGATTGACTATTTTCGGAATGTAGATCAAAATAATGAATATATTTAGATAATATTACTTTAGTTTTCATAGTAAGTATATACCAGTAATTATATATTAAATATATATAATAATTTATTTAAAATTTAATTTATAATATATTTAAATAAAAATAAATTAATTTGTTTGATTATTTGTTTTCATTTTATATTAATTTTTTTTTCTTATTTTTTTTTACTTTTTTCTTTATATTTATTAGATACACTATAAATTTTTAATTTTTAATCTTATATTTTTTCTTTATTTAAAATTTTTAAATAAATAATTATATATATATATATATACAATAATTCTATTTCATTAATTATTTTATATTATATAAAAAATTTAAAAATATTCTTACCTCTTTAATTAAAATTTTCAAATAATTTGTTACTTTTTTTTATATATATTTAAGTTTATATACAAAATATACATATATAAAATTATAAATTTAATTTAATAATCACAAATGGTGTGGTGTATTGGTTAAAGTGTAAAATTTCAAACTTGAAATTATGTTTTGTGTCTTAATTGAAGCACATTTTAAAGGATGTATTATAAATATTAAAATGATTATGATATATGGGAGTGTAAATTTGAGAGATTAAAAGAATTATCACATTTTAGAAGATGGATGCGAATTTGAGGGATTAAGTGAATTGTGGTTCGAATTGAATCTAATGCACAAAATAAGAGTATAATGTGATAGATAACGACGAATTAATTGGATAAAAATGTCCAAAGTAAATGTAGATGTTGGTCGATAATGAGATGGAACAAAATGTTTAATGTGTGAGTAGAAGGTAGTCGTAGATGTAGCAAAATGTTAGTTTTTTGTGTTTAATTTTTTTTTATTTGTTAATGTTTATATATGTTTTATAGTTGCAATTGTACCATATTTAAATGTCTATTTAATAGTTTCTCTTTTTTATAATGGCGATTTTATTTGAAAATAATATCACTTTGAACAACTATTTTTATTTTTTTAAATTATTATTATTTTTATTTAATTAAAATGATGGTCTAGAATATATTTTAATTATATGTATTAACAATTTTAATTAACATTTTTTTTATTTAAACACAATTTCAATTCTATCGATTTCTAAATAGATTTATATAAAATTAATCAATTTAATTTGAAATTGGTCAGTACATTTAGTTTGAATTTGTTTGAAATATCTCAAATAATTTTGAAAACAAGTCATCTTAATTATTAATTCTAAAACTTTATTATAAATGATGGGTGTCTATAATAATGTTGATTTCTTATTGTTTAACTCTTTATTTTAATACATTTAATTAAATTTTATAAATTTTAATATATTTAATTAGTTCTTGCAACGCAATAAATTTATGCTAATTTTTGTAAAAACTAGGAAAACAAAATCCTAAAATCAGTCTATCAAACATGCTCTAATTGTATATGTTTTCTATCTAAGTTATAAATATATTTTTCAAAATTGATTTGTTGTTAAAATTATAATTAACTTTGAAAAAAAAAATTGTTTATTTGTTTTATAATTTTGTTCTAAATTTATTTTTGGCATAATAAATAATAGGATATTTGAATTTTTAATTAATTAAATTATTAAACATTGTTTATGTGTTTAAAGTATAAATTAATAAAAGTAAAGTAAAAATATTTTAATATTTTAGTTAATTAAATAATTAACTTAATATTTAAAATGAGATGACTAGGGAAACTAAATGAGTTTATTTAGATATTGTTTAACATTCAAATTTTGACGAAATAGAGAAACCAACACATTAGTAATATTGTGATTCTCCAACTATTAGTAATTTGTATTAAAACATCAAATATAATGTAAAATTATTTTAGTTTTTGAATTATAATTGAATATTATAATTTTTAATTAATTAAATAAAATAATATAATAAATATAAAATTAATATATATATATATATATAAATATATTTATATCAACTAAATTAAAAATAAAATTCCAAACTTCAACTTCCACACCAGACCAGACCTCTGTCTTAGTACGCCCCAAAAAAGAACCCATATAAAATATGTAATTAGAAACCCCATATAAAATAATAAGAACCCATATAAAATATGTAATTAGAAACCCCATAAAAAATAATAAGCCTGACTTTACCGCTCTAATTATAATTTTTCACCAACCATGATCATCCTCCTCTCTTTATATATCTCAACTTTTCTTTGTATGTGATGAAAGAAAATTGCCATGGCCATTCAATTCTCAAGGGTTGTTGAAGTAAAATATCTCTTCTGGTTTTTCGTCATTCATATGCCTCTAACTTCATTAATCCGTCACATCAGGGATTCCCCAAATTATGACATTGACAATCTATCCAAAATCATCATTTCTATCTTATTTTCACTCTACTTCTTCTTCTCCATTTGTATTTTTTTCGCCTCCTCTAAAATATCCCTCCACTTTCAACTGCAAACATCTCGTCTATTTAACATTTCTAAGGGATATTTTTCACTTCAATTTCTCGCTCTTCTGTTCTTTTCATTGTTTTTAAAATTCCACCATTTATTCGGGGTTACTCTCTTCGTTACGTTCTTTTCGTACCCTTCACGTGAAAATATTCACCTCACAAATGAAAACGAGCAAGAAAGTCAAGAATTTAACCACGTAGTTATTCATGTGGAAGAAGAAGGAGGCCAAGAAGATGAAGATGACGTTTAATTGCCATCGAATTGCTGCTTTCTATTTTTATTTATGTTTTTTTTTTATTATATATAAATATATATAAGTGAAAAAATCAAAGTGGACTCTATCTTGGAATAAATTTATTAAAAAATGAAAAAAATTATCATTTTGTCTGCCCAAAGAGGTAGACAATGGTAATAATCGGCCTTAACGGCTTTGGATATGTAATGAAGTATTCGGGAATATTATGTTATTTTAATAAAAATGTATGTAAAAACTATATGTATCTTATGTTATTTTAATAAATTGTTTGGTGTTCATCTTTCATTTCTACCCAAAATGTTATAATATTGATTGTTCTTCATTTTAGCTGATTTCGATTTCAATTCATCAGCTGTAGGACTAATCAAAGTTCGCAAATGATTCAGATGCATGCCAGTTGATTTCATAATCATCATTGAATACAGATATGACACCCAACTTCTAATTCTTCCCGCCACTTACAAATCACAATCAATCATTTATTTTATCTGCTAATGTGACTCTCTATATTAGAAGACAGTACGTACCATCTAATTCTCAGCAGAGGATCTCATCCCACCCACCCCGGCATAACATAAAAAACAATTAATATTCCTCGATTCAGTCATGGAAGGCGAGACCGTGGACTCTATTGTCAATTTGGGTGGCGGCGGCGGCGGTTATGGATACAACTCCGGCGATAGAGGTGGAAGTAGTGGAGGTGGAGGACGCGGTGATGGTGGTGGTTGGTACTATAAGTCTATAACTGTGGAGGAGATACTCACGTGGTGGAGGTAAAATATCTGGTCTGGTTTATCTTGGTTCATATGCCTCTATCTTTATTCATCCAAAATGATTACATTCCTATTCCTATTCCTATTCCTATATTGTTTTCATTATACTTCCTCTTCACCGTTCCTATCATTTTCGCCTCTTCTAAAATATTCCTCCACTTTCACCTGCAAACAGTTCGTCTATTTAGCATTTCCAATGGATATTTTTCACTTAAATTTCTCCCTCTTCTATTCTTTTCTTACTTCTTAAAACTCCCACATTTATTCGCTGTTACTCTTTTCGTTACGTTCTTCTCTTACCCTTCTCGTGAAAATATCCATTTCACACTCGAGAAAACGAGCAAGAAAGTCGAGATTCTAACCGCATAGCTATCTATGTCCAAGAAGAAGGAGAAGAAGAATAAAGAGAAAGAGAAAGAGAAGGAGAAAATTTAATTGTCATTGAATTGTCAAAATGAATTAACTTTATACTTTTATTTATGGGTGTCATGAAATATGAAGGAGTGTTATGTTATTTCATTTTAATAAAAATGTAAGTATTTGATTTGTAAGATATAATTATAAATTGTTTGGAGTTCATCTTTTGTTTCTAAACAAAATGTTATAATATTGATTGTTCTTTTTCATCTTCATTTGAGCTGATTTCGAATGATATATATATATATATATTTATAAAACAAATAAGATGTTATATATATTATAATGTTTAAATAAGTTAAGTTTTAAGAGATTTTAAATAAAATTAATCTATAATAAAATCTATTTTATATCAGTTGTCTGTCGGGCCGTGATTTAACTTTTAGGTCCTTGGATGTCCAGCATTAACTGACGTGTCATGGTATGAAAATGAAATCCCAACCAGATATGAAAGTCAATTGACATGCATGGCGGGAAAAAAGTAGAAAACATAGAATGATAAGAACTTCACCGTTTTTTTAAGAAGGACTCTTGATTTTATCTACCAAAAGTCTAACATTTAATGTTATTTTATTGTAACATTTATTGGTATAATATAAATACCAATAAATATAAATATTATCACATTCTATATTTTATTGTCGTGAGATTGGTTGGATTGAGTCGATGAGTTCCGTTCCTGATTATTTTTTGATGAATTATTTGGCTGAAAAGAAACCGTAGTACGTTCAGTGATCGCTGTCGACTATTACATTACTACATAACGTTATTATTATGACAAAATGAGAGATATCTTATGTAATATCGGTGGAGGCGGTGGGTGAACTTAACAATCTTCTTGAGGATCTCCGAGCTAGTCGTTTTTAGATTTTATATTTTGTTTGTTTGTTGGTGAGTATTTTCGGTTTATATTTTTTATTATTGCTCTCAAATGGTAATTTCGTTGTGTTTTGAGTGTGGTTGATTTTTAGATAAACACTAGTGTTTTTTTTAATAATTTTATTGTTATAATTAAACGACTATCATTTATATCATATTTATTAACTTTTTTTTAAAAAAATAATTATTATCAAACAAATTAGTGTAAAAAGAATATTTAAAATAAAATATAATATAAAATTAATATAATTTATGATTAATAAAATTACCCATTCTGATTAACAAAGATGAGATAGGGTGGTAAGTTTTATTATGATTAAAGTTTATAAAAATTTAAACTTATAAATTAACTCAATAGTGAAAGATGATGGAGGGTGGTGTTCTATTTAGATTAAAGTTTATAAAAATTTAAAATTATGAATTGATTTTTTCAACTTATCTGACATAAAATAATAAGCCTAACCCCAAACCCCACACCAAATAATAAACAGTTAACTTTTCAATTAATGTATTTTGACAATTTGATCACCATTTCTCAAAAAGGACTGTCCCCTCCAACAATTCAGCTAAACATTTGGTGCAAATACTAATTAATTCATAATGTATATTTATTAATAGCATAATACTTAGAACTTATCGTTTTCATAAGGTTTGAACTTTGAATTTTTTTTTTTATATATATGATTCAAACTATCAAATATTTTGTCATTTGAGACTTTTTATGTTTTTAACGTATTTTTTTTAATATTTAACACTATTTTTTAGATTTACGCCTTCTAGTTAGTCGAAGTTGGTTTTGGTGATTAAAAAAAAATGTGTAATATAATAAAAAAAAATTTGAATAGAAATAAAAAAAAAATTCAAAAAAGTTTATAAGGATATAACTTTGTGTACAGTTTAAAAATTTAGACGTATTTATAATTTAAATTGAGTAGTTTTTGAGTCGTTTAAAACTGTCGAATACGGTTTAAATGTTTTAAAAAACGTGTAATGTGTAAAAATAATTAAAAAATCTCATATACCTACAATTTTAATAATTCGAACTTATATAAACATTTGAGTCAATTTAATCCAAACATAAAAACCTCAAATAATAATTGGTCATTTATTAATTAATAATATATTAATTATAACCATTTTGGGCTATACAAATACATAACTTGCCTCCCTCCAATGGGTCCGTCTACATATATGATAGGAAGATTTTGATATATTTGATAAAAGAAAATTTCTATGGCCATTCAATTCTCTAAGAGTTGTCAGCGTTGGGCTAGTGTGGATTCCAGCCTATCTAAATTAAAAAAATGTTTGAATTATAGCTGAGAGTAAAGTTTTAAATATATGTATATTAAGTTTAAACATGTAATCATTTGTCTTTGAATTTAATCTCACTAAGTGAAGATTAGTTGATCAAACTCTGCCCTCCCACTTAATTTTATAAAAATTATTATAATGTTAGTTTATTTATTATATAATATTACATAAATTTTAATTTATATAATTAAAAATATAAAAAATTATATATAAAATAATTTAAATGATATATTAGTATTATTTATTTTAAAACTACATTTATATAATTATATATTATTATTTTTTTTATTAATTTCAGTTTAATTTATAATACAAATTATTTTAATATAAATATTAAAATAATAATTTATTGTAAGAGTAAAATAGTCTTTTATATTTTTTTAAATATTATAAAATTTATAAAATAATATAAATTTTTATTTAAAACAAATTAAACAATTATATTGATTTGTTTCAATGATTTACATAAATAAATTTATATATTATTTATTCTTTCAAAACAGTTTCCATTAATATTTTATATTTTTATATTTTTTATATTTATATATTTAATTTTCACTTATTTAAAATCTAATTAATTTAGTTTTTAATGCTTTCTTAACTTAATTTTTTTTTAAATGTATAATTTTGTTTTTTAAATCGAGTATTCTAATCACTCTTAAAATTTCGTTTATTTATTTTATTTTTAGAAGGGTTGGCTGAAGATCTATTTAGTAAGGGTATTTTTAGAAAAATTTGATTAATATGTTCACGTATTACACGTAATAGTATAATACCAAAAATCTTACAGTTCAGTGGAATTTTTTTTCCTGGATTCGCCCTTTGGTTAGGGTGGGTTCCAGTCCCCACTTAAATTAAAAAAAAATGGGACAAATTAAGTGAATAAACCGGACAAATGAGTCAGCCCCAGGTAATTTTTCATCTTTGCTCTGTCCCTAGTTGTCGAGGTAAAGTATCTTTTATGGCTTGTGTTGATTCATCTGCCTCTCATTTCATTAATCCGTCTCATTACGGATTCACCAAATTATTATATCAATCTTTCCAAAATCAACATTCCTATTTTGTTTTCTTCTTTCTTCTTACAACTCCCACATTTATTTGGTGTTACTCTTTTTTGTTACGTTCTTCTCATACATTTCTTATGGTAATATCCAACGAGTTAATGAAAACGATCAAGAAAATCAAGAATCTAACCACTAATCCATGTCAATGAAGATGAAGACCAAGAAGACGTTTAATTGCCATTGCCTTTGCTTTCAACTTTTGTTTATGGTTTTTAATCTATATTGAAAAAAAAACACATTAATTAAAATATCAAGTTAAGAGAGACTTTCCTTTTGTGTATCACTGACACTATATCGCACCTTATTGTAAAAAAATGTAAAGTGAGAGTATGCTATGCTATTTGATTTAAGAAAATATATGTGCAAGTATATGTAATTGGTTTGTAACAAGTACACAAATTAGTTAGCTATGCTGGTTACTATTTGGATTATTTAAATAATATTATTTGATTTAAGTTTATGAAAAATTAGATTAGTAGGAAAAGACTTAAAATTATTAATATTTAAATAAAAATAAAGGATCTTCATTTATTTAAATAATATATATCATTAAAAAAATGTTTTGTTTGAAGGCAGACACAATTGTTATTTTAGATTCGAACTTGAATCATTTTTATCAAAATGAGACTCAAATTTTGAATTGTACAATATGTGACTCGAATTATCAAAATTTAAACATTCGAGGTTTTTTCCGAATAAATAAAATATTTGTCTTCTTATTTTAACGCAATATTTTTTTAACATTTTTTTAAAGACATTCAAACTGTGTTCCGCTGTTTGAAAACGCGTATATTTTTAAAATACTTAATTTGAAACAAAATTATGTTCAAATTGATGGAAATATATAAAGTTATATCATTTTAGAGTTTTTGTTAAAAAATTAATATTAAATTTATCTCTCCGTTTAGAAACATTTGAAAGTGGAATTCTTAAATTTGTTAATATATATAATTAAAATATTATTTTATTGAAATTAATATTTTTTAAAAATATTTTTTTACCAAACCTTGGATATGGGGGAAATTTGACGAAATGACCCCAAAGATGGTATTATTTGACCTGATGGTCGCCCATAAATTTAATTGCTTTCGTGGTCTTTTATTTTTTTTTTGACAAAATTGCCTTTTCGCAAAGTGGATTAGGGTTTAGTATAAATACTCTAATTTTTCCATTTCCTTCATTTCCTTTCTCTTTCTTCTCTTGTTCTCTCTTTGACGGCGGCGACTACGGCGACGGAGGCGGCGGGGCGGCGATCCACTTCATACAGATACATATTTATGTTCTTATTTACATGATCTTTATTTCAAACCCTAATCTAAATCAATTTTTATTTTTATTTACACGATCTTCATTTTAAACCCTAACCCTAAACCTATTTTGCATGCAGGTCAGGTGAAGGATTCTAAGGGTTTGAAGGTCGAAGAAGATGTTCATTTCAAACCTTAACCTAATTCGATTTATGTTCATGTTTCCATGATCTTCATTTCAAACCCTTCGATTTAACCTGTTTTATTTGGTTCATATTGGTTCATATTTGTTATTTGGTTCATATTGGTTCATATTTGTGGTTCATATTGGTTCATATATGTCGATGATGATATTTGCAGATAATCTCGAATCATATGGGTTCCGTTTCAGGGAAGTTTCGCTAAGTGCTTACCGTTTCGCTAAGTGCTTACCGTTTCTCTAAGTGCTTAACATTTCGCTAAGTGCTTATTTATTTTGATATAAAATATATTTTAAATAATTTGGTGCAAAAATTACTTTAAAGTGTAATTTAATTTATACTTTAATTTTTGACAAACATAATATTTTTTTAAAATTTACCCATTTATCATAATCAAGATGAAAATAATAATCCATAAGAAAGAGTCCAATAAAGATTCATATAAAGAAAGTAGACTATTATTGGTTAGATATATAATGCACTCCTTTCATTACAAAGTTGTATACATGCATTTAAAACAGGAAAACACTGATAAAACCAAACATAAAACCAAAAAAACTAATGAAAATAGGAAAGAAATTCACATAAGTTCTTCATTGAAGAACCAAAAGATGAATTTTAGATGATTAAAGCCATGAAACAAGTGAGAATTACACACATACATACATACATATTATTACATACATAGAAAAGAGAAAAATCCATTAAGGTTCAAGCTTCAGCGACACAACTCTGGCTTGCCGATTACTCTTCGCAGACTTGACAAAAACAACTGCCAAACAAGGAGGTGCCCACCATGGCCTTCGTACCCTTTGTTCTCCTTTCAAACAAGTCACTGAAAAAAAGTTCATTTTCTTATTATCAACAAACTAAAGCTAATAAGATTATAGTTTTGGAAGAGAGTAAAGGAAGGACAAGAAATCGACCAACCTTTAATTCGCATCAGTTCCTTGCAAAGGGTTATAAAGTCACCCAATTTCATGTGACATCGTCTTATAAACCTAAGTATTTGTTTTGTCGTGAACATTGACATGCTTTCTAAGTATTCCTCATTTACACCAATTTCTTTGAATATTTGACGATAACTTCCCAAATTTATCTCTTCTAACCACAATCCAAACATCCTATCCCGGAAAAACAACAATTATAAGACTTTTGAAATATAAAGCCACTCAAATGTTGACACAGAATAAGCAGCTCAAAAGGGTTCCCAATGACAGACAAGTGTTATCTATTCAAACAATATGAAGAATCAATACATCAATTGACCATTTCCTTATTTCTGTTTCTTGATTATCTAAATACATAATGATCTCCAATACACACCATAAGAAAATATATCTATGTACTTTAAACGGGTAAACTTTGTCCAAGATTATCTAAATGGTTGAAAATGCTTAACATATCCTTTGTATTCTGTATAATCTTTAAAAGAGATGGGAAAATCTCTAGATAGCTTAACAATGCATAATCATAATCATAATAATAATAATAATAATAAAAAATAGAGTTCAATATATCCATTTCGAAATGCTAAGCACTTAGCGAAACGGGAATCACTTAGCGAAACGGGAAGTAAACCTTAAAAAAAAAAAACCACGAAAGCAATTAAATTTATAGGCGACCATCAGGTCAAATAACCCATCTTTGAGGTCATCTCATCAAATTTCCCGATATGGGTGTATCCAAATTGGGCGGGAAATTTGACGAAATGACCTTAAAGACTGGGTTATTTGACCTGGTGGTAATTTAATAATTTAATTGCGCTCGTGGTGATTTTATTTTTTTTGGACGATTTTGCCCTTGTCGCGAAACGCTAAGTCACTTAGCGTTCGCGAAATGGATTAGGGTTAGTATAAATACTCAAATATTTTCATTTTTTTAGTTTTCTTTCTCTCTCTTCTCCCGTTCTCTCCTTCACGGCGGCCAGCGGCGACGAAGGACGGCGGCGGTTATCTATACAGATCTATACAGATTTACAAGATCTTCTAACATAATCCATTTATGTTTTTATCTATACAGATTTACAAGATTTATAACCCTAAATCTATTTTGCATGCAGGTTTCCGATTCTAGGGTTTAGGATATGCAGATCTCCGATTCTAAGGATTTGAAGGTCGTCGAGGTAGATGTTCACTTCAGATCTGATAAACAGTTATGTTCATGTTTACATTTTCTTCATTTCAAAACCTTTTCATATTTCGTTCATATTTGGTTCATATTTGTTCATATTTGTGGGTTCATATTTGTTATTTGGTTCATATTTGACCATTTCGTTAAGTGTGGTTCATTAATGGGTTTTGCATATAATCTTGGATCATATGAGTTCCGTTTCAGGGAAGATTCGTTAAGGACTTACCGTTTCGCTAAGTGCTTACCGTTTCGCTAAGTTGCTTAGCGTTTCGCTAAGTGCTTAGCATTTCGCTAAGTGCTAAGCACTTAGCGAAACGGATCTTGTCTGTCTTCATCACCGGTGAGACTGAGCTCATGATTCCTAAAGGCTCCAGTTAGAGCCATGAATCCTTTGATGGTTGTAAAAGCCTTAGGTGGAAAGCTTACATGGTATGTATCATGTATGTATGTAATGTAAGAAAATAAGAGTATAATTGAAATTTGTTTGTTTGATTGATTGTAGTTTCGAGAGGGATTGGCTACGGAAAAATCTGAACGTGATTGGGTTTGGGTTGATCGGATGGTTAGCACCTTCCAGTATTCCGGCGATCAACGGACTCTTTCCAGCATTGGGACTGAGCAATTAAAATATATTTCTGTTTCTTTCTAATATTAATATACATAAACAAGTAAACAAACAGGTTAGGCTGGTTACTTGACACTTGAGATTGTTCTTGGCATTGACTTTTGGACAAATTGGATTCAAGGGCAGGACTGAAGATTACTCCAGTAAATAAATAAATTAATTCTAATTAAGAAAATAATAATATGTAAAAAGTGAACTACTTTATTTGGTATTTGTTAATGAATGTTTAAGCTGTTTTTGGTATTTGTTAATGAATGTTTAAGCTGATTTTGTTTCATTTCTTTCTATACCATTTCATTTATGCATCAAACTAAAACATAACAATTTCTCTACAAATGAACATTTGATTTATGCAAAAGTAAAAAAAACAAACAAACATTTTCTATACTATTTCATTTATGCATCAAATTAAAACATAACCATAACAAACATTTTCTATACCATTTCATTTATGCATCAAATTAAAACATAACCATAACAAACATTTTCTATACCATTTCATTTATGTATCAAATTAAAACATAACCATTTCTCTACAAATGAGCATTTGATTTATGCAAAAGTAAAAAAAAAAAACTATAAAAACACCATCTATGGGAATTGAAACCCACAACCACATGGTTAAAAGCCACGCACTCTACCAGCTAAGCTAAGACAACTCATGTTAAAATATTTAGCGAAACGATAAGTCCTTAGCGAAACGGGAAGTCCTTAGCGAAACGGGAAGTCCTTAGCGAAACGATAAGTCCTTAGCGAAACGGGAAGTAAACCCTAAACAACAGTGATTCGAAGATGCATAAACCAAACATCAATAAACTTGAAATATCATAAGATAAACGTACCAAGTGGAACAGTGCTCGTGCTCGTCGTGAAACTCATTGTCGTTTCGCCGCCGTCGCCGCCGCCCAGTTTAGAGAGAAGGAGGAGAAGAACGGGAAGAGAGAGAAAGAGAAGAAAAGAAATGAAAAAAAATGAGAGAAGTTATATTAAATAGTAAGGGTAATTTGGACATTTCACACATTTTCACTTCGCGAAACACTAAGTGACTTAGCGTTTCGCGACAAGGGCAAAATCGTCCAAAAAAAATAAAATCACCACAAGCGCAATTAAATTATTAAATTACCACCAGGTCAAATAACCCAGTCTTTAAGGTCATTTCGTCAAATTTCCCAATTGGGCTGTTACACATATATAGTCCATTTTTTAAAAAATTAATAATAATTTTATTAAATTAAAAAAAAATATTTTAAATGAACTTCTGAAACAAGTTTAGATTAATGTATGCACAAAGTAATCTTAATTAAAACTGACAGTTTAAGAAAATACATAATCGGTTAGAGCCGTAGTTAAATTTAAAAATATATATAATTTGGTGAGACTTTATACCTAAACATTTATCTTAGTAATTACATTTTAATCACTAAATTAAAATATACACAACTATTTTATTTTTCAAAACAAATTTTAGTTATACGTATATTTCTTTACAAACGAATAAAATCGATTACACAACAGTTTGAGACTAAACCGAACTCATCTTAAAACAATCCTCTCATAAATGTGTACTCTTCACTAGTAGTAAAGAATAAACCAAAACAACTGATTTGAGATTTTCTGATCCTCCTTTTCTTCCTAAAAAATGGAAGGAAATGTGTGCTCTTTCCTGCATTTACATTTATAACAACAATCCCCAAATCAGATTGACAAACAAAAGACACATTGAACTAGGATTTCCTTCTTGTAACATTAAGAAGATTGAAGATCAAGTCATATACAAACATATCATAATTAGTCAGTACCAAAATACTTCTCTTCTGCATCATGATTAGCTCCTCTCTGCCAACAATCATCCAAAGTCTCATCCTCATCTATCTTAGTGTAATCTAAGTGCTGATGATCTTCGCCTGATAAAAACTTTTGCTGCATTATCACTGTCAATTGGTTCATTTGATCCTGCATCTCCTCCTCCGTCGCAGTCTGCGCTGATTTATTTACAACAGCCTGATCCAATGGCATAAACCAAGATTCAGTTACATAAAGGAACCTCAATAGCATAGTACAAACATACATATCTAGCCATACGCAAAATTGAATAACGTAATCTGTTAGGATTCATACTAAAAACTTAGCCAAATGTGATGAGACTTGGACCCTTATTCTCTATAAATAGGGGGGGCTAGGGGCTTATTAGGCTCTACTTCGCATTCACTTAGCTTGACGCACCCAAAAGAGAGAAAACCCGATAGATTGTCTGTCTAGTGTTATCTGAGAGGTTTTTCCTTTTGTAAACTTATAAACATTTGATTCTCGCGGAGAAGCCAAAACCCATCTTTGCCAAATCAATATAAATTATTTGGTGTTCATCTTTCATTTCTACACAATGTTCTTATTGATTGGTCTAGGGTACTTTCTAGCACTTTTCTACATTGCTAAATCCTTTCTAATCTAGAGAATTTGGGCTTGAATTACCTGTGAAGGATGTGAACTCCCAACAGCACCAAACTCTTCTTCATCTTCATCTTCATCTTCTTCTTCTTCCTCTTCTTCTTCCTCCTCGGGTTGTTCTATCTCATTCCCAACCCAATCACACTCAGCCACACCCAACCTCTGCTGCTCCCCTCTAATCTTCGCAACCAAAATAGCTTCTTCAGATCGTCTCATAAGCGTTTCAGACCATTTCTCACCAGGTCTAGCCATGTTCCTCCCACTAGGATCCTGAAACTTCCCTACATACTCATGGTGCAAATAAGGCTCCCTCTCCCTCATAGCATCCTCTGAAAAATAATGTCCAGCAATCACCAACTTATCCATGTAAGCCAACCTCCTATTCTTTATTTGAGCTGATTTCGATTTCAATTCATCAGCTGTAGGACTAATCAAACTTCGCAAATGATTCAGATGCCAGTTGATTTCATAATCATCATTCAATACAGATAATTCGTTGAGCTCGTCTGAAGTCAGTTGTGATCCATATCGTTCTGAATTTAACCAAATTTATAAGTAACTAAACTACAATTTCTTCATATAATCAGAAAGAAAGAGAAGTATACCTAAGAAGACGGCCGCATCGCGGGAGAGGAGATCGAGAAGGAGGGATTTGCGGTCGGATGGAGTAGTGGCGGCAGATTGGAGAGCGCGAGGAAAGTAGAGAGTTTCTAGATTGGAGAGTCTTTCAGACATGGATTCCATCGATTGTTCAATGCTCGGAGATTTCTTCTGATCCATCATCGGATTCATCTATATCTCCTGATCTTGGCTGTAAAACCTAATCGCTGGAGCTACTTCCAAAAGCGATTTGAACCGCTCCGGTAACCTACAACCCTGGAGCTTGTTTGATTTCGGGATATTTTAGTTTTTCCTTTACAAAAATTATCATATTTTATTTTTAATTATGAATCAAAATAATCCTATACTGTTATTTATCAAATTTAAATTTTGATATATAAATTAATATTTAATTTTTTAACTAAAATGTTAAAATATTTTTTATTATAAAATTAAATTATTTATTATTATTATATATATTTTTTAAATAATACGTTTATATTAAAAAATAATAATAATATTTTGAACAGAAATTATTTTATTTAATTTATTAACTAAAATATTAAAATATTTTTTTTATTAAAAATAAAATTTATTTTATTATTATATATATATTTTTTAAATAGTACATTTATATTAAAAAATAATAATAATTGTTTAAACAGAACAACCAAACTTGACATTAAAAAAAAGTTACTCAATAAGTTATCGAACTCGTAGGTTCTTGAAAAGAACTATTCACTTCCCGACCAACTTAGAAAGCGTAATAAGAATAGGATTATGAATGATACGCATCGAACGATTGCGATCATTAAAAGTTCAATAATTTCTCTCCAACTATATAGTCTACCAAGAAAATAATTGTGATGGTAACTCAGTTATGTAGGCATATCATACAAGCCGCATCAATCTAAACTTTATCAAATGAATACTAATAACATTTCACAAAAGATTTTATATACTAATTACCCATCGAAAGTACAAAAGTAAGTGAGTTACCGATTCAACACTATCGCGACACATACAACTAACCATAATACAACATTTTTCACGCATATATCATTCGTAAAAAATTTTACCGTGAATAACGCTCAATCCAAAAACGAGATCTTAGATGAAATTTTAGACTCCCAAAATTTTTTTAACAAAATTTTTATGAAATCATCTTAGCGAACAAATCTATATATATATAATGATGCTTAATTTTTAAAGTGTCCGGATTGCCGGGTCGAGAGCTGTGGTTAATTTGGATACTTGGGTCGGATTGTGGGTTTGACCCGTTTTTAAATTTAAAACGGTTAAAAATAAAATTAAAAATGCTCGAGGTATGTTTCGAACTTGCAACCTAACAAAACAAGTACAACTCTTTAACCAACTAGGCTACAAAGACTTTATATTTTAAATTCAACACCAAATTTGATAAACGCGGAACGTTTTAATATTAATATAAGTTCAACTTTTTAACTAACTAATCTATATATATATAATGATGCTTAATTTTTAAAGTGTCCGGATTGCCGGGTCGAGAGCTGTGGTTAATTTGGATACTTGGGTCAGATTGTGGGTTTGACCCGTTTTTAAATTTAAAACGGTTAAAAATAAAATTAAAAATGCTAGAGGTATGTTTCGAACTTGCAACCTAACAAAACAAGTACAACTCTTTAACCAACTAGGCTACAAAGACTTTATATTTTAAATTCAACACCAAATTTGATAAACGCGGGACGTTTTAATATTAATATAAGTTCAACTTTTTAACTAACTAATCTATATATATATAATGTTGCTTAATTTTTAAAGTGTCCGGATTGCCGGGTCGAGAGCTGTGGTTAATTTGGATACTTGGGTCGGATTGTGGGTTTGACCTGTTTTTAAATTTAAAACGGTTAAAAATAAAATTAAAAATGCTAGAGGTATGTTTCGAACTTGCAACCTAACAAAACAAGTACAACTCTTTAACCAACTAGGCTACAAAGACATTATATTTCAAATTCAACACCAAATTTGATAAACGCGGGACGTTTTAATATTAATATAAGTTCAACTTTTTAACTAACTAATCTATATATATATATAATGATGCTTAATTTTTAAAGTGTCCGGATTGCCGGGTCGAGAGCTGTGGTTAATTTGGATACTTGGGTCGGATTGTGGGTTTGACCCGTTTTTAAATTTAAAACGGTTAAAAATAAAATTAAAAATGCTAGAGGTATGTTTTGAACTTGCAACCTAACAAAACAAGTACAACTCTTTAACCAACTAGGCTACAAAGACTTTATATTTTAAATTCAACACCAAATTTGATAAACGCGGGACGTTTTAATATTAATATAAGTTCAACTTTTTAACTAACTAATCTGTATATATATAATGATGCTTAATTTTTAAGGTGTCCGGATTGCCGGGTCGAGAGCTGTGGTTAATTTGGATACTTGGGTCGGATTGTGGGTTTGACCCGTTTTTAAATTTAAAACGGTTAAAAATAAAATTAAAAATGCTAGAGGTATGTTTCGAACTTGCAACCTAACAAAACAAGTACAACTCTTTAACCAACTAGGCTACAAAGACTTTATATTTTAAATTCAACACCAAATTTGATAAACGCGGGACGTTTTAATATTAATATAAGTTCAACTTTTTAACTAACTAATCTATATATATATAATGATGCTTAATTTTTAAAGTGTCCGGATTGCCGGGTCGAGAGCTGTGGTTAATTTGGATACTTGGGTCGGATTGTGGGTTTGACCCGTTTTTAAATTTAAAACGGTTAAAAATAAAATTAAAAATGCTAGAGGTATGTTTCGAACTTGCAACCTAACAAAACAAGTACAACTCTTTAACCAACTAGGCTACAAAGACTTTATATTTTAAATTCAACACCAAATTTGATAAACGCGGGACGTTTTAATATTAATATAAGTTCAACTTTTTAACTAACTAATCTATATATATATAATGATGCTTAATTTTTAAAGTGTCCGGATTGCCGGGTCGAGAGCTGTGGTTAATTTGGATACTTGGGTCGGATTGTGGGTTTGACCCGTTTTTAAATTTAAAACGGTTAAAAATAAAATTAAAAATGCTAGAGGTATGTTTCGAACTTGCAACCTAACAAAACAAGTACAACTCTTTAACCAACTAGGCTACAAAGACTTTATATTTTAAATTCAACACCAAATTTGATAAACGCGGGACGTTTTAATATTAATATAAGTTCAACTTTTTAACTAACTAATCTATATATATATAATGATGCTTAATTTTTAAAGTGTCCGGATTGCCGGGTCGAGAGCTGTGGTTAATTTGGATACTTGGGTCGGATTGTGGGTTTGACCCGTTTTTAAATTTAAAACGGTTAAAAATAAAATTAAAAATGCCAGAGGTATGTTTCGAACTTGCAACCTAACAAAATAAGTACAACTCTTTAACCAACTAGGCTATAAAGACTTTATATTTTAAATTCAACACCAAATTTGATAAACGCGGGACGTTTTAATATTAATATAAGTTCAACTTTTTAACTAACTAATATATAATGATGTTGAGTAAATGGATAATTGGGTCGGATTGTGGGTTGACTCACCCATAAACTTAAAACGGTTAAAAATAAAATAAAAAATGTTATCCGTAATTTTTTTTCACGGTTTTTATATTATTACTCGTGCAAATGCACGGGTTAAATTCTAGTTGTAATAATGTCCCACATATAAACTATCAATGTCTTGCCAACACATAACGTCTTGTTCTGACGTGGACACTTTCTTGCGTCCTGACAAAAGTAAACTCTATTATTAGACAAAATCTCTTATTGTTTAATCTCTTTTTATATCTAATTCGGCTAGCGAAACTACTAGAATAAGGATCAAACATGTCCTTAACCGTGACATTTCTACAAATAGATATAAAAGCAAGCTCATTATACGTCATAGTTAGAGTTTTGACACTACAACAAATGTTGTCCTAAAAACTGATTGAAGAACCATCCCCTCACGAAAACTTTTCCGCATAAAATAAATTACCCTTCAAATACGACACCAAATATCGTCCCAAAAACTGATTGAAAACCATCTCACACAATATATTTAGACTACTCACGAAAAGTTTTCCACATAGAATAAATTCCTCTTCAAATGTTACACTCCGCTGGATAATGAACCAACTAGATCAATCATAACCATATTACATCTGATCCTCGATGCCCAAAGACTATTAAGCTTCCGTTACAAATTTACTACATCATTTTGATAGAAAAATCTTGTTAAAGAAATTAAAATCTCGAATATTCAAACATCCTTAATATTTAAAATATTTAACTTTATCCCAACTAACTAGATGACAAAACGATGAGTTAGAAGATCCTCATAGAAATTTATACATTAGTCTCTCAATTTTTACCCTACACTCTTGGGTAAAATGAGTAAAAACATTATATATGTGGGTATAGATGATAACAAACTCTTAATGAGGATTAATCGACCCTTTTAAGATTATTTTGCTTTCCATCTCGACAGTTTATATTCCATTCAATTGATAATCGGGTCCCAAGAGACCTTAGATCGCAATTTAGTAACCAATGACATAACAAGATAGGTTGACGAAAGACCACCAATTTTGAATCCCAATACATTTGACAACCTCATCCTTTTTCTATTCGAAACAGAATTTGAGAAAAAGATGTCGACTTATTAAGATTAATACTAGAATATGCGCCGAATAACCATAAAATATCTCGAAAGTGTTTAAAATTTATGTAGGTAGTTTCATGTTGAGATTCATTAGATATATGTTGCGGAAAATAAGATCCTATTTTAACATTTATTTAGGATGTTCATGCATTTAGCGATTAAAAGCATTATCGAAAAGGTGATACCTTTGATGCGTGAATTCGGTATAACTTGTAGTATAAAGGATGAGAACCCCACGTGTTGCTCCTCTAGTTGGTCCACACGAGCTCGTCAAGATTCAGTTGACTTCGATTGCTAGGACGAAAAAACAACAGAAGTAATCTAATTGTTTATGGAAAAAATGAGTTTTTCAATCACATCTTCTCTATTGCCCGGTTCTCTATTTTAAGCTGTTAAATTAGAGTGTCAGGGCAAAAGAAAACCAAAAGACCATCTTTTAGCATTCCTCCGTTTTTCAATTAATATTCATGATAAACGTTTTATTTCATAAATAAAATCTATTTCAAATCATTATATTCATAATTAATTTGATATATCATGTTTCCATAATTAATTTATCATGGTTAATTATTTTATTTCATAAAAAAAATATTATTTCTATCATGTTTTCATAATTAATTTACCATGGTTAATTATTTTATTTCATAAATAAAATATTATTTCTAATTATTAATAATATCTAATATATTATTAATAATTGAATTTCATTCTCATTCTCATTAATCTATTCTGTCAACTCTAAGTGTATGACCTCATAGGACCCAATTATAATAGTTATGGGTTTAACCCCATTAATCGTAGTTGACTTCTAGCAAAGTACTGTGACTCCTATATAATCAGATTAAATCATTACCGTTAATTGTCCTATCCAAGTTTAGTCCTTGCACATTAAATTAAAGAGTATATTTCCTTCACCTCAACCATGTAAAGCATGTAATCAACGAAAAACAAATGTGATATGATAAAAAGATATATCTTCTTGACCCACAACTCACTCCATGGATGAGTCTCAAGTTTTCTACGAAAGGCATCATCTTTTTAGAGGGCTTCCATTACAATGACGAACAATAAATGAGAGAATGGATCACCATATTTGATCCCTCAAAAGCTCTCGAAAAATCCCTGAGAACTCCCATTAACATGATACAACTTAACTGTCGAGAGGAAAAAATTAATTCAGCCAATCAATTTCACACTCATTCTCATTCTGTCCATTACATCAAACAAAAATTCCCAATTTACATGATCATAAAAAAAAATCGATTTTTAACTTGACAAATGCACACATTTGTCACCTCTTGAATTAGTTGTTCATTGACTATTAATATGACATCATAAATTTGATGACTTTTGACGAACGTCATCTAATTACTAGATATGACCGCCTCTAACTCTCTTCGCAATCTGTTGGTAAACATTTTGCAATAATCTTATAGAAAAACGAAACGAGACTGATAAGCCTAAAGTTCTTCACATCAACCGTCCTTGGAGCTTTACGATTGAGTTTGTCAAATGATGAAAAACGATAAAAATGATCAATTGCTTCCATAATTACATTCTTAAGGAAATGACTCGCCTTCTTACAAAAAAAAAAAAAAATCAAAATAATGGTATATTCAGAGATTCTATTTCGCCTTCTTCCATATATATATATATTCAGAGATTCAATTTCTCATTTAGATCCATTTAAATTGAAGTGTCAACTCAAATTAAGCACACCTACAAAAGAAAATTGAGTTTTTTTTTATTATTATTCTTTGTGGATTTTGGTATTTTAATGATATATTTGGTGTCGACAAAAAAATGTTGATTGTTTGAGTATAAGTATCGTAATTTATTTTTAACGTTTTATTTTTCTCATTTTTTATAAAATCTTTAAAATGTTGCGGATCTTCTGAAAAAAAATCTTTTTAGAAAAGAAAGTACATATTGTTTGTTAGTGAATGTAATTTTTAAAAAGTATTACTCATCAAATACAACTCACTAAGAATTAAAAGGTTGATATTCTTACTAAAGGTCTAGATTTTAAAATGTATTGTTTGTTTTACCGTTTTGTTACTATTTAGCTAATTTTATTATTTGTATCTTAGAGTTATATATGTTAATATTGATCAATATTACTCTAGGGCAGCATTTGACATATAAAACATAACAAATTTAGCCAATGGCTAAATTTAATTGTTGTCCAATCATATTATCTTATATATCAAGTGATGAGAGATCTCATTCAAATAATCAAATCCTATAATAACAATTAAAACAGAGGAGCTTAATAGTTATAAGATCATCTAGCTAGCTTGAAAAGAAATAGTAAACTTTAAAGTTTTAACAATGTTTGTTAGATTTATTCATTTTATTTGTTTTATTTTTGTGAGTCATTTTTTTATTATGTTTGTTTGAATATTTTAAACATTTTCAATATTTTCATAGTCAAATAACAATCCAATATAATAAGTTAAAGTGACAAAAAAAAATATTGACTAAAAATTTAAAAATAAATACTAGAGATTGAAAATTTTATGATCTTAAATAAATCATTTTTATTAAACAATTTTTTTCCACTCAAAAAACACATCAAACTTGTTTAGTTGAGGGTTATTTAAATAAAAATGTGTTTATATAAAAAATTGTTGAGTAGTAGTAATTTTAAGGAGTTTAATTTGCTTTTTAGTAATTTTTTTTAAAAGATATTAATGTATAATAATTTTTGTTTAATTTTTATAAATAAAAAAAGAACCGAGACACTAGCTAAACATTAAACAATGCTAAAATATGTGATCGTTATCCTTCATGGCCGGCAGCTATTAGAAAACAAAAAAGAACATTTTTTATAAATTTATAGACTAAGTTATTATGTCACCAAACCTACCTCATTTAAAATCGTTATAAGTCATAGGTGGGTGGTAATAATTAATATATACTATGATCGAAATCCACAAGTTGATAAAAAAAAATCTTCTCTCTAGCTACTTTCCTCAATCATGGAGTTTTTCTGTAATAATTACCTTAATCATCCATCTTATAGCATCATCAAAATGTTTCAAGAACAGAACAAAGTCATCCCCACCTCAACCAGCAGGATCTTTGCCACTAATAGGAAACAAACAAATAAAAAAAACATTTAGATTGTAATTACTATTTAGGCACGTTTAACACGTTTATGACACGTGAAAAACATGTTAAAAACGTATTAAACGTAAAAAAAACGTGCCATAAATATAAATTATTTATGTTTGATAATCAAGTGGTTTTTTGTTTTTTTGAAGAGTTTTATATATATAACTTCTAACAAAATATTTCTAACAAAGTTTGATAGTCAAAATAATGATATTTCTAACAAAGTTTTTTTCTTTTTAATAATGATATTTAAAGGAAGAAGAATACTTGTTTTTTTAAAAAAAATTATCTCAGCCCGAGATATCTTATCTCATATCTCTTATCCATCCGATCATTATAACTTATAAAATTAAAGTCTATAAATAAAACGTTTTAAACAGAAATTTAAAAAATATGGTTACCATATATGCATATCCATTTTGATCGTGAGCATCGAATATTATATTAATGCTCTAAGAATCAGTCACTCTTGATCAATTTTTCCCATCAACGTATGAGTTTTACTCGACTCTGTCTGTTCGTAAGAAAATATACAAGTCTAAAATATAAAAGAGAAAATAGTTGAATCAAATAATTTAAAGTCTTTAAAAATTTTAAAATTAATTAGAAATATTCAGACTTTATAACCAAGGGTTTGATCAAATTTGAAATTTATAAAAAATAACATGTACTTGAGCTGTATCGGTAAGAATGTTAATTATTCATATCAAGCCATTACCAAATTTAATATTAAGAATTTAAATTTAAAAAATCCTTTATATTAAATTTGATTGGAATTGAATAATTAACATTTTCTTGTTGGATGAATCTCAAGATTTTTTTTTAAAATTTTAAATTTGATCATATGCTTATTAGATGGTTACAAAGTTTAAATATTACTAATTAGCTTTATATTAAAGACTTTAAATTATTTAATTCAACTATTTTCTCTTTTATATTTCAAGTTTGTATATTTTCTTACGGATAGACAGGTTCAAGTAAAACACATACGATGATGGGAAATATTGATCAAAAGAGACTGATTTTAGGGCTATCAATATGATATTCGATGCCCACAATCAAAATAGATATATATATACAATGAATAAAAAATGACTTAGAAAACTTCATAGATTTATAGAGTCGGTTACTATTTTTGAATCTGAAAAAAAGAGATAAAAACTGGAGAAATTCATTATGGGATTAGTTGGTATTCAAAATAGACAATTCAAGTAGGCAAGTTAAGTTGAGAAAGAGATGATAGAATCAAAATTATTTTGTTTTAAATTCGATTTTTGTCAGAAGGCAATATGAATGTTCTATCAATACACTAAAAGGAAAATATGATATATCTAGTGTGGAAATGGGCCAACATTTATAATGGAAAATAGGAAGTTTCTAAGTCCACTCCAAATACTTATTACTTCTTGGGTTGTAATTGCTATCTTATTAGGTTCAGTCACTATAGCTATTCAGACTCCACAAATCATTCTGACTGGTAGTCAGAATTCATTATCATATGTCATTGAATTCATTCGAGATGTGAGTCAAACCCAAATTGGAGAAAAATATGGTCCTTGAGTTTCCTTCATTGGAACTATATTTCTATTTCTTGTTTGTTGGAATTTATCGAATCGAAAGATAACCTGAGACCCATCTAGCTTGTTTGACGTCCGTTTTATACTAAAGAATAGGGAGACATGGCTTTGACTACAGCAGATAAAGGGGAAAGCCCTCCACAGATGACAAGAAAAGAGAAAACAGGGCCTGGTGTTATTAGCTCAACGGGTGAATCAATAGAATTGAGCTAGGGAACTTACTCCGATTATTATCCCTTGTAAGATTGAAAAATACCCTATAGAAAACTGAGATTCTCTAGGTTAGACCCTTGAAGAATAAAGCTTCTTTTACCTATGGAGCTAAAAGAACTCCGCCATCGATTTGAGCGCATTCTGAATAAGAATAAGAAATTCAATCTACGAAAAAGAGGAGGCCTTTTAGTGTTATCTGGGCTTCATGGGAAAAGATGCACAACGAAAAAGAATTCAAGTAAGGCAGTTAGTTAGCAGTCTGCTTCCTCATTTTCCCACAGGCAGTGTTAAGCATAACGCTGAATTAGTATGATTTAAGCTTCTTAGCGCTTATGCTACTACCTATAAGCTTTACTTAACTTAGATGGAGGAATTAATCTATGTACGCTACAATTTAGTTTTTCTTATGAAACGATATTTCTTTCAAGAAGATTAGCCTACGACTGGAACTGTGTTTTTTACTCTTTAGAGTAACCTTCCTGTTACTAAGTCAAAGCTGCGGTAGAAGAGAAAAGAGGAGAGTGATTCCAGGCTATCAAGATGAGCTAAATGATCACACCAGTGTAAGTGTACTATGAAGGAAAATTATATGTAAGATTCCGGCTAAACTCGAGATGGCTAGAAATCAAACCCTTTATGGCCACTTATCATTATGACTTTTTACACAAGGTTTGTCCTCGCTCCGTAGATGGCGAGCCTTGTAAGTGCTAGTTTAAGAGGCTGGGTTCTTTCCTGCGGCTCGTTGAGACCTGCGCATGCTTAAGCGCTTAAGAAAACCAAAAATCAGCATAGCATAGAGAAAGCCTTCCAGTTATGTTATGACCTTATTATCTATTTCTCTTCCTTCTTTCAACCTTTAGCTCTCGTGTAAAGTCAACCACTCCTTGCTTGCGGACTGGCTTTAATCATCGGTAATCAGAGGAAAGGCTGGCTTACAACTGTAGCTGCAAACCCGCCCTGATGTAATGCAAAAAAACCCGTTGACAGGCACACTGTCCTTATTCGCTTCCAACGAACAACCAACGGAGCAGAAGCCTTAGTAGTCTTAAATAAGGCGTGCAGGAAAGAGGATGACTAACATGTTTTTTACATTAGCATATTAGAGAATAAAAAGAAAATGCAGAGTCAATCCAAGAATGAAAGAGAACATAAGAAAAGGGGAAGCGAGACCGGTGGAATTGCAGCAGTTTGTGGTGTCGCCGAGGGCGTGAATATGAAAATCGTGAGGTCTAGGAGTCAGTCCTTCAATCCTCCCTTTTACATGAGTAATTCCTCCTGTGTATTACTAACCGCATGTGAGTACATATCAAAATCAACAACTTTAAGAACAACACTTTGCTGATCATTCTATCTGTGTAGAACGACAGAAGGATTATGCAGAAACAAGTTCCAATTACTGGAGAATTACAGAGATAGAGATGTACCTTTGAGGTCCTGAACAAACTGAAGAGATCCTCTAACATTATGATTGCCATCGCCGAAGATTATAACCACCGCTTTCACAGTTCCCATTTGCACCAGAAACAACAGCCACCGCCACAGATTTATGATCCTCCAGTCCTTGAATATATTAAAATAACCCTTTCACTAATCATAATCATGATAGAGAGAGAAAGCGAGAACAGCAGAAACTCAGGGCCGGCTGTTATGACGAAAGAGATGATTAGATATATTGATTTATGTAAAATTTAACTAGGAGTAGGAGTAGGAGGCCAAGCAAACAGAATAAACAAATATGAAAAGTTGATTATAATATGTTGTGATTTACAGAGTAGAAGCTGGAAAAATAATCCAAAAATCGTACTAACAAGCTTCTGTGCAAAGAATGGAGTATGAGTACAGACTTACTTAAGACTGATCGCCCCTACATAATCCTAATTCCAAGTGATATTTGGGAAATAATGATAGAATGCCATGAGGTTTGCCTCGTAAAATCTTGTTTTCCTTCAAACTTTTTCACTTTTCAGTCAGATTAAGTTTACTGTTTCTTCTTGTAATAATTAGCATCTTTATTTTGAAAGTGACTTTGCTTAATTTGTACTAGATGTAAACAGGGATATTGATGTTTCCATTTAGAATCTCTTCCTCCCTAACATGACACATATCGCAGCAGGCTAGTGTCCCTAAAGAAATTTATGATGCATTGTCATTGAATCAACATGGAATGAACAAGAATTCAGTGCAGTGACATGTCTTTGACAGCAAATTCGTCATAAATAGACAAAAAAAAGTGATGGTAGCAACTAGGAAGCATCATATTCTTCTTCTCATATGGTCCAGTACATAGATATTCTTCTTCTAATTATTGATATAGAAAGCAAGTTAGATGCTCAACAAATTAATACAAATACAAATAAAAAAAGTTATATTTTAAGTAGCAACAATTGACTTAGCAGTACCATCCTCAAATCTACTATAATCTATAAGATCCAATGATTCAAATGATTAGGTTAATTTAACATATTTTTAAATGATGTAACAGTTTCAAGATGATCAAACCAAACCCTGGATTTTTGCCAAGAACAGGAGAAAGTCAAATTCATTCCCATCCTATAATTTAGATAGTAATTCAGAACTAAAGTTCAATCAATATTATTGCTTAAATTCATTTCCATAGAACTTCCAATAGTTACAGAAATGAAGAAAAAGTCTTCAAAAACTCTATCAAAACAAAAGCAGAGATTCAACTGCGTGACGATTTTTTTCAAGCCAGAGTGATCTAGATATAGCTGTAACAAATTACATAGATGGCTGAAACAAAACCTAGAAAACAATTCACCAATTTGTCCAGGAATGAACAAGTCATAAATTAATCAGCAAAATAGATTGATGAATGAATTAAATCTCCACAAACGAATACAATAAAGTCGTTTCCTAGTCAAGTAATTCGACACATGATAGCTAAATACGCCAAGAGTAATTGAGGACGGATGCTTTGTTCGAATACAAACTGAGAACGAAACAATTATGATAATAAAGAGCAGCTTAAACAAAAGCAAACCGAACCTTAGGTGAACGTGATGGTCCATCTCAGATATGAAGCAATCAAAGGCAACAGAGTGCTGGAGGCGGCCAACACTTGTCTCTGAGAAATTCGATTAATACCTTCTCTATACTCTATGTCCTCCCAGCTGAGGACAGCTTATTCCTCTTCACCTTCTTTGACTTCATAGAGAGTCAAAGTAATTTAAGAAGCAAAAACATAAAAATGATCATCAACTCACAGCGCTTTAGAGTAACCCAAACGGATCCTGTCTCTGTATTGCGCTCAAACATACTGATAAGCTCATTGAGAAATGGATTTAGCTGTAATAGAACCTAAAGACAGTTTTACAGAGAAAAGGGTTATATTTCTGTGGCTTATAAAGAACATACATAACTGAATACTACATACTGAATAGTCAGTTTGATATCATCCTCATCAAATAAATCCAGAAGAAACGTAATTAGAAGAACACAATCAGCTAGGGTTTCACAATGAGAATTTCTCCAGTAAATTTATACAAATAAGTACTTGACTGGCTTGAGTATATCAGTTAGCATGTATCATATGAGAAGATACTGAATAAGAAACCATAAGTACGGTATACATTTTACAACCCTAGATCAACCTCTTGTTCAGTCAATCACCACCTGAAGAACTAAGAAAAAGCTAGGGGACGAACTTTCAGGTCAAAAGAAGACGAGAACAATGCAAGCAAGATACAGGAAAAGTAAGCAATAGAGCATTCGCGATCGGATTTAAGTAGATGTAACCCTAGATCATATTTTTAACATTCTTAAATCATCTGTTTGATGCATTTAACAACAACAGGCAGAAATGAAACCAGTTCAAACACAGGACCTGCACAGCCAGATTCAGAAGCAAATTAATCTAATTCAACAATACAGAACTGTTGGTGTTCTACTACTCTAAGATCAGAACAAAAGAAACATTTAAATTCCAGAAAAGGGAAGACAATTTTCTATTCAATCAGTTTTTGGAAATCCAATACACAAACTCATATGTTAAGCGGAATCAAAAGCATATGAATTCACAGAGCTAACAAAGGGGGATGGATCTACATCTAATGCATCAGAAAAAGAGAGAGAGAGAGGTTATTGGAGCTTTCCTGTGCCAAAATCGCTCAAGATTCTCCCCTTTATTTTATATTTCTTCTTCGGCCGCCTCGCGATCCTCGTGCCCCTCCCTCTATTGTCTTTGTTTAATCCTCCTCCTCCTCCTCCAGGTGAGAGAAAAGAACAGACGAAGCTGAAAATGGAAAGAAGCGTCTGGTGCGTGTTGGAGAAGAAGGACGGGAGGGAAAGCACTGTTTGTTTTGTTTGGTTTTCTGCTTTTGGGGTCTGGTGCTTGCTGCGCCTTTTGGGAAAGCACCCGTTTGGTTTGAGACTTTTTTTTTTCTTCTTTAATATGTAAGCAAATAAAAAAAAAAAATAATATCATTTCAAGTTATTTTTAGTTGGTTGATTTATTTATTAGGAAAAAAGCTTACTTAGACGTATGTACTTGTACAACTACCTCACTTAAATAAACGTATATACTAATAAAAGGTCGTTTAAATGTATGTACTATCAAAAATTGGCTCATTTAGCCTCTTTTAGTACCCGTTAACTTTTATTTTTAAATTTATATATTTATTAATTAACTATTAATATATTTTCTCTCTCTTTCTTTTTCATTTATTATTTCATTTATTACTAATAAATGAACCCTTTATTTTTATTTTTTTTATAATTTTTTATTATTACTGTATGAGTATTTATAATTGATTATTTTAATTTATATATATATATATATACACGATGAGTATTCATTATTAATTATTTTAACTCTATATTTCTTCTTTTTTTTTATATATATATTTTTTTATATTCACATTAATTATTAATTATTTTAAAATTGTTTGATCCCAATGATTGAATATAACAATGAAAATTTTTTTAAAAATAAAAATCATTTAACACAAAAATAAATTAATTAATAAATAAGAATTGAATAATAATAAAAAATCATTCATGAAACACCAAAAGAGTAATAATCAAATATTAGACAAAACAATCATTTTACTACTAATATAAGTAGTGAATAAATAAAAAATAAAAAATTATTAATTTCATTTTTATTTATATTAAACTAAATAAGAATTTTTTTTTTCATTTTTATTATATTAAATAAAATAAAAATAACCCTTCAAAAAAATATTACAGTAAAACATAAAATTCATAAAAAAATTGTTAAATTTTTTTAAAAAAATGAGAATTTAAAAAATATAAGAAATAAAAACTAATAAAAAAAGATTAAATATAAAAGAAAAATTAATATTAAAATAAATTATCTAGTTTAATTAATGAAAAATAAAGAGAGAAAATATATTAATATTTAATTAATAAATATATAAATTTAAAAATAAAAGTTAACAATGGTTATTAAAAGATGCTAAATGAGCCAATTTTTAATAGTACCTACGTTTAAATGACCTTTTATTAGTATATACGTCTAAGTGAGCTAGTTATACAAGTACATACGTCTAAGTGAGCTTTTTTCTTATTTATTATATTAAAATGAGCTCCAAATCTAAATTATAAGTTCGGTAGTGTAAAATGGGTAAAATGGGTGTCTACAATTATATATTATAAAATTATAATAGATTTTAAATGAAAAAAAATATTAGAAGTTAGTTAATAGATTTTAATTTTTATAACAAATATATCAAAATAAAAAAATAAAAAAAATACTATAAAGTTAGAAATGAAATTTAGTTCATCATTTTGGTGAATTTTGTAATCCCAAAATTATGTTAGAATATTTCTAAATTTTTATTTTTAAACACATTAAATAAAACATTATTATTTATCGTATCATATTTCTTTCTCTCTACATTCTTGTCACAATCTTTTTACTTCGCTACAGAACAATGTATTAGTTTGGTTTGCAAATAGACACTAGTTTAAAACCAAATAATGTCTTGATCTTATTGATTTTATTAAGTTTAATGATTTATCAAGTTAACTCGCATGATCTTCAAGATTTTATTCGCGACTTTGACAATTTTGCTTGTTTATATGATTAATAATATTCGCGAAACATATTTGATTCAATCATATATTAGTATATTGGTTTAGGCTATTCTCAAGTAAAATACGTCATTATATCATATAAATCAATAGTTTTCTATTCTACTATATCAAACAATAATTTCTATCATTTTAGGTCTAATATATTTTCTTGTCATATTTTTCTAATTATATTTTTATTTGTATTCTCTTGGGATATGAATTTTAGGCATGACAACAGAATTATATAAATAAATAAATATTTTTTAATTAATAATTTATTTTGAACATTAGAGAAGATAGTCACTCAACTTAAAATTGAAATAATAGATAAGAGATAAAAAAAAACTACCATTTTTTTTATTTTAATTAAAGATTGAAATAAAAATGACCAAGTTAGAAAATAATTTTTTTTTGTTATTTAGATTAGAATAAAATTTATTTAATATATGTTGTACATTTTTACTTGTTTTATTATGATCTTAAAAAGTTAGATTATTTTTTCGGATTTGATTATTACAGGTGCTACATCTTACTTGTTTTATTTTAACTTTTATCTTAAAAATAAAAATAAATTTATTTGTACGATAATGTATCGGGATTAGAGCATAACAAATAATTATCATTATTAATTTCAGACTTTTCCTACTCTCATTGAAACAAGAAAATTTGCACTAGTCTAAAATATTATTATGGGGCCATTTTCCTTCATTTAATTTAAGTTCACAAAATACTATTTAAAAATAATTTATTAAATAATATTATATCATGTTTAAAATTGAACATAAATTATTTTAATTTATATCAATATATATATATATATATATATATATATATATAAATTATTTTTTTAATAGACACATTGATTAAATCCTAAGCACTAATCGTAAGCCATAAATCCTAATCTTAACAAAATAAACCTGTGAGGGGTAAATATTGTTATAAGAATTAGATAGGATGTCTCAACTTATGATCTAGATAAAACAAAATTATATAAATAAATATTTTTTTAATTAATAATTTATTTTAAACATTAAAGAAGATAGTTACTTAACTTAAAATTAAAATAATAGATAAGAGATAAAAAAAAATACTACCATTTTTTTAATTAAAGATTGAAATAAAAAAATGACCAAGTTAGAAAATAATTTTTTTCGTTATTTAGATTAAAATAAGATTTAATTAATATATGTGGTACATTTTTACTTGTTTTATTTTGATCTTAAAAAGTTAGATTATTTTTTCTATTTAGATTAGGGCTTTGTTCTCTTTGAATTATTTAAAAAACTTATCTAAAATTAATTTTTCAATAAATCACTTTTCAACAATCAAATCACTTATTTCATTAACCAAAATACTAAAATACCATATATTTTAAATTATTATTTTTTATTTTATTCATATATATCAATACATTTTAAGTCTTTTTACCAAAAATAATCATTAACTCTTCAAAATCATCACTAATCATTATTTTTTCTTTCTCTAAGTTTTTTTAAAAACTCCAATTGAACAAGGCCTAGGATTTGTTTAATATAGGTGGTACATCTTACTTGTTTTTATTTTAACTTTTATCTTAAAAATATAAATAAATTTATTTGTACGATAATATATACCAACATTATCAGAATTAAAGCATAACAAATAATTATCCTTATTAATTTTCGGACTTTTCCCTACTCTCATCTCGAAACGAGAAAATTTGCACTAGTCTAAAATATTATTATGGGACCATTTTCCTTCATTTAAGTTCACAAAATACTATTTAAAAAATTTATTTATTAAATAATATTATATCATGTTTATAATTAAACATAAATTAAATAATTTATATCAATATATATATATATATATATATATATTAACTCTTTTTGACTAAATCCTAAGCACTAAATTTTAAGCCATAAATCCTAATCTTAACAAAATAAACATGAGGGGTAAATATTGTTATAAGAATTAGATATGATGTCTCTTATAAATAAATTTTAACAATTAAAATATAACTAACTAAATATTAGAAATGAGTGGTATAAAAAATTCATGTTAGTTTAATAAATATTTAGTTATACCACCTAATTTATCTTGTTTTTTATTTATTTTTTTATTTATTTTTAATTATTTATAAATTATTCTTTATAAAATAAAATTAAAATATACAACCACATTATTGTATCACTTGGGTTAGTTACTATGGCCAACAATTATAATTTGAATTCTAATCAATTATATTCATAACACTACCTATTAACCTGTCTAATCTTGTCCAATCTAGCAATGTGAGAATAATGTCCTCCATCCTTCTTTCTTGTACCTTGCTGATTTGCTAATTTACCATACAAGCATGCTTAGTGACCCAATACTATTTACAAACTGCTCTTGCCATCTTAACGTCGGCGTCGGCGTCGGCGTCGGCGTCGGCGTCGGCGTCGGCGTCGGCGTCGGCGTCGCTGTATATTCCGACTTATGACAGAGACGATGGTTACAATTCGCCGCCATCAATCGGCACTCCGACTAGAAATTCTACAATGCAATCATCTACAAGATTCGTTGCCTCTGTCTCAAATCCTCAACTCGGAAACTGTTAGTTAGTTTCTCTCTCAATGTCTCTCTATATGTTCACAGGTGCATCATCTTCATCATCTCAACACCACGAATCTATCATATTATTAGCTAAATGTTAAACGATCTTTTGAATTTGACTAAATTATACGGTTATATTGATGTAAGAGCTTGTAACTGTCTTCAATTCATAGTGCTCTTCCATGACGGATCACTGTGAAGTTTCTGAATTTTGGATTGATTCGTAGAATTAGGTTTGAAAAGAATGAAGAAGTTGTTTGAGAAAAAATGTGAATAGCTTTGGGAGCCTTCAATCCATTTTTATTAATGTAATAAATCTATTATTACAGTCCCTGAAGTATCTATTAGGTTTTAATAAAGCTATAAACTTATAAAAATATATAATATAAAATACCAACATATTTTCACATCCCTCCCTCAAGATTAACATCCTTTAAGTTCGTCCTGTCTCTAAGATTAACAAAATGTCGAAATTACAAGGCTTTGTAAAAATGTCAGCTTATTGAATTTTTGAATATAAATGTAATGACTGAATAAAACCTTATTTGAAATTGTCCCTCACAATATAACAATCTATGTCAAGGTGTTTCGTTCTCTCGTGGAAGACTGGATCTTCAGTAATATGTATTGCAACTTGATTGTCACAGCGTAGGGAAATCGGGAGATGGACTGCATCATTTAAGTCTTTTAGCAAAAAAAAGTGATCCATTTTAGCTCACATACAATGGTGGCCATGCTTCGGTATTCCGCTTCTGTAGTGGATCGTGAGACTGTGTTTTGCTTTTTTGTTTTCCAAGACACTAGGGCTCCTCCAAGTTTAACACAATAACCTGTAAGGGACCTTCGACTGTCTGTACAAGTTGCCCAATCGGCATCTGAAAAAGTCTCAAGTACACTATTAGTATTACAAGAGTAAAACAGTCCAAGTGAAGGCGTGCCTTTAAGGTACTTGACAACCTGTAAGGCAGCCAGCCTCCTAATGGAATTCTAGTGATTTCTGCATATATTGACTTAGTTGCTGGACACTAAAACCGATATCTAGTTTGTAAAACTCAAGTAAATTAAACGTCCAACAAGCCTTCTGAACATCTCTGGTTCAACCAATTCTGGACTATTTAATTCATTGAGTTTGATCCCTTTTTTCAATTGGATATCAACTGGATGTATTACATCCAGTAAGACCCGTGTCAGCTAGTGTGTCAAGAATGTACTTGCGCTGATTTATAAATAAACCAGCTTTAGTACGATGCAATTCCAACCCTAGAAAATATATGGCTTCGCCCAAGTCTTTGATTGTAAATTTTTTATCAAGATAATTTTAAACATCATTTATAATTTCTATAGAATTTCCAGCAATAAGTATATCATCTACATAAACTAACAAGGTAGTAAATGTTTTTTCAGTTTTAAAAATGAATAAACAGTTATTAATTGATTGAACAAAACCAAAATGAATTAATTGTTTTGAAAACTCTTCATTCCACTGCCTTGAAGATTGTTTTAAGCCATAAAGGTTTTTGTTTAGATGACATGCCATATTTTGTTTATTTAATTTTCCCGTTAGTCCTTCTGGATTTTGCATAAAAACATCCTCTTCTAGGTCACCGTGGATCGGAATGCATTGTTGACGTCAAATTGCTGCAAAAATCAATTATTAGCAAATATTAAAGCAAATAAGATTCTTTCCGTGACTATTTTAGCAATTGGGGAGAAACTGTTGTGGAAGTCAATGCCATCCTTTTGATTGTATCCCTTCGCCACTAAACGTGCATTGTATTTAGCAATCGATCCATCAATATTCAATTTGGTCTTGTATATCCATCTACAACCTATCGCTTTCTTCCCTTTAGGAAGTTGAACTAGACTCCATGTATTATTTTCTTTTAAAGCTGTTAATTCATCATCCATAACATCTTTCTAATATTTGATTTTTAAAGCTTCTTTAAAATTTTGTGGTTCTTTAATAGTGGATATGTTTCCTAAAAACTCTAGGTGTTCAACATTCATATATTTAGTCGAATAAGGAAATGTGTTTGGAGTATATGACTTATCATTGTTATTTGTATTTGAATTGACAACATAGTTGTCAAGCCAAGTAGGAGGCTTTTATCCTTGCTGCTTTTTCTTTGTTGTTCTTGTGGATGAATCAATGAGTCATTTGGACTAGGTTGTGTAGATGTGTTTGACTCAAAATTTTGATTTTCAATTTGATGATTATTAAATCATTTGAAATTAATGGATCATCTTCACTATATAATTCTGATTCTTCATCAGAATTAGGATTTTTAGGTTTTTTTAATAAAATTCTTTCATTTTGATATGGAAATTTCTTTTCATGAAAAGTTATATTTCTTGATAAAAAAATATTTTCATTTAAAATATCAAACACTCTATAACCCTTCTGTCCACATGAATAACCAATAAAAATACATTTTTTTCCTCTTGGCTCAAATTTAGTTTTGTTAGGAAAATTATTTTTCACATAACACAAGCAACCAAACACCCTAAGATTTAATATATCTGGATTTTTTTTATACAATTTAAAAAATGAACTCTCTCAATTCAAAGAAGGAGTTCTATTTATAATATGTGTGGCCATAAGGATTGAAAATGACCAAAAAAGTTGTGGGTAATTTGGCTTAAAAAAGCAGTGAACGTGTTACTTGTAGTAAATGTTGATGTTTTCGCTCTACCACCCCATTTTATTGTGGGGGGGGTAAGGTTAAGACTTTTGATGAAAAATACCAGTTTTTTTAAAAAACTTTTGACATTCGTAACTTAAGAATTCACTACCATTATTTGTTCTTACTGTTTTGATTGATGATTCAAAATGTGTTCTAACCATTATATAGAAATCAATAAAAGTTTGACAAACAATATTTTTTGATTTAATCATATATGTCCATATAAATCCTTAAAAATCATCTACAATCGTGAGAATGTAAGGACAATCAATAAGAGAATAAGAGATGTATCTTTATAAGGGCCCCATATATCCATGTGAACTAGTTCAGAACATGTAGTTTTAGACATACTGCACTTAAAAGGTAACTTTTTCAATTGAGAGATATAACATATATCACAATAAAAATTCTCATTTTATTTAAATTTTAAGAATGCTTAAGTGCTATATCAGATAGATGACCAAGTCTTCTATGTATCAACTTAAAATCATTACATGTGTTATAAACTTTATTCCCTAATTCAGTTTCTAGTAAGTAAGGGTTTTGGAAAAGATTTCCTCTGTCTTTGATCGTATTGTCCTTAACATCCTACAATAGACAACTAGTAGAAGAAAATTAACAACTAATATTGTTCCTTTTGGAAAGTTTTGAAACTGAAATTAAGTTATATGTGAAACCTTGTACATTCATAACATCATTTAATTTTTGTTTTGCAGAAATTCTAACATTACCTATATGTTTTATATTTTTAGATGTTCCATCAGGTAAGAATAAAGACATGCTAGTTATCATCTTAACATCAGTCATTAAACTCAAATCAGAACAAATATGACTGCTAGTACCACTGTCTATTATCCAAATAGGTTTTTCTTTATTATTATTACTATGCACATTTAGACTACAAACACTAGCAAAATTTTGATTAAAAGACATACCTTTGTAGTACTTGTCTTTACCTTTTCCTTGGGTTTGCAGCCCTTTTATGACTTCCTTCATCACATCAACAATTTTAGTGTTACTGAATTTAGAATTCTGATTTAATGATGATTCTGGTTGATCTTCACAAAAGGAAAAGGGGTTATTCACTACAATAATTGCTGCATTTACATAATTTTTTATCATCTGATCTCGGTTTCCTTTCCACCACTCCGGATAACCTATGATCTTTTTTTTGGGAAAACGGTTAAAACCATTTTATTAAAATCTCAAAAGTGGGAAGATCAAGAATCAAAGCTAGACAAATTTTAGCTATGATTAAATGATGACAATTAAACGACCCTAAAGAACCTGATTAGTAACAGTCAAACATACAAGAAACATATATTACAAACAAAGATTACAAACTGTATCAAATCCTAATTATCCAAATCAGGATTTTTATTTTTATACCAACCTGATGTTTTAACATGTTGTCTTCTTCTTTCCCTTGTCCTTCCTCTTCCCTCTCCTCTTCCTCTTGCAATGAAATGGGGATGAATTGGAGAGGTTGATGAATACTGTATATTCTCATTTTGATTTCTTTCTTTATATGAACCCATTCTGATTTGATAGAAAAAATTATTATTCAGGATTTCCAGGCTCTTCACCTTGTTGTTCTCAACTTGAGTTTCGAGATCATTGTCTTTATTTTCTTCAACTTCAGCTTTGAAATTCTCAACAACTTTGGATTCATCTGTATCAACCTTGGAATTCTCTTCTTCCTCTTGATAACCTATGATCTTGAAGCATCCTTCTTGAGTATGTCCTTCCATCATGCAATGTGTACAAAACATGTTTGTTGTTCCTTTATTGTTGCTTCTTGTCTTGTTGATTACTATTTTTCCTCTATTGTTTCAAGTGTTATTCTGACTTCTTTGTTGATCAAAACTCTCCTTCATAGACATGCAAAATTATATGTTTGTTCATTAATTGAAGTCTGCACTTCCCTTTGTCTTTCAATGCTAAGCAACATGGCATAAGTACAATTTAAGCTTGGTTTTGGGTCCATGAGGAAAATATGTTGTCTTACGTTATCAAAATATTCATTCAATCCCATTAAGAATTGTGTCAGCTTGTTTGATGTATCAACTTGGACCACCAATATCGTCATTCTGCAGCAGCAAACAATTCTTGGGTCACAATCGCATGCTGATAGAGGTTCTAAGACCATCAATTCATCCCAGAGTTTCTTGATCTTGAAAAAATATTTTTCAAAACTTAATGTACCCTGTCTCAGGTTACTAATGGCCTTCTGGATCTGATAAGCTTGTGAACCGTTGTTTCCATAAGTCCAATGTTGTGGTTGTGGAAGAATAGTTTGATTTAATCTCATCCGACACAATATTTAGAATCCAAGAACGGACTAAACATTCCATCTTTCACCATTTATCAAATAGTTCTGATTCTTTTGGTACAACTAAAGATCCATCAATAAACTCTAGCTTTGATTTCACTTCTAGCGCTAATCGCATACCACTACTCCAACCAATATAATTTCCGCCATTAAAAATAGTAGTACATATAATCGCACTTGTATGATCTGAGTTACTCATCATTATCACATCATTTTCGTGTTTCTTCTTTCCAGACATTCTTGATTTTTCGTCGTTCGAACTATTTGTTGAAGAAGATGAAAAGTAATCACCGGAAGAAGAATCGTCGGTGTTAATCTAAGTCTATTCTTCGTCTTATTGATTTCGACGAGCATTCAACTCTTATACCATGTGAAGTTTTTGAACTTTGGATTGATTCGTAGAATTAGGTTTGAGAAGAATGAAGAAGCTGATTGAGAAAAAAACATGAATGGCTTTGGAAGCCTTCAATCCCTTTTTATTAATGTATAAATCTATTACAGACCCTGAAATATTTATTAGGTTTTAACAAAGCTATAAACTTATAAAAACATATAATATAAAATATCAACATATTTTCACAATCACGAATCTATTATACTTTATACGACATCGTTGTTGAACCGTGAAAGTTCCAATACATGAAGTTTTGCTTGTTCATCTCTGTTAATCTGTTAGTTATAATTAAAAGCACATTGCAGTTAAAGAGCTTAGAGTAAAAACTACTGTGTTCTTCCTTGTTGCATATCGTGATTATCACATTTAGGTTATGAGAGCCAGTTCTTCAATATCTGTTACGATTTGGATTCGATAGTCTTATCTATTCTGTTCTTTGAGTCAGGTCAACATCAGTATATCTATTTTGTCACTCTCAAGTCTCAACTGGTGGAAATGGACAGTTCAACCACAAAGTTCATCTTAAAAGGTATGAATCTTCCTCATGCCAATTAGATTTTTGTAATGTTCATTCTACTGCAACTACTAGTGATAAAGAAAGATTAACTTGTATGGCACTTGGAAATCAATGAAGAATAATAGAACAGATAGATAACTTAGAAATAAATTGTTTACTCCTATTAGGAAATGTAGAACTGAAACAACCATGTTTGATCTCATCTCCCTCATTTCTTCTGTACATCCCCATGTGACTCAACTAGTCTAATATAGATAATAGAACATGGACATCTTTACAAGGGCAAGACTTGTATATCCCTCTTCCTGAAAGACTTGTGGAATTTCTTGTGAAAAAGGAAGTAAGGATTATAATAAATTATATTCACTGTAACTTATATACCGTGTTTTCGTTCAGTTGAGCAAAACTTTTTACTTATGATTAAGACCTCAACAATTATTTCTTCATACATGCAGAGTTTTATTTGGGATGCATATCGAGATACAACTCTTATCATTTTAATGGTAGCTGCAGCTGCTTCTTTGGCACTGTGTATTAAGTATGAGGTGAGATTTACATAATGTTTATTGCAGAAGAACAATCATCATTTATTAACTCCTATGTTGGTTATTGGATAGCTATGATTGTCTATAATCATTATTTATTAACTCCTATGATGGTTATTGAATTGTTGTCGTGGGTTAGTGTCAAGGACATCCTCAAAGATGGAGGATTATTCAAGAAGGTAATCACTACATGAGACAAATGGGAGAATCCTAAGGATGCTGATGAAGTTTTAGGTTACTCTTGTTTTACTTGATTATAATTATTTGAGGGTGGTACTGCTAAGTCAATTGTTGCTACTTAAATAAAATACGAACTAAACTAAAAAAATCCAAAATATATAATATATCTCGTTTTTATTTGTATTAATTTGTTAAACATTTAACTTGCTTTCTATATCATTAATTAAAAAAAATATTGAAGACACATTGATGGTTCTTTGTTTAGAGTTTTAGATTAAAGTGGGTATGAAGTCTTTATAACATTCACAAAACGCCAAAAGGCGGATTGAACTCCCATCTAAGAGGGCGGTCTGTAGAAAAACAAAAGATATCAATTCAGGTAGGTACATTCGAGATATTACTTATTTGATTGAGATTTGTTTTTTTCCCTTTAAGTATGCTATAGTTTTTCAGCAACACAATAATATTTCGTATTTCTTTCCCGCAGGGTTTACTTTCGGTTTCTGTATCTTCGAAAATGTCGTCTACAGTTGAAGATCTTTAAATTTTAATTAAACATTATTTGTTTCTTAAATATTATTTTAAATAAAGAGTTATTTGTTCCTTAAACATTATTTTAAATAAAGAGTTATAATATATTATTCAAGACATTTATTTTTAATAAAAATAAATAAATAAAATATTTATGTAAAATATAGGAAAAAAACTTACTTAGACGTATATACTTGTACAACTAGCTTACTTAAACGTATATACTAATAAAAAGTCATTTAAACGTACCTACTATTAAAAATTGGCTCATTTAGCCTCTTTTAGTAACCATGATTAACTTTTATTTTTAAATTTATATATTTATTAATTAAATATTAATATATTTTCTCTCTCTTTCCTTTTCATTTATTATTTCATTTATTACTAATAAATGAACCTTCTATTTTTATCTTTTTTATAATTTTTTATTATTTTTATATGAGTATTTATGATTGATTATTTTTATTTTATTTTATATATACAAGCATTCATCATTAATTATTTTAACTCTATATTTCTTTTTTTTATATATTTTTTTATATTCACATTAATTATTAATTATTTTAAAATTGTTTAATCCCAATTGAATATAACAATCAAAATTCTTTCAACAAAAATATTTTTTAACACAAAAATAAATTAATTAAGAATTGAATAATAATAAAAACTTATTCATCGAACACTAAAAAAGTAATAATCAAATATTAGACAAAACAATTCCTTTACTAATATAAGTCGTGAATAAAAATTAAATAAAAATTATTAATTTCATTTTTATTTATATTAAACTAAATAAGAAAAAACCCTTTTTCATTTTTATTATATTAAATTAAATAAAAAAAAACCTTCAAAAAAATATTACAGTAGAACATAAAACTCATAAATAAGTTGTTAAATTTAAAATAAAAATGAGAATTTAAGAAATATGAGAAATAAAAACTAATAAAAAAAGAAGATAAATATAAAAGTGAAATTAATATTAAATTAATAAAAATTTTAATAATAAAATAAATTACCTTGTTTAATTAATAAAAAAGAAGGAGAGAGAAAATATATTAATATTTAATTAATAAATATATAAATTTAAAAATAAAAGTTAACCATGGTTATTAAAAGAGGCTAAATGAGCCAATTTTTGATAGTACATATGTTTAAATGATCTTTTATTAGTACATACGTCTAAGTGAGCTAGTTGTACAAGTATATACGTCTAAGTGAGCTTTTTTCCTAAAATATAAATACCATGTACTAGCGTGATTTAAACTTTGATATTTATTGTTATTTACAAATATTAACAATTACAAGATTAAGACCATTGTAAACGTGGTAAAAGTAACCTTTTATTAAGCATTATATACATTTATACAAAACAAAATTCTCTAAATATGCTTTTTGTTCATCGATATATTATTTTTCTTAATTATGAGTCATATTTAGAGAACTCATTAGGGTTTTCTCTCTAAATATTAATTTTCTAAATCATACACCAGTATTATTATAATAAATTATAATAAATGATAATATTAAATTAAAACAGAAGCCCAAATAATTAGTTAAGAACATACAAACAAAAGTATATTTGTGAAAAATTAGGTCCAATATAATATAAGAGTGACATATTTTTATCCATACAACTTAGAGTATGAAAACAGACAATTATCATCAACAAGTTAAAAAAAACTAAATTAAATACAAAGTGGTCACAAAATAAAAATTAAGTAAATAAGCTCACAATTTTGTTTCCATATAAATGGACAGGGAGATGAAAATAATTTATTAATAAATTATTACCGCGATCTGAAAGAATTCTAGCTTCCACAACATTGAGAGAGAGAAACATGATCGCTGCAATGAGATTAAGACTAGATCTCTGATGCTTCTTAATTCTAATCCTAATCCTAATTCTAATCCTAATCCTAATCCTAGTAGAAGAATCCATTGATCGATAGATGATCTTCGTTGTAACGGGAATAGATTGTTCAAAGCCAATATTGCTTCTTCAAACCCCCAATGAATTCACCTCCTTTTTATAATAAATATTATATATAGCCACCACCAGGCTCACCTAGGGATGACAATGGGTACCCTATCCGTCGGGTAGTGAAGTATCCATCCCCGAACCTGATTTTCAAATTACTACTCGACCCCGAACCCGACGGGTATCTCTATTTATATTCTCATCCCCGATTCGTCGGATACCCGATTCCCGACGAGTATCCCATTACCCGATATTAAATATTAAAAAATTATATTTTAATTAACTAAATTTATATAAATTAAATATAATATGTTATTACAAAATATAATTAACCTAAAACTATTAATAAATATTATATCCTTAAACAATAGATAGAAAATCATCCACACTTTATAATATAAATTCATCCATAATACAGAAATACAAATTAACTTAAAAGTGATTGAATATAATTCTTAATTAAACACAAAAACTTTAAAATTATCAAATTTGTTTTCTCAAAAAAAAAACATTACTCTTGAATACACTTCTTCTACACAGGTAAATTACAACCTACAAAGTCAATAAATAAAAAATCAACATTAACTAATAAAAAAATAGAATTAAGATTAAAGTATCTATATATATATAATGATGCTTAATTTTTAAAGTGTCCGGATTGCCGGGTCGAGAGCTGTGGTTAATTTGGATATATGTGAGAGTAAATGGATACTTGGGTCGGATTGTGGGTTGACCCACCCATAAACTTAAAACGGTTAAAAATAAAATTAAAATTGCTATAGGTATGGTTCGAACTTGCAACTTAACAAAAACAAGTACAACCTTTTAACCAACTAGGCTAATAATACTTTATATTTTAAATTCAACCCACATTTTGATAAACGCGTGACATTTTAACAATATAAGTTCAACTTTTTAACTAACTAATCTATATATATAATGATACTTAATTTTTAATGTGTCCGGGTCGAGAGCTGTGATTAATTTGGATATATGTGAGAGTAAATGGATATTTGAGTCGGATTATGGGTTGTCCCGCCCATAAAAATTTTACCGTAATATTTTTTTCACGTTTTTTTATATTATTTCTCGTGCAAATGCACAGGATACATATTAGTTTAACTAATAACATATCTCAAATCTTCAACAAAAATAATAAATAACTAATATATTAAACTATTATTCCCTAAAAATAGTTAACATAGTATTTAAAAAATTCTTTTATTTTTGAACTAATATATTGAACAAAATATAAGGAACTTTTAATATTCTTAAAAAAAATTCTCTAATTCTTTATTTTTGCCTTATAAAAAATAAATTTATTTATTGTATTACTTTATTAAATTATATATTATTTCATAAAAAATATTTAATAATATTAATATTCTTTTATAATTTACAACCGAAAATCCATTTGACACTAGATAAATTTATATAATGTTTAATGTGGTTTATTTAACAAAAATAACTGATGGACATATTATATATATAGAATGAAAGAATGTTTATGCCTATATATAATAGGAAAATGTCTAGTAATACAGAGATTCGACATATTAAACAAAAAGTCTAGAAATAATGACAGCATTACTTACCTACGTGTAGAAATTACAGAACAGATCAACTTTGTTGTTGTTAAAACGGAAGAAGAAGCTACAAAATAGAGATTGAAGATTAAGTTAATAAATAAATATAAGATTGTAAAAGTTGAAGAACATGCATACCTTTATTAAATGAAAACATTACTTACTTACTTGCATAGTTATGTAACTTATGTGGTAGAGGTTGAAAAATATAACATTTTTTTTGTTATTGGAGACTTTAAACAAAAACGATATGAAGGTTGAAGAAGATAAAGTTGATTTTATGAGCTACCATTGGAAATATAGTTGAATTAACTTTCCAAGGATATCAAGTATCCCTCATAGTTCGCGACAGAGCTCATCCTAGGTTGCCCGTAGTGAAACTGGTGCGTGAATCGACATGTTTCAGTGTAGTCATTTTCTTGATCAGCAGGGATCGTGTTAGAATTTCTGTTTAAAACACGAAAGTTGTGGGAAAGACTCACAGCTTTCCAAAACCTACTCCCTCATCATGAGAGGAGTCTTGAGTCCAAAGATACGGGCACATGAAGCCGCAGTTTCAAAATCTGTGAAAGTGCTGGAGTTTAAACAAATGAAGAACTTTGGAGAATTATAACTCGGGCTAGGAAGGACCGTTTAGGTTGATTCAACATGGAGGTTCACATTGGTAGTGTCGGGAATCTTCCATAAAAAATCCATAATCATTGGATCAAAATTGAAGCCAAGGTGAATGGTTTAAGACGATGGTGCAAAAAGGAAATGAAGAAAAGGGAAAAAGTTAGAAATAAAATATGAAAGAGGGAAATTTGTGTTTTTGAAAATTCCAAGCCTACCCCTCATCTAGTTAAATAAGTACGAATGTAACCCTGAAAGAAAACCAGAAGATATAAAAAGCAAAATTTTAGTTGAAGATGGAGTTTGAAAAATCAGTTCTTGAAAAGAATCAGTTGGTGATTGAGAGAGAGCGGTTACTGAATTGAGAAAGAAGAGAGATCGATCCTGAAGAGCTAGCTAGGGTAGAGTATCGTTCAATCGGAGAAGAAGACAGTACGACAACAGAACTAGAAGAAGCATCCACGCGGAAGATCCAGGCGAGCTCCGATCCTTTATCCATTCTGTTGATTTCTTCACTTCAGGTAATCGTCTGTCCAATGTAGCTCCTTATACTTTGATTGAGGCATCGATTTTGTACACCGATGCCATTTGATTGTTAGAATGTAACTGCAGATTTTGTGTTTAGATTTATATTTTGGTTTCTTTGCTGCTGTAGTTAGTTTCGTTACTGGTTGAATGTTTGGTTGATACTCGTTAGATTAGAATAGCTATAGAGTTGAATTATGATAGGTTTATATTATGTGTTAGGAAAAACATATATTTTATTCCCTACTTGATTGAAAAACTTAGGAGCAAATAAAGTACAAGTAAAAGCGGAAATAAATAACATAATGCACACATGGAATTTTTACGTGAAAAACTTCTTCAAATCAAGCAGTAAAAACCACGAGACTTTACGTCCAGTTCAAGCTTCACTAAAATCAAAGTCGGGAATACAAACAAGGTATAACAACCTTTTAATACCGCAGAAAGATAAAAGGGCATACCCAAAAAGATACAACTTTTTGGTCCCAAACAAGTCAAATAAAAACTTAAATTAGGAACAACCTTTAAGCCCCAGAAAAACTTCGTTTGAATCTCCGATAGTGAGTTTGATGAACCTGCGCGGCTGTAGGCGAAAATCTGCTACAAGATTTTTCTCTTTCTTCCTCTCTTTTAATTCTTGATTTCTGCTTCTTAATGACGGTTGTCGCTCTTTAAATACTAGAGAAATTAGGTTATAACATAATCCTTTAAATACTATAATACCCTTAATGAATTAAAAGTGAATTTGAACCTTATTGAACATTTTTCATAGTTGGGAACCCAAACAAAACCCAACAAACTCCCCCTCACAACTATGGGAAAGATGTTGTCAACCCGGCGATTGAACAACAAAACTTACCATGTATCTCAAATAATTATTTACGATAATATGTCCCTTTCTCAGGAATTAAAGCGAAACTCAATCACGTCATATATATTAAGGTTTATTTTTTAGAGTTAATTAATATTAACTATGATTTGAAAGCATGTGATTTGAATGTAATAAATGAAATAGGGTTACATGGTTGGGAATGGGGTCATTCATGATACTAATTTCAGTGGTGAGAATGCCCTTGTCCCATTTGCTCATGGAATGGCCCTTATCTCAGAAGATTTTTTCCAGGTTAAATTTGTTATTATGTGATATTCCTTATTTTAATTAATTTGGTATAGAAAAATTAAAAAATAAGATGTAAAATAATTACAGGGAGCTCAAATCGCCTGCAATGGAGACTATAATAATAATAATAGTTCTGCATGCAATACTGCCTTGGATAAAATTTATAGGGTGAGTTTATTTTTACAGTGACATTCACAATTTTACAGGGTTAGTTTATTTTTACAGTGACATTCACAATTCCTCCAGTTCATCGTCATTCTTTGATTCAGTGGATCGTTATGAACTGTTTAAACAACTTACGATTGTCCTAAGCATCACCTACGTTCAATATCATTTATATTCCAAATTAGACTCTAAATAAATAGAGAGATCGGATGTCCTATTGAATGGGTCAAAAATATGACATTATTTAAAAATATAAAAAATGAGCAAATTAGACGCCGCCTCTAATTATTTCAATCGCTAACTTTTAGCCCTCAAATAAAATTTTAAAATAAATCGCCCTTTTAACTTTTTAAAAGATTACCACTGGTCATTCCGTTAACTTTTTAATTAAATATAACGGGTTAAACTTAATATATTATTATTTTTATATATTATCTTTAATCATTATTTTTTATATTTATATAAATATATAATTATTAAACACTTATATATATATTATTATATATATATATATAATATAATATTATATATATACATTTATCATTAATTTTTATATTTATATCATTATTAAATCTCTTTTATATATAGATTAAATATATATTATTTATTTTTATTTATATATATTAAATATATTATTTATTTAATCTATATATAAAAAAATTTAATAATTATATAAACATAAAAAAATAGTGGATTTTAGAATTCTTCCAAAACAGGAAAATATTAAAGTAATGGAACGACACAGGATTGAATTTGATTCTTAAGAATTCAATTCCGAAAAAAATCCAGGAAGTCCTATTTCATACTGCAATGTTATTAACAAAATTATTTTCAAAATTATTTAGCAACGTTTGAAAACTGTTATTGATAAACTTGTAGGATTAGGACAATCAACATTTATTCATAAACGCTATATTTCTCCTAACATCATACTCATACCACATGGATTTCATGTTTTATAAAATAAATGTATTTATGTTAATGAATGAATTGATTTAATGATGGTAAAAAATATGACATAATTCAATTAATTAATAATTATTTTTTATAAATGGATTATGTATAATGATAAAAAAAATTGTTTAATCTCAACGACAAAACATAATATGAATTAATCTAGAGAAGATATTTATTTTATTTTATTAATTTTAATTTTAAATAAAAAAATACTTTATATTAATTCAACCCACTAAAAACCTAGATAATGCGTCAAACAAAATTTCTCAAATAACACAACATTAAAACAAACTTTTAGTATTTAGTTGACAAAAAAAAAAAGGTTAAGGCAATATCTCTTATGATCTAAAATGTCACCAAATTATGATATTAATTAGGGGTCGTCTAATTTTAAAATAAAATTAAAAATAATAAAAATAAAACAAGTGTTAAAGTTTCAAAATTATCATAAAATATTATTAGGAAAAATAATATAACCTTTAGTAATTAAAATACATTTAATTTCATATAAAATATCCAATAAATTAAATGTCATAATAACATATTTAACAACCTCTTATGATTTAATTATAAAATATTTAAATATCGAATTTAATTATAATCAATTAATTTACAGATATTATTAAATAAAATAATATATATATATTTTAAAAATATGCATGATAAATTAAAAATATAATTCATTTAAGCACAAACGAAACAAAAGATGACAAAATGAAGTAAAATAAAATAAAGATATAAAGAGAAAAAAACAAAGATGATAGGTCACGTACACAAAAATAATTAAAGTACACAAAAATAATTAAAGTACACGAAAGTCTTTAAGTAGATAATGGTCTCTCTAAGTGACTACACACATTTTCATAACCAACTTCAGATAATGTCATAATGAATTATATGCATCGATCAAATAATTATTAAATGTACCACTTTTTTTCCGGCCAAATAGTCCACCAAAAATAATACACATTAACCATTATTTGTATTTTATTTCTCATACATTTATAAATACTTTCGAAAAAACATTATCATCCAAAGTAATTCAAAGTTCAAATGGATTCAAAACCATACAAACAGATGTACATTGATCATGTTCAACGGAAGAGCCAGGATTTCAAATCTACCCGGATTAAAAATATTTTTATAAAAACTAAAAAAAAGGGACAACGGATTAAGAACATAACCCGCAAACACACTTAACCATTTAACTACACACAGAATTTACCACCTAGCGGACTCGAACACAAGACCTTAGAGTGAGAATATCTACTTCTTGTTGCCGTGTTTTTTTATATTCCATGATATATTAAAAAATAATAATCCTTTAAGCACACAATGAAACAAATCATTATATCAGAAAAAATACTAAAGATAGAAAAATAAATATCTTTGACCAAATATTAAAAAAAACATGACATTTGCTAAAGTTGGAATTTACGATTTTTTTTAATAGAAAAAGCATGTCATTTGCTAAAAACTTGGAATTTACGATTTTTTTAAATATAATATTCACTGATAATTGAATATAAGTCTATATTTGAAGCAAATTCAGATATTGGATACTCCAATAACATAAGTTGATAAGACCCAATTTTAATGTAAGTTCGTCTAATTTCATCATTATGATTTACATGATGTCTCCACATAAAATATGCAATCCAGGATCTTGTTTAATGGTAGTTTAATGAAACTCAACTCTTTGAGATTCAGAAGGAGATTCTAGATTCTCATCGGAAATTACTATATTTGGTTCGATTGGCTTAGATAATGAAAGATTATCAATTCTTGACTTAAAAAAAAAAATAAAGTGTTTTTTTCTCTTTCTCTCTGAATTTGACATTAAAAAGTTATTGAAATTTCAAGATTTTCAACCTTTAAATATAATAGATATTATAAAAATTATCATCGAAACATGAATAATGTAAAACGATTCACATAAACACAAATTACTATAAAATTGAAATTATACAAACTTGATTAGAGAATGAATTTTAATATAAATCGGTAGAATGCGGTCCTCCGTTTTTGCCTTACAAATTATAGAGATCTAATGGCTAATAAGAAAAAAAAATTATTTTCTTAACTTATGAATGTGGTTATTATTGTTAGAGACATATTTTTTTTAATTAAATTGAATAAATCATATGGTAGGTAAAATTAATTTGGAATGAACAAGTTAGAGCCTTTTAATTGAGAAGTGTTATATTATATATCATTGAGTAAGCTATTTATTTAGAAATTGATAAATTATGATTTTATTTAATTATGAATGAATATATTATATAATATATTAGTATTGATGGGTGGCTGTACTTTGATCGAAGAACCATCTCACACAATAAATTTAGATTTCTCACAAAAACTTTTCTACATAGAATAAATCCCCCTTCAAATGTTACACCCCGCTGGATAATTAGACATTTTGTTGAACCAATTAGACCAATCATAACCGTACTTACATCTGATCCTCGATGCCCAAAGATTATTCAGCTCCGTTGTAAATCTACTACATCATTTTGATAGAAGAGTCTTATTAATTTAGCACCCAATGGCATACCAAGATAGGTTGATGGAAGACCACCAATTTTGAACCTCAACACATTTGTTAACCTCTTCCTTCTTCTATTCGAAACAGAATCTGAGAAAAAGATGTCGACTTATTAAGATTAACTAAAATACCAGAATATGCAACGAATAACCATAAAATATCTTTAAAGTGTTTAAAATTCATGTAGGTAGCCTCAACCATGCAGATCGTGTAATCAACGAAAAACAAATGTGATATGAAAAAATGATATCTTCTTGACTCACAACTCATTCCATGGATGAGTCCCAAGTTTTCTGCGAAAGCCATCAGTTTTTAGGGAATTTCCATTACAATGACAAATAAGAAAAGAGAGAGTTGATCATCATATCTGATCCTCATAAGCTCTCGAAAAATCTCTAAGAACTCCAACTAACAATGATACAAACTTAACTGTTGAGAGGCAAAATTTAATTCATCCAATCAATTTTGCACTCATTCTCATTCTGTCCATTACATCAAACAAAAATTCTCGGTTGACACGATCATAAACTTTTTCGACGTCTAACATGACAAAAACACATTTGTCACCTCTTGAATTAGTTGCTCATTAACTATTAATATGGCATCATATATTTGATAACATTTGATAAATGTTATTTAATTACTAGATATGACCGTCTTTAACACCCTTCGCAATCTGTTGGTCAAACATTTTGTAATAATCTTATAGAAAGACGAATCGAGACTAATATGCCTAAAGTTCTTCACATTAACCATCCTTGAAATTTTATGAATAAGACATATCAAAGTAGAATTCCAACTCTTGTCAAATGATGATAACCAGTAAAAATGCTCAATTGTTTTCATAATTCCAATCTTAATGAAATGTCACACCTTCTTTATAAGAAATGTCAAAGTACCCGTTGCATCCCGACACTTTATTACTTTCGCACCCTTAATGACCTCCTTAACCTCCTTCATTGAAAAACGAGTCTCGAAAATATCTTTTTGTGCTGTTCTAATTTAATATCAATTTTTTATAAGAGTTTGTTCGGTTGAGTTTATAAAAACTCAACTCCAATCGAACATCATTTCATCCTCTCTCTCATTAATCAAATTACTCAATTTATTAACCAAAATATTAAGATATTTTTTATTTTAATAATAAATTTTATTTTATCATTATATATTAGTATCGTTTAAATCTTTTTATTCAAAATAAAATCTCCTCAAATTATTATCACTTTTGGGCCATGGTGGCGTGTTTATTATAATAAACTCATATATACCGAAATCGTTATTCTTCATTGTCGGCTGTTAGAAAACAAAAAAGATATCATTCTTTTTATATATATCATTGTCACCAAACCTACCTCATTTAAAATCGTTATAAGTGGGTGGTAAGAATTAATATATACTATGATCGAAATCTTCAAGTTGATCAAAAAATCTTCTCTCTAGCTACTTTCCTCAATCATGGAGTTTTTCCTATATCTTCAAGTATTAATTATAGTTGTAATAATTACCTTAATCATCCATCTTATAGCATCATCAAAATGTTTCAAGAACAAAATAAAGTCATCCCCACCTCAGCCAGCCGGATCTTTGCCACTCATAGGCCACCTCCATCTCCTCGGCGGAAACAAACTAATTCACAAAACATTAAGCGACATGTCCGACACCAACGGTTCAATATTCTCCCTTCGTCTAGGTTTTCGCAAAGCAATAGTGATTAGCAGTGGTCAAATCGCCAAAGAATGTTTCACAACCAACGATAAAACCTTCTCCACTCGACCAAAAAGTCTAGCCTTAAAACTCATGGCCTACAACCAATCTGTGGTCGGATTCGCACCTTATGGACCATATTGGCGTGCCATGCGGAAGTTTATCACGATCAACCTTCTTACTAGTCACAAGTTACATCTTCTAAGAAGGATTCGTTTTTCCGAGGTTGATTTCATGATGAAAACCATATACCAAAAATGGGATGGAAACTCTGTTTTAATTGATGTGAAGGAGATGTTTAAGGATATGAGTACGAATATCATTACTAGAATTGTTGCGGGAAAGCGATACGGCGGCTGCAACAATGAGGAATCGAGAAAGTGGCAAAAGGCGTTTGGAGAATTCTTGTATTTATCTGGTTTGTTCTTCATATCAGATGCTATTCCTTTGTTGGGTTGGTTAGATGTTGTTAATGGAAATTGTGGAAGAATGAAGAGAGCTGCAATAGAAGCTGATAAATTGTTTGATGGATGGTTAAAAGAACATAAAGAGAAGAGGTTTGATGGGCCTATAAGAGACGAGGATAATGATTTGATTCATGTTATGTTGTCTGATTTGGAAGATGGTGATCTTGCTTCATTAGATTATGATTCTGACACAGTCATCAAATCTACTTGTATGGTAAGTCAACTCAAATGTTATTTTAATTTAATCTTAACTATTTTGTAGTTGATCTTTTTAGTATTGAAATGAAAATAGTCTTTCTTAAAGATTAAATGTCTTCAATTTAATTTTTACTAAAACATTAAAACTGAAATGAGGATGTTGAATCGTGTTTGATGTTTTCGAGAAATTAATAGATCATGGTTTTCGACAAAAAAACACTGCATCATATATTAGGGTAGCTGATCATTTGTAGAGATTCTTGTCTAAGAGATCAAATATCTCATAGTCGATTTTCACTAATAAGAATGTGCTAGTTCAAGTCTTCGAGTTGTGCTATAATCATAAATGAATGACTCTTTCATAACATGATTTTAGACAAAAATAACACAAGATTACATTTTATGGTAGTTCATGTAAAGAAAATTATACCTAATAGATCTATTGTCTTAGGGTTGATTTTCACTTAAAAACATTATAAGTAAAGTGAAAGGTCTATCACAAGTTAATGCCTATTTTCAGAGCATGGTTTTGGGTGGAAATGACACGACATCAGTTGCAATGACATGGGCGGTGTCCTTCCTTTTGAACAATCGACATGTTTTGGCGAAAGCGCAAGAAGAGATTGACACCCACGTGGGAATGCATCGTAAAGTTGAAGAATCAGATATAGACAAACTTGTCTATCTACAAGCCATTATGAAAGAAACTTTCCGATTACAACCAACATTTCCTTTGTTGGTTACTCGAGAAGCAATGGAAGATTGTACTGTAGCCGGTTTTGATATCCCAAATGGAACACGCCTTATGGTTAATGTGTGGAAAATGCATCGTGACCCAAGTGTTTGGTCAGAACCATTAGAGTTCAAGCCCGAAAGATTTCTCGTGCAAGAGAAAAATATCGACCTAAGAGGAAAGAATTTTGAGCTCTTACCATTTGGTAGTGGAAGGAGGCTATGTCCTGGGATTACTTTCTCGCAACAAATAATGCACTTGGGCTTGGCTAGGCTCATTCAAGGGTTTGAATTGGACACAACTGATGGTCTAAAAGTTGACATGACCGAAAGCCCTGGACTAACCGTCCCTAAAGCTACTCCTTTGGAAGTTTTGCTTATCCCTCGTCTTTCTCGGGAGCTCTATATGTGTGAAGAGAGCAACCTCAAAATGTGAGTATAGCCTAATAAAATAAAACTACTACTATCCCTTGGTTGTTGCTCATGTGCTTGAATAATTCACATTACAGCATGTGTATATGAATTGTGCTTAGTTTGTAACTTGTTTAATTAGTTAATTACATAAATTGCTCTATATAGAAACATTCTGATATTCTAGATCTCAATGAAAAATAATTTTAGTTTGGGTGTTGGGTGGGGATCTAGATCCACTCATATTTTAGTATTAAGATCTTGCTAGAGGCAACTAAATTTGGGGTTGTTACTTGAGTATATGATCCCAAATTTTGTATAATGATAAGATTTAAATTTCACATTACATAAATTTATGTTATAAATTTATGACATTTTGCGAATAAAAATATGATTTAAATCAATGTAATATTATATAAATGAGAATAATTTCAGCTTAACATAATAATATCTTTGTGCTATTTCTTACAATACAAAAAATGTCAATTTAGGCTCAATTCAAAAAAAACAATACAAATATACAAAGGTTTAAACTGCACCAAATGCACCGATCAATCGTGTAATAAAAAATCAATAGAATCATAAATCAAAATGCTTACCAACCAAGAAATAAAAAAACGTTGATAAAAAATCAATAAAATCATAAATCAAAATGCTTACCAACCAAAAAAAATAAAAAAAACGTTAATCAGTTGAGAGAGATCAACAATTTTAATGACAGTCTCTATCAATTTTCCCGAAATAACCTCATATATCGTTATCATACTAGCGTCGTTGAGTGATGCATCAGTTAAACGTCTTACGGTTTATTTCGGGCCAAATGATTCACGAGAAAATAACCAAGATATGACTCAACAACTCAATCTAACCGAGTTTTAAACTTCCAAACACGGTTGAAAAAAGGGTCAAAACCGAGAGTAAGAACTCTCAGTAATGACCCTATATCTTTCGGTATTTACCTAATACCGAAAGTTTGGGCGACTATCGTCATTCCTCGGTACTAACTCTTTCGGTAAATATAATTTGGCGTTAACTGAGAGATATCGTAGAGTTTTGGGTTTAGACACTCAAGAGAAAACCGAAAGTTTTCCTATTAACTTTCGATTTTTCCCTCAGAAAAAAATTCGAAAGTTTTCCAATTAACTCTCGGTTTTCCTTTTTCAAAAAAACCAAGGGGTATATGAAAAACTTTCGGTTTTTCCCTTTCAAGAAAAATCGAAAGATTTTCCATACAACTCTCGGTTTTTCCTTTTCAAATAAACCCGAGAGGTGTATGAAGAACTTTTGGTTTTTCTTCAAAGGGAAAAACCGAAAGATTTACCTACAACTCTTGGTTTTTCCTTTTGAAGAAAAACCAAGAGGTATATGAAAAACTTTTGGTTTTCCCTTAAGGAAAAATCGAAAGATTTCCATATAACTCTCGGTTTTTTCTTTTGAAGAAAAACCGAAAGATTTTCATTTAACTTTCGGGGTTTCCTTACAAAATGTACAAAATAAGCCGATTATTTTGTGCGCAGCCAAAAATTGTTCAGCCAAACCAATATATCAATAATAAAAAAAATGACATTCATAAAGCAAATAACCCATTATCATTCCAAAATTCTCAACCAAACTAATCATCCAAACAATCTGTTTTAAATTTAAATTAAAACGTACTCAATCAATTCATAAACCTATTTTCAGTCGAAACAACCAATCAAATCGTACTAGAATTAGCTGGTGGGGAGGAGGGGGTGGTTGTTGATGTTGCCTCATAAACATTTCAAAGCTCTCCATTCTTGCATTCATTTATAACCTTTCCCTCTCTATTCTTTCGGTCATTTCTAAATTTTCCTTCTCCATTCTTATCACAATTTCTAACTTTTCCGCTTGTATTTCATTAATTGTTCGAGTTCTTTCTTCATCCCTCTTTTCCAATTCCTCCAGTTTCATCGCAATTCTTTGATTCTCTTCAAACAATCGATTATTGGATCAATAAATGTCATAATGAATTATACGCATCGATAAAATACAATTATTAAAGGTACCCCGGTTATTTTTCGGCCAAATAGTCCACCAAAAATAATACACATTAACCTATATTTGTATTTTATTTCTCATACGAAATTAACTACTTATAATTTATAAATACTTTCGAAAAAACATTATCATCCAAAGTAATTCAAAGTTCAAATGGATTCAAAACCATACAAACAGATGTACGTTGATCACGTTCAAGGGAGGAGCTAGGATTTCAAATCTACCCGGATTAAAAATATTTTTATAAAAACTAAAAAAAAGGGACAACGGATTAAGAACATAACCCGCAAACACACTTAACCATTTAACTAGACGCAAAATTTACCACCTAACAGACTCGAACCCAAGACCTTAGAGTGAGAATATCTACTTCTTGTTGCCGTATTTTTTTAATATTCCATAATATATTAAAAAATAATAATCGTTTAAGCACACAATGAAACAAATTATTATATCAGAAAAAAATACTAAAGAGAGAAAAATAAATATCTTAGACCAAATATTAAAAAAAACATGACATTTGCTAAAGTTGGAATTTACGATTTTTTGAAATATAATATTCACTAATAATTGAATCTAAGTCTATATTTGAAGCAAATTCAGATATCGGATACTCCAATAACATAGGTTGATATGACCCAATTTTAATGTAAGTTCGTCTAATTTCATCATCATAATTTACATGATGTCGCCACATAAAAATATGCATGACAGGATCTTGTTCAATGGTAGTTTAATGAAACTCAACTCTTTGAAATTTAGAAGTATATTCTAGATTTTCATCGAAAATTACTATATTTGGTTCGATTGGCTTAGATAATGAAAGATTATCAATTCTTGACTTAAAACAAAGATAAAGTATTTTTTTTTTCTTTTTCTCTCTGAATTTGACATTAAAAAAATTATTAAAATTTCAAGATTTTCAACCTTTAAATATAATAGATATTATAAAAATTATCATCAAAACATGAATAATGTAAAACGATTCACATAAACACAAATTACTATAAAATTGGAATTATACAAACTTGATTAGAGAATGAATTTTAATATAAGTCGACAAATGTGGTCTTCCGTTTTTTCTTTACAAATGATAGAGATCTAATGGTTAGTGAGAAAAAAAAAATTATTTTCTTAAATTATGTCTGTGGTTATAATGGTTAGAGACATATTTTTTTAATTGAACTGATCATATATAATTTAATGGTAAGTAACTGTATTTAATTTGGAATGAACAAGTTAGAGTCTTTTTAATTGAGAAGTGTTATATTACATATTATTGAGTGAGTTATTTATTTAGAAATTGATAAATTATGAATAAATATATTAGTATTGAATGGTTGCTGTACTTTTTATCTATTTATATAAGAGTTAATAAATTAAATAAGATGGTTTAGTTATGAATAAATATATTATATAATATATTAGTATTAAGGATATATTATAGTATGTAGGGTCTCCGGAATGATTAAGGATATGGGGCCTATGGGCTAGAACCGGGTATGCTTATGACTTGCTCCGCCCCTTATCATGTTCAAGAATTCATGCAACAAACTATGAGAATATAATGAATGCAAAAACAAACTTAAATAATTTTAAATTAAACAAATATTATTTCAATCTCATTCTTATGTCATTCAATTTACTATATATATTTTTTTAAATATTATCTTTACATATTACCTAAATATATTATTGCAATGTGAACATATACCACTACATGGGTATATTTAGTACCAATTCTTATATTTTTTTGTTGATGACCTTCAAAATTTTGTACATTCTTTATTTATTGTGTAAGAACAACTTTTAGTGAACTAAGTTATTTTTTCCTTCTCGAACTACTAGTAATCCAATATATCCACCTCTTCAGACACAATAGTTGATAGTCTAAGCTATAAGTCGAAAAAGAAAGACCTTTCTTTAAATCGGGATGTTTTTCTCCGATACAAGAAAATGGTTCAATTTTTTTTAAATACTTTTTTTCACTTTCTTTATCTTTATGATATCCCACGTGGATAACCTTGAAATGGGTCATTCTATTAGGCCGAAGCATTTCAGAAAAATTTCATTATTCAAAAGTTGAAATTTGTTAATTAAAAAAACTTAAAGTCTAGTCAAGAGAAGTTGAAGATAGGGATCAATTCAATCTCCCGATTGGATTGGGGCAAACATCTTCGAAAAAATCGCTACGATTTAAGAAAAAGTCGCTTAGATTTATCCATGGTTTGTTTAGTTTATTCTTATTGCAAAAATCCTATTTTGTTTTGATCAATATTTTTTTTTTATTAAATTAGTTCTTTTAGTTAAACAAATTAAAATAAATTTTGATTAAATTCAGTTAGGAGAGATTATGTACCTTATCCAATGATAAATCAATATATTATAGGGGATTGGAACCCAAATTGGCTTGTTTAGAATTGGTTAGGATTTTGAAATAAAAATTGGTTTTATTTGTTTTTTAATTTGTGAAATTATTATAATGTCTTTGTATTTAATATTTTTTTTTAAAATAATAATATTTTAATATTTTAATTTATAAAATAAATGATTTAAATTTTAGAATGAGAAAAGATGAGATAATTATAAAAAATATATATAATAATCTTAAAAAACTCAAAAAAAAATACCTACATCTAACTGGCTCTAGAAAATATCCAACTGTCTTTAATGCCGGACACCACGAGGTCCTCGGTTTTATATAGGTTTTTTAAAAGAAAATTGAGATTTTATTTATTTTTTTATATGTCACATCACTATATTTAATTATTAAATTATTATTTTTATCTATTAAAATATTATTACTTTATTTTTATAATTATAAAATCAATTTTTAAATATAAAAAGACAATTTTTAATTTAACAAATAAAAAACTAAAATAATTTATTTTTTTGTCAAACAATTTTTTTTTTTACAAAATTCAAATAAGTTACACATCCCATATTTATGATAAGCTTTTGTTTAGCTTTTTTAAATAATATATATATTATTTAAAAAATAGTGGTGATTTTAGAAGATTAAGTTTTTGTTTTATAAAAGATTCAAGATATATTAATATATTTTAATTAATAAATTAAGTAAATAAATTATAGATTAATAATTTAAAAGATATTAATATATATATATATATATTATTTTTTCAAAATTAATATTCCTAGAAACATTGATCTAAGAATGGGCTTAAAATAATATTAGGAAAATTATATCTATTATAAAAAAAAAATAATGTATTAAATTAAAAAAAATTAAAAAATTAAAGAATAATATTACATTTGTATATTAAAAATAATATATATAGAGAGAGATAAGCCCCCAAAATCAGTCTCTTTCTTTTCCAAGCTGACAATATCACTAACTACAAGACACTGCAACTATAATTGCTTGAATAGTATTTTTTTAGTTGTAAAAATTAATGTCCACAGAATTCGATTTTAAATTTATTTATTTATTGTCATTTTTTCTTCTCTGTTATATACATCTGTGGACGCAAAGCCGTCTCTAAGTAAGTTCGGCAAGCCCTTTATACATCTGTGGACGCAGGGCCGGCTCTGAGTAAGTTCGGCAAACTTTTTATACATCTGTGGACGCAGGGCCGACTCTGAGTAAGTTCGGCAAGCCCTCGGACTAGAGCAGTCAGCCGCCCATTTGTTAAAAATATCAAAATATTTAAATATATTTATTACAATTTTAAACGTAAATGGTAGTAACTTGGTGGTTCAAGCTATACATTTAAAGTTTCAATGTGGTTATGGGTTCAAGTCTCACCAAAAATGAATTTTTTTTTATCGATTTTTAAAACTAAACTTAGGGCAACAAAAAATATATCGACTTTTTCTACCGAGGCTGCTAGGGCAGTCCAAACCTCGGGGCCAGCTCTGTGTGGACGGATGATGACTCATTTTCTTAGTTTGTATAATTTTATTAGAGAAAAAAAATAGTTTGTAATGATTTTAAAGAGATAATGATTATTTTTTAAAAAAAAATTTAAAAGGTATTGATATATATAAATAAAATAAAAAATAATAATTTAAAATAGAAAAAATATTTTAATATTTTAATTAATGAATTAAGTGATATGATAAAGGAGAAGGAAGTGAAGTAAAGTTTAATTTTGTTTGAATTATTTGAATAATTTGAATAACTCACAACCTAATAAGGCTTAAATATTAAAGCTAAAAATATTGATAAAAAATTATAATTAAAAATGAAATAGACCCATCACTAATTCTTGTTTTTTTTTTCTTATACTATTTCTACACGTTTTCTTTGATATTAACGCCATTTTCAACTCAAATACTTATTCTCAAACCTAAAATGCAGTAAACATTCCATCAAACAGTAATAATTTCCAACCCAAAAACCCAAACTCAAATTCAAACTCAAAAAAATATTCTCAGAATATTCTTTTTTATAATAATTTTCAATTTTTTCAATATTATCTATATATTTATCTAAGATTACAAATTTAACTCATAACTTTACAACAACTGCATAAAACAAATTAAACATTATTAAATAAACACAAATTACATTTCACAAACAAAAAAATACAACAAAACAAACCTTATTAAAACATACTTTCCACTCATAGACGATTTATCAATTCTCGGAATGTCTTTTTAAATGTCTTTTTCAATTTCTTAGTTATGTAATGGATTATTGTATTTTTTTTTTTTGTTTTTTTATGTGTTTTATTTTATTAAATTTTTTTTTATTATTTATTAATTTTTTTATCAATATTATTTATTATTATAAATTTATAATACTTAAAAAATATAAAATATAAATATAAACAAATTTAAATATAAGTTAATCATATAAACAAATTAAAATTATCATGAATTAAACATATAAATAAATTAAAATATAAATAAATAAAATATGTAAACAAATTAAAATATAAATAAGTTATGCAAATTAATTAAAAACTAACTAAAAAGACTGAAATGAAAGTTTTGAATTTTTTTGAGTATGTGAACAATGTCCCTGCAAATTTGGGTTTGGAGAAGAGAGAATTTGTAGAAAAACTCAAAATGCAATTGAGTTTGCAGTGGGTTGAAGGGCTAAAACCTATTATGGAGATGGGTTTGCAGGTAAGTTGGAGATGATCTTAATTTTATTTATATAATTTTATTCTTAATTCATATATATTATATTTTAGTTTGTTATTAAAGCTAAAAATATATTGATAAAAAGTTGAAATATAAAGATTTTCTATAAAGCCTTGCTTATTATAAAAAATGGAATATTTAATATTTTAAAATAGGAATAAATTTATATTTAAATAGTAAATTATATATAATAAAGCAGACCATAATACAATCAACACCTTCATTTTATTTATTCTAAATTCTAGGAAATTAGAACAACCCAAATCAAAATGGCAACATTTAGTTTCTTAGTATAGACTTTTTGAAATAAGTTAACCTAATAAGTTTTCATAAACTACTTCATTATATCAATATAAGTCCAAAATAACATAAAAATTATAAGCCTCAAATTTCTTATCTTAAAAATAAATCTTCAAACACTTTCGTAATGTAATAAAATAATGTGATGATAATGTCAAGTTGGATCATGTGGTGCAAAATGATCAATTGCCAAGAATGGTCAGATATATCTGATTCTCTCATTAATTCTCCCTTGCCAAAATGCCATCACAAACAAAATAGAGTAATAATAAATACCAAAATAAGTTTAACAATATAGAGTTTCATCTACTTCAAACATGAAATCTCTCTTACACGGTCTTCTCAACCTAATTCATTGGTTCATCCATCTCGTGACCACCTTAGTAAGGCGGTTCTCGAAAAGAAAGGCACCACCGCAGCCAACTGGGGCTTGGCCTCTCATAGGTCACCTACACCTTCTTGGCGGAAGCAAGTTACCCCATAGAATATTAAGTGAAATGGCTGATAATTACGGATCAATATTCTCTCTTCGTCTTGGTTTTCATGAAACAATCGTGGTTAATAGTTGGCAAGTCGCGAAAGAATGTTTCACCATCAATGATAAAACCTTCTCCACTAGACCAAAGAGCCTTGCCTTGAAGCTCATGGCCTATGATCAATCCGTGGTTGGATTCGCTCCTTATGGACCTTATTGGCGTTCCATGCGCAAGTTTGTCGTTTTTAATCTCCTAAGTAACCATAAGTTACATATGTTGAGAGATGTTCGCTTCTCCGAGATTAGTTTTTTTATGAAAAGTCTATACCAACTATGGGATGATCAAAACATAGGGAATGGTCCAGTTTTAGTGGAATTTAAGGAGAAGTTTGAGAATTTGACTACAAACATAATTTTCCGTATTATTGGTGGCAAACGTAACGCTGAAGATTCAAAACGATGCCAAAAGGCTTTGGCGGAATTCTTACATATATCCGGGGCATTCTTAGTTTCTGATGCTATACCTTTCCTTGGTTGGTTAGATATACTGAATGGGAATTGTGCTAAAATGAAAAGAGTTGCAAAAGAGATTGATGATGAGTTTTCAAGATGGGTAAAGGAACACAAAGAGAAGAGGGTTGTTGGGCGTATCAAAGACGAGGAGAATGACTTGATCCACGCTATGTTGTCTGAATTGGACGATGGCGATCTTGCTGCTATAGGCTACGATAGTGACACCGTCATCAAATCCACTTGTATGGTAAGTCGATTTCATGAAAATTAGCGACAATTTTCATTATTAAGTCGCTCTAAAATTAACAACTATAAGGGAAACTCAAATGTCGGTTCTTATTAAAAGAAAAAGTAAAATTTTCAAAATTGATTCCCCTTAAGTATACTCTGACCAAACCCCGGAATTAACCCGGGTCCAACAAGAACAAGAAAATAAAAAAAATGGAACCAATAGTGACGACTTTCAACTGGTGTTAAACGTCTCTATTGATCTTTAACGACAAGACCATATATTTCTTTAATAAAATTGCGACAGATAATGTAAACCGTCGTTATTGACACAGTATAATTTTTCCTGCAGAGCATGATTCTTGGAGGCAATGATACGATATTAATTACAATGACATGGGCATTATGTTTCATTTTAAACAACCGAGATGTGTTGTGGAAAGCACAAGAAGAGATAGACATCCATGTAGGAAGGCATCGTCAAGTAGAAGAAGCGGATATAAAAAATCTTGTCTATTTACATGCAATTTTTAAAGAAGCAATGAGACTTCAACCAACATTACCTTTGTTGGTAAGCCGCGAAGCAATGGAAGACTGCAATGTAGCGGGCTTTGATATCCCAGTTGGAACACGACTACTTGTTAATGTTTGGAAGATGCATCGTGACCCAAGTGTTTGGTCAGAACCACTAGAATTCAAGCCGGAGAGATTTTTGTCTCAAGAGAAAAATATTGACTTGAGAGGAAAGGATTTTGAGCTACTACCATTTGGGAGTGGGAGGAGGCTTTGCCCTGGAATAACATTTTCACAACAAGTAATGCATTTGGGCATGGCTAGACTCCTTCAAGGTTTTAAATTGGAGACCATTGATGGGTTATCAGTTGACATGACTGAAGGTCCTGGACTAAGTGTCCCTAAAGCTACCCCGTTGAAGGTCTTGATTAGCCCTCGCCTCTCTCGCGAGCTCTACTTCGAAGCTTAGCTAGGCAGGACGCGGCATGCTTAGACCAATGTTCAAATAAACTTTTAAGTAATGTTTATTATGTATATAATAAGTTGTAGGGTATTCCAAGGAAAGGGGATCAAATATTAGGCTCATATACGTATCATGTTTCCAATTTAGTTGCAAAATATAAAAATAAAAATAAAAAGATTGTTAAATGGCTTTCAATTTTTTGAAGGATGGGTTGTAGAAGTAATGAAATTAAAGAGGCTTACTAGGCTCGATCGGTTAAAGGTTGGCCTAATATTGCTTTGGTTAAAAAAATATCCAAAGCTTCGTCCATAGAATGATTAATTTGTTAAAATCACTATTTTCCTCATTTGAAAAATATTTTAGTGATCAAGTGAAGTGATCGTCGATTAAGTCCAACTACAAAATAGTACAAGTACAAAACGAGTGGTCAAAATATCAACATCAGAAACAAAATGATAATATATATAATGCATTTAAAAACATAAAACAAGAATTAGGTAATTGCTTATGATATGAAAATTTGAATAGTCAAGAATATACTTTTGGGCATAATCATCAACAACAACATCAACTTCCCTATTTATCATATTTGAATTGTCAAGTATGATTATCATCGGTAACAATGAGATCTATGGTTGTGGTTATGATGATGACAATTATGTGGCTGTGAGTGAACAAAGTTGATATACTTATAATTGTGAGCAGTGTCGGCTATGCCCAAGCCTTAGGGTAGAAAAATATGGAAAAAAATTGACTACCTTAATTTTTTTTTTTTTTTAAATTGTTCAAAAAATTAGTTTTGATTAGATTTGAACTATAACCAAAATATATATATATATATATATATATTCCATAATAAACCACTGTGCTTATACTTTCATGTTAAACAATAATAAATTTAACTAAATAATATATATATATATATATTTTATTAAATAGGCTACCTTAACCCGTGAATTTGCTGGGCTTACCTCCGACCTTAATTGTGAAAAATATTTCCATGAAAGTCCGTAATTGATAAAAAACTCTAAAGGAAGTGAAATATGAATATATATATATATATATATATATATATATATATATATATATATATATATATATATATATATATATATATATATATATATATATATATATATATATATACTATAACATTAGAATGGTTGGGCTAGGGGAACCCATGAATGAGTTCGTAAAGTGTTGAGTTGTAGGTGAAATTTAGTTCATTCGACATTCTAATGGGAACCTTTTATGTTTGTTATATATAATGTTTATGACTATTCTTAAAATTGTTTAATTTTGATTCTGATATTAACTTATGTCTACTAATCGGTCTTTGCAAAATCTAGAACATAATAATATTAATATAAATATAAATCATTAGCTAGTTTAAGTTGAATTAACCGAGTTAAAGAAAATAAAATAATTGTTGCCAAAATGAAACGTGTTGGATTATTGGTATAATTAGGTTTGGAGTATAGTAGTGCCAACTGGACGGGTCGATTATTTATCCAAATATATAAATAAAATAAGTCATAAACATCAAAATCATCCGTCATCACAAAGGTGTCCATGTGAATATGCTTGTTTGATCTTGGAAATTTTAGGGTTTTAATAAAAAAAAATTAAATATTTTGTGTGATCAAATAATTAGCCTTATTTACAGATTTTGTACGTAATATGAATTATTAAAATACTTTTTAGGTTTAAAATTTGAATTTAATAAAAATAAAATAAAAATATTTTAAGTGTTGATAAATAATTTGATTATTATAATTATATTAATATATAAAAATATTTTTTTTAAATCTAGCCAAACTTTAGATCAAATAATTAAACTTGAAATGATCACCCTAATTGATTAAAGATAATATTAATTTTTTTTTTATTTTTTTTATTTTTTTTTTAATAATAAAAAGTTGGAATAAGATTAAATGTTTTTAATATTAAGGAGATCCAGATATTCGAGCTCTTATTTATTGGATGTTATATTAAATTATTAGTTTATTGAATGTTAGGTTAGATTATTGGATGGTTAGTTTACTGAATGTTAGGTTAAATTATATTATTATTGGTTTATTGAATGTTAGGTTATATTATTAGATTGTTGGTTTATTTCAATGTTAGATTATTTGATGTTAGATTAGATTATTGATTGTTAGTTTATTTGATTTTAGATTATGTTAGATTATTGGATTATTGAATTATGGGATTATTGAATTGTTGGATTATTGGATTATTGAATTGTTGGATTATTGGATTATTGGATTATTGGATTATTGGATTGTATATGTTGATTAGGTTATGATAGTTTATTGAATTATATGTTAAATTATTGGACTAGTTAGGTTTATGAATAATTTAGAAATAATATACTTTATTTGACATAGTAATATTTTGTCTAGTCCTAATGTAAGTCCGTGACAAAACATGGATGACTATACTTTGTACCGATCCAAAATATATTGAGGGGTTGACAAATTCATAGAATTTGTTGAAAGGTCTACAATAGAAGACTACCGGAACCTCGCCAAATTTTGCTGACTTGTTTCTCCTCACTCATACAAAGAAACCAACTCTGCAAGATTCAACTCCGGAGGTCCCCCCTATTATTTAAGAAAAAGTGGTAGGTCGTGTTTATTAGTTTCATTTATTTTATGTTTGTAATCAAATGAAATTTGTGTTTGCAGACTACGTTATAAACTGCTATAGAAGAAGACCCGAGTATGAATGAGCTTCAGTTGACTGAGTACGCGTTCGGATCTCAAAGACATGGGCGAGTCGTGGGTATGGGCTCCGGTATCACACCTATATCTTTTAGAGCAAATACTCATGGGGGTTCTTCTAGCACTCCACGCAGTGACACACAACAGATCTGTGAGGAAAACCAGGCTTTACAATAGGAGATACAGAAAATGCGAGAGGAGCGTGAAGCTAAGAGACTTCAGTCACGGAGAGAGTGTGAAGAAGCACTAAAGGAGCGTGAAGAAGCACAAAGGGAGAGATAACGATCAATATAAGAGCGTGATCAAATGCGGAATGATATGATCGAGATGATGGAGCAAATGGCCTTCTTATTATCCTTGTATCCCGGGAATTCTCTCCATCCATATCCTCGACCCCTCCCACTTGAGATGATTGAGTGATATTTAGATTATGTGAATTTTGGATTCTGGTTTATAGTTTAGGGTTTATGTGGATTGATGGATTGATGATTGTGGATTGATGATTGTAGTTTTTGGATTGATGTTTGTGGTTTTTGGATTATATTAATGGTTTTGACAAAATGGATAATTATTATTGTTTATATATGTACAAATATGAAATATTCAAAAAATAAAAATAAAACGATTATGTTTTTTAGTAACGGTATTAAGCTTGAAAAAACCGTTACTAATATTATATCAGTAACGGTATTAAGCATAAGAAAATCGTTACTAATATTATATCAGTAACGGTATTAAGCATAAGAAAATTGTTACTATTAATATATAAGTAACGATATTAAACATAATAAAATTGTTACTAATAAGTATTAAGCATAAGAAAATCGTTATTAATTCTATAATCAGTAATGATATTAATCATAAAAAAATTGTTACTAAGACTATATTAGTAACAGTTTTACCTTTAGTAGAGCCCTTACTGATGTTAATATCAGTAATGGTTGTTTAGCCGTTACTAATATGAGTTTCAGTAAGGGTTTTCGAAATTCGAATAGTATCAGTAACGCTCGTTTCTGTAACGAATGGTAACGACGATAAATGTCGTTACATAATGTTATTAGTAACGGTTTTAGGGGCTTTTAGTGACGGCTTTCGTCCTTACTAATACTCATTTTTTACTAGTTTGGAGGAGAATTTATATATCTTATGTGGAAAAGTTTTCGTGAGCAGTCTAGATTCATTATGGGTGACGATTCTTCGATTAGATTTTGAGACGACATTTGATGTAGTGTCAAAAGTCTAGTTACAACATATCTTGAGCTTTCTCCCATTGCTATATGTAGAAATGTCATAGTTAAGGATATGTTTGATCCTCGTTCTAGTGGTTTCGTTAGCCAAATTATATATAAAAGGAGTTTTTGGTAGGACACAAATAAGTGTCACCGTCTGAACAAGACATTATGCATTGACAAGATATTGATAGTTTCCATATGGAGCATTGCTACAAGTTGTTCTCTAAGATGATTCCATAAAAATTTTATTGGGAAAAATTTTGAGAGCTAAAGATTTTATCCAAGATTTCGTTCTTTGGATGAAGCGTTATTCATGGTGGAATTCTAACAGATGATATGTGAATGAAAAAAATGTTGTATTATGGTTAGTTGTATGTGTTAATAAGATGTTGAATCGACAACTCACTTATTTTTGCATTATTAATAAGTGACTAGTATTTAAAATATTATTGGAATTCATTGGATGATGCACGAGTTAAAGGGTTAGAGCCCGGAGGGAGGGCTCCATTTCCGGAGGCAGGGCTCCATTTCCTTAATTCATATATATAATATAATATATAATTATATGACTTTCTAGTTTATTCATTCTATATAATTAGTCCGGAGGCCCTACATGTTATACTATATCAATAATTTACTATACCAATATATTATATAATATATTATTCACAGCTAACCCACCCATATCTAATTTATTAATTCCTAAAAAAAAAAAAAATAGTCAAACAACCAATCAATACTAATATATGATATAATATATTTATTTATAATTTATTTAATTTATTAATTCTAAAAAAAAATAAAAAATAGTCTACCAACCAATAATACTAATATATGATATAATATATTTATTCATAATTAAAGAAAAACATGATTTATTCATTCCTAAATAAATAACTCATTCACTAATATATAATTTATCCATTCCTAAGACTCTAACTTATTCATTCTTAATTAAATCTAGTTACATACCATTAAACTATATATAATTTATTCAGCTTAATTAAAAAAAATGTCTCTAACAATAATAGTCACAGTCATAATTTGAATATTTAATTTTTTTTCAATAACTATTAGATCTCTATAATTTGTAAGGCTAAAACGAAGGAATGCATTCTACCGGTTTATATTAAAATTTATTCTCTCACTAGGTTTGTATAATTTTAATTTTATAGTCATTTGTGTCGTTTTTACATTATTCATATTCCGATGATAATTTTCATAGTATCTAATATATTTATAAGTCGAGAATCTTGAAATTCAAAAGTTCTTTTTTAATGTCAAATTCAGAGAGAAAAAGAAAAAAATATTTTATATTTTTTTAAGCCAAACATTGATAATCTTTCATTATCTGAACCAATTGAACCAGATATAGTAATTTTCAATGAGAATTTAAAATCTCCTTCTAAATCTCAAAGAGTTGAGTTTCATTAAATTACTCTTGAACGAGATTCTAGATTGCATATTTCTATGTGGTGATATCATGTAAATTATAATGATTAAATTTCTATTGGGTCATATCAACCTATGTTGTTGGAGTATCCGAGATCTTAATTTGCTTCAAGTATAGACTCAGATTCAATTATCGGTGAATATTATATTTCAAAATATTGTAAATTCCAATTTCAATAATAAATTTCACAGTTTTTTTTGTATCTTTGGTCAAAGATATTTATTTTTCTCTCTTTAGTATTTTTATTTTTCTGATATGGGTGTTTAAACGATTATTATTTTTTAATATATCATGAAAATTTTAAAAAAATGTGTTATATTAGTTTTTGTGAAAATATTTTTAGCCCGAGTAGATTTAAAATTTTGGCTTCGCCCTTGCCCGAGTCCTGAACTAGTTGTTGGAAAGTTTAGATTGATGCGGCTGATATGCTAGATTTACATATTTGGATTACCATCTCAATTATTCTTTGGTAGACTATCTAGTTTGAGAGAAATCGTCGAATTTTCAATGATCGTAGTCATCTAATGCGTATCATTCATAATACTATTATTATGTTTTCTGAGATTCGTTCAGAAAAGCCAATAGAGTCTTTTGAGAAAGTTAATCGTACTTCTCGAGAATTTACGAGGTCGATAATATTTTAAGTATTATTTTTTTTTATTTGTTATTTTAATGTCATACTTTGTTGTTAGCCTTAAACAATTTTTTTTCCATTTTTAATATAAATGAACCTTTTAAAAATAAAAATTAAATAAAAAAAGAAAAAATGGGTAAAATAGTCTTGTTGATATAGTTAATTGTTGTAGAACTTTTTGTTTTTTATATTAAATAAATGTATTTTTTTAGGAAATAAAAGATAATATTTTTGAGAATTTGGTTTCGAACTATGAGAACGTTTATGCCATATTCTTTTAAAAAAAAATTATATAAACGAAATTTTTAATATTATATGTATTATATATAATATATTGAAAATTAATATTTTTATAAATAAATAAATTTAAAATTAACTCTTATAAAATATAAAGAATAAATATATGTATTGAGGATTTTATATATTTATTTTTTTATAGTGTTTGGAGCAAAATCGGGGTGAGATCAGGGATGGAAAATAAATACCCTCTCCACCCTATCTCCAATCAACTACTTGTCAAACCGACAAAAATCGCCCTTGATAAGACAATTCAGATCGAAACTGCGGGGTAATTGATTTTAAATTAAAAAAAAAATCAAGATCAAGAAAATTCTTTGTGATAGTTTAATTTGGGTTATTTAGCTATTTAAAATCAACTAATATATTCTATCATATTATTTTTAACTATTAAATCACGTATTTTATCAAATTAATATTTTATTTTAGGGCAAATTACTTAGGTGACCCTCAAATTACTTCGATCGTTTACCTATAGCCCTCAAATTATTTTTTAAAACAAATTACCTCTTAAACTTTTTGAAAAGTCACCAATGACCCTAAAACTATCAGAAAGGGTCACCAAAAGCCCTTCTGTTAATTTTTACGTTGCACCATAACGTCTCTAATTAAAACCCTCATTTTTAGTCATCATTCTCTTCAAAGCATATTTTACATCTTCTCTACGACCGACCGACGTACCTAATATCGTCTTTCTTTTTTCCATAGATTTGCATCATTCTTTGTAAGGAGAAGCCCTAAGTTGAGAGAGAAAGGTCTGCTAGAGAAGCCCTAAGTTGCGATAAAGGTTTGAGTTCTTGAGATCTGTGCGAGAGAAGGGTCTTTTAGAGGGTTAAAGAGAGACATGAGATAAAGTTCATAGTATCAGAGCAATGACTTGGATGATTAGACCTAGAAATTGTGATTTTTGTTCCAATCGAGTATACGATGAGTACTTGTTGTTGTATACCTAATTCTTATTTTTCTTCCTTCTGCTATAAATTTATCTTTATTAAAGAAAAGAGACATATAGAGGGAAGAAATAGTACATTTCTTATGTGATAGAATGATTCTTGTAGTTAGGTAAACGGGCATTGGGCATTTTCATAATTTGTTACATGTTCTATGTATTCATTTATTTTCTAGTTCGGGAGATGGAGTTGATACTAGTTATTACTGTAGTAACTTATAGACAACTTCAGTTTTGTGCTGAAACTGTTTCAATTGAAAGTGCACTTAAACTTGATACAACTTGTTTAAGTAATGCAGAGTTTCTGGTTTATACTATACTGATAATTAAAGCCCTCATTTTCTAAGCATTGATATCAAATTTATAATATTCATATATTCTCCTAACTTTTATACTATTTTAATGTGCATATATTGGGTTACAGGTTTTGTGTCTGAATTTTTCAGCATTAAACTTTATCATGGAGGAAGAAGAGATGGGCTATTATACGTTAGTAGTGATGTTGATTACATTGATTATTGTGATGTTGATATATTGTCTTTCCAAGAGATTAAGGTAATGGTTAAAGACCTAGGGTATGCCAATAATAATATGTTCTTCTCGTATGTGAAACTAGGTGATCCTTTGAAATGTAACCTAAGGAACATTGTAAACGATGTTGATGTTATGGATATGTGTACATAGGTAAATATGAGCAGATTGATTGAGGTTTACTATTGGATTGAAATTGAACTATCAACCAAACCAAATCTAGTTAGAAGAACGAAAAGGGGCCAAAGTCGTACTACAACAACTCTGATAGAAAGGAGTACAAGGGGTTCAAGTGGTACTGTAGCAACCCTAATAAAAAAGAGTGCACAAGACTCAAAGTGTATTACAACAATTTCAGTAAGAAAGAGTGCACAAGACTCAAGGGTATTGCAACAATTTCCGTAAGATGTAAATGAAGAAATGATGAACATTAAAATAGTAGAGAACAAATATTTAAGTAGATTTGTTTGATTGGTTGAATGTATTCATATTATATGATATATCTTTTGTCTTTTTAACTGCAGTGACTAGTCAAAAGCAGATAATGAGTATTCAAAAGTAAACTATCATAATAGTTGGAGTGCTTTTAGTTAGAACCATTATGTTTAACAAAAAAAATTGATAAAAAGGCCATTGGTGACATTTTAGAAAGTTTAAGGGTAATTTGTTTTACAAAATAATTCGAGGGCTAAAAGTAAGTGATCGAACTAATTTGAGTATTACCTAAGTAATTTGCTTTTTAGTTTATAAAATTTAAATTTTATAAATTAAAAATATATTATAATAATTTAATAATTTAAACTGGAAGGAATAGGTGCAAAAGTAGATGACTAAGAAAATTAATTACAATATTAGGTTGCAAATCTGTTTTTATACCCAATAGTAATAACCTCACTTTAATTTAATACACAAATGACTAATTAAGGAAAGCAATCTTATAATTAGTTACTTTTGTTCTATTGTAATATAATTATTTTAATGAGTTAAAGTATAAAAAAATATATAAATAATTAGGTATGGGGTATTGTAGTGCCAACTAGCCGGCTCTGCCTAGCCTCCAATAAAAGTTCATATTTATGTTGCCTTAATAATATTAAAATTTGATAAAAGGAAATTATATTGGAAGAGATTTAACTCATAATCATATAAATTTATATAATGAACTATTAAATTATAACATTTTAGGTTTAGAAAAACATAAATTTATTTTGTTTGAAGTTTTTTAAAAATTCAAAGAGAATAAGGACTAAGATATGATAGGCCTTATTCGGTTTAAAAAGTAAGAGAGAGAAATTGAATAATAGGTGATAATTTTGAGGATGTAATGATTAATTTTTGATAAAAAAAAATTAAAAATATTGATATATATAAATAAATTATAAAATAATAATTTAAATTAAAGAGTATTTTAGTATTTGGTTAATGAAATGAGTGATGTGATTAATGGGAATTGATTGAATTGGAAAATTAATTTGGTAAAGACTAACAAAAATTGTAGAGAACAAGGTTATAAATTTTTTAAAAATTCTAAAAAATCAAATAAAATCAATATCAAACAGAATATTAAATTATATTTTTAATTTATGGATTATTTGAAAACTTTTATCAAAAACTCATATATCCTATAATTTTTTACTATAAAATATCATAATTTATAAATTAAAATATTAAATATTTTAAATTTATTTTATAAATTTAAAAATTAAAAGAAACAATATAATAGTTCAATCAATTCAAATAATCAAATATTCAAACCCAAAATATCAAACAAGCCCTAATGAAAAGTGCAAAAGTAGATAAAAAAACAATTACATAATTGACCGAAAATTAATTACAAAATAGGTTGCTAAGGATTTTTATAATCATAATCATTTACTTGCAAGATAATTGAATAAAAAATAGATTACAAAATAAATAAAATGTGGCTCAAGAATAAAATTAAAGTAAGGTGTTGCATATCAATGAATTCAATCAAAGCAAGTCATTTAGGTTCTAATTGATTTTATTTAATATGTGAATTTCAAACAAGACCTTGACCAAAATGAAATTGGCTGGACACTTTGTCAGTTAATTATTTGATACTTATTTTATTTTGAGGAGAGATAAGTATAAAATTGAGTGAAAAAAGTAAAAGAAATATTGAAAAAATTTATTATTTTTTTGTCAATCAAATTGCGCCACATCATTCTTCCTTATTACCTCCCAATCGTTTCTATTATTTTATTCTATTTTGAAGTCAAATTTATTAAATGAAAAATCACAAATTTAAAATTTTTATAATGTACACTCATTTGGGAGCCTCTCTTTGGATGGGTTAAGATACTGTTTTTTCTTTATTGATTTATGATTTTAAGAGAGTTAAATTTATTTTTGTAAAAAAACTGTATTAATATAATAATAAAATAAAAAGTAATAATTTAAAATACTTTGATTAAATTGTGTTAATTAAATAATCTAAACTAAATACTTATTTTTATTTAATAGTTACTAAGTAACTATAACCGAAGAAAAGCAAAATAAAAGAGATTGATTTTTGTTAAGATAAATGTTTATTAATAGTTTAATATGTCTTAAAAACAAAATGTTATATGAGATATAGGTCTTGGGTTCCTGAGATATCAGGTTTTGGGTTCGAGCTTGTCAGACGACAAATTTTATGTTTGGTTAAATTGTTAAGTGTTTGCGAAATATGTGCTTTATGATTGAAATTTTTTTAAAAATTTTAGACAGAGAAAAAAATAATGATTTGTGATGATTTTAAAAAGGATAATTATTTTTAATAAAAAGATTTAAAGAATATTGATATATATAAATAAAATAAAATAATAATTTAAAATATAGAGTATTTTAGTATTTTAGTTAATAAAATAAGTGATATAATTGTTTAAAAATTATTGATTAAAAAATTAATTTTAGTTGAATTATTTTATAATAATAAAAAGAACAAGGTTTAGGATTAATACAAATTAATTTTTTAATCAATCACTTCTCAACAATCCTATCATAAAATTCATTAACCAAAATATTAAAATACCATTTATTTTAAATTATTATTTTTTAATTTTATTTATATATACCAATACCTTTTAAGTCATTTTACTAAAAATAAACACCACCACTTCAAAATTTTAAGTTTTTAAAAAAACCCTAATCCAAACAAGGTGTTAGGTTTTAAAACTAATTAATGATAACTCTTGGATTTTTGTACAATAATGACTGTCATGTCAACTCATGTCTCTCTCTCTCTCAAGTGCCACCACACAAAAGTTTTTTTTAATGAATTTTTTAAAGGAAAATCTTGTTTAATAATATTAAAAAAGATATATGATATATTTTTTATAATTTATAATAAAAATATATATTGTTTAAATCATCACATAAAACAAGCTAAAAGTGATCGTCATCTTCTTACAAGATAATTTCCAGAAATAATAATAAATAGCAGAGCATTCTCAAACAAGAGATCAATCTTTCTTTCAAATCAAAACATGGAATTTCTCCAACAGCTTCTAGTTCAAGTGATGATAGTTCTTATCTTCATTCTTTTAGGGTTCATCCATTTCCGGTGGTTTTCAAAATTCATGAACAACAACAAAAGAAAAGCACCACCTCAACCCGCCGGTGCTTGGCCAATCATAGGTCACATCCCTCTTCTTCTCGGCGGAAAGAACTTAACCCACAGAATCTTAAGCAAAATGGCCGACAATTTTGGTTCTGTCTTTTCTCTCCGTATGGGTTTTCACGAAACCGTCGTTATTAACAATTGTGAAGTCGCTAAAGAATGTTTCACAACCAATGACAAAACCCTCTCCACTCGCCCCAAGAGTTTGGCTTTCAAACTACTGACCTACGATCAGACCGTGATTGCATTCGCTCCTTATGGACCCAATTGGCGAGCCATGCGTAAGTTTGTCGTGCTTAACCTCCTCACTGCCCATCGGTTACATATGTTGAGACATGTTCGATTCTCTGAGATTGATTTCTTCATCAAGAGTCTATACCAACAATGGGATCATGGAAATGGATCAGGCAGTGGGAAGATTTTAGTTGAATTCAAGGAGATGTTTCAAGACATGTCTTCGAATATAATTACGAGAATTATCGCGGGGAAACGCTACGCAGGAACCAATAGTGAGGAGTCGAAACAATGTCAAAATGCTATAACTAAGATCTTTAATTTGCTCGGGTTATTCTTAGTTTCGGATGCCATCCCTTCCCTCGGTTGGATTGATATACTTAATGGAAATTGTGCTAAAATGAAGAGAGCTGCTAAAGAGATTGACGATATTCTCGTGAGATGGCTAAGGGAGCATCGAGAGAAGAGGCTTTCAGGGTGTATTAAAGACGAGGATAATGACTTGATTCATCTTATGTTGTCTGACTTGCAAGATGGCGATCTTGCTACCGTAGACATTGACACTGACACTGTCCTTAAATCCACTTGTTTGGTAAGTCATTTGATTCGTTGTTGTAGGTTTTAGGGTATTGACCATCTATCATTTGTGTATTTCAGGCCATGATTCTAGGTGGAAATGATACGATATCAGTTAGTATGACATGGGTATTGTGTTTCATTTTGAACAACAGAGACGTGTTGTGCAAAGCACGAGAAGAGCTGGACACCCATGTGGGAAGGCATCGTTTAGTAGAAGAATCAGATATAAAGAACCTTGTCTATCTACAAGCTATTTTTAAGGAAAGCATACGACTACAGCCGACATTCCCTTTGTTGCTAATGCGCGAAGCAATGGAAGACTGCAACCTAGGAGGTTTTGAGATTCCGGCTGGAACACATCTGCTTGTTAATATTTGGAAGATACATCGCGACCCAAGTGTTTGGTCAGAACCACTGGAATTCAAGCCGGAGAGATTTCTAACGCAAGAGAAAAATATTGAATTGGGAGGGAAGAATTTCGAACTATTACCATTTGGAAGTGGGAGAAGGATGTGCCCTGGAATAACCTTCTCACAACAAGTAATGCACTTGGGCATGGCTAGACTACTTCAGGGGTTTGAATTGGACACCATTGATGGATTGCCGGTTGACATGACTGAAAGTCCAGGTTTTAGCGTTCCGAAAGCTACCCCCTTGAAGGTCTTGATTAGCCCTCGCCTATCGCCAGATCTCTATATGTAAGATTGGGAAAACTTAATTGTAGTACAATGTCAATTATGCTCTGTTCTTGTAATAAAACAATGCATTTGCATATTAAGTAATTTAAGAATGAAGGGATTATCAAACTGTTTTGAAACCTTAATCCTAATTTTCAAATTAGATTTCAATCTGATCAAGTCCTGTGCAATTGAATCTACACCAAGATAAACCAACTATCCTTGCATCAAACTTCATCATATTGCATTGAAAGGAAAGTCTATTATTACAAACTAAGATATTAAACTAGTAATAGGAACAATCTAAGTGATTACATCATATAGATTTTTTTACTCTATTCATTAAGCAATAAATGGAACTTAATTAGAAGAGTTAGCCATCCTCTTGCGAACCTTGTCTCCAAATTTCATGGCCTACGTTCATTCTGTGGTTGGATTCGCTCCTTTTGGACATTATGGGCATGCCATGAGTAAGTTTGTCGTTCTTAATCTCCTGAGTAACCATAAGTTACATATGTTGAGACATGTTCGCTTTTTCGATATTGGTTTATTGATGAAAAGTCTATACGAACAATGGGATGATCAAAACATAGGGAATGGTCCAATATTAGTGGAATTTAAGGAGAAATTTGTGGATATGAGCACAAATATAATTTTTCCTATTATTGCTGGCAAACCTAACGCTGAGGATTCAAAACGATGCCAAAAGACTTTGGCGTAATTCATACATCTATCCGGGATATTCTTAGTTTCCGATTCTATACCTTTCCTTGGTTGGTTGGCTGGATATTGAATGAGAATTGTGTCAAAATGAAAAGAGTTGTTGTACACGTTTTTTTCGTTTTCTTCCTTTTTGGGCATATGCCTTTTGAATTGGCATAACCCTTTTTCAATTGTACGGATTGATCCGTACATGTTTTAAATCGATACACTCGCGAATGTATCGATCTAATTGACTTTAGAGTTGTCACTTTAATTTACTTTTAAAAAAACTAAAAAAAGAAAATCAGCGATTCGTTTTAAGAGTTCGGTGTTTGGTTACGTATTAGGAAAGGGCCTACGGTGCTATGTCTTATACGTCTGTCTTTACAGACAGTCTTTACTCCTAAGTAATTGGTCAGTTGATGTTTGAAAAATTGTTACGTTTTTGTTCTGAGTTCAGAACATTTTTGCTTGTGTGAAAAAATCTTAATCATTTTGCATAAGGGTTAATCTTATTCATAAGGTATTTGGCCAGGATAAAACAATGAAAAAACATGTAGCACGATTCCCGAAGGAGAGAAAAAGAATAATGATTCCCGAGGAAGAACGAATAAGCGTAAGCGATGAGGATTCAAATTCGAATTGAGGATTAGAAGTTTATTCTTTTGAACAAAGGAGAGAAGAGAATGAACTAACCCAATGTCCAAAGTGTTTCCCCTTTCAAAATTTTCAGAGTTAAGGAAAATTTCGAGTACAATACGTTAAAATGAGTCATTTTCAAAATTAATTCTAAAAATTCCCAAAATTTTCATATGATAGTCAAAAATATTATTAGAAACTCACAGGAATCGAGTTTGAAATTTTCGGAGTTATATAACTCCCGACATGACACCATGAATATTTAGATATTTTTCCAAACGGGCCTTAAAAATTCCGGGAAAATTTTATTTTTGAAAAAATAATATTTTTGAATTATAGGGAAAATTTTAGAAAATTTGAAAATGGTTTGGACATTTGAATTATCATTTTAAGGTTGTTTGTGAAATCTGGGAAACAAACAGGGCCTTAGGTTTATTTTGTTTTAAATTTTTTTAAAGTTTTAAATTAATATAAGAAGAAAAAAAGCCGAGGAGCTCAATTAAAAGAGGAAGAAGATTTGGAGGACTATTTTAATTTCGAATTAAAAAATAATTCGAAATTAAAATAATAAATACCAATTTAAAAATCAAAGAAGCCCAGGGGCTTCTTTGCAACCCTCAACAAAGTTGAAGGAGAGGGAATATGACAAAATTAAACAGAAGCTGCCAGTCCTCCATCTCCCTCCGGCGAAGACGATTTCCGGCCAAAGGCTATCTCCGGCGAGCCCTTCACAAGGACATGTCATTGCGTGTACCAGTCTCACTACAGGAGATTTAGGGGAAGTTGTATAGTGAACCAGGAGTTCTACTTGATACAATTGGAAATTGGAAAGATAACTCTGGTTCTACTTGATACCATTGGAAAGATAACTCAAAGGTCTTTGCAATGACAGTTCATTCACCCGGAATGGTCCAGTGATTCGAAAGTTATCATTTTTATAAGTGTAGACTATCACCATTTAGCTCTTGGGATTCAGACCTATAGTGTTGCCTCTCTTGTACTAATCGGGTGAGCACCTTAATGATCGAATCACGGTTCGGGGCTGGAGTCATTCGAAAGGTATGTGAATCAGCTTCTCGACACAACTTGAATCATCCAAAATCATCGACCATATCTCAAGTTATGAATTTTTAAGTGAAAGGGTGTTTAGATGAAACCTCTCAATGACACCTTTCATTTATGACGATCTTTCACCTAGATCGAGGACACCATCGGGAAATCAGGATGAACACGATGAAAGGCAACTCATTTCTATTTTCAAAACTTCCGAGATCATCGAATTCCACCCAGTATTGGACTCGGAATGAATTTGTGAAGCTTATGGACTCATTGGTAATTTCAGGGGCTCCAAAGGTGGAAATTACTTATTTTCTTTTAATCCCCTTTTCAAATAATCCAATTATTCAATTTCAGAAAACCGGTCAACTACTTCCTCCATTGGGTTGACAGTGTTTGACCCGTTTTTTTGGCCCAGTTTGACTCGTTGATTGGCGAGTTGATTAGGGGGTTTGGCACGTTCTTTCGTTTTCTCCTCTTTTGAGCATCTTCTGCACAAATTTGTAAACATCAATATTATACTCAAAATTCAATATTTTTCAAAACGTAAAACATGAACGTGTCACGGGTTGGGAAAACATAGTCGTTATGAAATTCGACCTTTGGGTCGTTATCTTTTAAGCCTTTCTGGATCGATTTTCAAAAAAAAAAAATCTTTCTCGGTCCAATAACAAACATGAGTATCGTATTAGATGAATTTTTTTATTTAGATATCTAAGGTGTAAAATGGGGTGTCTAAGGTTATAAAAGAGGTTGATGATGTATCGATGACGAGGAGAATGATTTGATCCACTGTCCACATGTCTTGCTGATATATGCTACGATAGTGACACCGTCGTCAAATCCACTTGTATGGTAAGTCGATTTCATGAAAATTAGCAACAATTTTCATTATTAGATCACTCTAATATTAATAACTATTTATGATAACTCAAATATCCATTCTTGTTAATATATATATTTCAAATTCAATGTCCACTAAGAATGCTTTGAAAAAATAAAAATAATATATATGGACCACTAGCGACGACTATTAACTGGTGAAAAATGTCGCTTTTGATATTTAGCGATGCCTTCATTCAGTTCTTTAATCCAATAGTGACTGATAATGTAAACCGTCGTTATTGACTCAGTATAATTTGCCTAATTATTTCAAAGCATGATTCTTGGAGGAAATGATACAACCTCAATTACTATGACATGGACATTGTGTTTCATTTTAAACAACCGAGGTGTGTTGTGGAAAGCACAAGAAGAGTTAGACATCCATGTAGAAAGGCATCGTCAAGTAGAAGAAGCAGATATAAAAAATCTTGGTTGGACATCCATGTAGAAAGGCATCGTCAAAAAGAAGAAGCAGATATAAAAAATCTTGTCTATCTACGAGCATTATTTAAAGAAACAATGAGACTTCAACCAACATTGCCTTTGTTGTTAACCTGCGAAACAATGGCAGATGGCAACTTAGTGGGCTATGATATCCCGATTGGAACACAAATACTTGTTAATGTTTGGAAGATGCATCATAATCCAAGTGTTTGGCCAGAACCAGTAAAATTCAAGCCGGAGAGATTTGTGGCTCAAGAAAAAAATATTGACTTGAAAGGAAAGGATTTTGAACTTCTACCATTTGGTAGTGGGTGGGAGGAGGCTTTGTCCTGTAATAACATTTTAGCAACAAGTAATGCATTTGGGCATGGCTAGACTCTTTCAAGGTTTTGAAATTGAGACCATTGATGGATGATCAGTTGACATGACAGGTCGTGGTTTAAGTGTCTCAAAAGCTACCCGTTAAAGGTTTTACTTAGCCCTCGCCTCTCTCGTGAGCTCTACTTCAAAGCTTAGGCACAACACAATTTGGATTAATATTCAAATAAACTTTTAAGTAATGTGTCTTATCTATATAATAAGTTGTAGGTATCCCAAGGAGAAGGGATCAAATATTAAGATCATTTATCATGTTGGGACTTGTTAAGTTATGGAGCCTACACTTATAATAAACTTTACATTGTTAATTAGAGTTTATTGGGTTTTCTTTTTGGTTTTAGGTTTATTACCTGAATGTTTACCCTATAAATATGTGATTATTAAGAGTTTACATTGTTAAGACAGAATTTTAGAGAGATAAAGTGTGAGGCAAAAACTCTGTATTCCTTCTTCTTCATAGTGAAATCAGGTGGTGGCTGAAGTGGATGTAGCTCAATTTGAGTGAACCACTATAAATCTGTGTGTTCTTGTGTTCTTCTTTCTTGTGTTTTTTTACAGATTATTTTCAAGCAGGTCGTATTTGGGAGATACAAATCCTAACAGAAATGTGTCTTATCTATATAATAAGTTGTAGGTATCCCAAGGAGAAGATCATTTATCATGTTGCCAATTTAGTTGAAAAAAATAAAAGGAAAATATTGTTAAATTCACTTTTTAGAAGGTTGGGTTGTAGTAGGAAAGAAATTAAAGAGACTTATTATCTTAATGATAAAGAGAAGAATCGGTCTAATTACAAAATCAGAACAAAACACACCCCCAAACAAAATAAATGATAACCAATTAAAAAAACAGCTTACAAAATGATATAATATATATAATGTATTTAAAAACATAAAACAAGAATTAGGTTGCATAAGATATGAAGTTTGAATAGTCAAGAATATACTTTTAGGCTTAATCAACTACAACCTCAACTTCCCTTTAGATCATATTTGAATTTTCAATAGATCATATTTGAATTGTCAAGTATGATTGCAACCTAATGTAGATGAAAAATTCCAAGATGACTAATTAAGAAAACTGATTTGCAAAAGTATGTTGACAATTCCTTTGCAAATTTGTCACGCTTTGTGAGAAAATAAATTTGTAACAATGAGATCTATGGTTGTGATTATGATGATGACAATTATGTGGTTGTGAATAAAGTTGATACACTTATAATTGTGAGGAATATTTTCATGAAAGGAGTGGCGTGAAATAGAAGCTCTAAAGGTAAGTGAAATATGAAATACAGATATATAATAGTTACTAACGAAAATATGTGAAATGACATAAACAATAAAGGACACGGATTTAACGTAGTTCATCAAGATTGAACTTGGTAAGTCCACCAGAAATAGATAATATTATTGAAGAAATCTGAACAGAGGTTACATCATGTTAGACTAAAGTTATGACACGAGTTTATATAACACTCAGTCTTCCAAAACTCTGACAAATACAGAACTAAGAATGAAAACGATGATCTCAAGACAAAGACTCCAACTTTTTTAAAGTGTCAAACTATACATTTAAATAAGCATCAACTATATCAACATCAATATCTTTGTAAAGAGTCTCCAAAATTTTTGTGTTAATCTTATTTTCTTAAATCAAGATTATACACTAAAATGATATCATTTTGGTGTACCAAACAATTTAAAGTGACTCAACAAGGATGATGTTAATTAAAAGTGACTCAACAAGGATGATGTTAATTACAATTATTGGGTTTGGAGAACTCAAGAATGAACTTGTAAAGCACTTGATGTTTTTTTGTAACTTAGAAAGTTAACACAAAATGAAGGTACTTTCGTTTAAGTAAAAATCAAACTTGTTTCAAGTGAGAATTAATCTTGTTGCATAGTAATAATATAAATAATCATTATCTAGTTTAAGTTGACCGATTAAAAATAAATAAATAAATGTTGGATTGTTGAAAAAAAAGAATCTTGTTGTTATTGATATTAATTAGGTATGGAGAATAGAACAGTAGTGCCAACTAGCCGGGTTGATCCTTCGCCCAAATAATTAAAATGAAATCAAGAATGGTCACAAAAGTCATAAACATCAAAATCATCACACAAGTTTCCATGAAACATGATCGAGCTTGTTTGATCTTCTACTTTTTAGGGTTTTAATAATAATAAAAAAAAATATCTTGTTTGATTTAAGAAATATATATGTTATTTAAAAATATTTAAGTATGAATTATTAAAATATTTTTTATTTTTTATATTTAAAATTTAAATTTAATAAAAATGTTTTTATTGTTAATAAGTAATTTATTTACAAATATAACTAATCTCAATATCAAACAAACTAGAAGTCATTTGATTAAAAATAATATTTTTTTTATTTTGTTTGAACTGAAATTTTATTTTTTTAACTGTGTTAAATACTTATATTGTTAACTTTGATATCATGTCGTAATAATTGGAAGAGGGAATTTTGAAGACTCAATAGGTAAGTGAATGAGTAGTGCAATCTGATTGACTAAAAAATAATTTTTTTTTTATCTTGTTTCTTTCTTCACACTTTTTTATTTATCCAACCACACTAATGTTATTTGACATACTTCTTTCTCTAAATTTCTCTTCCACTATTACTTATTTTCTTTAACAGTTCATGTATTAAATAAATGCATTCTTTTATAGAAAATAAAAATATAATATTTTGGGGGGGGGGGGGGGGAAATTTGACTGAATGACTTTAAAGATGCTTTTATTTGAGCAATATCTTTTGGTAAATTTTTTAAAATAAAAATAAAAATAAAAAATGCGTCTCGTGTCGCAATTGTAGACTTTTCACAATGCATTGTCGACTTTTCACATGACATTCGGTTGCGTCTCGGGACAAGGACAATTTCATCAAAAAAATATAAAAGTGTCACCAACGCATTTAATTTTATGCGCCGGTAAAAAATCAAATAATTCTATCTTTGATTTCCCCTTTTTTTTTTTTTTTTTTTTTTTTTTTTTTTTTTTTTTTTTTTTTTTTTTTTTTTTTTTTTTTTTTTTTCCTGATAATAAAGATTCACTCATACTGAGATATTATTAATAAATTGATCCTCTCTTTTCATCTCTAAAATGCCACCACATAATAAAATATTCTTGCTTTTGTAATTAGGCAATAAGTGATGATTATAATTAGTAGAATCACTTAATTCTGGGCTTGTTTGATCTTGTGTTTATAAAAGTATATATTATTTTTAGGATTAATTATTAAAATATCATTTTATATTTAAATTTAATAAAAAGTAAAGTAAATATAATTTAATTAATAATTAAATAATTTAAATATATAAAATCACTAATATATTTATTTATTAATTATATTTTATAAAAAGTTTAAATTTATTTCTTTATAATAATATAAATTTTCAATATATTATCATATATGTTATTATTAAAAAAGTCATTTATATAATTTTATTATATATAAAAAAAAATTAAAAAAAAATATGATAGAAATCGTTAGAGATAGTATTAAAAAAATTCAGAAATAGAACTAGACAGAAATATTAAAAGGCTACATTGTTATCCCTAATTGACATTAATAAGTTAGAAATATATTTTTAAAATTCTAAAAAAAAAAATCAAGATCAAATAAACTTTAAAGATGGTTTGATGGAGGTATTTAGACATTTTTTTTTATCAAAAACTTATATATTTTAAGATATTGTTTTTTAATTATAAATTATTTAATTTATTTATTAAAATATTTTTTATTTTATTTTTATAAATTTTAAAATTTAAATTTTAAAATATATTATAATAATTCAATAATTCAAAATTTAATTAATAAAATATTAAATTCTAAAAAGATATTAAGTAATCCTCTCTTTGTCTCACTTAATTGCCCCCACATAATATAATATTCTCGCATTTTTATAAGTTTTGTTTAGATTTTTTTTAATAATTTGGAAAAAAAAATAATTGGTATTGGTGATGATTTAAAAAATGTATAATTTATTTTTTAAAATGATTTAAAAGATATTAATATATAATAATAAAATAAAAATTAATAATTTAAATTAAAGAAAATTTTAGGTAATTAATTAAGTGATGAAATTATTAAAAAATAGAGTAAAAATAATATTTAATTAGTTTATGTTATTTAAATAATAAACATATAAGCGTAATACTTGGGTTTAACCGTTTAAAGTTAAGCAAATTAGTGATGATAGTAGTTAGGAGAATCTTTTAAAAAAAACAAGTCTACTGTTATAAGGCTTGTTTGATCGGATTTTTAGGATTTGTATGAAATTTTTTGAAAAAATATGGTTTAATAAAAATGTAGATTATTTGAGATTTTGTAGGATTAATTTTAAACCATTTTATATTTAATTTAATAAAATAAAAATAAATGTATTTTGATTGATAATTAAGTAATTTAATTATAAAAGATGATAGAGGAGGGAATGATTTGACATCGCTTTATTAGTTGGGAAAATGAAGAAAAAAAAGTGAGAGGAGAGAATAAAGAAAAATAATTTTATAATTTTAGCTAATGAAATTGTGGCATGTCATTTTCTTTCTCGTTCCCTCAAAACTTTTGATTGATGGTTGAAGCACGATAGATATTTATGTCTCCCATTTGGTCTAAAAAATTATAATAAATAAAAATATTATTAATATTTATTTATTTATTTTTCATATTTTAATAATTTTAAATTTTTTATTTATTTATTTATTAAATTTTAATATATATTATATAAAATTTATATAAAATTTTATGATAGACAAATTTTATTTTAGAAAGTCGTATTCAAAAATAATTACAAAGTAGAACGGCCGGAATGCTAAATACACTCCTCGTCTATATGATAAAGGAATAGTTTTAAAATTATAAAACCAAAAATATTAAAATCAAACTTTAAAGATGGTTTGATGTGAAGTATTTAGACATTTTATAAAAAAAAAAATCATATATTTTAATATATTGATTTTTAAATATTAAATTACTTAATTTATTATTATTATTTTTTATTTTTCAAAAATATATGTAAATTAAAAATAAATAAAAATCGTTTAAACATAACGACAAAACATAAAATTAAAATAACAAAATAACAATACTTAATAAGTTATCGAGCTCGTAAAGTTTCGAGAACAACGATTAACTCTTTTGACTCTTCTAAATGAATCTCAGAAGCATCATAATAATAGTATTATGAATGATACGCATCGAACGACTACGATCAATGAAAGTTCAATGATTTTTCTCCAACCATATAGTCCACCAAATAATAATTTGGATGATAACCCAAATATGTAGGTCTGTCATATCAACTGCATCAATCCAAACTTCTCAGCAACTACCTAAAAACTCGAGCATCACCCAATGAATCCCAGTAAGTGAGCTGTCGATTTAACTTCTTCTTGACATATAGGACAACGACTAGCCATAATACAACACTTTTTCATGCACATATCATCTGTTAAAATTCCACCAAGAATAACGCTTCATCCAAAGAACGAGATCTTTGATGGAATCTTTGACTCCCAAAAATTTTCCCATTAAAATTTATATGGAATCATCTTAGCAAACAAATTGTAGTAATACCCCACATGGAAACTATCCACATATTGCCAACGCATACATGGTGACACTTGTTTGCGTCCTACCAAAAGTAAAACTCTTTTATGGGACGAAGTCTCGAAAATGTTTAATCTCCTTCTATATTTAATTCGGCTAGCAAAACCACTAGACTAAGGATCAAACATGTCATTAATTGTGTAATTTCTACATCAAGCTCAGGATACGTCGTAACTAGACTTTTGACACTACATCAAATGTCGTCCCAAAATCTAATCGAAGAACCATCCCCACAATGAATATAGATTGTTCATGAAAACTTTTCCACATACGATAAATTCCCTCCAAATGCTACACCCCGCTGAATAATTAGACATATTGGTGAACCAACCAAACCAATCATTATCATACTTAAATCTGATTATCGACGCCTAAAGACTATTCGGCTCCATTGCAAATCTACTACATCATTTTGATAAAAAAAAGTTTTGTTAAAAGAAATAAGATCTCGAATATCTAGACTTCCTTGATCTTTAAAACATTTAACTTTATATTAACTAACTAGATGACAAAACGATGTTATAAAATCCTCATAGAAATTTATACATTATTCTCTCTATTCTTACCGCCACACTTTTGGGGAGAATGAATAACGACATTATATATGTAGGCATAGATGACAACACACTCTTAATGAGGATTATCTGACCCATTTTTGAGATTATTTTACTTTTCCATCTAGACAATTTACATTACATTTTAGTGATAATCGGGTCCTAAAAGACCTTGTATCACAATTTAGCACCTAATGGCATACCAAGATATGTTGGCAGAAGATCACCAATTCTGAAACTCATCACATTTGTCAACCTTATCCTTCTTTTATTCGAAACATAATTTTAAAAAAAGATGTCTAACTTATTAAGATTAACTCGAAGACCGAAACATGCACCGAATAACCATAAAATATCTCGAATGTGCTTAAAATTACTATAAATAAAAAATGAGACAACGGATTAAGTATGCAGTACGCAAACACACTTAACCATTTAATTAGGCGTAGAACTTGTTGTCTAACGGGCTCGAACATAGGAACTTAGGGTTAGTATTCACCTCTTATTGCCACTATACTAGAAGAGGGAATAAAATTACTATAAATAGCCTGAACCATGCACAGCGTGACATCCGCGAAAAGTAAATGTGATATGGCGAAAGGATATCTTCTTGACCCACAACACACTCCACGGATGAGTCCTGAGTTTTCTGCGAAAACCATCATTTTTTATAGAGAGCTTTCGTAACAATGACGAACAAAAAAAAAAAGAGTGGATCACCCTGTTTGATCGAACCAATTCTTGTTCTACTCACATTTCAAACAATTTTTCCCAAACTACCCACTTTTCCATTCACTTTCCCAAACTACCCACATTTTTCTCTTTAAATCATTAATTATTCTCTTAATTACACATATTCCACACTAATCCACTAATTACTCTATTTTATAAATATAAATATATATAATTAAAATTAATATTACATATATTAAATAAAATATATTACATTAATATTAACATAACACATATATATAAATATAACATATAATTAAAATTAAACATTATAAATTAAATAATTTAAATAAATATTATACACTAAAATAAAATATATTACATAAACTTTTAATATTATATATAAAATAACACATATATTATATAAATATTAAAATAATACACATATTTTATTTTTACTTAATTTTATAAATATAATGTATATAATTAATATTAAACATTATAAATTAAATAATTCAAATAAATATTATAAACTAAAATAAAATATTATACATTACATAAAATTTAAATATTATATATTAAAATAAAATATATTATATTATATAAATATTAAAATAATACATATATTACATAAATGTTAAAATAACACTTATATTTTAAGTAAATGTGTAAAATATTATAAATATTTTAAAATTTATATAATTTATTTTATTTTAAGGTTTTTAAATTGATTACTTTTATAAATATTTTAAAGTTTAGGTAATTTATTTTAAAGTTTTATTTATTTTATTTTATTTTAGGTTTATGTTATATATTTTATTTTAGTTTATAATATTTATTTTAATTATTTAATTTAGTATATTTAGTTTATTTATATATATTAGTACAAATATAATATATGTATTATTTTAATATTTATGTAATATATGTGTTATTTTAATATTTATATAATATAATATATTTTATTTAATATATAATATTAAAGGTGTACGTAATATATTTTATTTTAATTTATAATGTTTATTTTTAATTATATATTATATTTATAAATTTAAATAAAAATAATATATATATTATTTTAATATTAATGTAATATATTTTATTTAATATATGTATTATTAATTTTAATTATATATATTTATATTTATAAAATAGAGTAATTGGTGGATTAGTGTGGAAGATGTGTAATTAAAAGGATAATTAATGATTTAGAGAGAGAAATGTGGGTAGTTTGGGAAAGTGAATGAAAAGGTGGATAGTCTGGGAAAAATTGTTTGAAAGGTGGGTAAAACAGGAATTGATTCATGTTTGATCCCTCTAGAGCTCTCGAAAAATCCTTCAGAACTTCCAATAATAATGACAGAAAATTTAACTGTCGAGAGCCAAAATATAATCCAATCAATCCATTTTGTCCATTACATCAAATAAAAACTCCCAATTGACATGATCATAAAATTTTTCGATGTCTAACTTTACAAAAGCACACATTTTTCACCTCTTGAATTAACTGAGTCAATGCACTCATTGACTATTAATACGCCATCATAGATTTGACGACCTTTGATGAACGTCATCTTATTATTATATATGACCGTCTCTAACACCCTCTGCAACTTATTGGTTAAACATTTTACGACAATCTTATAGAATGACGAAACGAGACTAATTGGACTAAAATTCTTCACATCAATAACTTCTGGAGCTCTACGAATGAGACATATCAAAGTAGAGTTCCAACTCTTATCAAATGATGAAAATCGATAAAAATGATCAATTACTTCCATAATTTCAGTTATAAGGAAATGCCACGTCTTCTTAAAAAAAGAAAAATTAAACACATCGCATTCTGGTGCTCTATCACTTCCACATCCCTTAATGACCTCCTCAACTTCATCCAACGTTAAACGAGCCCCCAATATATTTTTTTGCGTTGTACTATTGAATCAAAAATTGCATCATTCAATTTAGGTCTAACCTTAAATGACTCCTTAAATAAACCTTTAAAGAATTTGACAATACTCGTAGATATTTCAGGTTCACTATCATAAATTTCCCCCTCGATCGAGATATAATTTATCACATTATTTATTGCTTGGGCGTTAAAGATTCCATGGAAAAACTTAGTGTTTCTATCTCCGACTCTTAACCATGTAGTTCTACTTCGCTAGCGTGCCCCAGTTTCTTCTTCCTTACACATATCGAGTAACTTGTTAATAACATGAATCCGAGAACTAACCTTCTCAGTAGAGAGTTCACGAATCTCCTCATTCCCGTCAATGACATTAATTTTATTACACAAGTCATTGATTTTAACACAAAATAAAGAACGATATCCCACGAACCAACTTTTGAGAAGCTTACGCAAATTCCTTTAATTCACAAAGAGATTACTCGACGGAGAACCAACCAATGATTGATTCACCCATCATGATTGCACATGCGGTATAAAGTCTTATTTGATCAACCATTTATTTTCGAATCTAAATGATCGACATGTTCTCTCCATCTTTCGATATTCTATCAAGATCGGTCGGTGATCTGAATAACTCTATGGAAGGACCTTTTGAAATATATTAGAAAATCCTCAAAAGATTGATTCACTAATTAGAAATATGTCGATACGAGAATAAATGTGACACTCATTGTCATAACTTCTTCTAAAAGTGAATTGACCACCTTTCAAAGGAAAATTGATAAGTTCAAGTTCTTCAATTGTCTTTGATAACTCGCGTGTTAGGCTAATATACATATCTGCCTATTTTTTCAGACAGAAATCTCACTTCGCTCACGTCGTCCATAAAAACAATTGGTAAGTCCTAAAAAATTAAAATATTAAAACAATTTATTCTAATTTTATTTTTATAAAATTTATAATTAAAAACTATTATTATAATTCAACCAATTCAAAATTTAATTAATAAAAACATTAAATAATCAATATCAAACAAAAAGTAGATGAAAAACAAATATAGAATTTAGTAACAAAAGTAGGATGTAAATTTTCTTCTTCAACTCTAACTTAAATTTGAGGATTTTTTTTTTAATTTAAAAAGTTATTACAATTTTATTTGATGATATGACAATAACTTTTTATTAAAATATTTTAAATAAAAATTAAATACGTTTCTTTCAATATTTTAGATATCCATTATTATTATTTTTTGTCGTAAAGTGATTTTTTTTTAATAAGAATAATAATTAAAATACAAAATAAATTATCATGGATAGTAGTTTAATTTTCATTATAAGCGTTTTGAACGAAAACAAAAGTTGCGAAATGTTATTCTGAGAATAATATTAAAATAGAATGGTTGAATGTCAATGAATTCAAACAAACCAAATCGAAGTAATTCATTTAGGCTTTAAATGATTTTATTTAGTATGTGAATTTCAAACAAGACCTGGCCAAAATAAAATTAATGTTTAATGTATTAATACAAAGAGTGACCAAAATGAAATTGCTTACATTTTGTCGGTGAAGTCTGATCAATTTTATTATTTTATTCCTACATTGAAGAAAAATGTATTGAATGATCAATTTTATTTGTGAGTTTTAATTATTAATGAGTTCAAAATTCCTTTTTTATTAATTTAAATATAAAAAATAATAATTTAGAATAAAAAATATTTTAGTATATATTTTGATTATAAATTTAATGATTTAATTGATAATAAAAAAGTGAAATAATATATTATTAGTTTGTGTTATTTAAATCGAATCAAACCTTATACTTCTTTTTTAATAGTTATTAAGTAATTAAACTAATTATAACTGAAAAAAAATAAAAATAGAAGATTGATTCAACTTATTTTATGGGAAATTTGATGAAATACCCTAATAATTGTCTTAATTGAGGAGATGACCAGTGATTAATAAAAGTTGCGTAAATGACCACTCATAATTTTTCGGATGAAAATATTCCTGTCGCGTCACGATTGTCTAGCGACGAAAATTAAAGACTAAATTGAGTATAATTTTTCAACACGATCGACTCGTGACGGAAATTCAAGACTTAATTGAGTATATTTGTTCAGCATGATCGTCTCGCGACGGAAATTCAAGACTGAATTGAGTATAATTATTCAGTACGATTGTCTCGCGACGGAAGTATTTCATCCGAAAAATATGAAGTGGTCATTTGCGCAATTTTTATTAGACGTTGATCATTTCCTCCATTAAAACATTTATTAGGATCATTTCATCAAATTTCCCTTTTATAGGTAAAGATAAATATTTATTAATAGCTTAAGTGTTAAAAACAAATGTGATATATTCAATGTTTTTATACTGAAAATACAATAAATTAAAATTGGAAGTTATGATTATCACATCATATTAATTCTTTTAATTCGAAAAAACAAGTTAGGTTTTAAACCTAATTATGGATAATTCTTGGATTTTTGTACAATGTCATGTCAACTCACGTCTCTCTCTCAAATGCCACCACACAAAAGTTTTTCTTAATGATTTATTTAAAGAAATTTTTTGTTTAATTATATAATAAAAAAGATATTTGATAAAATAAAATAGTAATTTTATTTTTTTTCAAATTATCACTATAAAACAAGCTAAAAGTGATCCTCATCTTCTTACAAGATAATTTCCAGAAATAATAATAAATAGCAGAGCATTCTCATACAAGAGATCAATCTTTCCTTCAAATCAAAACATGGAATTTCTCCAACAGCTTCTTCTTCAAGTGATGATAGTTCTTATCTTCATTCTTTTAGGGTTCATCCATTTCCGGTGGTTTTCAAAATTCATGAACAAAAACAAAAGAAAAGCACCACCTCAACCCGCCGGTGCTTGGCCAATCATAGGTCACATCCCTCTTCTTCTCGGCGGAAAGAACTTAACCCACAGAATCTTAAGCAAAATGGCCGACAATTTCGGTTCTGTCTTTTCTCTCCGTATGGGTTTTCACGAAACCGTCGTTATTAACGATTGTGAAGTCGCTAAAGAATGTTTCACAACCAATGACAAAATCTTCTCCACCCGACCCAAGAGTTTGTCTTTCAAGCTATTGACCTATGACCAGACCGTGATTGCATTCGCTCCTTATGGACCCAATTGGCGCGCCATGCGCAAGTTTGTCGTGCTTAACCTCCTCACTGCCCATCGGTTACATATGTTGAGACATGTTCGATTCTCTGAGATTGATTTCTTCATCAAGAGTCTATACCAACAATGGGATCATGGAAATGGATCAGGGAGTGGAAAGATTTTAGTTGAATTCAAGGAGACGTTTCAAGACATGTCTTCTAATATAATTACGAGAATTATCGCGGGGAAACGCTACGCAGGAACCAATAGCGAGGAATCGAAACAATGTCAAAATGCTATAACGAAGATCTTTAATTTACTCGGGTTATTCTTAGTTTCGGATGCCATCCCTTCCCTCGGTTGGGTTGATATACTTAATGGAAATTGTGCTAAAATGAAGAGAGCTGCGAAAGAGATTGACGAGATTCTCGTGAGATGGCTAAAGGAACATCGAGAGAAGAGGCTTACAGGGTGTATTGAAGACGAGGATAATGACTTGATTCATCTTATGTTGTCTGACTTACAAGATGGTGATCTTGCTACCGTAGACATTGACACTGACACTGTCCTTAAATCCACTTGTTTGGTAAGTCATTTGATTCGTTTGTGTAGGTTTTATGGTATTGACCACATATCATTTGTGTATTCCAGGCCATGATTCTAGGTGGAAATGATACGATATCGGTTAGTATGACATGGGTACTGTGTTTCATTTTGAACAACAAAGACGTGTTGTGCAAAGCACAAGAAGAGCTGGACACGCATGTGGGAAGGAATCGTGTAGTAGAAGAATCGGATATAAAGAACCTTGTCTATCTACAAGCTATTTTTAAGGAAAGTATGCGATTACAGCCAACATTCCCTTTGTTGCTAGTACGTGAAGCAATGGAAGATTGCAACCTAGGAGGTTTTGAGATTCCGGCTGGAACACACCTGCTTGTTAATATTTGGAAGATACATCGCGACCCAAGTGTTTGGTCGGAACCACTAGAATTCAAGCCGGAGAGATTTCTAACTCAAGAGAAAAATATTGACATGGGATGGAAGAATTTTGAACTTTTACCATTTGGGAGTGGAAGGAGGATGTGCCCTGGAATAACCTTCTCACAACAAGTAATGTACTTGGGCATGGCAAGACTACTTCAAGGGTTTGAATTGGACACCATTGATGGATTGTCGGTTGACATGACTGAAAGTCCAGGTTTTAGCGTTCCAAAAGCTAACCCCTTGAAGGTCTTGATTAGCCCTCGCCTATTGCGCGATCTCTATATGTAAGATTGGAAAACTTCATTGTAGTACAATGTCAATTATGCTTTGTTCTTGTAATAAAACAATGAATAAGAATGAAATAATTATCAGCTGATTTGAAACCCTAAACCCAATTTACAGCAACAAGATAGTTCCAAATTGGAGTTCAATCCGATTAAGTCTTGTACAATCGAATCTATACCAAGATAAACCAACTATCATTGCATCAAACTTCATCATATTCCATTGAAAGGAAAGGAAAGTCTATTATTACAAACTAAGACATTAAACTATAAATAAGAACAATCTAAGTGATTACATCATATAGATTTTCTTACTCTATTCATTAAGCAATAAATGGACCTTCCCCTCTTGCGAACAAAGTCTCCAAATTTAGCATAAATAATGAGGAATTGAGCCTGCTCTAGCCATGGCCACAGCCATGTTTCTTTCAGTCTTGGAGTAATATCATATGAAGATGATCGTGTAGGTCTAGTCAACACATTTCTAAAGCTTTTCTTCAAACAAAATCAACACTTGATGAGCAATGCCTTCAAGATTCATAGTTCAAGCTCATCATGAAGAGATCAATCATCAAATACTTTCGGTGAAAATCATTCATTCCTCATTCAGAGTCTATTTATTAGGCCTCATACTTAAGGCACAATCCAAATTTATACTCCAAAACAGGATCTACTACCATTCCCGAATCTCTTTCTCAATCTTTTCGAACCCTTAATCTCGTCAGCACTACTTGTTCTTACATAATCTTTCTTTGTTTCTTAAGCTGCACACGTTTACGCGAGACACAAGGGGATTGTACGATTGGTTAATCTTCCATCTTTTGAAGAATTCTTGTGTAATTACATTAAACTTTAAGTCATGTTGGATCTCAATAGTTACTAATTAAGAAACAAGATGAATATGATTGTTTTGATGGAAGTCAACACAAATCGAAAATCATAACCCTACTCCAAATTAAGACGTTTCTAATAAATAAAAATGATTCGGTTTGGTTACTATTCCACAATTAATCAATTATCTCCATTTTCGCAATAAATTCAAAAGGGATGTTCAAGTTTTTCGAAAAAAAAGTATAATTGACAGAAAAATAAAAACAAAGTCATTTAGAAGTATGATCAAATTTGAATTAAACAGAACCCAAATTACAAACAATAGCGTAATTAACAACAAAACTATCAAAAGAACGAAATTAGCAAAACCTGGATAAAACAATATGATGTATGAATGGCAAAATTGACGGAGACTAGAGATTTCAAGCGACAGATACAGGCTGTTGCTTTACCGGCTCCTTATTGTTCTTCGATTTCTGATCAGAATCGCCGATGAAATCTTCCATATTGTAGATTACAATTAAATAGAGAGAGCAACTAGGGCAATTGGCGATCTCCTCACCGAGTTTAAGATCTTCCTTTGTAATTTGGAACAAATCGCCGCAAGGACATGGGTAGGTGAAGGATTGAAGCTCTTCGTTCCATGTAAAGTCTTCGATCTCTACTTGATCGTAAGCCATCGATGTGGCTTTTCGTCTTTGAAAGTTTCAGAATCAGAGGAATCGTTAAGCTGCCGTCGATGTTCTGAAATTAGGGTTAGGGTTGTAGTTATACTTATTATGTTAATATCCATAAATAAGAGTCTTCAATTATTTTCATTTGTTTATATTGTACCCAAACTTTGTTTTTAGTTTTATTTAAGGTCATTTGGTCTAATTGAATTTTCGGACTTCATTTTTTAAACTTTAGTGTAATGTTTTATTTTAACTGTTTTAAATTTAATTTATTATTTACGTATAATTGATAAATAAATAAATAAAATATTAATGTTATTAATTTAAATACTCAATTTCAGTGAAATGATGATTTTAATTATTAATTTTTAAAATTTAATAATTAAAACACTCATTCTTGTTAAAATTTAATAATTAATACTTTATTTATAAATATCAGGTAGATAATAAAATAATGTATTAAGACACAGTTTAATATATTATAAATTTAATAATGAAAGAAAATACATAAAATCTTAATTGATCACAATTTTATTGGCCTTTTTTATAAATGTTATAACTTATAAAATAAAAATAAACTAAAAACAATTCTATTATTTTTCTAAAAATTCCACTTAAAAGTGTGGACTTAGAACCTAAAATTTTTATTCTCCTAAATAAGATTAATTTTAATAAATAAAAAGTATGGTTAATTTTGAGAATCATAATATTAGTCATTAGAGAGTATTTAATTAACAATTTATGCCAAATTTTACTTAAATAATTAAAAACAGAGGAAATCGATTTCTAATTTGTATCTATGATTAGGTTTGGGTTTAATAATAAAAATCCAATGGTTAAACCTACTGAAAATATATATACCAATTTTGACATTTATTTTTATAATTTATTTTTTCATCCTAAAAAAACGATATTTTAGATATACGAATAATACCCTACTTTTATCCTAATAGTGAAGTAGAAATTTGTTATTATTACTTTTTCTTTTTTAAATTGAAATCTTGACATTCATATTTGACTCTTTTAATTCAACTTGTATTATTTTTTAAACTTAATAAATATCTAAAATTTATTAATTTATTACAAATTTATTTACAAGATTACAATAATATTCTTAAATTAATTTTTCATGTTTTTAAAATTTATTTACAAGAATATTCAGAAATATTTTTTTTTTTTGAAAAATGGTCAATAACCAGTGGAATAATTTTTCCAGAAAAAAACAGCCCAACTACTAATTAGTAATTACCCTACAGATTTCATAGCTAAAAAACAAGAATTAAAGCAAATTTCCAAATTCTGTTAGGAAATTTTTCAGTAAAAGTTCTTCAAAAGGGGAAAAATAACAAAATTCTACAAGCATTTAATGTCAACCGCAACCATCTGCAATTCAGGAAACATTTTCATAAGATAACATAAACAGTTCATTCTAGTTCTAGACACCATACAAAAACAAAGGGAAAATTCATTATTACATGCTCCAATTAACACCAAATCTCACTCTCTCAGTCCTTTTTAGAGGTGGAAATGGTCTCATCCTGCCAAGTTGCTTGCCATTGTTTGTCATAGAATGTGGTTTCTTCAAAAAGCTTCTTTAGGTTATCAAAGTCTTCGTTCTTCCTAACTAGAAGCACGCCCACTACAGAAACGAACAAGAGCGATTTGCAGAAGAAATTTCCCATTTGATCTACTAGACCCACTCCAGTTAAACTATCAACAAAATAAGCCATAAAGAACCCCACCATTGCAGCCCGACCTGAATAAGGAAAGATTGAGAAATACCCATTTTCTTAAACAAAATTCAAATGACAACAATTCACTTGTGATCTGAAAACTTTTGCAGAAATTCTGAGGGATAAGGACTGAGGAAGGGTATAATAGGCAAACCATTGAGCAATTCAGCCTCGGGAAGATGGAATCTTTTTACCCATGCCCACCATGGGATGATTGATGTGTCGAAAACAACAATGTCGTCGTTATTCGTTGATTCAGGGTTGTCTTCCAGCCATTTTCTCCTCTTCGCCTCTGCAAATGCATAGAAGAAATAAAAATGTATGATAGGAACAAGATGATTCTTTTATTTATTTCTTTTAAGTTTAGTGACTACTACTGCTATAGAAACACTCATTGTTATTCAGTTCAGATCTGGCTGATTTCATTAGTAGGCAAAGTATGTGTAAGTTTTTCCCAAAAAAAGTATGTGTAAGTGAAAAAGTGCAGAATTTCATAAAGGCTCCAATAGATGGAAAATGGTTGATGGGTGATTTAAGCATAGAAGAAAATAGTTAAGGATCAAGAACAGTGAAGAAGGGAATCTTCTATTGTTTGAATATTGTTGTTTTTGGTAATTAAAAATTGTTGAATTGTAAATATAAGATCAAGATCATGTAACTACCAATCGAACTGACAACTAGGCAAGAAATAACTCAATAGAAAGTTGCAAGATAATAGGGGGGATTCCAAGTTTTTGTTTTGGTTCTTCTCGTGATTTTGGAATCTCATGAATAAGGCGAGATATTTGGCATCCCACCGCCATGAATTGCCACTTCAAAAAAGGTGGTGTTCTTAATGGAAATCGAGCCTGAGACATCATTCTCTTAATTCAAGACTCTTAGCACTTGGTGGGTGTCTTGGACCTTGTTTAATGTGGGTCATTTAGAATTATTTTCAAATCCACAAACCAATAAATATACCATAAAATCTAACATCTTAGCATTCAATTCAATTAATTGACCAAAATACTAAATTACCCATATGTATTTGTGTTCCTTAAGGCATTCATCAAATTCCCAAACCCAGAAATCTAGCTCATACAAATTCTTTAATTGGCATCCCACCGCCATGAATTGTCACGTCAATAAAGGTGGTGTTCTCAGTGAAAATCTAACCTGAAACATCCTACTCTTAGTTCAAGACTCTTCCCACTGCGTGGGCGTCTTGGACCTTGTTTAATGTTCAAATAATCCAGTCCATTTTACCATCAAATGTAACATCTTAGCATTCAAATTACCCATATGTATTTGTGTTCCTTAAAGAATTCATCAAATTCCCAAACCCAGAAATCTAGGTCATCAATGAATTCACTAGTACAAGTGATTTATCCAAAAAGAAATGGTTAATTACACACAAAGTAGATTCTCACACATGAGCAAGCAGATCCATCTTGTTCCTTGGATTAACCGAGTGAAACTCAAATGCAAGTAAAACAGTACTCAAAACTCACAACTAAAGAGGAAAATCAACACATGCAACAAGATCAGAACCATTATTGATGCAGAAAAGGAAAAAAGAGGAATTAGGAAATTAATTTACCAGCATCAATAACAGAATCCCAATTGGTCTTCCCATCTTTCTGAAATTGAACCAAATCCCATGTCCCTCTTACCCACTTAGGGTCTTCAAACTTCAATACACCCTTCGCGGCTGACCCATTTCCCCCCAAATTACCATCGTCGGACTCCGAAACAGGCGCGGGAGCTTCTGGGATCTTCTGTTCCTCGACGGCGGCGGCAGAGATGGTTCCTCCGGAGCCATTTTCGGTGGCTATGGAGCAAACTAGGAGAAGCTTCCTCTTGTTGGATCTTAGAGTGGGGAAAAGTGAAGGCTTGAGAGATAAGTGGGTTTGTACAGAAGAGGAAGATGGAGGAAAGGTTGTGAGTTGGGTCGGAGGAGATGAGAAAAGAGCCATGGACATTGTTGCTCTTGAAGAAGAGCTGAAAAACGAGAGAAGAGTGAAGTTGTTTCTAGCAATCCTGAACCGCAGAATTTTGGGGGCTAACGCATCTCTTCTTCTTATAAAACTATTTTTTTTCTAATACAAGAAAAAGAAGTTTTGTCAAAAATAATTAAAAAATTGTTGGTTGGGAATTACAAAGTGTTTAATGAGACATGCCCTAAGGCTGGTGTCACATGGTCAGCCAAGATGGACTAAGGTCTTGTCTGTATTTAAAAATAAAATAAAAAATAATAATAATAATTGATGGTAATTTTGAGGATATATATATATATATATATATAATGATACTTAATTTTCAAAGTGTTTGGATGGTCGGGTCGAAGGTTATGATTAATTTTGATATATATGTGAGAATAAATAGATATTTTGGTCGGATTGTGGGTTGACTCGCTCATAAACTTAAAACGATTAAAAATAAAATTAAAAATACTAAAGGTATGTTTCGAACTTATAACCTAACAAAAACAAGAGCTTGAAAAGTGAAATAAGGGGCGCGTTAGCTAGGCCGATACCAAATGTAAGTTACAGTTTGGTCAAATCATGCAATTAACGCGAAAACGAAAAACAGATCAAGTTACATACCTCCAGCCATTGCTTAATCCCTTAAACCTTCTTCTATGATCTTTCTTTGGTACTTCTAGTTATTTTCATGTTTAGTGTTCACTTGGCTAAAGGTCCACTTGTAACATGGAAATAACACATAGTAAGATCAAATATATTCCTATTATAATCATCTATATATATCTAATAACGCTTAATTTAAAATGTTGGAGATATTTTACACGCTCTTTCCTAAATCATCCACAAATCAGGTAATTTCTCTTTCCTAATTTATTTATTTTAATTAGTTTCTCTCTCCTAATATATATATATATATATATATATATATATATATATATATTTCCTAATATATATATAGATTTCAGTATTTTTTTTTTATTTCTTTACCAATATTTATATTTTTTTTTACACTAATAATATAAAATATTATTTTATTAATAATTTTTATATTAAAATATATAATATTACATAACATATTTATTTTTATATTTAATAATAACAATGTATAAAATAATGCTCATCATATATTAATAAACATTTATTTATATTTATATATAATAACGTTTAATATGATTTATTAAATTAACAATAAAAATTCACTATAATTCTCTTACTCTATTTTTCTTAATTAAATTATATTAATATTAATTCAAAATTTTCATTAAATATCAATAATAAAACCTCCAAAAAAAACGTATAATAAAATTTTCATTAAATATCAATAATAAAACCTCCAAAATTGTATGACATTGGTGGGTTAATGCGTTTTGAGTTGTATGGGACGAATTTTGGATGGAGCCGGCCAATGAAGATGGTTTTCATTGATACGGCTGGAGTTTTCTCTCTATGTGATTTTAGAGATAACCAATGCCGAATTGTTTTTAATAAACATAAGATTGAAGTCAATCTTCTATGAAGAGCTTGAAGATATTGATAATATTTAATAATTTAATTCTCCAATTAATTAGTGTAATTGATGGATTTTGTGTTATCCTAAATAAATTTTGTATAAGAAACTTTTTTTCTGTTTATTATTTTGGTTCTTTGTTTAATGAAAAAATATATATATATATTAATCTTAGATTGTATTTTTTAAATTTTTTTATTCAAATAAATTGTTTTTTATTATTTATTTTTAATGTAGTCTCATCATCAATTATAATCCAGTTAATGTAATATAAAATTACAAATTTCTTTCCTAAATATTAATTATATATATAATAATAATATATATCTTTTCTCACCTAATATAAACAATAATTTTGTTATTTATCTCTTTCACACTCTATATTAATTATTTTCTCTCACCTATTATATATATATATATTTTTTTCTCTCTTAATTTCTCTTTTACAAATTTATAATAATAATAATAATTCCCAAATTTTCTCTATTAATAATTATTAATTTATCTCTCCTTCTATAATTATTATTTTTTTTCTAATTAATATTATAAAAAATATTTATAATATATAAAATAATATTATATAAAATATTTATAATTTATTAGAATGAGAAATTTTGTTATTTTTTCGGTCAATTAGAATGGCACGTCATTCCATTTAAAATATTCTCTTCCAATTTCACTCTCTCAATCCTTTCTTCAATAATATATATTCCCTCACCTAATATAATTAATAATTTTAATTCTTTCTCTCTTTCCTACACTATATTATTATTTTCTCTCACATAATATATATATATAAATATATATATATATATATTTTCTCTCTTAATTTCTCTTTTACAAATATTTATAATAATAATAATAATTCCCAAATTTTCTCTAATAATAATTACTAATTTATCTCTCATTTTATAATTACTATTTTTTTTCCTAATTAATATTATAATTTTTTTTATAATATACAAAATAATATATTTGTAATATAATATAATATATTTATTATATAAATATATAATAACATTTAATATAATTTATTAAACTGATAATAAAGTTACAAATTTTATTTTCCTAAATAATAATCATATATATAATAATAATATATATCTTCTCTCACCTAATATAATTAATTATTTTTGTTCTTTCTTTCATACTCTATATTAATTATTTTTCTCACTTAATATATATATTTTTCTCTCTTAACTTTTTTTTACAAATATTTATAATGATAATAATAATAATCCCTAAAATTTCTCTTATAATAATTACTAATTTATCTCTCCTTCTATAATTACAAATTTTTTCCTAAATAATATTTTTATTATTTTATCTCTCATATATATATTATCTTTTTTCATTAATTTTAAATAAACTTATTAATAATAAATATTTATATATTATTTATTTTTTATATATATAAATATTTATAATATACAAAAATAGTACCATATAATATATATATATAAATTCATATAATATATATATAATAACGTCAATAAAAATTCACATAAAAATATAATTTACAGTTACTTTTTCTACTACTTTATTTTTTTTAATTAAATTATATTAATATTTATTCAAATTTCTTATTAAATAAATTTACATTAAATATTAATTATAAAACTTCCAACAAAAACGTATAATAGAATAATAATATAAAACCTCCAATAATATAAATTCTTATTAATTTAATATTAAATATTAATTATAAAACCTTAATAAAATATTAATATAAAATCTCCAACATAAATTCTTACTAATTTAGTATTAAATATTAATTATAAAACCTTGCAATTAAATCAGACTTTCATTTTATTCTCCACCATATAATATAATATAATATAATATAATATAATATAATATAATATATATATATATATATATATATATATATAACAATAAAAATTCATATCAATTCTCCACCATATAATATAATATAATATAATATAATATAATATAATATATATATATATAACAATAAAAATTCATATCATATCAAAGTATAATTTATAGTTACCCTTTCCTATTTATTTTTCTTAATTAAATTATATTAATATTAATTTAAATTTCTAATTAAATAAATTTACATTAAATATTAATAATGGTTAAAAAAAATATCATATATATAATAATAATATATATCTTCTCTCACCTAATATTCTTTCTTTCATACTGTATATTAATTATTTTCTTTCATCTAATATATATATTTTTCTCTCTTAACTTTTTTTTACAAATATTTATAATAGTAATAATAATAATCTTTAAAATTTCTCCAACAAAAAAACGTATAATAAAATATTAATATAAAACTTCCAACAACATAAATTCTTATTAATTCAGTATTAAATACTAATTATAAAATCTTGCAATTAAATCACTTTTAATTGTTCTCCACCTTATAATATAATATAATACAATAAATATATATATATATATATAATAACGTTTAATATTATTTATTAAACTAACAATAAAAATTAACATCAAAGTATAATTTATAGTTACTTTCTCTCCTATCTATTTTTCTTAATTAAATTATATTAATATTAATTCAAATTTCTAATTAAATAAATTTACATTAAATATTAATTATAAAACCTCTAACAAAAATGTATAATAAAATATTAATTATAAAAAAGAAAGGTAAACGTGATTATTGCAATTGGACTTTGTTGATTTAAGATTATTTATAAAAAAAAAAGTATTTGAGTGGAGAAAAAAATGAAAGTCTGGTTTAATTAAAGGTTTTATAATTAATATTTAATGTTAAATTAATAAGAATTCATATTGTTGTAGGCTAATAACTAATTTCTTTTATTTAATTCATAAATAAAAAATATTACAAATTCATGTTTATATGTATATAAAAATATTTGATTCATACAAATTTGTTTCATAATTTTTTTCCATATATATATATATATTTATAAATATTTTATACAATTTACCTATACGAAGAAATAATTACTAATAACTAATTTTTTTATGTTTTCCTCTAATTATATATATATATATATATATATTATATTTTTTCTTCATATAAATATATTCTCTTTTACTAAATTAAATATTTTATAAAAAAACTTCCAGGATATGAGAATTATTCGAATAAAAAAATTTCTAAATAAAAAACTTGATCCGACTAAATAAGATGTCACATCAAACAAAATATAACATCAACTCAAATCTAAGTAATTTAAAAAATATGACACTCAATTGCTAAAAAAGTCATTGAAGGGCCAAGAAAAAATGTTTTTTCAACCTCTCTGCAACTTTATTTTAGAGAGAAAAAAAAAGAAGTAACTTAGATGAATTATTTTACAATTGGTAATTATGTAAGAACATTTTAATTTCCCGTACAACGTAGGGTATCCTACTAGTTTAACTAACTATGCTAATAAAAATTATATTTTAAATTCAACACTAAATTTGATTTGATGAACGCTTTAATATAAGTTTAACTTTTTAACTAATATATATATATATATATATATATATATATATATATATATATATATATATATATATATATATATATATATATATATATATATATATATATATATATATATATATATATATATATATATATATATATATATATATATATATATATATATATAATGATGCTTAATTTTCAAAATGTCTGGATTTTCGGGTTGAGAGTTGTGGTTAATTTGAATATATATGTGAGAGTAAATTAAAAATACTATCACATTTTAACCATAATTTTTTTCTCGATTTTTATATCATTACTCGGGCTACATGCTAGTTTTTAATAAAAAATACTTAAAAGAGTATTAATATAAAAATAAAATAATAATTTAAAGTAAAATATATTTTATTATTTAATTAATAAATTGAATGTTATAATAAATAAAATAATGTTTAATTAAATTTACATACTAATTAAGGGACTAGGATGTCATATAACCATTATAAATTAAAGATATTAATATATAATAATAAAACTAAAAAATTTAAATAAATTTAAATAAAAACATTAATGAATAGAGTGAGTAATAAATTAAAATGAAGCAAGTTTTTTTTAATCTAGTTATTCAAATTTAGGAGATTGTAATTAAGGTATGTGGTTATCAATACTAATTCTATTTAACTATTATGAATATCCTATTACACACGGATAATAATATTTATAAAAGTAAACGTAACATTATTTAAATTTAATTAATTTAAAATTGATTTTATTTGTAAAAGTTAAATTAATCTTAAACTTAATGTTAATATATATTTTATCCTATCGGCATCCACTTAACCCCTCAATTAACCATCGTATTGTGACTCATACTTTATATGCCTTTTTATCTTTCAGCAAACCACTCACAAATCTTAGTCGACCTCAATTAATGACACACCTCTTATTTCTCGTCAAATTCAACTACTATCCTCCAATTAACTTTATCTTATTACTCACACTTTTTTCATATGTCTCTTTATCCCTCATCAACCACTCACTAATTCTAATATTGTGACTCACACTTTTTCATATTTCTCTTTATCATTCGATAAACCACTCATCAATCTTAGTCGACCTCCATTTTACTCTCACTTCAACAAATCAACAATCAATCTCAATTGATCATAGACCTCTTATTCAACGTCAAACCAATCATTGATCACCACCCCACCTCCATCTCGTGACTTCACACTTTCAAATGCATTAACCACTAATTTTGACCTCACACTCGACAAATCACCCACCACCCAACCTCCATTTCGTGACCTTACACTTTCAAATACTCGTCAAACCAACCACTAATTCTGACTTTTATCTCGTATCTCACACTTTCAAATGTTCGTCAAACCAACCAATAATTCCGACCTCACACTTTCAGATGTCTCGTATCATTTGTTTAAAAGTTGCGCCACCATGTATTATAGGCAATAATGCATTCTTGAAAATCTAAATTTGCATATTTTGAAATTCTAATCCTGGTCTTAAGTATAAAATATAAACACTTTAACCGTTAGACCACTTGATATTGTTAAAATATTTTGTTATTTTGTGTGTATATATATATATATATAGTATTTAATATATATTATTAATTAGTTAATTGTTATATTAATCAAAATATTATTTATACTCATAAAATAATATATTAATATATATATATATATATATATATATATATATATATATATATATATATATATATATATATATATATGATGAAAGAAAATAATGTATGATAAAAAAATAAATTATAAGGTAATTATATTTATTATATATATATATATAATTATTTATAATAAAAAAATTATATTTTATATAATTAGTGAAAATATATATAGAAAATAATTTTAAAAAAAATAATTATTATTTATTATTTATAAAAACTTTATATATATATATATATATATATATATATATATATATATATATATTATAATGTTATTATATTTCGAAATCCACCTTCAAACTAGTCTCGTATAATTATTGATAAGAAAATATATATTTTATACGTGAGATAATAAAATATAAGATAAAATATATTTATATTCAAAAATATATTTTTAAAAATCTAAATTTATATATTTTAAGATTCAAACAATCTAAAATATATAACGTGTAAAATTAATAACGAAGGAATTCTTATTATCTTATGTATATTTTTCCTACTAATCATATAAAATATATTTTTTTTATTTATAATTTTATATTTATATATAATATTATATATTTATATATAATATTATATATTTATTTTATTTATTTATATATATATATATATATATTTTTCAGTAATCATATAAAATATATATTTTTTCATTCAGAATTTTTATATTTATATATAAAATATTTATTATTATATATAGAAAGAGTAATGATAGGGAACGCGAATTTGGAGTCGCGAAAAGTCTGCGGAAATAGAATATTCTTGAAAAAAAAAATATAAAGAATAAATAAAATGAGAGTTTAAGGTTTAAGACTTAAGATTTAAAATTTAGAATTTAAGATTTAGACCTTAAATCATAAATCCTAAACCCTAAACTTATTAATATTTTCTAGTTTTATATATGATAAAGAAATAAAAAGTTAATTATTTTATTTTAAAAAAGAATTGCTGACCTAAATTATTGTGGTGACATGATGACGTGAATTATTGTGGTGATATTTTATAATAAATTATATTCATGAATTTTATAATTTTTTTATATTATCTAAATTAGGACAAAATAATTTCTTTCTCAACTCATTATGTTACTAAGCAAATTTTTTTTATAAAATAATAATTATTTGCATATTAAACTTTATGTAATAAGGCCTTTTTCTTATTTAGGTTTTTCAAATAACTCAATAAAATCAATTATCACATCACTCCCTTTTTCATCCATTAAATCAATTAATTTATTAACCAAAATACTAAAATACCCTATATTTTAAATTATTATTATTTATTTTATTTATATATATGAATATCCTTTATGTCTTTTTACCAAAAAAAAATATAATTATTTTCTCAAAATCATCACCCATAATCAATATTTTCTCTCTCTACCTCTAGGTTATTTAAATAACCTAATAACTAAAATATTTAATAATAATTTATTATATTTAAAAAATTCATTAATTTATAAAATAATTTAAAATAAATATTTTGAATATATTATTTTGAATTTTAGAATAAATTTATATATATTATTTTGAAGTATAAGAAAAAATTTATTTAAAATTAAAAAAAATATTAATCTTTTATTTAATTTCTTTTAATGTTAAAAACTAGCATTACAACTTTCTAAAATAGACATGTTTTTAAATTTTAAGAATCACTTTTGCCATTTAAATAATTTAGTGTGAGTTATTTAATTATTTTTATTAAACTTATTATGCATAATATTAAAATTACACTATTACTTATATATAACTAAATTTAAAATAAACATTAATTAATTTAAAATAGTATATATATATATATAATATTATTAAAAAAAATAACATATTAAAAATATTTTATTTTAAATTATTTAAATTATAATTTTAAATAACAAACTATTTAAAAATAACCAATTATATTATTTAAAAAATAGTTTAATATTATATTTTAATAATTTATTATTTTATCCAACACTTTTATTGTCTAGTTGAAATAGTTGTGGCTTAACAGTTACACCAACTTCTTTTTTAGTGAGATTGATTTATTAAAATAAAATATTAGAGTAATTAAGATTTTATTTGAGAATTTTTTAGTTATTATAAACGAATAGTTCACTAAAATTTTGAACAATTTTATTATTATTATTATAGTGTAGTATTTAAAGATGGGTTTTGCCTACGTATATATTGAATTGGCTAGGAATAACAAGTTAATTCCTGTCAATTTTTTTTGGTTAATATTATTCTCGCTACCAACCAACCTTTCTCATTTTTAATTAAAAGTAAACTTCATTTTTTTTTTGTCTGATGTACGTAGCCAATAATAACTAAAGGAGACTGATGGAGTTTCAAATGATGGTAAATATTTTAATGGTACTATTCTTGGGAAGAGGTGAGAATCTTTTCAATTGAATGAAAAGTGAATTAAAATTTATTCATAAGGAGAATTGCATACATATAATATCAAAATTCTCTTAGGAAAGATTTAAACATTCAATTCTAAGGGGACCATCCAAATTTAAAATTAAATGAACCATTTTTGTCTAGTAGAAAAAATCCTTTGGGTCGGACAAACCATTGACAAAGGATCGATGAAGCATTTTTAGTGCAAGATTTTGCAATTGATCTGTCAAACACTTCATGAGTTACATTCTTACCATGCGAAAACCAAAAAAATTTGCAGTAAAATAAGGTCGATTGAAAAATATTCATATTAAAATTCCACCCAAAATATTGGTGTGGAAAAGTGAGATGAACTCCAATATGATCATTCTTTGAACTGCACTCCGTTTCCAAGTCACTAGAAAGTTTGTTGATGATGCGAACCTCATATTTATGATTGGCATTGATAGTTTTGGTAGCAAATAAAAGTGACAGAACAAGTATTGCACTGTATGTACGCATGGTAGATGAATAGATGCAACGCATTCTTAATTTAATACAATTGTTTTGATCTAATGTATGTGTATCCTTTGTTTATAAGCAAATGTATTTATAAACATGTTTTATGATATATTTCAATATTATAAAGTACTTATTTTTTTTACTTTGTCCAAAAAGAAAATATAAATAAAGGAAGTATTGATATGCAGTCTTAGGAGGGTATAACACATGTTGATTATAAAATAAATTATATGATATATACATCTATATAATTATATGATATACATCTATATAATTTATATATCATATATAATTTTAAATTGTAACTAGTAGTATAGTATAACACATTTTTATACCACTTAATTTTTATTATTTTTATTATACTCTTTATTAATATTATTGTTATACACAAATTATTATTATATAATATATTATTATATTTTAATATTATTATTATATATAATAAATTTAATATTATATATATATTAAATAGTCTAATATTATAATTTTATAATTAAATATATATATATATATATATTTATAATGATAATTCTATTAATTATTTATTATTATTATTTCATAATTTAATTAGATTATAAATAATATTTTATGTTTTTATTTTATATTTATTTTATTACAATTATTAAAAGTATTAAAATTAAATAAATATAATTACCATTTATATTATAATTATCTAGCAGGGTGCAACATTTGGGGATTTATTTTATGTGAAAAAAATTTCGTGAGAAGTCTATTGCGGAGATGTTCTTCGATCAATTTTTAAGACGACATTTGATGTAGTGTTAAAAGTCTAGCTACGACGTATCTTGAATTTGCTTTCATTTTTATATGTAGAAATGTAATTGTTAAGAACATGTTTGATTTTACTTTTAGTGGTTCGCTGGCCAAATTAGATATATAAAGAGATTAAACATTATGAAGAATTCATCCCATAATAGAGTTTTTCTTTTGGTAAACGCAAATAATGGTCCCGTCTGAACATGATGTTATGCGTTGGCAAAACATATATAGTTTTTATGTGAGACATTGCTATAATTTGTTCATTAAGAAGATTTTATATCATTTTTGTTGGAGTCAAAACTTTCATCCAATATCTCGTTCTTTGGATGAAGTGTTAATCACGTTGAAATTCTTACGGATGATATGTATATGAAAAAATGTTGTATTATGATTAGACATTGTCGTATATGTCACGTGGAGGTTGAATCGAAAATTCAATTACTTTTGTATTGTCAAGAGATGACTGATATTTAGAGTTTTTTTATTAAGTATTATTAGGTTTCATTGGGTGATTCCCGAGTTTTAAGATAGTTGTGATGAAATCTGGATTGATGTGGCTCATATAACATACCTACATATTTTAGTTATTATTCAAATTATTTTTTTGATGAACTATCTAGTTTGAAAGAAATTGTCGAATTTTCAATGATAGTAGTCGTCGATGCATATAATTCATAATACTATTATTATGACGCTTTCTAAGATCCGTTCCAAAAAGGCGGTATAGTCGGTCATAAAGTTAATCGTTTTCTCGAGTACCTACGAAGTCGATAACATATTAAGTAACGTTTTTTTTTAGTTGTGTGCTTAAACAATTTTATCATTATTAACATATATGGAGTTTTTAAAAAATATATTATAATTCTTTTTCATATTTTAATTAAAATTAAATTAGTTATTAAGTAATTATATTAAATAATGATAGTACAATAATTTATAATAATAAATAAATTAAGAGAATAATAATAATGATTATAAATTCATTATATAAATAATTTTAAACTTATATTCACTCTAATTATTTAAAAAGATAAAAACTAAGAGAATAATAAGAATTAAATATTAATTGTATAAGCGTATTTTTTATATTTTAGTTTAAAGTGTAAACACGAATTCGATTTAAAAAAAAAAATATTTTGTTTCATTTGGTATGAAAAAACTTGATTAAAATAAATGAAACTTTATTTGGTATCAAATATTTTGGTAATATTTTTACCATTTTATCTTCTTTTATTTTTTTATTTTTTTGTATTTGGTGACTATAATTTTAATTAGGTAGGGTAAGTGTTAAGAGTGATTTTTAAGATAACAAAATTACGAATTCGATTCTTACTTGATTTTGATTATTGAAAACTGAAAGCGGAAATAATTTCATTTATTTGGTACGAGAAAACTTGATTAAAGTAAATGTGAAACTTTATTTGGTATTAAATATTATGATAATATTTTTTTTTTAACTTTTAGATTTTGTTTTTGACCATTTTACCTTAATTTATTTTTATTTATTCTTTTGTTATATTATTTTTTTTATTTGTTGACAATTTTTTTTAATAAAGTTAATGTTGCTCAAATGGAGTAATTAGTAAGGAAATAAAAATTAGAAATAATTCGATCCTTATTTAATTTTGATTATTGAAAATTAAAAATAAAAATAATTTTATTTTATTTTATACGAGAAACTTGATTAAACTAAATGTTGGTATAAATATTATTTTGATAATATTTTTGTTTAATGTTTATATTCTATTTTTGATAGTTTTCCCCTTATTTATTATTTTGTTATATTATTTTCTTTTATTTGATGACAACAATTTTAATAAGCATTGAAGGTGTCAAAATTGATTTATATAAAAAAAAAAGTCATACCAAATTGATTCTACTAGGAATACCAATAGTCATACCAAAAGTCTCAATGTTAATATTGGTTATTAATTAGGAGTGAAAACAATTTGGCATGAAAAAACTTGATTAAAATTCTTTATTTGGTATTAAATATTTTTATTGACCATTTTGCGTATTTTTGTTGTTGTTGTAGTATTATTTTTTTATTTGATTACAACTTATAATAGCTAAGGTAATTCAAAATCTTAAGAGTGATTGTAAGAGAACAAAATTCGCCGGTGTTTGATTCTCACTTAGTTTTGATTATCGAAAATTAAAAGTGAAAATAATAATTTCATTCAGTATGTAAAAACTCGATTAAAATAAATGTCAAACTTTATTTGGTATTAAATATTTTGATAATATTTTTATTTAACTTTAATATTTTATTTTTGATTATTTTACCTTATTTATTTCTTTTTTTGTTGTATTATTTTCTTTTTTCATGTGATCTGAAAGATCTTTGTTTGAACAAAACTTATTTGGTTATACATGTTAAAATCATTTAATTCATCTCAATTTTAAATAAATTTTATTAAACACAACATTTTAAACTAAGACACCATCATTATTTATACTTAAATACATTGAGTTAATAAGTTAATGATTAAGATTAATAACAAGTTTAATTTTAATTTTTACAATTATATAATTAACAACCAAAAACTAATACATTTTCTACCATTATAAAATTTAAAGAGGGAATGGTTTTAGCGATTAAGAGGGAAATATAGTAAAAATTTAATAACCCTTTAGGCCTTCAAACTTCCTTTTTGGTATAGATTCATTAGAGATGATAATAAATCCTTTATTTGTGGAGTAGTATATAGTACTCATCTTTGAACTCGATTTTTATTTTATTATCTATTCCTGAACCCGAACCCAACGAGCATATCTAGTTGTATCTCTATTCCCAATTCGTCGAATACCATTCCACCAACAAGAACGGCACCACTGTTATTCATAGCCTGGAGGGAGTCATCCACCTAATACTAATATCCTATTATATTTATCTTCTATATAATCAGCCTCGGAAGTCCCAGCACCCTTATTAATATAATAAATAATTTCTAATTTATCATACTAATATATTATATAATATATTTAACTAAACAAATTTTAATTTATCATAATAATTTATTATACTATATAATATATTTATTTATAATTAAATAATATATTAATTTATAAATAAATAACTTAATAATATACTATATATCTATTCCTAACTTAAAAAACCAATAATTTATTTGTTTCTAATTAAACTCGATTACCTACATTAATATATATATATATATATATATATATATATATATATATATATATATATATATTATGCTTAACTAATCTAACAATAATAGTTTATACTAGTTTGAAAGATTGCATTTTTTTCTTTTTTTCTATAATTTATAAGGCTAAATTGGAAAATCGTATTCTGACGGCTTAGACCGAAATTTATTCTCTCAACATGTTTGTATAATTTTAATTTTATAGTCATTTTTGTCTATGTGAATCATTTTTATATTGTTAATATTCCGATGTTATTTTTTTTAGTATCTAATCTATGTATGATTGAGAATCTTGAAATTCAACAAAGTTTTTTAATGTCAAATTTAGAGAGGAAAAGAAAAAAATAATATTTTATCATTTTTTAAACCAATAATTAATAATGCTTTATTATTTGAGCCAATTGAACCAAATTCAATAATTTATAATGAGAATCTAAAATCTCCTTTTCAATCTCAAAGAGTTGAGTTTAATAAAACTTTTCTTGAACGAGATTATGAATTGTGTATTTATATGTGGCAACATTCTACAAATCATCATGATGAAATTAAACGAACTTACACTAAAATGAGGATATCAACCTATGTTGTTAGAGTATCCGAGATCTGAATTTGGAAAAACAACGTTAATTTCAATACGTACCCTTGGTTTAAAATTTTCCCATGATTGTAGTACTCTCCTTCGAAGGCCTTTATTTTGTTTTTTCATGCATGCTATTTTTTGAATTTGGTAAATTCCAAAAATCTGCATTTATAGTTTAAGGTTTCAAAAGTTAGAAACGTGTTAATGATAGAGGTAAGTGCGTCTTTTTGTCTCATGAGGGGTTATCGACCTTCTTGAAGATCTTCATACACTTTAGATCTTTATTTTTTTTCTTCGATATTTATATTTTTTCTGATGTCATTTTTATTTTGTTATGCTTAAAAAATTCATATTTTTAAATATTTTATAGGCTATTTAAAAAAATTATGTTATATTGGTTTGTATGAAAAATATTTTAGCCTGGGTAGATTTTAAATCCTAGCACCGCTCTTGTCCGACGGGTATTCCATTCCCGATGAAAATATAAATATATATTTATTTTTTTCTAAATATTAAAAACACAAATGAAAACATTACTTATTTGCATCATTATTATATTGTAGAAGTTCAACAAAATATAACAACTTTGTTGTTATAATTACTTGAAGTTCAACCAAAACTAGTGAGAAATTAAGAAAGTTGAATAAATGTTAAACTTAAAACAAAAATTAGAGAGAAGTTGAAGAAAGTTGAATGAATGTTAAATTTAAAAATAAGAAATGAAAATGAGTATAGAGATTAAATAAATTTAAGATTAAGAGACATGAGGAAGAGAAATCTATATATATACAATGATGCTTAATTTTTAAAATATCTGGATAGCCGGGTTGAGAGTTGTGGTTAATTTGGATATATATGTGAGAGTAAATGAATATTTGGGTCGGATTGTGAGTTGACCCGCCCATAAATTTATAACGGTTAAAAATAAAATTAAAAATAATATAGGTATGGTTCGAACTTGCAACCTAACAAAATAAATACAACACTTTAACCAACTAGGCTAATAACACTATATATTTTAAATTCAACATCAAATTTAATGAACGCGGGACATTTTAACAATATAAATTCAACTTTTTAACTAACTAATATATATATATATATATATATATATATATATATATATATAATGATGCTTAATTTTTAAAGTGTCCGAAATGCCGGTCGAGAGCTATGGTTAATTTGGATATATATGTGAGAGTAAATGGATACGTGAGTCGGATTGTGGGTTGACCCGCTAATAAACTTATAACGGTTAAAAATAAAATTAAAAATGATATAGGTATGGTTCAAACTTGCAACCTAACAAAATAAGTACAACCCTTTGACCAACTAGGCTAAATAACACTTTATATTTTAAATTCAACACCAAATTTGATGAACGCGGAATATTTTAACAATATAAGTTCAACTTTTTAACTAACTAATCTATATATATATACAATGATGCTTAATTTTTAAAGTGTCTGGATTGCCGGGTCAAGAGTTGTGGTTAATTTGGACATATATGTGAGAGTAAATGGATACTTGAGTCGGATTATAGGTTGACCCGCCCACAAACTTATAACGGTTAAAAATAAAATAAAAAATGTTATAGGTATGGTTTGAACTTGCAAGCTAACAAAACAAGTACGACCCTTTAATCAACTAGACTAATAACACTTTATATTTTAAATTCAACACCAAATTTGATGAGCATGTTGGTGCATAAATAGTTTTTAATAAGTCATAATTCTCTTTTGAATCTGTGCTATATATTTCACTATTATTAGTGAGCAATAATGGAAGAATTCCGTTATATTTATAGAGATAGGGGTCATAATTCATATGGATATAGTAAATCTCGCATTGACTACTTTAATGGTAGTCTTTACATTTTCCCTTTCATTCGTAGTATGGGAAAGAAGTGGACTCAAGAGGTCAAACTAATTGAGTTGAGGAATCAAACTATATCAATTGTTTTAAAGATCGTCCTGTAATGTGAGAGTAAATGGATACTTGGGTCGAATTGTGGGTTGACCCGCCCATAAACTTAAGACGATTAAAAATAAAATTAAAAATGATATCACATTTTTACCCTAATATTATTTTCACGGTTTTTTATATTATTACTCGTGTAAATGCACGTGATACATGCTAGTTGAAAGGATGATGATATAAAATGTAGTATGAGTAATAAATAATATATTTACTATAAATTTATAATGATTATAATGATATGAAATTTGAAAAGACATATATATATATATATATTTCGGGTATCGGGTTTGGGCTTTTCACACTCCTCATCTCTGACCCCGAACTTAATTAGGTAATCATTTCACTATTCATCCCCGATCTCAATCCCGATTTTTAATACTCAAACCCGACCATCAAGTACCCACGATTATCGGGTATACGGGTACCCATTGCCATCCATAGTATTAGCCCTCTAATTATGCTTCCATTTTACCTTTTTCTTGAATTTCGGCAGGCTGAAATTATTTATTGGGCTAGAATTGGGCTTCAGATTGGGATCGGCCCATCTCTTACGTTATTACAATGCTAATAGTTAAAGAAATATTTGTGTAGAAGTCTATTATAATATAAGTTTATTCTTCAAATTTTGAAGTTTTAGAAGAAATTAACTAATCTGATTTATCAAAAGTTTTAAATTAAATATTTTCTTCCAATTTTAAGTTAAGACCACCTCTCTTGAGTTTTATTTCCATTCTTTTGAAATCCCATCCTCGATCTTCGCAAAAATGAGTAACCACTCAGCTTTACTCGACTTAACACTCGACGTTTAATAGAATTGACACAAAAATTCTAGAGAGAGAGTAACTCTTACAAAGAATAATATTATATCACTTGAATACTTGATAATTTACAATGTAATACTTCACATGTATTTATAGGACTAATTCTAGCTATTACATTAATGACACACTAATTTAGGCATTCCTTATAAGTGTCAATCAGTGGTGCACTAATTTAGGGATTCCTTCTAATTGTCAATTAGTGATGGACTAATCAAGGACATTCTTTTTAATTATCAATTAGTGATGCACTAATCAAGGACATGACTTTCAACTCTCAATTAGTGATGCGTTAATCAAGCACCTTCCAACTAGAATATTCCTCGCATTGGGCTTAAGCGGGCCAGGAAGATTGGGCTGTGACAAAATGCAGAGTACATGCTAATTTTTGATAAAAAAAATATATATTTAAAAGAGTATTAATATAACGATAAAATAATAATAATATAAAATAAAATATATTTTACTATTTAATTATTAAATTGAATGGTATATTAAAGAAAAAGTGTGAAATAATGTTAGATTAGATTGAGTTATTTAATAACTAATCTATATATATCTAATAACGCTTAATTTGAAATGTTGAGGGTGTACATCACGCTCTCTCCAAAATGATTCTCATAGTATTTTTTTATATTTCTCTCTCTTCATTTATGAATTGTTTTTCTTTCCCTCACCGTATATATATTTTCATGAATTTATTAATTAAATTTCATCATTAATTATTTTAGGTCGGTTACTCCTTTATATATATACTTATATATATATATATATTAATATTTTTTTATTAATTATTTTAAAAGTAAATCTAATAATTCTCCTCTAAAATATTTTATATATTAATTGAATTTTTATAAAAAAAACTGCAAGAAAAATAAGAATTTTAGTTAATATATTATATTAATTATAAAAAAAATATTTATATTAATTCAATTTAACATTAAATATTAAATATAAAAATATACAAGAATAAAAAAACTTCCAGTTATCATATTATAATTATTTATTAATTTAATTTAACATTAAATAATAATTATATCAACGTATATAACTACAATTAAACCAATATGTTAAATCAACCCGACTTTTCATCTTCTTCTCCACCCAAATATTTTCTCTTATAAATAATCTTAAATCAACAAGGTTCAATTGAGGAGAGAATAGTCATATTGACTCATAATATTCTCAATTTCTCTATCAATGTCATGTTTTCAATAATTGAATTTGCATTATGTTATGTTTCAACAATTCGTTGTTCACTGTTTTGCATTTTTTTTCCAGGAATTTGATCATTTCAGGCAGCTACAACAACATCATCGGTCTTCAAGCGTGTTATCTCTGTATCGACTCGAATCTTCTCAATTTCTTTATCAATATAATATTTTCAATAATTGAATTTGTATTGGGTTATGTTTCAACAATCTGTTGTTCACTATTTTAAAATTTTTAATAGGAATTTGATCGTTTCAGGCACCTGCAACAACGTCATACACATTTCATCGATCTTCTTTTAAATCCGATCGTTTCAGGCAGCTGTAATAACATCCTACACATTTTATCGATCTTCTTTTGAATCCGATATGGTCAAAATATGAGTAATGATTAAATTTTATGACTAATTAATAAAATAAAATAAAAAATTAAATGCATATGATCTCTATATTCTTAGACTAATACTTTTTACTATTTTCCAATTTTTTTGAAATATTATTATTATTTATTATAATATTTAATTAATTTATTTATTATTCACATTATTTTATAATATTTGTTTAATTAATTTATTTATTATTCTCATTATTGTATAATATTTGTCTTGATTATCTTATTTAATATATTCATATTATATTAATAATAATGTGATTTAGTCTGAATTTAATCATAGCAGGTTGTTAATTCTATCATCATTTATTATTTGGTCATGCGGTGTTATCCTATTTGTTCTTCTCGCTAGATACCTACTGTTTTAAGATGATAATGTGATGGCTATGTATAGGAAAATCTTTAAAGGGGATTTTAAATGCCCGCAAGAAAAATGGGAAGCGAAAGAAGACAAGGATTTGAAATCAAGAGAAAGTCAAAAATTCTTTGTCTCCGTGAATTTAGAAAAAAAAATTAAAAATTATTATTTTTTATTTAATTATTTATTTATATTATTTCATAACACAGTCTAATAAGATATTTTATAATAAATTATAATTAAATTATATTTTAATAAATAATATTAATATTTTAATTATATGTATATAAATATTGGAGATGTACAACAAGCTCTCTCCAAACAAAATGATCTTCATCATATATATATATAATATATATATATATATATATATATATATTTTAATAAATATATATATATATATATTTTCATTCATTCTTAACAAAATTTTAATTATTTTATGTCGGTTACTTTTATATATATACTTATATATATATATATATTAATATTTTTTTATTAATTATTTTAATAGTAAACCTAATAATTCTCATCTAAAATATGGTATATATTAATTATAAAAAACTGCAAGAAAAATCTGTAAAGAGGATTTCAAATGGCGCGAGAAAAATGGAAGACAATGATTTGAAATCAAGAGAAAGCCGGATATTCTTTGTCTATGTGAATTTAGAAAAAAAATTAAAAATTATTATTTTTTATTTTTATTATTTCAGAACACATTCTAATAAGATATTTTATAATAAAATTATAAATAATATTATATTTTAATAAATAATATTTTCATTATATGTACATCAAGCTCTCATCAAAATGATCTTCATATATATATATATTCATCATTTCTTAACAATGTTTCATCAATAATTATTCTATGTCGGTTACTTTTTAAATATATACTTTTATATATATATGTATAAATATTTTTAAAAAAATAATATATATAAATTTAGGAGAGACACACTTAATATTAAGTTTGTATATCTAATAATTAATTTTATTTTTTATTTTCTCTCTTCTCATTTATATATATATTTTTCATATTGTCTTATGAAAAAAAATTAATAGAAAAAGAAATTAATAATTACAAAATAGAGATAAATTAATAATTATTATATTTTTTTCAGGAATTTGATCGTTTACAAATTTATTTATTTTCATAAAATTTACTTATATTATGAAACAATTATTATTTATATATTTATATTATATATTTTCTCTTCATATAAATATATTCTCTTTTATTAAATTAAATATTTTATAAAAAAATTATTTATATTTTTCTTAGTAATAATAATTCTCAAATTATCTCTTATAATAATTACCAATTTATCTTTATTTCCGTTAATATATATATTAATTTTTTCTTCCTAATTAATATTTTTTTTATTTTCTCTCTCATCGTATATATATATATACTAATTTATTTCTCTTACCATAATTATTAATTTATCTTTCTTATTTTATTTTTATTTTTATTTTATTTTATTTTATTTTCTCTCTCATATAAATATATTATTTTTCACACAAATTACATAAAATATATATTATCTTATTAATAATTTTATATTTAATATTAAATATCTATTTATTTTTATGTAAAAATATTTATAATATACATAATAATAATAATAATAATAATTCTCATTTATCAATAATTTTATATAAATATAATTTTTTTTAATATTTTCTCACAAATAAATTTTATATTTTTTTTAATAAAAGAAAAAATTATATATATTTTAATTTATTTAAAAATTAAATATTTTAAAAACAAATAACATTTCTCTCACCTAAAATTTATATATATTAATTTACTTTCCTAATTTTTTTCTCTCTTATCTTTTATTTATATATATATATATAATATAAATAATAATAATAATAATTCTCAAATTTTCTCTTATAATAATTATTAATTTAACTCTCATTTTTAATTACTAATTTCTCTTTCTTTCAGTTTTTATATATATTAATTTTTTCTTCTTAATTAATATTTTTTTATTTTCTTTTATAACTTTAATAATTAATTTATATTTTATTTTCTCTTTATATTATTTGATAGATTTCGGGGGATCCAATTATTTTTAATGTTTAACTCAATCCAGATTTTTTTAGATAAAGAAGTAATGCAGAAGACAGTTGTGCGAGAAGATGAGATTGATGCACATGAGGATGTGGCGTTCATCGCGTCGTTTTCTACTAACATTTCATGCTGTAACTACAGGTATCCTTAAGGTACACATTGATTTTTCTGAGTTTCGATTGATCTTGTATTCTGTTACACTCTTTGAGAAAATTGTTCTGTTGCAGGACATCGTAGATGGTGAGTGCATTGTCTTCTTCTCCCGATGAGACGACGATGGCGATGAAGACGACGAGGAAGAGGAGAGATGAAAATGAAATTATATATTCATTAATGTCATCATACTGTGCTACTGCTTATTTATAACCATTATGAAAACCATGTACAAATTATTGATAGTTCATCTAAACTGCCATAATACGAATATGATTCAGTTCGGCTTGAAATATAATTGTTTATTCCAGAGCTTTCTGAAAAAATATGTTGGGTAGATTATAAATAAATTGATCTTCCAAAAGCATATGAGAAATGAGCATTATTCAAGGAAAATATTAAAGAACGTGACATTATATGTTTTTTTGTATTAGTGCTGCCATTGGAAATGGTACCCACAAAGTGATACCTGCAACTTATGAACTCATACTGGCTCAAAAAGAAGACAGTATAAATAAATTTCTTACCATTTATTTAAAAGAAATCTTAATATCTCTAGAATATTTAAAATCTTATATTAATGTTTAGATACAAAATTGTTTCCAAATATTGCTCTCTTTTAGAGTGGAATGTCTCAATTTTCATTGTATCTCAACTATGAACATCTTTCTGTATTTATAAATTTATTAGCAGTTTTTCAGAAGTATATTGCACACGTGTTTATGAATGAACCTATAAACATATTTTTGTTTGTGATGATGATACAAAGCATAAACTCTTTATTTTTTATGTTAGATTCTCTTTTCATTACTAAATATGATTTGATAATTATATAACTGACAACTTTTCATTTCAGTTACATAGATTTAGAAACATGTTTGGCAGTTTATAACAAAATAGATTATCCAGAAACACATGAAAAATGGGTATCATTCAAGGAAATTTTGAATGATGTGGTATTAAATGTTTTTGTATGAGTGTTGTCACGGGAAATGGTACCTTAGAGGTGATATATGCAGCTTATAAACTCATATTGGCTCAAAGAGAAACAATATAAATCAAGGTCTTACCTTTTTTTAAAAGAAATCTTAATGTCTCTAGAATATTTGAAGTAGCATATTAATGTTTAGATACAAATTGTTTTCAAATATTACTCTCTTTCAAAGTGGGAGGTTTCTATTTTAATATCTCAGTCAAATACATCTTTTTATATTCATAAATTTATTAACGTTTTTCAAAAGTATAATGCAAAAGTGTTTATGAATGAACCTATAAACATATTTTTGGTTGTGATGATGATACAAAACATAAACCCTTTATTTTTTTTATGTTGAATTCTCTTTTCATTACTAAACTTGAATTGATAATTGTATAACTGACCACTTTTCATTACAGTTGCATAGATTCAGAAAAAGATTTTGATACAAGAGAGAAAGGTATTAGGGTTAAATATAGTGACGATAATAAAGTGACAGTTATAATGTAGTTAATTGTGAAGAGTGTGTAATGAAATGATTTTAGTTGTATCAGATTTCAGCACGTATTGGAAGTATGTAGAGTATATAAGTCTCTGTCTAAATTTTGGTGTGAAAGAGGTGACACCGTTTTTGTTGAAGATGTGCTTATTCCAACGATTTAGTATCTCTTAATGATTGTTATGAACACATTTTGTAGAACACCACTAAATTTACATTAAAAAATTTCATTCTTTAACATTAAAAGAATAAAACTTATAAAATTAATAAAGAAATTAAAATAGTGTAAGTTCATGTTTATATTTATATAAGAATATTTAGTTCATATAAGTTCGTTTATAAAAAATTAAAATATTGTAAGTTCATATATGTATATATATTTTCTTTTAATATAAATATATATTATTTTATTATTAATTTTATATAAATATTTTTTTTCATTATATATAAACATATTGAATTAAATATCATATAAAAATTTCATTTATATTTTTTCCTGTACAACGTAGGGTATTTTACTAGTATTAATTAAGAAATCAATGATTTCATATAGTCATTATGAATTAGAGATATTAATATATAATAATAAAATAAAATAATTAAAATAAAAATATATTGATGAATAGAGTAAGTAATAAATGAAAATGAAGCATGTTTTTTAAATTTAGTTATTCAAATTTAATTGATTGTAACTAAGGTAAGGTTGGTAGTTATAATAATAATTCTATTTAATTATCATCATGCATTACAAAATATTATTAATTTATAAATATTTTAAATAAAATTAATATTATTTAAATAAAATTAATTAAAAATTAATTTTATTTGTTAAAATTTTTAATTTTAACATATTGGTCAATAAATACCCACTTAAAATTTATTTGTAAAAATTGGCACCCACTTAAAACCCTTAATTAACCTTCATATTGTAACTCACACTTCATATATTTTTTTATACCCTCAATAAACCACTCATCAATCTTAGTTGATGACATACCTCTTATCTTTCGTTAAATTCAACCACTAATCTCAATTGACCCTCATCCTATGACTCACACTTTTTCATATGCCTCTTTATCCTTTCGAAAAACCACCAACTAACCATAATCTTGTGACTCACACTTTTTTATATTCCTCTTTATCCCTTGACAAACCACTCACAAATCATAGTCGATCTCTCTTTTACTCTCACTTCAACAAATCAACAACCAATCCAAATTGATCACAGACCTCTTATCCAATGTCAAACAAGCACTAATCACCACCTGACCTTCATCTCGTGACCTCACACTTTCAAATGTTCGCCAAACCAATCACTAATTCTGACCTCACACTTTCGGATGCCTCATATCATTTGTTTAAAAGTTGCATCACCATATATTATAGTTAAGAATCCATTCATAAAAATCTAAATTTGCATATTTTAGGATTCGAGCTCTGGTCTTAAGTATGAAATATGAACATTTTAACTGTTATACCACTTGAGATTGTTAAATATATTATTATTTGTGTATGTATATATATTTTGTATTTAATATTTATTATCAATTAGTTAATTTTTATATTAATTAAAAGTTTATTTATACTCATAAAATATTATATTATATTATATATATATATATATATATATATATATATATATATATATATATATATATATATATATATATATATATATTAGAGAAAAAATATACAATGAAAGATAAAAATGTATTTATATAAAATTAATGATGAAAAATAATAATATATATATATATAAGGTAACTAAATTTAATATATATATATATATATATATATTTATAATTAATTAGAAAATAAATAATTAGGAAAAAAAAGTTAGTTATTATTTTTTATCATTTGTAAAAATTATATATATATATATATATTATAGTGTTATTATAAATATAATTATTGATAAAACAATATATATTTATATGATTAGTGAGAGAAAAAAAATATTAAATAGAATATATTTTTATCAAGAATGCATTTTTAAAAATCTAAATTTACATGTTTTAGAATTTGAAATCTTATCTTAAGAATAAAATACGAACACTTAACCACTAAACTACTTACATGGTTGAAATAATATTTTTATTTTATATATATATATATTATTTATTATTTATTATCAATTAGTTAATTTTTATATTAACAAAACAATTATTTATACTTATAAAGAAGATATTATATATATATATAAATAAACGAGAGAAAAAATGTATAATTTCTTGTCACCCTGAGGTCTTTTGGGGATATATTTCTGGAAAGAGTTCTAGCTTCTTCGTATTCGCTAGCTTCTCTTGTCATATTTTTCCTTTTGGGCTTGAGTTTGGAGTTGAGCGTATGAGTTATCCCTTAAGGTGCTTTCTTTGACAACGTTGCGGCTTTCTTTAGTTTCGGAGCTCATAGTTTTCGAGATACTTTGGCTTTCACTATCATCCACATCGACGTCGGGCTTTTCGAACCTAATTAGTGGGAAAATGGCCTTAGTTTCAGGCTCGGTGGGATCGGGATCGGTTTGGTTCTCGTTCACGTATTCATTGTGACTTTCATTTGCTTTAAAGATTTCGATATATGATTTCTTAACCACTTTGACATTCTCTTATTCGGGGTGGCCATGGGCTTCTTTGGCTTTTCCCCGTCTTCTTTTTCCGGTTGCTCGTACATGACCTCAATGGTGGCCATGTTTCTATTCCGGCATCTTAGCTCAATTTTTTCTGGTTTTGTACTCGTTGAGTCTATCTCAATGCAAATGCGGGTAAACATGACCCGTTCAAACGAGTCAAAGTCGGGATCGAGCTTAAGCGACTTTCCAATGAGTCCGGTGAGGTAGTCAAGTGCTTTGGCATTACAAAGGTGCAATGGGATGTTTCTCAGTCTCACCCACACTTGTTCGGATTGTGGCGGTTTGTTATTGATGTCCATTTATTCATTCCATTTGGCGAGCTTGAAACATAAACTAAACATGAAGGTGAAATTTGAGTCGGCAATGGCTTGGGCTTCGGGCTCCGTGCCAAAAGTGAGGAAGAAATAACCAAAGTCATTGATTTTGAATTTTTTAGTCCTTTTTTTGCTCCATTGTCGGAAAAAGGGATGCCTTAATTGCTCGAAATGGGGCCTTGTGGGTGCCCATGAAGTGACTGACGACAACTCGCTTCCCATTGTTGACGCACCTCTCTTCAATTTCCAGGGGAGTTCGATTTGGAGCAGGTGTTCGAGCATTTTAATTTTTAGGCTAGGATACACATTCAGCTTGCCTTCATTAGATGTTCCGTTTTCCCCAAACCTTGTTGGTTTGTCATGTTCGGTTTGCGTTTGTTTGTGTAGTGTATGCATAGGTTTTGGGGAACTTGTTGAACTCTCTCATTACATTAACCGACCACAGAACGATTTCCTCGTATTCGGCTTTGTCGAATGAGTTCCAATCCTCGAATCGGATTTTGAATTGGGAAATGATTTGCTCATTCCTTTTATTGGTCATGATAAGTTCATGCCTTTGAAATTGTGCGAGGGACTTGAGAATTTGGTTCTAAATGCCCGTCAATTTTGCGATTTCATTTGGTCCCTTGATCCATGACTTATCGGAGATTTGAGCGGTCGGGGTGGGGATGTCATGACATGTCGTAGTGGCTGAGGTGAGCCCGACTGGAAAAACAGCATCGTGACCGGTCAGGGTGGCAAATACATGGCCTATCGAATGACTAGCGATGCTAGTTTGGTTGACAGCAGCTAGGCCGGTCGGGGTGGAGGCTACATGACTGGTCATGGGAGGGGCTTCATGACCGATTGGGAGACGAGTTGGGAGACGGGCACGACCGGTTGATAGACCAACCATGTGACTGGTCGATGCAACAGTTGGACTGAAGGCAGCGTCATCTACATCAGCTGCGTTGTGACCGGTCGGACAACTAGAAGAAGTGACAACCCTTTCGCCAATTTCTTTAGACTCCCTTTATTTTTCCTTGTGCTTTTAGGTCAGTTGAGGAGGTTGGTCGAGCGTAGACTCATAGTGGCTAAACCTGCGCAGCAGATAACCAAATGCCTTAGCAACCATCAACAATTCAGACCTACAACAGAAATTAACAACAGTAGTCTGCAACATCATATGACAACAGAGGAGTCAGCAAAAGCCATCCAACTTAGACCAGCCTGATTGAGGAGAAAACTGCACAGCAGACGGCAACCAACAGATTCCCAAAAAGCAGCCAAAAGAAACCAGAAAGAACAGACAAAGGCAAGTCGCTAGACAATATCGTGTCGTCCGTGCAGATCGGGCCGTACCGCCCGTGCCGATCGTTTCGTGCCGCATGCGCTTCATTTGATAAATGCTGATTTCGACGCCGATTTAAAAAACTAACCTTACATCTCTCTAGTTTAGGCATGTTTTTAAATTTTAAGAAACACTTTTGTTATTTAAATTATTTTGTGTGTTATTTAATTATATTTATTAAACTTATTATGCATAATATTAAAATTACACTTTTAGTTAATATGTAACCAAATTTTAAAAAAAATATGGGATAAACTTCCACAGTTCCACTTAAGTTTTTATATGAGAATTGTATTTATTAATTAAACAATTATATATATACCTACCATGGCTTAGTCAAAAAGTTCTCAGATAAAAAAAAAAAGTCATGCTTGATTCACATCTTGAAATGAAAATGAAGAATCGTGAATATATATTGTCATGTTAGTTCTCATTATTTAAAAAAAAAAATTACATAAGTTAGGCATGGCTCTATGCAATTTTTTGTAATATTTTTTTATAATGATATAAAGATATATAATAGTTTAATATAAAATTTAAAATAATTAACTTAGTTGATTAGTTATTATTTTTATAACTTTAATTATTATAAATGAATAATTTACTAAAATTTTGAAAGAACAATTATAATAATTTTAATGATTATTATAATAGTGTAGTATTTAAAGATGGGTTGCCTATGTATATATTGAATTGGTTATGAATAAAAGTCTATGTGACCTTCAAGATAACTGGCTAAAATTTTTAAATTTTTAAATTTTTTAATTCACTTTTATTTCCATCATTTTTTTTGTTACTATTATTCTCGCTACCAACCTTTCTCATTTTATAAATATAAAGTAAAGTTAATTTTTTTTGGTCTGATATAGCCAATAATAACTAAAGGAGACTCCTGGAGTTTCAAATGATGGCATTGATGGTAAATATTTTAATGGTGCTACTCATGGGAAGAGGTGAGACTCTTTTCGATACTCAGATTGTTCTTTGAATGAAATTCATAAAACTTGGTCAAATTTTATTTATAAAGAGAATTGCATACATATAATGTTTAATAATATCAAAATTCTCTTAGAAAATATTTAAACATTCAAATTCAAGAGGACCATTTAAATCTCAAATTATATGAACCATATTTGTCTAGTAGATAGAATCCATTAGGTCGGACAAACCATGGACAAAGGAACGATGAAGCATTTTGAGTGCAAGATTTTGCAATTGATCTGTCAAACACTTCATGAGTTACATTCTTACCATGCATAAACCAAACAAATTTGCAGTAAAATAAGGTTGATTGAAAAATATTCATATTAAAATTCCACGCAAAATATTGGTGTGGAAAAGTGAGATGAACTCCAATATGATCATCCTTTGACCTGCACACCGTTCCCAAGTTACTAGAAAGTTTGTTGATGATGCGAACCTCATATTTATCATTGGCATCGATAGTTTTGGTAGCAAATAAAAGTGACAGAATAAGTATTGTACTGTATGTACGCATCGTAGATGAATAGATGCAACACATTCTTAATTTAAAACAATTGCTTTGATCTAATGTATGTGTATCCTTTGTTTATAAGCAAATGCATTTATAAACATGTTTTATGATATATTTCAATATTATAAAGTACTTATTTTTTTCACTTGTCCAAAAAAGAAAATATAAATAAAGGAAGTATTGATATGCAGTCTTAGGAGGGTATAACACATGTTGATTATAAAATAAATTATATGATATATACATCTATATAATATATATATCATATTTAATTTTAAATTGTAACTAGTAGTCTTGTAGAACACATTTTTATACCACTTAATTTTTATTTTTTATTATACTCTTTATTAATATTATTAATTTACACAACTTATTATTATATTTTAATAATATTATTATTATATATAATAATTTTAATATTATATATATTTTAAATAGTCCAATATTATAATTGTATAATTAAAAATATATATATTTATTTTTATAATGATAATTCTATTAATTATGTATTATTATTATTTCATAATTTAATTAGATTATAAATAATATTTTATGTTTTAATTTTATATTAATTTTTATTACAATTATTAAAAATAATTAAATTAAATAAATGTAATTTATCATTTATATTATAATTATCTAGCGGGGTGTAACATTTGGGAATTTATTTTATGTGAAAAAGTTTTCGTGAGTAGTCTATTGTGGAGATGTTCTTCGACTAGTTTTTGAGACAACATTTGATGTAGTGTTAAAAGTCTAGCTACGACGTATCTTGAACTTGCTTCCATTTTTATATGTAAAAATGTAATTGTTAAGGACATGTTTGATTATACGTTTAGTGGTTCGCTAGCCAAATTAGATATATAAAGAGATTAAACATTATGAAAAATTCATCCCATAATAGAGTTTTTCTTTTGGTAGACGCAAACAATGGTCCTGTCTGAACATGTTGTTATGTGTTGACAAGACATATATAGTTTTTATGTGAGGCATTGCAATAATTTGTTCGCTAAGAAGATTCCATATAATTTTTGATGGAGTCAAAATTTTCATCCAAGATCTCGTTCTTTGGATGAAGTGTTAATCACGATAAAATTTTTACGAATGATATATGTATAAAAAAATGTTGTATTATGATTAGACATTGTTGTATGTGTCGCGAGGAGTTTGAATCAAAAACTCAATTACTTTTGTATTGTCAAGAGGTGACTGGAATTTAGAGTCTTTTATTAAGTATTACTAGGTTTCATTGGGTGATTCTCGAGTTTTTAAATAGCTACTATGAAATCTGGATTTATGCACCTCATATAACAGACCTACATATTTGAGTTATCATCCCAATTATTTTTTGATGGACTATCTAGTTTGAGAAAAATCGTTGAATTTTCAATGATAGTAGTCGTCGATGCGTATAATTTATAATGTTATTATTATGACGCATTCTAAGATCCGTTCCGAAAAGGCGGTAGAGTCGGTCATGAAGTTAATCGTTTTTTCAAGTATTTACGAAGCCGATAACATATTGAGTAACATTATTTTGTTGTTGTTGTACTATTTTGTAGTTCAAAATATTAAGAGTGTTGGTAAGAAAACAAAATTCGCAGGTGTTCGGTTTTCATTTAGTTTTGATTATCGAAAATTAAAAGTGAAAATAATAATTTCATTTGGTATGTAAAAACTCGATTAAAATAAATGGCAAACTTTATTTGGTATTAAATATTTTGATAATATTTTTATTTAATTTTATATTTTATTTTTGATCATTTTACCTTAACTTATTATTTTTTTTTTTTTTGTTGTATTATGTTCTTTTTTTCATGTGATGTGAACAATCTTTATTGAACAAAACTTATTTGGTTATACATGTTAAAATCATTTAATTCATCTCAATTTTAAATAAATTTTATTAAACACAATATTTTAAACTAAGACACCATCATTATTGATTATTTATACTTAAATACATTGAGTTAATAAGTTAATGATTAAGATTAATAACAATTTTAATTTTTACAATTATATAATTAACAACCAAAAACTAATACATTTTTTTTTAGATTCACTAAGGATGGGAACGGGTACTCTATCTTTCGATACGATAGGTACTCGATCACAAACAAAGACGCACAGGGACACGCCACTGCCATTGATAACCCGAACCCGGAAGGAGTTATCCACCTAAAACTAATATCCTATAATATATTATCATATGTATAATCAGTCTTGGTCCCACCATTCTTATTAATATAATAAATAATTTCTAATTTATCATATTAATATATTATATAATATATTTATTCATAATTAAACCAATTCTAATTTATCATAATAATTTATTAAACTATCTAATATATTTATTTATAATTAAACAATATATTAATTTCTAAATAAATAACTTCTTAATATACCATCTATCTATTCCTAATTAAAAAACCAATAACTTATTTATTTTTAATTAAACTCGATTATCTACCATTAATCTATATATATTTTATTATACTTAATTAACTAATCTAACAATAATAGTTTGTACTAGTTTGAAAAATTGCATTTTTTCTCTATAATTTATAAAGCTAAATCGAAAAAGCCAGACTTAGACTGAAATTCATTCTCTCAACATGTTTGTATAATTTTAATTTTATAGTCATTTGTGTCTATGTGAATTATTTTTATATTATTAATGTTTCGATGCAATTTTTTTTAGTATCTAATCTATGTGTGATTGAGAATCTTAAAATTCAACAAGTTTTTTAATATCAAATTTAGAAAGGAAGAGAAAAAATAATATTATATCATTTTTTAAATCAATAATTAATAATGCTTTATTATTTGAGCCCATTAAACCAAATTAATAATTTATAATGAGAATCTAAAATATCATTTTCAATCTCAAAGAGTTTAGTTTGAAGAAACTATCTTTGAACGAGATTATGAATTGCGTATTCGTGACAACATTTTACAATCATAATGAAATTAGACGAACTTGCACTAAAATGAGGATATCAACCTATGTTGTCAGAGTATCCGAGATCTGAATTTGAAAAAACAACGTTGATTTCAATATGTACTCCTAGTTTAAAATTTTCCCATAATTGGAGTACTCTCCTTTGAAGGCCTTTATTTTGTTTTCCATGCATGCTATTTTATTAATTTCGTAAATTCCAACAATCTGCTTTTATAATTGAAAGTTTCAAAAGTTAGAAACGTGTTAATGACATAAGTAAGTGCGCCTTTTTGTCTCATAAGGGTTATCGACATTCTTAAAGACCTTCATACACTTTAAGATCTGTATTTTTTTCGTATCGTTATTTTTTTTTGATGTTATACTTTATTTTTTTATGTTTAAAAAATTTATATTTTTAAATATTTTATAGACTATTTAAAAAATATTATGTTATATTGGTTTGTATGAAAAATATTTTAGCCTGGGTAGATTTTAAATTCTAGTTCCGACCTTGTCCGACGGGTATCCCATTACCCAATGAAAATATGAATATATATATTTATTTATTTTAAATATTAAAAACACAAATGAAAACATTACTTACTTGCATCATTATATTGTAGAAGTTCAATACAATATAACAACTTTATTGTTATAATTATTTGAAGTTTAAGAAGGTTGAATAAATGCTAAATTTAAAACAAAAATTAGACCGAATTTAAAAAAAGTTGAATGAATGTTAAATTTGAAAATAAGAAATGAAAATGAGTAGAGAGATAAAATATTTTGTTATAAATTAAAGATTAAGAGACATGAGGAAGAGAAATTAAGACATTTTAAATTTTAACAATATATATATATATATATATATATATATATATATTTCGGGTATCGGGTTTGGGTTTCACACACTCCTCAATCCCGAACTCGAACCCAATTGGGTAATCATTTCACTCTCCATCCGCGATTCTGACCCCAATTTTAAATACTCAAACTTGATCATCGAGTACCCACAGTTATCAGGTATACGAGTACCCATTACCCTCCAAATATTGACCCTCTAGTTATGCTTCCATATTACATTTTTCTTGAACTTCGGCAGGCTGAAATTAAAGAATATTTGTGTAGAAGTCTGTTAAATTATAAGTTTATTCTTCAAATTTTGAAATTTTAGAAGAAATTAACTAGTCTGATTTATCAAAAGTTTTAAATTAAAAAAATTCTTACCATTTTAAGTTAAGACCACCTCTCTTGAATTTCATTTCCATTCTTTTGAAATCCCCTCTTCTATGAAGTCAGCCGATAATGGAATCCGTGACAACAGGTACGGTCAATAATAAAGTTTACAATCGCTCCCTTGGATATTCTACTTTTATTCTTACACAACAATCCTACCTTTCACCATTTTATTATGGCATGATCATGAATTTGACAAGAAAAATTATTTATTTTTATACCTAATAAAGTATTATATTAATTAATAATATATTTTTATATTAAATATAAACAAAAGAATAATTTTTTTATATAATTTTTAAAATGAAATTTACTATAATAATTATCATAATAATATTTTACATAAAGATAAAAAAAAGAGAATATTTTAAATTAGTTTCCCTAATATTATTTTATTATAGTTTTTGAAATTTTAAAGTGTGAAAATATAACTCGATCAATTATTAAAATAAATAGTATTAACGAGTTTAAAATTTCTCTAAAAACTTAATAAGTTCATCAAACTGCTCTACTGAATTTATTTTTGTTGAGATCACTTCTTACCAATCAAAATCAAATATTTCAAAATTTACAATTTTCAACATTTTTTTTTCTAAAAAAGATTGTCCAACAAAACATGACTTGTGACTCGATGAAAATTAGAACTTTTAAGTGTAACCTTTTGTCTTTGTTATTTAAACTTATTAGTTTTTCTTCTTAAATAAAATATGATCCCTTTTAACAAAATAAAAATGATTCAAATGTGATACAAAATTAATATATAAAAAACTAGAAAATAAAATAGTAATTAATTAAAAATCACACTTATCCCACGAATAAAATATCACATATAATAAGGTAAGATAATTTAATAGGTGAATTTCTGAATTTTTAGTAAATAATTCATACAAAAATTTATATATTAGCAAATTATAATAAAAATATGTTTAGTTAAAATATTAACAAGAACTTGAATAATACAACTTTAATTTCAATAATTAAAGTGATAGTAAAATTTGGAAATCAAAATATAAACTGAGTGATTAATTAAGAAATACTATAAGTGTGATGATTTGGATTCTCAAACCTTCTATTTACACCTTTTCTTTTTATATATATTAGTTATAACTAAATTTTTGTTTAGTTATAACTTATAATTAATCTTTAACATTCAAATAACAAGTCCATTATATATAAAACTAAGAGAATGAAAGTTTTAATCTATGTTAAGCTCTAGCTTTTTTTTATTGATAACATATATAGCCACTTCTTATTTATGCATAAATAAGCTTACCTTGCTCTGGTTGATTACAAACAATAATTGCTAAAGTTGTCTTGATTAAAATGATAAAATCCAGTATCACAAGTGATGGAAATGTTTTCTTTTGTGTCTTCATGTCATATTCACTTTTTTTGTCCACAACATTTTCATTGATCATTTTTTCTATGGTAATAATCATTTGTAAGACAAATCTAAAAATATTGTTTATGTAGATATTTAAAATTTCTAACTAGCTGTAATAGAGTTTTGAATATCAGGACATTTAATAAGCTAATAAATTACCTTAGGGCTCGAGAAGGTATCTTGTAATAATTTATAAAATTGAGTTGTTAAGTGTACACGTCAGATATCGCCAATTGTCATCTTACTCCACATGGTTACATTATGACTTACCCTTTGTTTTAGATTGCTACAATTCTAGTTTTTTTTTATCCAAGTTTAGTTAAGACTTCTTAAGTTATAACATCCATTTAATCATGGGATTCGAAGTGGAATTGAACCTAAAACATTTTATATACAAAGTAAAAGTAAGACTCATCACCATTATAACCTCCGAAAAACCCTTGGGTCTAATGAAAAACTCGAGTTTGAGAATTTCAATCTCAATTTTCGTGTTAGAAATCATTTTAAAATAAAATATTATTTTAAAAGATTTTAAATAATTTTTAACAGAATTTAAATAATTTTTGAATTTACAGTTTTTTTTAGAAATTCATTGTTTTAAATTGTTTAATTTAAACGATTATTCATTTGAAAATAGAGTCGCAATTAATTTTTGAAAATCAATAAACTAACATGTGTACAAACATATTTTAGCTAGAGTTTCTTTAAGTTTGTAGTTTGGTGATACTCGGGAAAGAGATTTCGCGATTCATCCTCCGAACCCGTTTTAAAAACGTTCTTTACTTATAAATTTGGCTTTTGAAAATCGATTGTATAACATTTTATTTTAACCGATTATTCTTCCGATCTTAGACATGTGTAAGTTTGTGCGTATTTAAAGAATTGTAATAATAATAATTATTTAAGTATTGGTATTTGTTGTTGTTGATGAATAGGGAGGAAAATACCTAAAAAACATCAGTTTAAAAGGCATTAGCGTTTAAAAATAAATTCAAAACGAGCCTTTATCAAAATATTTTTTGTTGAAAGATCCCAAAAATATTTTGAAATCATTTTCTAGTGTTTTGGGATTTTTAGAAAATTGTTTGGTGTTCTAAGATTACAAAAATAATTTTGGAATTTTAAAATTGGAACCAAAAAGGCCTTAGGATCGGAGTCCTAGGTAATGGGTTAGTTTTATCAGTCGGGGATAAAAAGCCCTCGGTCTTGGTCAGAGACTCCTCGGTCGGAGTGTTAGGGCCTCTTGGTTCTCGACTAGAATTCTCGGTCAGGTGCGAGACTCCTTGGTCCTCTGTATGACTTCTCGATCGGACGCCTCGGTCCTAGGTAGAAGTCATCGGTCCTAGGTTTGGAAGTTATTGATCGAGTGCGAGACTCCTAAGTTTTAGGTCTGACTTCTCGATCGAATCTCTCGATACTCAAGAACATTAAAATTGCAGGTTTTGCAATTTTGATGGAGGCTTAGATCCTTTAATCCAAAACCTTGGATAGCTTCACAAAACTCCTAAAACATTAAAATCATCGTTCCAATGTATCATTTGACCTGTGTGATGATTAATTTGTTAAAAGAGTTTATATTATATAAATAAATTATTTATAAAAAATATATAATTTATATAATTAGTGAGAATATATATTTTTTTCCACTAATCATATAATATATATAATTTTTCATTTATATTTTTATATTATATATAATATTACATATTTATTATATATATATATATATAAAGAAAAAAAAAGGAGAAATATATATATAGGAAAAAAATAATTATTAAAAAAGAGAATTGCTGATCAGAATTATTGTTGTACATAGATTATTTTGGTGAGTTTAAATTTGAAATATCATTATATATATATAAAAATTAAATTCATGAAATTTATTATCCAAATTGGACAAAAATTATTCTTTTTCAAGTCATCATGTTACTAAGCAATCTGTTTTATAAAATAATAATTATTTACATATTAAACTTTCTATAATAATAACTTAAATATTTAATAATAATCTATTATATTTTAAAAAATCATTAATATATAAAATAATTTAAAATAAAATATTTTGAATATATTATTTTGAATTTTAGAATAAATTTATATATATTATTTTGGAGTTTATGAAATTTTTTATATAAAATAATATATATATATATATATATGTTAATCTTTTTTTTGTTTATTTAATTATTTTTTATGTTAAAAACAAGCATTACAACTTTCTATTTTAGGCATGTTTTTTAAATTTTAAGAATGACTTTTACCATTTAAATTATTTAGTGTGTGTTATTTAATTATTTTTATTAAATTTATTATGCATAATAATAAAATTAAACTATTACTTATATATATCCAAATTTATAAATATTTATTAATTTTAATATATATATATATATTAAACTTAATTATATATATCCTACCAGAATGATTTAGTCAAAAAAAATTCTTAAATAAAAAAAAGTCAATGTTTGATTCACATTCAAAATAAAATATAATGAATATAGAGTGTCATGCTAATTTTATTATTTAAAAATAAAAATAAAATTTACATAAGTTAGGTTTCTACGCAGTTTTTTTGTAATATTTTTATAATAATATAAAGATATATAATAGTTTAATATAAAATTTAAAATAATTAATTTAGTTGATTAGTTATTATTTTTATAACTTTAACTATTATAAACTAATAGTTTACTAAAATTTTGAAAGAGCAATATCATTACTGTTATTATTATTATTATTATTATTATTATTATTATTATTATTATAGTGTAGTATTTAAAGTTGGGTTGGCTATGTATGTATTGAATTGGTTAATGAATAAAAGTCTATGTGATCTTCAAGTTGACTGGTTAAAAATCTATCTTTTATTAAATTTTTAATTCACTTAAAATGGCACATTATTTCCCTCATTTTTTTTAATATTATTCTCGCTACCAACCTTTCTCATTTTTTAATTAAAAGTAAACTTAATTTATTTTTGTCTGATATAGCCAATAGTAACTAAAGGAGACTCATAGAGTTTCAAATGATGACATTGATGGTAAATATTTGAAGGGTATTATTCATGTTAAGAGGTGAGAATCTTTACAATACTCAAATTGTTCTTTGAATGAAAAGTGAATTAAAATTCATAAAACTTGGTCAAATTTTATTCAAAAAACTTGGTCAAAATTTATTCATAAAGAGAATTGCATACATTTAATGTTTAATAATATCAAAATTCTCTTAGGAAAGATTTAAACATTCAATTCTAAAGGGACCATTCAAATATCAAATTATATGAATCATATTTGTCTAGTAGATAGAATTCATTGGGTCGGACAAACCATTGACAAAGTAACGATGAAGCATTTTGAGTGCAAGATTTTGCAATTGATCTGTCAAACACTTCATGAGTTACATTCTTATCATGCAAAATCCAAACAAATTTGCAGTAAAATAAGGTCGATTGGAAAATATTCATTTTAAAATTCCACGCAAATTGTGTTAGATATATTGTCTTGAAATAACAGAAAAATATATACATATACGATGTTACAAATAAATAAAAATAAAATAATATATACGAAGAACAATATCACCGTATTTGATGGTTGATTCGAGGCATGTGTTAGACACATTTCCCTTAAAACAGTTCCACCGTCTCCACATGTGCTAGAGCTTATCACAGATGACTGTCTCCCAGGGTACAACGAATCTAGTAGTGATTTAGCACCGAAATCAAAAACAAGAATAAGACTCTTGGAATTCTAGAGTGAGAAAGAATGGAAATGAAGAAGTGATGTGTATTTTTTGTCCATGGGATGGTGTGGGATAGAATGACTATTTAGATTGTTGAAATAATAAACACTTAATTAAATCATCAATTGATCCAACGGTTGGCATTGCTTGCCTCTTCATTTGCCTTAATATTTCTTCTTAATGAAGGGTAATTGTTTGTCAAAATTAATGAAGACATTTATTTTGCAATACTCACGTTACATGGTTTTTTAATCTGTTAATAATAATATTAAATTATCATAACGATTAATTATAATAACAAACTCATGTAAGTCACGCTACAAATTAACAACATTTTGTTAATTGGTCATCAAGGCATTTTAATTAATTAATTTAAATTAATTAATTCAAACATTTGGATCAAATTTCACCCTTTAATTCACGTTTGAATTTCATGTGAATTTGATTTAATTTTATTACCCACATTCTAATTTCCATTCATTAATGGAATTTATAGAATTAGTTTAAAAATTCCAACAAATTGTTGGTGTGGAAAAGTGAGATGAACTCCAATATAATCATCCTTTGACCTACACAAAGTTCCCAAGTTACTAGAAAGTTGGTTGATGATGTGAACCTCGTATTTTCGTATTTATTCTTGGCATTGATAGTTTTGGTAGCAAATAAAAGTGACAAAATAAGTATTGTACTGTATATATGCAGGGTAGATGAGTTGATGTAACACATTCTTAATTTAAAACAACTGTTTGATCAAATGTATGTTGCATCTCTTGTTTATATGCATAATATTAAAATTACACTATTACTTATATATAACTAAATTTAAAATAAACATTAATTAATTTAAAATAATATATATATATATATATAATATTATTAAAAAAATAACATATTAAAAATATTTTATTTTAAATTATAATTTTAAATAACAAACTATTTAAAAATAACCAATTATATTATTTAAAAAATAGTTTAATATTATATTTTAATAATTTATTATTTTATCCAACACTTTTATTGTCTAGTTGAAATAGTTGTGGCTTAACAGTTACACCAACTTCTTTTTTAGTGAGATTGATTTATTAAAAAAAAATATTAGAGTAATTAAGATTTTATTTGAGAATTTTTTAGTTATTATAAACGAATAGTTCACTAAAATTTTGAACAATTTTATTCTTATTATTCTTATTATTATTATTTTAGTGTAGTATTTAAAGATGGGTTTTGCCTACGTATATATTGAATTGGCTAGGAATAACAAGCTAATTCCTGTCAAAAATTTTTGTTAATATTATTCTCCTACCAACCAACCTTTCTCATTTTTAATTAAAAGTAAACTTCATTTTTTTTTTGTCTGATGTACGTAGCCAATAATAACTAAAGGAGACTGATGGAGTTTCAAATGATGGTAAATATTTTAATGGTACTATTCTTGGGAAGAGGTGAGAATCTTTTCAATACTCATATTGTTCATTGAATGAAAAGGGAATTAAAATTTATTCATAAGGAGAATTGCATACATATAATATCAAAATTCTCTTAGGAAAGATTTAAACATTCAATTCTAAGGGGACCATTCAAATTTAAAAGTAAATGAACCATTTTTGTCTAGTAGAAAAAATCCATTGGGTCGGACAACCCATTGACAAAGGAACGATGAAGTATTTTTAGTACAAGATTTTGCAATTGATCTGTCAAACACTTTATGAGTTACATTTTTACCATGCAAAAACCAAACAAATTTGCAGTAAAATAAGGTTGATTGAAAAATATTCATATTAAAATTCCATCCAAAATATTGGTGTGGAAAAGTGAGATGAACTCCAATATGATCATCCTTTGACCTGCACACCGTTCCCAAGTCACTAGAAAGTTTGTTGATGATGCGAACCTCATATTTATCATTGGCATTGATAGTTTTGGTAGCAAATAAAAGTGACAGAATAAGTATTGCACTGTATGTACGCATCGTAGATGAATAGATGCAACGCATTCTTAATTTAAAACATTTGTTTTGATCTAATGTATGTGTATCCTTTGTTTATAAACAAATGTATTTATAAACATGTTTTATGATATATTTCAATATTATAAAGTACTTATTTTTTTTCACTTGTCCAAAAAGAAAATATAAATAAAGGAAGTATTGATATGCAGTCTTAGGAGGGTATAATACATGTTGATTATAAAATAAATTATATGATATATACATCTATATAATTATATGATATACATCTATATAATTTATATATCATATATAATTTTAAATTGTAACTAGTAGTATAGTATAACACATTTTTATACCACTTAATTTTTATTATTTTTATTATACTCTTTATTAATATTATTGTTATACACAAATTATTATTATATAATATATTATTATTTTTTAATATTATTATATATAATAATTTTAATATTATATATATATATATATATTAAATAGTCCAATATTATAATTTTATAATTAAAAAATATATATTTATTTTTATAATGATAATTCTATTAATTATTTATTATTATTATTTCATACTTTTTTAATTAGATTATAAATAATATTTATATTTTATTTTATATTTATTTTACTACAATTATTAATAATATTAAAATAAAATAAATATAATATAATTTACCATTTATATTATAATTATCTAGCGGGTGCAATATTTGAAGATTTAATTTTCAGAGTGAGTAATCTATTCTGAAGATATTTTTCAATATGTTTTTTTTTTTTTTATGACATTTGATGTAGGGTTAAAAGTCTAGCTAGAACATATCATAAACTTATTTTCATTTCTATGTTTAGAAATGTAATTGTTAAAGGACATGTTTGATTATAGGTTTAGAGGTTCGCTAGCCAAATTAGATATAGAAAGAGATTAAACATTATGAAGAAATCATCCAATAATAGAGTTTTTCTTTTGGTAGAACGCAAACAAGGGTCCCGTCTGAACATTATGTTATGCATTGACAAAATACATATAGTTTTTATGTGAGTCATTGCTACAATTTGTTTGCTAAGAAGATTTCAAATAATTTTTGTTAGGAGTCAAAACTTTTATTCAAGATCTCGTTCTTTAGATGAAACATTAATCACAATGAAATTCTTACGGATGATATGTGTATGAAAAAATGTTGTATTATGATTAGACGTTGTCATATGTGTCACGAGAAAGATGAATCGAAAACTCAATTACTTTTGTATTGTCAAGAGGTGACTGAAATATAGAGTCTTTTATGGAGTATTACTAGGTTTCATTGGATGATTCCTGAGTTTTTAGATAGTTGCTATCAAATTTAGATTGATGTGGCTCATATAACATATCAACATATTTGAGTTACCATCCCAATTATTTTTTGATGGACTACATGATTTGAGAGAAATCGTCGAATATTCAATGATAGTAGTCGTTGATGCGTATAATTCATAATACTATTAATGTAACGCTTTATGAGTTTCGTTCTGGAAAGGCGGTAGAGTCGGTCAAGAAGTTAATCGTTTTCTCGAGTACCTACAATCCCGATAACATATTCAGTAACGTTTTTTTATGTCATTTTTTGTGGTTGTGTGCTTAAAAGATTTTATTATTTTTAATATATATGAAGTTTTTTTTAAAAAGTATTATAATTATTTTTTATATTTTAATTAAAATTGAATTAGTTAAGTATAATAATTACAATATTAAATAATGATACTATAATAATTTATAATATTAAATAAGTTAAGAGAATATAATCATGATTAAATATTGATTATATATATAAATATTTTAAAATTCATATTTTCACTCTAATTAATTACAAAGATAAAAATTAAGAGAATAATAAGAATTAAATATTAATTGTATAAACATATTTTTATATTTTAGTTTAAAGTGTAAACATGAATTCGATCATAAAAAAAAATAGTTTGTTTCATTTTGTATGAATAAACTTGATTAAAATAAATGAAACTTTATTTGTATTTTGATAATATTTTTTTAGCATTTTATCTTTATTTTATTTTTTAGTTTTTATATTTGGTGACTATAAAGTAAGTGTTAGGAGTTCCTAAGATAACAAAATCACAAATTGATTATTACTTAATTTTGATTATTGAAAACTGAAAGCAAAAAAAAAGGAGAAAACTTGATTAAAATAAATGTCAAACAAAATCCCGGTCTTCTGGGTTATTAAATATTATGAAAATATTTTTGTTTAACTTTTATATTTTGTTTTTGACCATTTTACCTTAACTTATTTATTCTTTTGTTGTATTATTTTCTTTTATTTCTTAACAAATATATTTTAGATAGAGTTTCTTTAAGTTCATAGTTTGGTCATACTCGATAAGGCTTTCGTGCTTTATCTTCTGTACCCGTTTTAAAAAAGGTCTCTACTTATAAATTTTACTAACCGATTATTTTTTCGGTCCTATACATGTGTAAGTTTGTGCGTATTTAAAAAATTGTAATAATAATTATTGTAAGTTCTAGTACATGTGGTTGATGACTAGGGAAGATAATACCTAAAGAACAATAGTTTAAAAGGATTAGGGTTTTAAAATAAATCATAAACAAGCCTTTATCAAAATATTTTATGTGAAAGTTACCAAAAAGATTTTGAAATTATTTTCTAATTTTTCGGGATTTTTAGAAAATGGTATGATGTTCCAAGATTATAAAAATAATTTTGGAACTTTAAAATTGGAACCAAATAGGCCTTAGGATCGGTGTCCTAGTTAATGGGCTCATTTTATCGGTCGGGGATAAAAAGCCCTCAGTCTTGATCGGAGACTCCTCAGACTGTGTTCAAGATCCTCGGTCGGGGTGTTAGGACCTCTCGATCCTCGGCTAGACTTCTCGGTCGGTTGCGAAACTCCTTGGTCCTATGTATGACTTCTCAGTCGGATGCCTCGGTCCTAGGTAGAAGTTACCGGTCCTAGGTTCAATTGTTTTTGGTCGAGTGCGAGACTCCTCGGTTCTAGGTTTGACTTCTCGGTCTGATCTCTCGATCCTCAAAAACATCAAAATTGCAAGTTTTGCATTTTTGATGGAGTTTTGGATCATTTGATCCAAGACCTTGGGTAGCTTCACAAAGCTCCCAAGAACATTAAAATCATCATTCCAATGTATAATTTGACCTGGCTGAAGATCAATGTATCATTTGTTTAAAAGTTGTATCACCATATATTATAGTTAAGAATACGTTCATAAAAATTTAAATTTGCATATTTTAGGATTTGAACTCTACTCTTAAGTATGAAATATGAACATTTTAATCATTATATCACTTGAGATTGTTGAAATATTTTATTATTTTATGTATGTACATATATTTTGTATTTAATATTTATTATTAATTTTTATATTAATTAAAATTTTATTTATACTTATAAAAAAAATATTATATATATACGAGAGAAAAAATATATAATAAAAAATAAAAATATATTTATATAAAATTAATGATAAAAAATAGTATAATATATATATAATTAATCAGATAGAGAGGAAATAATTAAAAAAAAGTTAATGTATTTATATAAAATTAATAATGAAAAATAATATATTATATATAAGTTAATTATATTTAATATATATATTATCAATAAATAAATAAATATATATATATATATATTATATGATTGTGAAAATATATATATATATAAGAGAAAGAAAATAATTAAGAAAGAAAAATTAGTTATTATTGTTTATTATTTATAAAAATTATATTTATATATATATATATTATGGTATTATTATATATATAATTATTGATAAGATAATATATATTTTATAGAGTTAGTGAGATAAAAAAAAATATAAAATTAATAATGAAAGAAAAAATATATAATATTGTATGTATATATTTTTCCAACTAATCATATAAAATATATATTTTTTATTTATAATTTTTGTATTTATATATAGATGAATTTAGGGTTGGGAAAAATACCGATATTAAAGGTATATCGAAAATATAATATGTCGAAAATATTAATTTTTAAGGTATACCGAAAAAAAGGTAAGGTATAATACCTATACCGAAATTATTGGTTATATGATATACTGAAATAGTATTTATAAGTTATTATATATATAAATATATTTATAATACTTATAGAAATAATTAAATAAATTTAATATTAATTTAATTATAAAAATATAAATTTTAAATAATATCAAAATATTATTATATTAAAATATTATTCTATATATCTATTTATCTACTTTACAGATGAAATTGATTTTTTTTAAGTTAATATGTTTTTAGGTATTAAAGGAATAATACTTATATTATACCGTACCGAAATTAAGGTATACCGAAATGAAGGTAAGTTAAATGTATGAATTTTTTTATATCAAAATTAAGGTATATCGAAATCAAGGTATACCGAAATTAATGTAAGGTAAAAGTATGCATTTTTTGCATACTGAAATTTTAAGTAAGATATAAAATATGAATAAAATATTAAAGTATATTATATTGTACCGATTCACTATCTATATTTATATCTATATTTATAGATTATAAGAGAAAAAAATAATATTAAGATAGAGATATGTGTGAATGAGATAAAATATTTACCTAATCATAGATGATTCTTGAACATTGAGCTTAAATTTTAATTATTCAATAAGAAAAATAATAAATTATATTAATGAATCTTATAAAATTTTCATATTATCCAAATACGGACAAAAATAATTCTTTTTCAAGTCAACATGTTACTAATTAATTGTTTTTTATAAAATAATAATTATTTACATATTAAACTTTCTATAATAATAACTGAATATTTAATAATAATTTATTATATTTAAAAATTTTGTTAATTTAAAATAAAATATTTTGAATATATTGTATTGAATTTTAGAATAAATTTATATATATTATTTTGAAGTTTAAGAAAAAATTATACAGATACATATTTTATTTAAAAAATATATATATTAATCTTTTATTTTTATTTTTTTAATGTTAAAAATTAGTATTACAACTTTCTATTTTAGGCATGTTTGTAAATTTTAAGAATCACTTTTAACATTTAAATTATTTTAGTATGAGTTATTTAATTATTTTTATTAAACTTATTAGGCATAATATTAAAATTACACTATTACTTATATCTAACCAAATTTAAAATAAATATTAATTAATTTAAAATAATATATATAATATTATTCAAAATTTAAAAAAATAACATATTAAAAATATTTTATTTTAAATTATTTATATTATAATTTTAAATAACAAAATATTTGAATAAAACAAATTATATTATTTAAAAATTAGTTCAATTATGGTTTAAATATTATATTTTAATAATTTATTATTTTTATCCAACTCTTTTATTGTCCAGTTGAAATAGTTGTAACTTAACAGTTACACCAACTCCTTCTTTAATGGGATTGATTTATTTAAAAATATTATGGGAGAAATTATTAACTTTTCCACTATAATAATTATATATATATATATATATATATATATATATATATATATATATATATATATATATATATATATATTAAACTTAATTATTTATCGCATACCAGAATAGCTTAGTAAACAATTCTTAGATATAAGAAGGTATATTTGATTCACAATTTGAATGAAAATGAAGTATTATGAGTGTGAAGAGTCGTATTAGTTTATTATTTATTTTCTAAACAAAATTTAGATAAGTTAGACTGGTGAATGTCTCTATGCAATATTTTATAATATTTTTTTTTATATTTATATAATAATATATAATAATTTAATATAAAATTTAAAATAATTAATTTAGTTGATTAGTTATTTTTTATAACTTTAATTATATATTAAATTGATTGTCAATAAAAGTCTACCTTCAAGATGATTGATTAAAAATTCTTTCTTTTATTAAATTTTTAATTCACTCAAAATGAGACATTATTTCCCTAATTTTTGTTAATATTATTCTCGCTACCAACCTTTCTCATATTTTAATTAAAAGTAAACCTAATTTATGTTTTTTTCTGATACAGCCATTATAAATAAAGGAGACTCATTGAGTTTCAAATGATGGCATTGATGGTAAATATTTTAATGGTTGGAAGATGTGAGAATCTTTTCAATACTCAGATTGTTCTTTGAATGAAAAGTGAATTAAAATTCATAAAACTTTGTCAAAATTTATTTATACAGAGAATTGCATACATTTATTGTTTAATAATATTAAAATTCTTTTAGAAAAGATTTAAACATTCAATTTTAAGAGGACCATTTAAATCTCAAATTATATGAACCATATTTGTCTAGTAGATAGAATCCATTGGGTCGGACAAACCATGGACAAAGGAACGATGAAGCAATTTTAGTGCAAGATTTTGCAATTGATTTGTTAAACACGTCATGAGTTACATTCTTACCATGCAAAAACCAAACAAATTTGCAGTAAAATAAGGTCGAATGTATAATATTCATTTTAAAATTCCACCCAAATTGTTGGTGTGGAAAAGTAAGATGAACTCCAATATTATCATATTATCATCCTTTGATCTGCACACGGTCCCCATATTATTGGAAAGTTGATTGATGATGCGAACTTCGTATTTATCATTAGCATTGATAGTTTTGATAGCAAATAAAAGTGACAGAATAAGTATGGTAGTGTATGTATGCATAGTAGATGAATCGATGCAACAAATTCTTAATTTAAAACCATTGTTTTGATCTAATGCATGTGTGCAACTATTGTTTATTAAGCAAATGTATTTATAGAATGTTTTATGATATATTTCAATGGTGTAAAGTACCCTTTTTTTTTTTTTTGTCACTTGTCCAAAAAGAAAATATAAATAAATGAAGTATAGGGTATCACATGTTGATTATAATAAAAATGATATGGTATATATCTATATAACTTATACCTCATATTTGATTTTAAATTATAATTAGAAGAACACTTTTATATACCACTTCATTTTTTTTTCATTACTCTTTATTAATATTATTATTATACACAACTTATTATTATATTTTAATATTATTATTATATATAATAATTTTAATATTATATTTTTATATGTTTTAAATAGTCCATTATTATAATTTTATAATTAAAAAATATATATTTATTTTTATAATGATAATTCTATTAATTATTTATTATTATTATTTAATACTTTATAAAATAATAATTATTTAAATATTAAACTTTTTAGAATAATAACTAAATATTTAATAATAATTTATTATATTTTAAAAAACCATTAATTTATTTAATTTATAAAATAAAATAGTTTGAATATATTATTTTTATTTTTTCAATAAATTTATATATATTATTTTGAAGTTTTTAAAAAGTAATTATAAAATTATTTATACAGAACATTATTTAATTAAAAAATAAAAAATAAATTTATTTAAATAATCAACCAAATGTATGAGTTTTTTTATGTAAAATATTATATTTCAGTTGTTTTTATAATTTATTTATTTTTTAATGTTGAAATCTAATTAACTATTTTTATTAATCTTATTATACATAATATTATAATAATAAAATTACACATATATATATATATATATATATATATATATATATATAACCAAATTAAAAAACAAAATCAATAATTAATTTAAAAAATAACATATTAAAAATATCTTATTTTATAATTTTAAATATATTAACCAATTATTTAAAGATTATAAATTATATTATTTAAAAATTAATAAATATTATATTTTAATAATTTATTATTTTTATCAAATTCTTTTATTGTCCAACTGTTGAAGCAATTGTGGCTATATAGTGAAGGGGTATTATAGACAATTGATTTATTCCAAAAAAATTTGGGAGAAATTATTTAAATGGGAACAATTTATTGTTATTATTTAGAGATATCCAACAATACATAAAGGAGACTCATGGAGTTTCAAATGGTACCATTCATTAGAAGAATTGTTAATACTTAGTTTGTCCTTTGAATGAGAAGTGAACTAAAATTCACAAAACATTGGTAAAAAATTATTAAGGAGAATTGCATACATTATTCTTTAATAATATTTCAATATTCTTAGGAAATATTTAGACATTCAATTCTAAAGGGACCATGTATACTTCATAATATATGAACCATTTTTGTCTAGTAGATAGAATCCATCGGGTCGAACATACCATCGACAATGGAACGGTGGAGCTTTATGTGTGCATGATTTTATAATTGATTTACTAAACACGTCATGAGATACCTCCAAACCACGCAAAAGCCAAACATATTTGCAATAAAATAAGGTCGTATGGAACATATTCATTATAAAAGTCCACGCAAATTCTCCTTGCGGAGAAATGAGATGAAGTCCTAAATCATCATCACTTGATTTGCATACAGTTGCCAAGTTACTTTCCAGTTGGTTGATGATGTGAACTTGAAATTGACCCTCGGCATTAATAGTTTTGGCAGCAAATAAAATTAAAAATGCAAATAAAATTGACAAAATAAGTATTGCGGTGGTGTATGCGTTCATGGTAAATGAATCGGTGTAATGCATTTTTAATTTAAAACAATTGTTTTGAACTAATGGATGTGATCTCTTGTTTCTAAGCAAATGTATTTATAGGAAAGTCTTCTTATATATTTCAATTTCTTATATATTTCAATGTTGAAAAATGTTTTTTTTACACTTATTAAAATAAATTATAAATAAATAAATGAAATAGTGTAATATAAATATTTAACAGGTAGCATCAAACAGTACTAGAAAGAATAACAATTTTGGTATAACAGAAAATATATTAATAGTCTTTTTAATATTTGGTATAAAATTATATTATTGTATAATTTATACTTCATATTAAAATTATAACTAGTCTCCTTAGATAAAAGAAAATTTATATCACTTAATGTTTTTATTTTTTTATCGTTTGTTAATAATATTATTATATGAAACTTATTATTATATAATATATTAAATATATTTTAATACTATTATTATATATAAGAATTTTAATATCATATACTTTTTTTAAATAGTTCAATATTATAATTTTATAATTAAAAAATATATATTTAGTTTTAAAATTATAATTCTATTAATTATTTTTTATAATTTAATTAGATTATAATTATTATTGTTTATTATGTATATTATTTTTATTTCATTAAAATTATTATTAATATTAAATAAAATAAATATAATTTATAGTTTATATTATAATTTACCGTATATTGTCTAGACTATGATATTGTTTCATTGGGTTAAAAATATATTTTTAGGCAAATTATTCATTTCGATTCTTGCATATATAGATTGTGTTTGAAAAATAATACAATACTATTCATAATTAAAGTTTGATTATTTTATTATACCAACATTAATAAAATAGTACAAGTTATTCATAATTTGTTTGTTTATTTGAAATTTTAATTATTAGATATTTAAACTATTTTCAAGTATAAAGAGTAATTACTAAAATAACAAAAGTACGTTATTTTGAGTGTAACTTAATTTTGATTATTATAAAGTAAAAGTTAAAATAATTTTATTTGATTTGGTATAAAAAAATAAATTGATTAAAATAAAGGATCCAACTTTATTTGGTACTAAATATTTTGATAATAATTTTATTTAATTTTTATATTTTTAATTTTTTATTATTTTATCCTCACTAACAAAAATAAGGTAAGATAACTTTTTTGCTATTAAATATTTTGATAATATTTTCGTTTGGTTGATGATACAACACTATAGATATAGGACAATAATATCTACAATAATATTAAGTTTTTGTTTGGTTAAAAAAAATTATATATACAGTTATGTTCAAGGTACAATTTATACCTTAAAAGGGAAATTGGACGAAATGACCCTAAAAATTGGGTTATTTGCCTCCGTGGTCACCCAATAATAAATTTGATCTGGTGACCACTTTATTTTTTTAGACGAAATTACCCTTTTCGCGTAACGCGAAGGGACTTCGCGAAACGCGAAGTGAAACAGTGTGAATATATATACTAAAAATTTTTCATTTTCTTCATTTCGTTTCTCTCTCTTCTTTCTCTTCTCTCTCTGTTCTTGTTCGTCGGCGGCGGCGAAACGGCGGCGGCGAAACGGCGGCGGCGAAACTTCGGCGACAGCAACTTCGGCTATGCCTTGAATCTACAAAGATAAGAAACCTTAACCCTGAATCGATGTTTATAATACAGATTTATGCTCTTATTTCCATATCTTAATTTCAAACCCTAACCCTAACCCAAATCGATTTATGCTCATGTTTCTAATATCTCCATCTGAAAACCCTAAATCAATTTATGTTCTTATTGTCTATTATCTTCATTTCAAACGATTTATGTTCTTTTTAATGAAACCCTAACCCTAAATCAATTAAATCTGTTCATATTGGTTCATATTTGTTCATATTTGTTAATATTGGTTCATATTGGTTCATATTGGTTCATTTTTTGTTCATCTTATTGTTCTTATGTCGATGATGATATTTGCAGATCATATGAGTTCCGTTTCACGAAGGGCTTCTCGTTACGCGAAGGGCTTCTCGTTACGCGAAGGGCTTCTCGTTACGCGAAGGGCTTCTCGTTACGCGAAGGGCTTCTCGTTTCGCGAAGGGCTTCACGAATCTAATCTTGGGCGAAAATATTGAAAGAAATGGGTCGGAATTCAGTGAAGAAGTACATACAGCAAGACGAAAACAGGCTAAGTGTTATGGATGAAGGGTTTTCTCAATAGTCAATACAATTGAGTTGTTTTCATTTAGGTGTTCTATAATTATATGTTAAAGGATTTGTTTGTAGAATTGCATTTTGATAGGGGGGAGACATAGAGAAATTGAGATTGAACTTGGATAAACTTCCCTTCATATTAAGGGACTTTAATCCAATTTGCATTATTAAACCTAACCTAATGGAAATTAAAATAAGTTTCATTTCCTTAGATACTCTAATTAAAAGGAAGCTTCATTTCTTTTGTCTGTTTTATTTTTATAATCAGATATATATATGAAACTTTTCTAATTATTAATGTAATATTGTACTTTCATCCTGTCACCTAAAGAAATTAAATGAAAACATATTTTTGTTATTTACAATTTGGGATAGAAATTTAAGATAAAACTCACCAAAATGGAATGTTTTTATCATTCATACTCACCAAGAAGTTTCAAACTAGACTAGAGAGTTATCATATATATAGCTATAAAAAACAAAAAATGGAGGAAATGGTGTCGTTGACGACATTCATGTTCATACAATCCCTCCACTTCATCCTCCGGTTCATCACGATCCGTTGACTTCTCATAAGATCGCTCACGAGATTTCTCCCTATCACCCTCTCTATCTTTTCCCTTTTCACGGGATTTTTCCCTACACATGATGAGAAATGAAAGTGAAGAAAATTATAAAAATTATGCAGATTAAAAGATCTCATATTGTCTACTTGTTATAGGTAGTGGATGCAAGCTCTATTAGATATACAACCATCATTGCATTCTTTCCTCTTCAAAATTTAACTCAAGTTGTTCAGCAAATACATTGAGAAGGTAACATATAAAGAAAAAATTCACATAGAGTTTCTAAAAAGGCTTGTGAAAGTAAAAGGCATCCTAATCAATTACCTCCCCAATTGTTTTTTATTTACATCTTCACCTCCAATCCTGGTTGTTCTTAGACCCCTACGAAGTCGACGAGGTTTCCAGTTTGGAACTGTTCTACCTCGTTCAACATCGACAAGCACTCTTCTATTATCAATCTTTATTCCATCAGCTTGTTTATATGCAGATATAGGAAACACATGTAGGGCTAGGAATCAGGAAAAGAAATAAACACACACATATAAAATATAACATCGATCTATACAAATTACAGACAGACCTTTCATGCCTCTTGTGTGCACATACTCTATGAATGCATAAAGGGAAGCCCTTCGCGAAACGAGAAGCCCTTCGCGTAACGAGAAGCCCTTCGCGTAACGAGAAGCCCTTCGTGAAACGGAACCCATATGATCTGCAAATATCATCATCGACATAAGAACAATAAGATGAACAAAAAATGAACCAATATGAACCAATATGAACCAATATTAACAAATATGAACAAATATGAACCAATATGAACAGATTTAATTGATTTAGGGTTAGGGTTTCATTAAAAAGAACATAAATCGTTTAAAATGAAGATAATAGACAATAAGAACATAAATTGATTTAGGGTTTTCAGATGGAGATATTAGAAACATGAACATAAATCGATTTGGGTTAGGGTTAGGGTTTGAAATTAAGATATGGAAATAAGAGCATAAATCTGTATTATAAACATCGATTCAGGGTTAAGGTTTCTTATCTTTGTAGATTCAAGGCATAGCCAAAGTTGCTGTCGCCGAAGTTTCGTCGCCGCCACCGACGAACAAGAACAGAGAGAAGAGAGAGAAGAGAGAGAAGAGAGAGAAGAGAGAGAAGAGAGAGAAACGAAATGAAGAAAATGAAAAAAATTTAGTATATATATTCACACTGTTTCACTTCGCGTTTCGCGAAGTCCCTTCGCGTTACGCGAAAAGGGTAATTTCGTCTAAAAAAAATAAAGTGGTCACCAGATCAAATTTATTATTGGGTGACCACGGAGGCAAATAACCCAATTTTTAGGGTCATTTCGTCCAATTTCCCCCTTAAAAAGGTATAAAATTGTAACTACTATGACTAGATATAAAACTGTATAATTTTTTTCACCTTTTTTAACCTTATTAGTTTATAATTTTTTCTCTCAAACATTTAAATCCTTCTTATTTTTAACCTATATTTTTAATGCATTTTATTTTATTTATTAGATTAGATTTCATAAAATAGATCAAATTGTCTTAGTTGGTAATTTTATTTAGTTTTAATTTTAGTTTGACCTATAATTGAATAAATTCTTATAATTTCTTATTAATCATCCACAACTTAAAACAATTTATATAAAAGAAATGGAAGGCTCGGAAAATTATTGAGGTTCATTAATTTGTACGTGATTTTATCATTATACTTTATATTTAATAATATTAATTATTGATAAATATGTATTTAAGTATAGAAATTAAAATTAAAGAAACTATATAATCATATAACATTATTATTTATTTTTTAAAATATTTTTATTAGTTTAAATAGAATTAATAAAAAAAATTAATAAATACAAGAATAAAATAGTAAAATCAAACATAAAATTATAAAACCTATATAATTTATATCTCTTTATTATTTCAACCAAACATTAATCATCTATAAAATTTATATATCTTAATACTCATATACAAGTTATATCCCCTACATTTTATACCTAATACTATTAACCAAACGATTATTTTTATATAACTTTTATGTTTTACCTTTTCTGACCATTTTATCTTTACTAAAAATAATAAGATAAGAAACTTTATTTTGTATAAAATGTTTTGATAATATTTTTATTTAACTAATATAATTTATTGACCATTTTATTCTTAATAAAAAAATAATAATATAAGATAACTTTATAGGTGAATTTCTAAATTTTTAATAAATAATTCATACAACAATATAATTTGTTGTTTAAGTGTTAAAAGTGATTCTTAAAAGAACAAAAAAATCATGTTTCAATTCTTATTTAAATTTTTTATTATTAAATACTAAAAAATGAATAACTTATTTAATTTGGTATGAATTTTTTTTATTAAAATAAATAAAACTTTATTTGATATTAAATAATTTGATAATATTTTTATTTAACTTTTATATTTTATTTTATTTTATTTTGATTAATTTACCTTACTAAAAAATAATAAGGTAAAATAACTTTATTTGACATTAAATATTTTTATTAGTATTGTAAAAGGATTTTCATAATATTTTTATGAGTATTGTAAAACGATTTTCATAATATTAATTTTATTTTTTTTTTGTTAAAAAAGATTGTCCAACAATCTGACTTATGACCCAATGGAACAAAGGTAGACAATCGATTCAAACTTTAAACATATCTTTAAAAAAATATTATCCCTTTTAACAAAATAAAAATGATTCAAATGAAATACAAAATTAATATATAAAAAACTAGAAAATAAAATATTAATTAATTAAAATCCACACTTATCCCACAAAAAAATATCACATATAATAAGGTAAGATAATTTTTTAGGTGAATTTCTGAATTTTTAATAAATAATTCATACAAACAAATTATACCTTGGCAAATATAATAAAAATATGTTTAGTTGCAATTTATTTTATTTAATAATTTAAAATATTAAAACCGACTTGAATAATACAACTTTAATTTAAAAAATGAGAGAGTAAAATTTGGATATCAAAATATAAACTGAGTGATTAATTAAGAAATACTATATCTCTGATGATTTGGATTCTCGAACATTCTATTTCAACTTTTTATTTATATATATATAGCTTTATTGTAATTGATAACATGGCCATTTTTTATTTATGCATAAATAAGATTACCTTGCTCTTGTTAATTACAAACAATAATTGCTAAAGTTGTCTTAATTAAAATTATAAAATCCAGTATCACAAGTGATGAAAATATTGTCTTTGGTGTCTTCATGTCCAAGTTCAAAATTAGGTCGACCGTTTTTCTATGATAGTCATTGTTTCTAACACAAATTTAAAAATGTTTTTATATAGATGTGTAAAATTTCTAACAAGTTGTAATAGATTCGAATACCCACATGTTTGGACATTGAATAACCTAAGAAATTTTCATAAATTTCTAAAATTGAGTTAAGGGTACACGTCAAATATTTGTTAGTTGTCCATCTCTACTCCACGTGGCTACATTATGACTTATTTTTCATTTTAGATCGCTACAATTCTATTTTTTGTGATCCAAGTTTAGTTTTGCAGTTGACTAATAAGATATTGAAATCAAACCTAAAACATTTTATATACAAAAATAAGACTCATTGTCACTTAAACTATCAGAGTGAGTTTGATAGGAAATATTTTAATGGTACCATTAATTTCAAGAAGTGAGAATCTTTTTAATACTTAATTTGTAATTTGTAATGTATTTTATGTTTCAAATTTAATATTTTATGTTTCTAATTAAGTGTTATATTAATGGGCAAATTACCTGGGCGGCCCTCGAATTACTTCGTTCGCTCACTTTTAGCCCTCAAATTATTTTTTGAAACAAATCCCCCTTCAACTTTTAGAAAGGTCACCAATGGCCCTTCCGTCAACTTTTTGGTTAAACATAACGGTTTAAGTTAAATTTTTTTTATATATATTATCTTTAATCTTATTTTTATATTTATATATATATATATAATTATTAAATCGCTTATATATAATATTATATATATATATCTTTAATTATTATTATTAATTTTTATATTTATATAATTATTAAATCTCTTATATAAACAATTAAATTTAAAATGATGGTTCAAATAGTTCTAGTTTGATAACTTATTTGTAATTCAATTGTTTGTTGGTATGTAATTTAGTTGTTTTAAACTCAATTTGTGTTTTCAACTAAGTTAGGGTCCGTCTTACTTTGTTTCTTGAAACTCATTTTTCTATTTTGGGTTTTTTTTAATGAAATAGCATTAGTTGTTTTTCAAAAAAAAAAATATTTTACAAAAAATAATAATTTAAATATTTTAATAAAAGTAATAAATTAAATATATATATTTAATAATAAGTTTAAATATAAATAAATAAAGATAAAGATAAAATAAATAAATAAATTGAGTTTGAAAAGTAAAATATATTAGTTTGAAAATAAATAAATAAAATATATTAATAAACAGATTATTTTTAAAATGAATGAACAAAGTAAGTTGGACGAGAATCATAATTTGAAAATTGATTCTTTGAAATAGTTGTGATTTAACAATAATGGAATATTATAAATATTCTATTTAAATTTTGTTTATTTTTATTATTCTAAACTCTTTTAATTTTAGTTTCGTTTTGTTTATTTTTATTTTTTAGAATTTTATTTTATATAAAGTGTTTAATTTAGACCACTTATTATTATATATTTTTAAAAGAAATGATAGAGAACGAAAATAATATTAACAACGATAAGAATGATGTGTAGTTTTATAAATGGATTAAAAATATAAAACTATTCACTCATATTAAATTTTTAATCCACATATTAACACATCATTCCGTCATTTTTTTTAATACTATACCTGCTCCTTAATCTTTCTCATTTTTTTAATTAGTAGTAAATTAAATTACCTATGTCAAGATACCCAATAATGAATAAAGGAGACTTGTGAAGTTTCAAAGGGTGACATTGGTGGTAAATATTAGAATGAAACTGTTAAAATCTTGAAGAAGGAGAAGTAGAAATGTAATCTTATATTATCGAAAGTTATTATTCAAACAATTACCTATCTCCCTTATATAAGAGTTCAATACTAACTAATTAATCAAACTAACGAATCAGTTACTAACTAATTAACGGTTTAATAAACCGTTAGTTATTATTGTTACATTCTCCCCTCAAGGAGAAACGTAGTAGAAACAAAGTTTCACCTTGACAAAACAAGTCGATGAAACATCAAGCTACAATCATGCAGCCATTGTCTTCAGCAAGCCCAATTCAGCAAGCTTAATTTTTTTTAGCTATCCAATTTAGACAGCCGAGCAAACCAATTCAGCAAGCTCCATTTCTTTTTCAGCTACCCAACATAGACAGCCGAGCAAGCCCAATTCAGCAAGCTCCAAATTTTCTTTCGAACTACCCGATTAGATAGCTCAATCTTTGTTAGTCCAATCCACAACAATCATCGTGAATGGTCTTTTCTTCATTAGCGGTCAGTTTTCAACCTTTCCGGTTTTAGTTTTTCTTTTCTTCAAAGAAAGCCAATTTAGCATTCTTATGGTATTGACAAATTATGTCGTCAAATCCATTTCTTTCGGTGATCGCGAGAGAATCTTTATCTACGTCTTCAATCAATTCAATAGCCGCGAAATCGCTCTCTCCAACGACATCTTCACCGCATCAATCACAAGCTGCGTTTACCTACTAATGTTCACCCACTTCATCTCCAGCTTCGAACCCTCAAATATGATATCAGAAACCAACCTAGAGAATTCCCTCGCCATTAAAGCTTCTTGAGGAAGATCCGTCTCCACAATGCACTCACTCGGCATCGGTTCCCATCCTAGAGACAAATTGGACCAATTCGAACCAGAAACTGTATAGAACGATGCTCCTTTCTCCTCAAACTCCTCAAACGGTATTACAAAATCATGAACACATAAATCTCCTTTACTTCCTAAAACCCTAATATCCATCACATGATTAGCCAGAAAAGAGCAGTAGAATGTAGATGATCTCCAATCTCCCCAAGTCAACAAAGCAGAACAAGATAACAGAACGCCTAATTCTTTGAATTCCGGATCTGGAATAGCGGTTACCTTCTTCGGGAGATCGTAGTTCATACACCAAAGAATCGCGCAAATACAATACCAGCCGGCATCTCCAAGTACACCGAGAGAATCAAGGTCAGGTTGAACTCGGATGTCGTTCTTTAGAAATTCGGAATCGCCTTTGTAAGTTAATATACTGTGAATCGATTTGATTTGGCCGAATCGATCTAGATCGGAGAGAAATTCGTTCATCTTCATCTCAGATGATGCATCCACATCGTGGAATCCATATACTGTAAGCCATTCGATTCGCAGGCTTCAAGAATCTTGTCAAGCTCCGCCGTGTTCAGAGCCACCGGTTTCTCCAATAACACATGCTTTTTCCGATTTGCAAATATTGTGGCCCATTTCTTCCATCTCTTCAACTCTCCACTTCATTGATGATGACAGGGGAAGAAGAGGGAGCGCACAGTAATGAAGAAGGGATGAAGATCGAGGGGAGTGAAGAACTTCTGTCATGGCTACTACTTGGTTTCGATTCCAATTTTACCTTTTATTTCGGGAACAACGGGTAGAATCTCATCTTGATCTTCTTCTTCATTATTTTTGTTAATAGTTTCATTATCTCTCCAAACAAATATGTCATCAACATTTGAATCTTGTATATCTCCTTCTTCCATTTCAGAGTCACCATTTACTCTTCTCCTCCTCATCTTGATCTTGATCTTTTTCGCTACTCTTGCGAACTTTTTTCTTCTCTATCTTTTTGTCACCATTCTTGATTGTATCATGACCCATATCTTCAACAATGGAAAATCTCTCAGTGCATTCAACTAATTCATCTTTCATTTATTTCACTTCTTCAATAGTAATAATACAATAAAACCCTCCACCAGTGGCTTCTCCGGCCACCAGGAGAGGCAGCGAAAACTCTCCAAGATTTTTAACCTTGAAGCTCTGATACCATGTTAAAATCTTGAAGAAGGAGAAGTAGAAATGTAATCTTATATTATCGAAAGTTATTATTCAAACAATTACCTATCTCCCTTATATAAGAGTTCAATACTAACTAATTAATCAAACTAACGAATCAGTTACTAACTAATTAACGGTTTAATAAACCGTTAGTTATTATTGTTACAGAAACCATTCATGCGAAGAAGTAAGAATCTTTTCAATATTTATTTTGACCTTTAAATGAAAAGTGAACAAAAATTTATCAAACTTGGTCAAAATTTATTAAGGAGAATTGCATACATTTAGTGTTGAGTAATATTCCAATTCTCTAAGAAACATTTAGGATATTCAATTTTAAGGGGACCATGTATACCTCAAACTCTATGAACCATATTTGTCTAGTAGATAGAATCCATCCGGTCAGACAAACCATCGACAAAGGATTAGTGAAGTACCTGGAGTGCAGGATTCTCCAATTGATTGACTAAACACGTCATGAGTTACATTCATACGCGAAATCCAAATAAATTTGCATTAAAATAAGGTCGAATGGAAAACATTCATTTTAAAAGTCCACACAAATTGTTGTTGTGGATAAATGACATGAACTCCAATACCCCTGATTTGCATATGGTTCCCAGACTACTAGAAAGTTGGTTGATGATGTGAACCTGGAATTGATCATCGGCATTGATAGTTTTGGTGGCAAATAAAAGTGACAAAATAAGTATTACCGTGTATTTGCGCATGGTAGATGAATTGATGCAAAGCATTCTTAATTTAAAACAATTGTTTTGATTTCATGTATGTGTGCTAAATTGTTTCTAAGCGGATGTAGTTATCAATTCAATGTTTAAAGTACTTTTTGTCACTTTTTCAAAAATAATATATAAATAAATGAACTATTATAATTAAAATATATATATTTATTTTATAATGATAATTTTATTAATTATTTATTATTATTTTTAAGTACATTATAAAAAATATTGTGTATTTTTATTTTATTATAATTATTAATAATATTTAAATTAAATAAATATAATTTACAATTTATATTATAATGATCTGATAGTGTGTATTATTTGGAGGGGTTTATTTTATGTGGAAAAGTTTTTGTAAGTAATCTAAATTCATTGTATGAATGGTTCTTTAATCAATTTTTAAGACGACATTTGATGTAGTGTGAAAAGTATAGTAACGATGTATCATGAGTTTGTTTACATTGATATATATAGAAATGTCATAGTTAAAGATATTTTTGATACTCGGTCTACTAGTTTTGCAATCGAATTTGATATAGAAAGTGATTAAATATTATGGAGAGTTTGTCCCATAATAGAGTTTTTCTTTTGGTAGGACGTAGGAAAGAGTCCCCGTCTGAAAATTATGTTATGCATTGACAATTCATAGATAGTTTTCATGTGGAGAATTGCAATTTGTTCGTTAAAAAGTTGTAAATAAATTTTATTGAGAGAAATTTGAGAATTAAATATTTCATCCAAGATCTCGTTCTTTGGATGAAACATTATTCATGGTAAAATTCTTAAGGATGATATGTGTATGATTGTGATTACATGATTATTTTTTTGGGCTATAAATATTATAGATATTACACTATTTTACGGATAACAAATGAGAATAATGTTTTATCATTTTTGCTAAAATGGTTCTTATTATTTTTAATATACATAATATTTTTATAAAAATATATATTATAATTACTTTTTATACTTTAATTATAATTGTATTAGTTATTAAATATAATGATTACAATATTAAATAATAATAGTACAATAATTTGTAATAATAAATAGATTAAAAGAATAATAATACTTAAATATTCATTATATAAAAATATTTTTAAATGCATATTTTCATTCTAATTAATTAAAATGATAAAAATTATGAGAATAATAATAATTAAATATTAATTGTATAAAAGAGTATTTTTTATTTTAGTTATGCAGAAATTAATTCTTAAACCAACAAACAAATTATGAATTCGATTTTTACTTAATAATATTTTTGTTTAACTTTTATATATTATTTTTGATAATTTTATCTTTTTATTTTTATTTATTCTTTTGTTGTATTCTTTTATTTGATGACAACGATTTAATATAGTTTAAAGTGTCAAAAATAATGAATATAAAACAAAAAAAAAAGTTACTAATTCGATTTTTACTTACTTTTGGTTATTAGAAACTAAAGGTAAAAATAATTTGATTTCATTTAGTATGAAAAGACTTGAATAAAAAAAATGAAACTTTATTTGACATTAAATATTTTGATAATATTTTTATTCAACTTTTATATTTTATTATTGATCATTTTACCTTTTACTTATTTTTGTTTTTGTTTTTTTTTATTTTTTATTTGATGAGATATTAATATAGTTAATATAATCAAGTGTAAAAAGTAATTATAAGAAAATCAAAGTAACAGATTTAATTCTAACTTAATTTTGATTATTAAAAATTAAAATTAAAAATAATATCATTTTGTATGAAAAATCTTGATTAAAATAAATGTCAAACTTTATTTGGTATTAAATATTTTTGATAATATTTGTATTTAACTTTATATTTTATTTTTGATCTTTTTACCTTTACTTAATTTATTTTTGTTGTATTATTTTCTTTTCTTATTTGATGAGAATAATTTTTATTTGAATAAAACTTATTCAGTTATTTGCTTATACATGTTAGAATCATTTAATTCATCTCAATTTTAAATAATTTTATTAAACATAACATTTTAAATTAAGACACCCGTTCATTATTTATACTTAAATACATTGAATTAATAAGTTAATGATTAACATTAATAATAAATTTTAAATTTTACAATTATATAATTAACAACCAACAATAATACATTTCTTACCATTACAATAAAAAACACTCAAAGAATATAACCAAAAACCAAAATATTTGAATTTGTTTAGAAAATTAATGAAGAAGGAAGTATGTGGGCTAATAATTAAAATTTAATTAGAGAGGTTTTACCAATTATATAATTAATAACCCTTAGGCCCTCTAACTTCCTTTTTTGGTTCAGATTGACCCTCTAATTATGCTTCTTCTTCTTTTTTTCTTGAACTCCTTTTTTTTGGGCTGAAATTATTGGGCTGGGATTGGTCCTCAGATTGAGATCAGCCCATCTTCTACATTATTACAATGTTACTTAAAGAAATATTTGTGTCGAACTCTATATTAAAACATAAATTTATTCTTCAAATTTTAAGATTATATGATTTTAAAATAAATTAACTATTCTGATTTATGTAAAAAAAAAAAAAATTAATTTTTACGATTTTAAATTAAGAAGGTAAATATTTTACTATTTTCTGAGTTTATAAATAATTTCAATTTATTATAAATTAAAAATAAAAGTTAGTATTTATTCAAATAAATAATATATTTTTTAAATGATCTATTTATAATAAAAAAAATTGATACACCTAGTTTTAAAATAAATGAATTAATGTTGTAAATATAATTTTTATAATGTTATTTATTTGTTATTATTTTTTAATTAATTATATATTTGTTTGAAAACAATGTAGGTATAAAATATTTAATTATATATTTAAATAAAAATAATATTCTTATAAACTAAATTTTTATGATTTCTAGTATATTTTCGATTTTACCTAGAAAATTATTTTTAGTTTTGAACTATTTGTTTATGTAAAAGTTAATATATATATATATATAAAAAAATTATACAATAATATAATTTTTTGTGAGATGATCATAAATTTTAAAAAAAAACAATTATACATTTTTTATTTTCACGTTTTATCTCTTTAATTCATTTTTTACCTAATTAAGTGTTATATTAATGGGCAAATTACTTGGGCGGCCCTCGAATTACTCCGATCGCTCACTTTTAGCCCTCAAATTAGTTTTTGAAACAAATCGCCCCTTCAACTTTTAGAAAGGTCACAAATGGCCCCTCCGTCAACTTTTTGGTTAAACATAACGATTTAAGTTTAAAATATTTTTTTTTATATATTATCTTTAATCTTATTTTTTATATTTATATATATAATTATTAAATCGCTTATATATAATATTATATATATATATCTTTTATTATTATTATTATTATTATTAATTTTTATATTTATATAATTATTAAATCTCTTATATATATATTTATATCTATAAAACAAAGTTTAAAAATAATTTATATATATTATCTTTAATCATTAATTATATATATATATATATAAATTTATATAATTTATAAATTATATATTTTAAAAAATAATTTTAAAGTTAAAAGTAATGATAACCTTCCAATATAAATATATATATATATATAAAAGTAATAATATATATAAGAGATTTAATAATTATATAAATATAAAAATTAATAATAATAATTAAAGATATATATATATATAATATTATATATAAGCGATTTAATAATTATATATATATATAAATATAAAAAATAAGATTAAAGATAATATATATAAAAAAAAATTAACTTAAACCGTTATGTTTAACCAATAAGTTGACGGAAAGGCCATTGGTGACCTTTCTAAAAGTTGAAGGGGGATTTGTTTAAAAAAATAATTTGAGGGCTAAAAGTGAGCGAACGGAGTAATTCGAGAACCGCTCAGGTAATTTGCCCTATATTAATTAATAAAAGTTTTTTATTTAAAATATAAACACAAGTGTATTTTTTATTTTCAAAATGAAATTTAAGATAATAATTATACTAAAATAATATTTTACTAAAAGACATAAAAAAAAATAACTCACTCAGCATTTTCCTAATATATAATTTCTCTAAATAATAAATCATTATATTTTCGTTAAACAAAACTTAATAATGATTTAAATAAAATGTGATAATACAACTTTAATTCCAATAATGTGATTGTAAGCTCTAGCTTTATTGTTATTAATAACATAACCACTTTTAATTTATGCATAAATAAGATTACCTTGCTCTTGTTGATTACAAACAATAGCTAAAGTTGTCTTATAAATTAAAATTATAAAATTCAGTATCACAAGTAATGAAAATATTGTCTTTAGTGTCTTCATGTCCAAGTTCAAAATTGGAAAGGTATTCACAATTTTGTCGACAACATTCTTAATCTATCGTTTTTCCTAGTAGTCATTGATTCTAACACAAATCTAAAGATATTTTTGTAGATGGGTAACATTTTTAACCAAGTGTAATAGAGCTTTGAATATCCACGTATTCGGGCATTGAATAAACTAACAAATTCCCATCGGTTTGGGGAAGGTATCGTTTACGTAGTAATTTATATAATTGAATTAAGGGACGCATTAGATAACATCAGTTTTATCTCTACTCTAGGTGGCTATATTATGATTTATCTTTAGTTTTAGATTATTACAATTCTAGTTTTTTGTGCTCCAAGTTTAATAAGACCTCCCACCGTTATAACATCCATTTAGATTCGTATTGAAATTAAACATAAAACATTTTATATACAAAGCAAGACTCGTCGCCACTTAAACTAACACCATGGGTTTGATGGTAAATATTTTAATGGTACCATTTATTTCAAGAAGTGAGATTTTTTTCAATACTTAGATTGTTCTTTAAATGAAAAGTGAACTAAAATTCACAAAACTTTATTAAGGAGAATTGCATACATTTAATGTTTAATAATGTCTCAATTCTCCTTGGAAACATTTAGATATTCAATTCGAGGAGGCCAATTATACCTCAAACTATATGAACCAAATTTGTCAAGGAGATATAATCCATTGGGTCGTACATACCATTGGCAAAGGAATGGTGGAGCATTTTGAGTGCACGATTCTGCAATTAATTTACTAAACATTACATGACTAACATTCAAACCACGCCAAAGCCAAGAATATTTGCAGAAATATTCGGTCGTATAGTCAAATATTCATTTTAAAAGACCACTTATATTCTTGTTGTGAATTAATGATATGAACTCCAAAATTATCATCCCTTGATCCGCATGTGACTGCCAGATTACTGGAAATTTGGTTGATGATATGAACTTTGGTATTCACCGTCGGTACGCGGGTTGACATTGATAGTTTCGACAACAAATAAAAGTGACAGAATAAGTATTGCAATGTATGTGTACGTGGTAGATAAATTGATGCATTGCATTCTTAATTTAAAACAATTCTTTGTTCTAATGAAGGTGTGGTCTCTTGTTTATAAGCAAATGTATTTATGGGCAAGTCTTATGATGTATTTCAATGATGTAAAGAGCTTTTTGATACTAATAAAAAAAATACAATTATGATATATACTTATCCAAAAAGAAAAAAAAAAAATGAAGTGTATTGAATACCTATTAAATGTTTATTTTACTTTTTTATTTCCACAACTTTACTAAAATAATAATAATAAGATATTCACTTCGAAAACTAACAACAAAAATTTAAAGTGTTTTTGCCCGCTTGGTATAAATGAAATAAAATAGATCTGATGCTATTATTTTTTTTAATCATGATCAAAGTATTAATGTATATAATTATATATATATTTGGTTTCATTGGATTTAAAAGATATTTTTAGATTGTTATATTATTTGTTAGATCATTTTGATTCCTTGCAAATACAATAATATTTTGTGTTTGGGTATTAGTACAATCTTATTCACAATGATTATTTTATTATACCAACATTAATAAAATAGTACAAGCTTGTTTGATATTGTGTTATTTGAACTTTTATTAGATATTTAAAAAATATTGTTTAATAAAAAACAAAAATTGAATTTTAATTGATCAAATTATTATAATAGTTTTTATATGTAAACTTACCAACTTACCCTATTTTTGTCCGATATATCATAATTTATATTGTACTTTTATTTTTATTTTGGTATTTTTTTTAGTATACATCGTATGTATATATTTTATTTTATAATTTTTAATATTGATTTTGTTTGGTAAAAATATAAATATATATCATATATTCCTTTATTTATATATATATATATATATATATATATATATTTAATTAAGGTAGATCAAGTATTATAAAAAGTGAACAAAAAAATTCACTTAATGATTGAAAAATAAAAGTAAAAAAAGTATATGAAAATTTTGATTAAAATTTAAACTTTATTTGGTATAAAATATTTTGATAATATTTTTATCTAACTTTTATATTTATTTTTGACCATTTTACCCTTACTTATTCTTATGTATTTTTTTTTTTGTATTATTTTCTTTTTTTTATTTGATACAACCATTGTTTTTAAATAAAACTTATGCATATATTTGATTATACCACGTAATCATTTAATTTATCTCAATTTTAAATAAATTTTATTAAACACAACATTTTAAATTAAGACACCGTCATTATTTATACTTAAACACATGAGTTAATAAATTAATGATTAAGATTAATACTTAGTTTTAATTTTTACAATTATATTATTAACAACCAAAAAACTAATACATTGCTTACCATTACAATAAAAACTCAAAGAATATATAATTAAGACATATAAAAAAAAACATTTGAATTTGTTAAGAAAATAATTGAAGAAGGAAGTATGTGAGATAATAATTAAAATTTAAGGAGAGAGGTTTTACCGATTAAGAAAGAAAAAGTTTAATGGATGAGTACAGTTTACAAATAAATTAATTTATTTAGTAAATATAATTTTTTTATAGGATTATTTATTCTTTATTAATTTTTAATTAATTATATATTTGTTTGAAAATTATACAAGTATACAAATACTTAATTATATATATAAATAAAATTAATATTCTTATAAACTGAATTTTTACAATTTCAACTAACTATTAAATTTTTTTTTATATATATATATATATTATAAAATAATATAATTTTTGTGGCATAATCATACAATTGAAAAATAAATATACACTTTTTATCCTTTTAATTCATTTTTTACCTGTATTATATTAATTAATAATCATTTTTATATAGAATATAAACAAAATCATTTTTTTTTTGTTTTACAATTTTCAAAATTAAATTTAAGATAATTTTTTTATATAATTTTATTCTATTTTAAAATAAAATAAATTTTTTTTTTGAGGAATAATAATTAATAAACATAAAAATGATAAGAGTTCCAAAAACAATAACATCCAATTCTTGTTGAAACATGACTGCAAAATAGTTAGTATTCTAAAAATTCATAACAAAAAAGAAAACATTAACAATATGTCTTAAACATGTTTATCTTAATTTGTGTTGGATTTCAATGCTTTGAGTGCAAGAACTGTCCGTACACGCACATAGTCTAACTCCTTTATTTGTAAAAGTCAACTTATTGTCTAATTCTAACTTCTTTGCACCTGTAATCAATTGTGACCCGTATTTCATGCTCGAGTCTACTAATTCTGGTTGTCTATAGAAAGGTTCAGTCTTGGATGGAGTAGCAGCAACAACAAGAACATCAGCAGCTTGATCAACCTCCATGCCTATATTCTTTTGCCCTTTTGTTCAACACTCACATTCTTTCCTTTCCTCGAAACCTTGGTGCCATAACTTTCTTTAATTTCAATTCCCCATATCTTTTTACACAAGTCGTAACACTTCTGGTCGTGTTCTCTTGCGAAAGTTCTATCATCTCCATTTTTTCTTTTCTTGATATTTGTCAGATGTTTTTTCTTCAACCTCTTTATTTTGTCTGTGAATTGGTTGCATCTATCTGAAGTGAAGTTCTGATTAAGTAGTAGAAATAACTTATATCCACTGAAAGCAGGATCAATCCCTTGTTGTCATCTCTATTCAGGTCTGTGTAATAAGTGAGGTAATTGCCTCAGGCCCAAATATTTTTAGGGCACTAAAATCTTAAAAAAATAAAATTATAATGATATGTTCATGAGCTTATTTTTAAAAAGCTCATAAATAATAATTGATAACCTATCAATGATAAGCCCTAACTTAATTTGTATTAAAAAATAAAAATAAAAAACATTATCTTATTTGGAGAAAAGAATCGCACGATTCTCATTATCAACAAAATCAAGGAAAAAGAAAAAAAATAAGAACAAGCATTCTGGAAAAAGAAAAAGAAACACTTCCCCCAAACCCCAAGCTCGTCGATCCTCCAGCTTGCCGGAATCGGAGCAAAAAACTCGGTCGTCTCCTTCCCCGAGCTCTTGGGCCTTTTTCGCTCGTTCCAGCCTTGTTTCTCGGCACCGCGCCACTGCCCACTAGAGTTCTTCCTCCGATTTCGGTGAGATTTTGGTTCGATTTAATTGATTATTTTTTGTTGGTGGGGACTTGTCTGGTGGAATGGTGGATTCACAATCTGTATCTTGTATATATTCATTATTCTCTTCTTCTACCAAGCGGTGGAAAATCTTCAAAGATCATGTACAAGGTCTTACGGTCAAGCCATTATCACAAACACGATGGGAACGTCATGTTGAAAGTGTGAAGCACATAAAAAACCAGACTTCAAAAATACGAGATGCTTTAATTGATTTGGCAAACACTTCTTATGACTCAAAAATAAAGAGTGAAGCTGAGAGCTTGGCATCATTTGAACTTGAGAATTTTGAATTCCTAATCGAAATGATAATTTGGTACAAGTTATTATATGAGATTAACATTGTCAATAAGTTTCTCTAATCAGAAAAAATGAATATTGATGTTTTTATCGGACAGTTAAAGGGGTTTATTTCTTTTCTCCAAGAGTTTAGAGAATCTGAATTTGATCAAGCCTTGGTTGAAGCCGAACATATTGCAAGTGAATGGGAAATGAACCTACTTTCCGAGAAAAACGCATCATTCGGAGAAAGAGACAATTTGATGATATCAACAGTGAAGAGGTAACTCAATCTCCTAAAGAATCTTTTCGAGTTAATTACTTCTTATTTATAATTGATCAAGCTCTTTCTTCACTTCAAACTCGGTTTGAGCAATTTCAAAAGTACGAAGAAACCTTTGGGGTTTTATTTAGTTTGGAGAAGTTGAAGTCTATTGATGATGATGGTCTCTTGAGCTCATGTGTCAATTTTCAAAATTCTTTAACACGTGATGGGCACTCCAATGTTGATGGATCAAATTTATTTCTAGAACTAAAGTTGTTAAGACATTCATTACCCGGAGAAACAAAAAGAGCGATTGATGTGCTGAATTATTTGAAAACAATGGATGGTTGTTATCCAAATTCCTATATCGCATATCGAGTTTTGCTGACTATACCAGTTATTGTTGCATCTGCGGAAAAGAGTTTTTCCAAATTGAAGTTGATTAAAATTTATTTTCGATCAATTATGTCGCAAGAAAGACTAAATAAGTTAGTTATGTTATCTATCGAGAAAAAAATTATTGAGAAAGTTGATTATGCAAACTTGATCAATACTTTCGCTTCAAAAAATGTGAGACGAGTAATATTCAAGTGACTATGTACTAGTTCGGAACATAAATTTTATATTTTGTTTGGATCTTCTTTGTTTTTTTAGTATTTACTTATGACATATTGTTTTGATGATATTTTATTTCTAGAATTCATGTTACAAATACTATTATATTTAAATCGATAAAAAATATATGTATGAATATTAAGTTTTGAGGGCAACAAGTTTTGTGTTCGCCTCAAGCCTCGAAATCTCAGGTCCGGTCCGGCACTGTCTCTATTCTAAGTGTCTACATGGGTTTGAATATGACTTTTTTTTTACTATTTTTTAATTTATATGTAGACATTCCTTTTCTTTTTAGATTATATGGTTTTAATTAGAAGGAAATTCACTAAATTATAATTTTTATGTTAGCGATCCAAATTTAATTCCGACTTAGGCTAATAAGACCTCTCAACGTTATAACAAGTAACAACCTTTAATTATACAAAGTAAAACTCATCGTCACTTAAAATATAAAATTTGGTCAAAAGTTATTAAAGAGAATTGCATACATTTAATGTTTTAATAATAGGTCAACTCTTATGAAACATTTAAACATTTAATTCAAAGGGGACCATGTATACCTCAAACTATATGAACCATATTTGTGAAAGAGATAGAATCAATAGGGTCAAACATACCATCGACATATTTGAATGTTGTAAATAATTATTTGACATGTGTCCAAAAAGAAAAGAAAAATAAATGTAGTTCATTTAATACCTATTAAAGGTTTATTTTACTCTTTTTTTTTTTATCTTGACACCAACTTCTTAGTTGACTAAAAAAGAAATGATATTATGTTTGAAAACTATGTATTTTTACCCTTTAATTGATTAATTTTAACAAAAGAGAAAAAAGAAAGATTTAAATTTAAAGTGTTTTTTTTTTCTTTTCTGTTTGGTATAAAAATGTTGTAGATCATCATTTTTTAACTTTCTTGATAATTTCTTAAATCAAAATCTAAATATTAGTGTATTTCTTTATAGCTTCATCTTTTATATAAACTATTGTCTAGATTATGATACAAAATATAGTTTTTTTTTGTTATCGAGTTAAAAGATTTATTTATATATTATTTGTTAAATCATTTTAATTCCTAGTAAATAATAAATATAATAATTGTGTTAGTGTGTTTGGTTAATAGTGCAATCCAATTTGACAATTAAAATATTACTAGGATAGATTAACCATGTAGTATTTTGGTCAAAACTAAAAATAAAAAAGAAATCTATCAATAAAAAAAATCTATCAAAAAATGATAAAACAAAATTTTATTTTTGTGACGTGATCATATATTTGACCATCTCCAATATTCATACACTTTTCATTTTTTATTTTCACTTTTTACCTTTTTTTAATTCAAAAAACACCTATAAAGTTTTATATTAATTAATAATATTTTTTAAAATTAAAGCATATTTTTTATTTATAATACAACTTTTAAAATAAAATTTATATAATAAAGAAACTCATAATTTAATAGTAAATTGTAGATACTCATCTCTTCAAGGTCATGAATACAAGTTTTAAAAAAAAAATTATCCTAAAACATTATTTTTTTAAATAATATTAAAATAAATACTATTTTTTCAACTCTTTCACAAAACATTTTCCTAATATGTTCTTTCTCTAAACAATGACAACAATTTCAGTAAAAGGAATATTTTTAATTAGCTTCCCTAAAATTATTTTCAGAAATTTTAAAGTGTGTAAATATAATTCTTCAATGATTAAAGTGTGTTAAAACAAAAAACTTGATAATTTTTTATTTTATTTTTTAAATTAAAGAGTACTAACATAACATCCTTTATAAATAAATATTGATAATAAAATAATAATGAATTAAAAATGAATTAACATGCACAACTGTGCCAAGACATAAAATATCATATATAATAGTACTTTTAGTTACAATACTCTAAAATTTGAACTATAAAAATGATTAAATAGATTGGATTTGTATAAGAACCGAAATACTTGGTTGATGCATAGAACCTACAAAGTCTACAAATTGAAAATTGAAATAATTTAAAAACTCGTATAATCGTAAAAATTAAAAACAAAATAGAAATAAAAGGTTTTAGTGATAAAATAAAACTCAAAACTTTTAATGAAGACAAAATGAATTTCATTCATATATATTTTTGAAAATAGTCAAATACCCAAATTTAAAGACTATAAATTTAAATATTTATCCTAGTGAAAATGGAACCCACTAAAGTAGTAGGGTCAAGTACAATTCTTTTTCTCATTAGACAAAATTTCATTATGAGATGGTTAATTAGTTGATTTATCCAAATAAGCATCACTTTAATGTAAATAGATTTATAACTTTGTACCTATAATCATTGCATCTCCTTTTATATTTTTCTTATAAGGAGACAACCAAAATTGAGTTCATGAACACAAGTGATTAGAAGATGAAGATAATACACATCAAAATGATGAACATGATTGAATTTGTGGTACATCTTATATATTTAAACCTTAAGAAGATGATTAATTAGAGTGCATTTGGATTTTGGAGACCTTTATTTGATTATATATTTTTTCAATCACCTGCAACAATTTTCTTGATCACCACGTTTAGAGGTGGAGAATTGCTAGTTTTGAATGGTTTCTTTCTTTTCACTCATTGATAGGGATATATACGAGACTTTTCAAATGAAATGGAGTTGAATATATTAGGAAGGTTAAAAAAATTATTAGTTAACAAGATTCCGCATAATCATGTAACTAGATCGTGTCTAGGTAAATTAGGAACCAAAAGTTTTGGGTCAATGTCGGGTATTCCGATTGCATGGGGCCAGCCCTGGAGTAACTTGACAAGCCCACATGTTAGGGCAACTCACTCCCAAGCAACCCATTTAATAATAAAAATAGGATTTTAGTTAAATTTAAATTTTTAACCAATTATTGTGTAACTTAGTGGTTTAAGATGATAAAAAGACATTAAATTTGATTATAGATTTTAAATCTCTCCAAAAATACGTAACCAATTTTTTAAACTAAAATTAGGACAATAATTTTTTTTCTTCCATATTTTCCTACATGGATAGGGCAGCCCAATTCTTGGGATCCGGCACTGTTAACACGTTGGTACTAAAACCGAATGAATAGTACCTTTTTTTTGTTAGATCAAAACTTTAATATGTTATCTATATAATTTTTAAAAAAAATTATTATTATCATAATCTTAAATATAATTTTTCTCCAATAGAGAATGGATAAATTAGTGAGTCAGACATAAGAATATGGACAATAATATTAATAGTCACATTCTCATTTAAGAAAAAATTAATAAAAAAAAAAATCCTTTTAAAACAATGTTAATTTATAAAACAAACTGCCAATTTAAAAATTCGGATAAACTAAATAAAATAAAATAAAAATTACAAAACAAACTGGTCCTTAAAATGATTGGTTCCGTGTAATTAATACGGTGTACACAATGGGTTCAGAACCGATAATTTTGGTTCACTTAAATACCAATTTTCAAGATAGATTTGGATTCGAGTCGATTCACACTATACCAAAATTTTGCCATGCCTAATCATAACCTCGAAACTTAAGATGTTTAGAATCTGAACATGAATTAGTCTAAGTGAGTTGAGACTCAATTTTAATTTTAAGTAGTGATATTCCCCAAACTCTAAAACCCTATTTAGCTTTGCTTAGACAACTTGCAATTAGTACTTAAAATATTACATTTTTATACTAAAAAGTACTTAATCCCACCAATTCTAACATTTCCTATGGGCTAGATCATGGGTGTTCGTCCACCTACTTCCTTCACCCACTATCTCAATCAATAATGATCCGACGGCAATGGAACTAGTGTCACATATATCAACTATACTATTAAAAATGCATTACCTTTTGATCAGCTGTAATGGATGTATAATCTAGAATTGTTAGTTCCCCCAAGTGGATGGCTAAGGCTGCTAAGTGCTATCTTGACTAACCTAGAGAATACATACATATAGTTTACCCAAGTGGAAAGATTTAACCTAAGAGACTAAAGGATAACGGGTTCGATTCACAATGAAAGCAGATAGTCCCATAATTCAAAAAAAATCTATGATCATGACCATGAATCAATTTTATAATATGAAACATGATCCAAAAAATAATCTGATATTCAATGATGCAACTTTGACTATATCATTTCCTTTATGATATTTAAGAGATAGACATACAAAAGTTACATGGAGTGGATTTTCCCCAACCATTGAAGAGATCCATTTGGACTAAACTTTGACAAGTTGATGACTTGTGCTTACCTTAGGGCTAGTTTGATAGACCTCTCAATCAGCATTATCAATAGAAACCTTTTCTTAATGCTAGCTAGTGGCATGGTAAGGGTTATCCAATTCTTAATTAGCTCACAACTTTAGCTTTGTAAACTATTAACTTTTTATATTTTAACCTTTCAAGAATTTATGGTTTATGAAGAAAAACATAAGAGAAAAGGCTTTATGTATAATTGTTATCTTCAAATAATATAGAAAATATAATATATAGATATTAGGACAAGAAGAAGATGATAGAGAGAATGAGAGAAAAAATTCAGCACTCCCCCCTCAAATTGGGTAGATATGATATAGATGTAAGACATACCACAAGTTTTCGAAGAACATGAGTTAGAGAAGTGACATCTATAGTCAATACTAACTCGAAAAACAAAACTATAAAACAATTTTCTAAATAAACATATCATTTTTTAGAAGGCAAATCATTCTCCAACCACTTGGAGTAAATGGTTATTGGGAAGACACAAAGACTATAAATATGTCTAGTTTGCTAATTCAACAATCTCCTTAAAACTAGGCAAAAAATTTCAGCCTAAATTAGGGGATCGGTGGATCTTGATTCAACAAAATAGAGTGGCTTTTGAGACAAACGCTGAAAAGTGGAACGATGTTAAAGGGGTCCGCACAATTGAGTGAAAAGTCTGCAGAATCGCAACCGTTAGAGTGCCTAGACGAAGCAAAAATTTGTTTGAGAGACGGCACTAAATGTATGCGGACATACTGTCAAGTGGCTTTGGAGACAAAGCCAAAAAGTGGGACGATGTCAAGAGATCCTAACAGTTGAGTCTTGGATGAAGTCTACAAAATGACAGCAGCTAGATTATCAAAATTGTGCTAAAATCTGCTAATGGCACGATACTAAATGAATACGGAAATAATGCCAATAATAAAAACAAGAAAAAATTATGTTGAATGATTTGTGATACATTGTGTTGGATGATTTATGACTGTTGAAGCCCTCTGTCAATAAATAAGACCTGGAGCTCTAGTACACCTAAAATTTACGGTTTTATCAAGAAGGTGACTATTAAGAAAAAGCAAAAACAATTCTTTTAATAGATATATTCAAATGATATGAAAAATAGAATTGATGCTATACATATATATTAAAGGAAAAGAAGTAAATAAGAGAACAAAATTCTAAGAAGAAATAACTCCAATATTCATACCCAAAAGTCTTCCTAATGACAACAATAAAATGATAAAGAATAGAGACAAAGTTCTACACCCTTCAAGATACCACAATCTAAGTCGCAGTCGGTTAAGTGACATAAGGCTCATTGGCAATAATGAAGTTCATATTTAGCAAAAAAAATTATTTTTTTTACGTGGCACTCTGAGAATGTGTCCATATTCTAATGCATAAGTTGCATCACCCTAGAGCGGTTCTGTATTATAAAAAAATGGAAGGGGAGTCTATCCTCTGAAACTAGATGGATCCTACAAAGCACATGTATAATAATATCACATTTTATATTCTTTAATAATATGGACATCTACTTATTCTCATCTAAAATCTAGCTCAGTGGAAGAAAAAGGTAACCATTCATAAATGGCTGCTATCTCAATTCAATTATAAATATAGACTCTTCATATCACCTTCCCATCTCACAAACAATAAGAAAAAATGAGTTTCCCAACTAGAAACTACTACTCCCTTCTATGTGCTCTTACTCTTCTACCAGCACTTTCATACTGTCAGGACTACTTTGTCCCCTCTAGAGCATCCTACTATGGAAGCCCCGACTGTCTAGGAAACCCAAGTAAGTTTCAATTCCCATAATACATGATACATGTAAAATACATAAATTCATTCTATTAATAATCAATGCCAAAAAACTTAGCTGGAGCTTGCGGATATGGAGAGTATGGAAGAACCATCAATGTTGCTAATGTCGCTGGAGTCTCTCGATTATGGAGGAATGGAACTGGCTGTGGAGCTTGCTATCAGGTCATTTCATTACATCACATCACATTGCATGTTAATCAAAATAAGAGATAAATAACCTGAAAACAAAAATACAAAAAACAGGTTAGGTGCAGGGTACCAAATCATTGCAGTGATGATGGAATCAATGTGGTGGTAACAGACTACGGTGAAGGTGACAGAACCGATTTCATTCTCAGCACTCGTGCATATGGAAGATTGGCTCGTCCGAATTCAGCTGCAGAGTTATTTTCTTATGGAGTGGTTGATATAGAATACAAAAGGGTACCTTGTCAATATCCAGGCTACAATCTCCTAATCAAGGTTAAACAGCAAAGTAAATTCCCAAATTATCTAGCCATAGTCATCTTGTATCAAGCTGGTTCATATGACATTACATCTGTTGAAGTATGGCAGGTATAGAGTATAGACAAAATGAGTTTCATTTCAACTTTAACTTTGTACAGTAATCTGAAATTGCTTGTTTTTTGAAATATAGGAGGATTGCAAAGAATGGAAAGGCATGAGAAGGGCTTATGGGACGGTTTGGGACATAGTTACTCCCCCAACAGGTGCAATGAACTTTAGGGTTCAAGTGAGTGGTGGTGATGGAATGAAATGGGTGACTATTAACAAAGGAATACCTAATGATTGGAAGGCTGGAGTGGTTTATGATACATCTGTTCAGTTGTAGAATCTAAATTTCTATAGTGTTCATCAATAAAGAAGTGATTTTGTGTACTAAGTTGTGAAAGAAAATGGAATAAAGTTTTGTTTTCAGATATACCTGCAGATAGAAATTATCATTTCCTCATGTAATGAACTGTCCAAGTAATTAGGGTTTAGTAAATCGCCATTTTCTGACTGCTTAGAGGATTAGGAATTAGTTGAAAGAAGGAAATACAATAAATCTAAACAAGAAAGAAGGATTAGGTTTATACTTCTATTGCAACAAAGCAAGCTTTAAAAGAAATCGCCAGACTAACTTTTTCCGGCGAGCATCCCGGCGGCAACCTAAAGAAACAGGAGAGATAAAAGGAGGATTTTTGACATAAAAAATAATTATTTTTTTTTTAAATATTAACAATTTTATAATGTTTATTAGGAAAATGAAAGTTTTAGTATAAAAAAATTAATAATGTTACATTAAAGTAGTTTTGGTTTACCGTAATCTCGATATGATACAAGTAATTGAATATTGACGATATTTCGCGTTTTATCGTAATTTTTTATCCATATTATATATCATACCAAAAGTTTTTTGGTATAAAAAAAATTATAACTTTACTGTACCGTAATTTCGGTATACCGAAATCTGAACATGTACAAATAATATACGGTTTATATTGAATATTGACCGTATATCATATTTTATCGCAATTCTTTATCCATATTATATATCATACCGAAAATTTTGGTATAAAAAAATCATAACATTACCGTATAATTTTTGTAAACTAAAATTTCGACGTGATACAACTAAATATTGTAAATATGTTAGTATTGACTGTATACGTTTTATAGTAAAGTATTATAGCATTCATACATAATAATATTAAAGTTTAATTATATTTTAATTTAATTTTCAAAAATAGAGTTATTTAATTAAATTAGAATCAAATATGTTTAAAAAATAAATAAATAATACTAACCTTAGTGAAATAATATATACTTTTTAAACTTGAGACTTGTTTATTAGTTAATTAGTGTTTAAACTTTTTATTTATCTTATTAATAATCTTGTATAACTATCCTACCTTACTATTTGATGGGTATACAAAATTTAATATTTTGTAAAACAATATTTTCGATATAAAACAATTTTCTCATGCCTAATTATGAGTCAAATATTATTTTTAAGAAGATGATTCAAATTTAATATTTGTTAATATAAATTTTAAATTTTATCAATAAAAGTATTAATATGTGCACACTACAGTCAAATATTTTAAAGTTTAATTATAAAAAGAATAATATTATTTTTAAAGTTATTATTATTTTTCAAATAATTTATTAAATATTTACATATAAATACTATTTAATTTACTCTAAATACACTATAAAAATTATTTAACTCTTTAAAAAAAAAAGTTCAATAATCCTTATAAACAATTTAAAATGGTAACACATCTAATAAGAAAATAATTTAACATGACACATTCTTTTTGGAAGAGTTTGACCAATTTTTGAAATTTGACAAAAATAAAATAAAATAATAAATTTATGGTTCAGAAAAATTTATAATTAAAATAACGATTGAAATAAGTAAATAACTACATCTATGCGTATGGTAAAAGACTTGTGATAAATGTAGAAGAGATAATACGACTTACAATCTAAATAATCGTGAGATGAGAAAGGTGAAAATTGAGATTTTGAGGGAAAATATTTAATTAAAAAAAAACTATATGAAGATTTTTAATGAAATTTGATAACTGAGTTGTGGAGATTAAAATATGTTTCATCCCTGTGTTAACAATTAGAGTAATGATAAAGTAGAAAAAAAAAATTATAGTTAAAAATGAATTGGAATGATGATTAGGATTCTGACTAAACAACAAAATTATTTCTCTATCTTCACGCTTCATTAATTGTTTTTTTCTCATTTTCTTATCAATTAATTTTTAATTATATATTTATTATAACTAATTTATATATTTTTGTAAATAAGTAATCACAGGGAAGTGAATAAATTAAATTAATAAAATATAAGAATATATAAAAAAAAAATTAAATATAAATTATGTTGTTTGATTATATAATAAATAAAGTGATACATTTTTTACAACATTTAAAATATATTTTTTTGATATTGATTTTTTTTAATTATATTATGTAATTTATTTATCTAATATAATTAATTAATGAGTGAATTTTGTTATTAAGCTATAACATAATTAATTATTTTTTATTTTAATTTGATTTTTATAAATGAATGAGTTAATTTGAAGTGGATAGTAAAAATCTTTAAAGAGTATTGACAAATTCGAAAATAAGACGTGAATATCTCTAACCTCCTTGAGAGATTATGAGTTCGAGTCTTTTAGACGCCAAATTCTATGCATTTGCGGGTTATATGTTTAACATAACCCTCATTTAAAAACATTATTTTATTTTTATTTTGATTATTTTAAACTAAAATATTAAATAATTTAATAATAATAAAGAAATTGTTAACTTTAGGGCGACAATTACAATAAAAATTTATTATAGAAAACTTGCTCTGCAACTTATTTGTAGGGTGACATTTATGAATGCACCATTCAATGCAAATCTTTATTTCCACAATTATTATTATAACCATTAATGTATCAAATTAATATATTTTGATAAATGAATATTAATTGTAAAAATATGTATCTCAATTATATATATTTTGATTCAATAATGTTAATTTATTTTGAACAAATATATTATTTATTTAATTATTTAAAATAATTATTTATTAAAATTTAAAAAATAAAAATAATTTATTATTATTTTGTATCTATTTTATCTGTTTATATTTAAAAAAAATGATCAAATAAATAAATATAAAAAATAAAATCAAACTAAATTAAGTAAAAATAATTGATTAAAAAATTATCAACAAATTAAATATGAAATGAAGTTTTTTCTTTTTCAATCAATTTTTTTCTACCAAATATCAAATAATCAATGTCATTGTTATTATTGTAATTCTAAAAAAAACAATCAAAATAGTTAATCTACTTGCATTTTTTCTATTCAAATTATTCCATTTAGGTTAATTTTTACTCAAATTGGCCTGGATGGTTAGGATGATATTTGTGTCTACCACAAATATACTTGTTTATTATTTTTATTTTATATCTCAAATACTAATTAAACTTATTTATTTTCAACTAGCAAAAAAGAAAGGTAAAAAATTAAAGTAACTGAAATTAGTATATTAAAAGATCAATTTGTCAAAATAAGTAAATAACAGTAAATATTTATATTTTTTTTCTTCTTGACCAAATCAGTATCCTCCATTAGTAGATTTATTTGATGTGGTTCCATATCAAATTAAGAGTTATTAAGGAAAAATTTAGTTCATACAACAATATGACCCGATAATACGTCTACCAAAAATTGTCTCAATTTTTATTTTGATTTATTTTTACTATTATCTCCGTCTAGTTCGATTTTGAAGAATCCCGCGGGGCACCGTTATATCATATTTAAAAAAAATAATAATAAAATTATATATACTGAATTTTTAATTGAAAATTTAAATTATTATAAAAATTAAACTTAAAACTTTTATAAAATATGAAAAACAATTATATTGGTGATATTATATATTTAGTTGTGTTTATTAGTGTTTAGAGTATAATCAAAGTGAGATCGAAGGAGAGTCGAGGCAGGAGACACAAATACCATCTTGATCCACTACTGGTAAAATCAGAAAAAAAAATCGTCAATATCAAACCATTCGGATTAAAAACCTGGACGAAAAATAAATGTATCATTTTCATATATTACATAAAAATATAATTTTATATTTTAATAAAATGAGTTATTTCTAAAGAAGAAGATAATTTTATCATAATTTATTTTTAAATAATATAATCGGTAACCACAAAAATATTAGTAAAAAAAATACAAAATTAAAATCGGACGAATTCAATCATTACGTAATAACTAGATTAAAGATGATTTTAAATCATAAAGTTAATTTTTAATATAAAAAAATTCCATTAAATAAACTCCAAAGTTTATAAAATTACGTGAACTAAACCCTGTGTAGTGATTTCAATTAAGGATTAATTTAATACTTTCAAAAGATTAGAGGAGCTAAATATATATAAAGTTAACTTTAACGGACTATTTTATATATATCTGTCTGTGAAACCTGATTAGGTCTGACACAGTACAGAAAACCGTGCCAACTGTATGATCTCTTTGCTAGCCGTTACTTATGAAATTCGCGGGTAAACTGACCTTTAAAACCCATTGGTTCATTTAAATTACAGTTGAATAGGGAAAATGTCAGAAACGGTATTTAAGAAATTTATATATCTAATTAAATAAATAAAAAATTGCACTATAATTTTGACCTAATCTAAAATCAATTTGTATGCAAAATAAATTAAAAAATTCACATTACAATATTCATCATGGAACAATAATTTTTTTTTTTAAAAATAAATTAAAAAACTTTATAACAATTTTTTAATAAAATAATAATTAAGATAAAATATAAGTTTTAAAATAAACTATATAAGTGATGGGTTTTTTTTTTTTTTTTAAAGAAAGGGTCACCACTTCAACCCCATTATTTTCAGTGAAAATCTAAGTTGCTGGCCACTATAGCTACATACACATAGAATGGTTTTTATCGAAAATTTTATAAATAAACAACAGAGTATATCTTAAACCGACATACAAAAAGTCAAGAACCCTCATTGTGTCACACAAGTTTGTCAACAAACTAGAAAATAAAATAAAGTTGGTTTTAGAAAGTAAACAGGCTGCATATTTGAACTATCTCTTTAAATATTACAGCCACTAGCAGTTGGTGTTCAAGCTAAGCATAAGAAAAGCACGATCTTCAAAACCGGATATTTTTCATGGTACTTGCTTTCGAACCAAAATTTGGAGGGGGAAAGAGAAGCTCTGCCTCCGGGAATGCATTGTTGAATTGCACATCCAGTAGTATATCTTGATCATCAGAAGTTTCATATTTCATTTGGGAAGACTCGGGCATTTGAGAGCTATCATCAATTTTGAAAGAGCCGAGCATTTCAGAGCTATCATCAATTTGGAAAGAGCCGAACATTTGATCAGAGCTATCATCAATTTGGAAAGAGCCGAGCATTTGATTAGAGCTATCATCAATTTGGAAAGAGCCGAGCATTTGATTAGAGCTATCATCAATTTGGAAAGAGCCGAGCATTTGATTAGAGCTATCATCAATTTGGAAAGAGCCGAGCATTTGATTAGAGCTATCATCAAGTGGCGAAGCTATAAGGAGTTTACTTTCACTTAAGACACCCTCCTTTGGCTGGTCTTTCTTCATCAATCCTGAAACACAATGTTTATTAGTGAATACGGAAAATAAATAGTTCGATCCCACTAAGAATTCGGGAAAAATAATCTATAACTATTTTTATTGAAGCTTTAGACCTAATGCTCTGTTTTATTATAGTTTCATCAGATTTAGTTGATGATAAATAAATTAACCTATATTACCTATTTATAAAATAACTAAACTATCTCTAGTAATCCTAATCCTAACGTTTAAATAACTGATTTTATAATAATTGTTTATCAGAGTTTGAAGAACTGTCACGAGTTAAAACAAAGATTAAGAAACATGAAAAAAAAATCCAATTGTCACATTCCCCGTGGTAGATCAACGAATGTTCAATTCTCCACGCGAAGGTTGAGAATTAAAGAACTTCATTATCAATAGGGTAATGTTTTCATATTGTCTATAATGTTAGTTCTAACAATTATTCTATTTAATTAATTATATTAACATGATTATCAATTAAGCATATTTAATCTAAGTAAAAGTTACCTGAATGTTGAGATGGATTATCCTCTGTTTTCCAAGTAATATTGTCAATCTTTTCCTTTGGAACTTCAGAAGAATCCACAACATATCTACCTTTACCTTTTACACCCTACAATCGTCGTACAACAACATTTCATTAAAAAAAATCATTCAAAATATCGTGATCAAAATTTTTCAATAAACATTTCAAACCTTCAATGTGATATATTGTTCAAACCATTTTGATTTTAGCAAATCCGATAAAGCAAGCTTCTTCAGATGCCTACAATCCTCAACTGATACACCTTCCATAGAATTATCAAGAATACCTTCCCCAAGCAACATCTTGAATGACCGTATGCTCTCCTCAAATTGATTGCTTGTAAACATGCTCTGAAGGCTGTAACAACATCAAAAGAAATGAGCAAGCGAATTGGGATTCGAAAAAAATAAATAAATAACCTGTTTGGAAGACTTGTGGTGTCCGGAGATGGTAGCTGGTTAAGCAAGTGTTGCTGTTCTTCATGCGACAGGTTATGCATGAACACATCAAAGTTAACGATATCCTGCACCAAATGAGGTTAAACTAATTGCTAAAACAAAGATTCAACATTACAGAAGAATTTGGATTACTTACATTAAGATCCACATGAAGAAGCTGTAAATTGGGATTTTCATGGATCTTTGGTGTCTCATTTTGAACCTTATCCTTGCAACTAATGTATTATAGAAGCAGATTAAAACAATGTAACAAAACCAATGAGCAAAAAGAAAACATATACAATCAAACCAAATGGGAAGAGATTACTACCGCTTTGAAAGAGCCAGTTTTTTTTCAACTGAAACGGAACTTGCTTCTGATTCCTCATCCTTGGATACTGAACTCGGATTTTGAATGAGCATACTTCCATGTCCCATCTCAACAGACACATTCTCGAAAAACAGATCTTCTTCAGAGAATTGTTTAGATTGTCTTTGTTCATGTAAAATGGTACAAAGATCTCTAGTAAGCATCTCCACTGAAGAAGATACATTAGGCTTTCCAACACAAGTCCTCTTCTTTGTCTCCCATGCAACGGTTCGAGCTAGATCTGTAATGAGCATAATATGAACTCACGGTCGGTTATGGATAACAAAAGAATAATATTCAATCAAACTCAACCTTTTAAATCAGTTGGATCTCCAACATTAAACTTTTCAAAGATCTCAGAGAAGGGTTTGGATTTAGCAGAGCTAATACTTGATCTATTGGTATCATCAAAAGGTCTCTTTTGTTGGGAATCAAAGTTGATTTCATTGTCGATTAACTTTCTTTTTGGAACATACTTCACTTCTTTGGTCTTAAGAGATACAGTCTTTACTCTTCCTGATCCACTGTCATCAAACACATCAGTAATTTCAGCTCGAGCGTGTAAAGGGGTATAATTTTCTAGTGTTCCTTTCGTCCTCCATCGCGATCCACATGCATTGCATAGTATTGGCTTTTCGGGTGGTCCATTTCGCCAAAGCGGAGTGCCTATATCGATTTTCAACCAAGGAATTACAATATCAGAAACTTGAATTCCACAAGCAAATGCAAATGCAAATCCAAATCCATCAATATGGGTATATCATAAAACAGATAGAAAGAAAACTAAAAAAAAAAAACAGAAACCCTTTTCAAGAATCAAGATGCATGACCCTTATGAATGTTTTCCATCTTAAAAATCACAGTTAATAACATTCAACAGGTTCACAGCAACCCTTTTCAATGAACCATTGTTCAACGAAGGACTCACTTGTGACACCACAGTGACAGCAAGGTCCATGCTTTCCCATCTCCTTAAAATTGTTTCAGAATTCACAAACGCAGTACAAACGAAAGGGGAGAAAGGAGAAGCTGAACTAATTTCTTCAGGAAAACTTGTTCTTAATAAGAAAAAAGTTGAAGAAAAAGAAGAGTGTTGTATTGAATCCGTATATGGTCTATCTTCTCTTCGAGTAAACAGAGAACAGTTCTCTGCAGGGTGAAGAGAGAAGAGAGAAGAGAATAGGAAAAACCGAGGAAGAGGAAGAAGAAGAAGAAGACCCGGAAGATATTTAGAGCTTAAAATTCCAAGAAAACCCAGTGGAAATGGACAAAATCAAGCTGAAATGAAAGGGGGGGTTGAGATGGGTTCTCTCTAGAATCAAGTGAGAAGAACACAGGAGGAATCTGTCTAATAAATGGTTTGGCAAAGGAAGGTGAAATGGAGGAAGGGGGGTTTGAGATTTCTGTGTAGACCTTTTTTGTTGTAAGGTGAAGTAAATGCTTCTGCTTTCTCTGCTTTATTTTTTTTATGTTATTGAAATCTTGCTCTTCCTTTTTCTTTGTGCACTTTTAAAAAATTAAATGAAAAATTTTAGGATGAATTTTATTTTTTAATTAGATGAAGTCAATTTTATATTCTTTCACTTTTATTTATAATAATAATAATAATAATAATAATAATAATAATGTAATTACAAGAAATTTCACCTATAATAACCTTTATAAGATTTTTTTTTAAGTATAATTCTTCTTCTAATCATTAATCAATTTGAGCACAAGATATAAATATATATTTATATTTTTGAATTAAGATGAATACGTATTTGAATTAAGATGAACACGTATGAGTTATGACACACAAACACTTTCGATAGAAATCGAACCCGTGATATTTTGATCTCTTAAATTATTATTTTTTTGGTTAAAGTGAACCGAATTTATGAGTTTTTTTGTTATTATTTTGTATCTAAACTTTAGGGTTTTATTATTAGTTTTTTTGGATGATGTTCTCGTTGGCTTTGGATTATTTTATTTATTTGGTATTGACGGTATGAAATTCTCGATCAATATGACATTTGGTTGGGTATAAACGACGATGTGAAATTCTCGATCAATGTGACTTTTTGTTGGGTATGAATGATATATAATTCTCAATCAATAAGACATGAATATTTTGGCTAGAGTGTAAACACATTTCTTCTTCTATAAGATTGATTTTGAACTTGTTTCTTATATGCTTCTCTAAAATTAGGTTGAAGTCTCTAGCTGAACATGAGATTATATTGTTTTAATTTTATTTGGAAATATTTTGTTATTTATTTTTTATTTGAGTGTATTTGCTTAATTTTTTCTTATGATAAGAACCATTCTTAAAAAGTACAATTTTTTTTATTTTATAGACAAAATTTAGATTGAGTTTTGTATTGTGATAAGTATTATTATTGAGTTTTATATTTTAATAATATTAATGATACTTATCTATTTTGTATACAGTTATATTTTATTTTAGAATTAATTTTTTATTTTAATAAGTTAGGTAGTAATTTTAAATATTATAAAATAGTTTAAGGGCTAAAGTGATATTTATATATATAATTTTACACCTTTTTGTTTTGCTAATAAAGTTTTTTCTCTATATATATATATTTTTTTTTTATAGATAGTTGTTTTCAAATATAATTGTTTTTTTTTTTTAAATTATATGCTCATAACTAAAGTTTTTGAAATAAGTCCTATTATTATTTATTTAATAATGACCATTGACTTTTTCTATGATTTTAAGAATATTCATGGGTTGGGTTGAAATATCTATTTTGAAACTTAATCACATTATATTTCAATAATAAACTATATTGCGTAAATTATTTTTAAAAAATATATTGAATTACATTTACAAAATCTAATTGTTAATATTTTCTTCACCTTTTTTTTCTTCTTCTCATCTATCTCTTCTCTTCAAGTGCTTGTCAATATCACTAGAACAAACTATTTGCTCATATTTCAACACTTACACTATTAGACATTTAATTTATGTGGTGTAAGAATCGGTCCAATGATGTCGATTTATATGAAGATGATCGTGATGGTTCTATGGAACCTTTTCCATTTGACATCCATAAAAAATACAATGTAAAATAAGAACAAATGATAGATTATAGTTCAAATCAAATCAAATCAAATTTTAAGTAGAATTTGAAAAGGATGCAATGTATTACAAATCAAAATTCAAGTCCCATTTTGATGTTTTGACTTTTTTCATTAGATATTCTTTTAAAGTTTTGTTTTTGTTTTCACTATATCTTTTTGTTATTTTGATTTAAATATAATTATAAACTTTTTAATAAAATAAAGTGTTTAAGGTAATTATATAAGACTTTGAATTAAAATATATATATAATACGGTAAAACTCTTTTTTTTAGGTCTATTCAATATGATACAAATGATGGTAACTATATGAGTATCTAAAGTGTTACCAAATACACTCGAAATACAACGAGATTAACCATTTGTGACTAATAATGAAATTCTAAACAAATGTTTACCAACGAACAAACATAACATAAAATATAGCGTTAACGAACTCGAATACCCTAAATAAAATGAATGAGTTTATCGAACGTCTCCACTGGTTTTTTAGAAAGACGTCACATATCGTCATAATAATAACGTTGTGAAGTAAACACATCGATCGATTGCGATCGCAAAACATCATACGATTTCTTTCCAACCAAATGGTTCACCAGAAGATAACCGGGATAAGAACACATTGACTAAATCCAGCCGAGCTCGTGATTTTATTCAAAGATTTCAACAACCGATGATAAACTTAGGCATCACATATTCAATGTCAATTATGTTCCAAAGTCATCACATCATCTTCCTTGCAATGTAAAAACAAGTGAAGTGTAAAAATGGTAAAAATCTTTTATCATTATTATTATTTAAAACTCATTAGATAAGTAATTCAAAAAAAAATAAGAAATCAAATGCTATGATTTTGATCGCCAATAAAAACTTTTTAAATTAAAATGAAAGACTATAAATAAGTTAATTTTTTAAATTAAAAAATAAAAATTAGTCATATAAAAATACGATTCATTCTTATCCCTTTCCAATTTCTCCAGGTCACCAAGAACCAATTAACAATAGTAAATGGTTTACATTTATTTTTTCACCGTGTGTTATTTTTGTTTTTGTTGGAGAATATAAAATAGCTCCTAAACTTATAGTTCTTGACAAAAACAAGCCCCTAAATTTATAGTTCTTGACAAAAACAATTATTATTTTTTTAAAACGATTTAATCATATTTCATTAAGAAGCAAAAAAATTGGGAAGATCAATAATCAAATAAACTAACCAGTCATTTTAAGTCCCATTAATTAGTACATATTAGATCAAATAAGCTCAGGCCTATTACTTGTCTACTATAAATCTCTTACAAAAAATACCCACTTATTCTACATTGGTTTTGAAAAACAATAAATTCTTATGCTATCTCTAACCCTTAATTTCATTTTCATGCTTAAAAGTAGTAAATTTTACGTGTAACAATAATTTATCTCTAATCTAAAAACTCATTTTCAAATTAAAAAAAATATCTTTAGAATATTTTTTTTTTTACCAACTTTTTAATATTTTCAATACTATCTACATATTTATAAATTTTACAAATTAAACCCAAATAATTTTTTTTCTATTTAATTAAAAATATTGAAATCGACTATTTTAATCTTGAAATCTTTATCAATTAATATAGTCTAAAATGTCTTTTATTTTTAATTTGTAGTCTATAATGTTATTTTCTTACTTTGTATTTTATTTTAATGTATTTTTTTTTAATTTTGTTAATTATTATAAATTTAAGATACATACAAAAATATATAAGAAAAAAATAAGTAAATATATATTTTAAAATTTTAATTTACAAACAAAAATTATTTTCTCTGTTTATTATATATATTTATTATAATATTTAATTATTTCATGTTTCATATCAATTTGGATCTTCATAGCTAGGTTAAGAGTAATTTTTTTTTTAAAATTTTTTGACATCCATTTCTATTCAAATTTCTTTAAGATGAAATGGGTCATTTTTAGGGATTAACTTTATATATATAGTTTTAAAAATGATATATATAGTTTTAAAAATAAAAAATATATATCTTAGTATATTAATATATAAATATATAATTTTAATAATTTTAAAGGGTTATATATATTTTTAATTTAATTAATATTAAAATATTTTAATAATAAATTTTTTAAGAGAGAATAATAGCTTAAAGTTTGTATTTTAATTAAAATATTAAATAGTTTAATAATAATAAATTGAAATAAGATAAATTGTTAAGTGTTTTTTTATAGTGCCATTTAAAATATAAAATTGAAAAAAATATAATTTGTTCTAAGTTGAATTTGTAAGATGGCACTTACAATGTCAAATAATTTGTTATACTATCTTCTGAAAGGAGGAAAAAAAATCTCATTTTATTATTACTATTTTTTAATATATATAATTTAAAATAAATGATATAAAATTTATATCCAACTGAAATAATTTATGTGCAAATTATATTATTTTTAATCGGTTAAAATTAAATAATATTTCATAACTTTAAAATTGACATTGAAATTAAAATTGGTTAGAATCAAATTCTTAATTCTTAAGTTGGGTACACTTTTAATGTTAAGAATTAGAATTTCAATTAGAATTTTAATATCAGTTATACTCTTTTATTAAGAATTTTAATTTCAAATTTATTATATATATTTTTAAACAAAATAACTTATTATATTAGCATTTCAAATACGATTAAAATTTTGTATTCATATATTTTTTTTTTTACTTTAGAAGGTTAAAATATTACACTTATTACTTTTTTCTTAATTTAGTAAGTTAACATTTTAAATATATATATATATATATATAATTTATATATATTAATTTAAAAGTTAATAGGTTAAACTTATATTTTTTTTTCTTAATTTAAGAAGTTAAGATGTCGAATAATATATTTATTTTTTAAAGTTATGAAGTTAACATGTTAAACCGATATTTTTTTTATTAAAAATTAAAACATAAAAATCTTTTAACATTTTAATTATTTTATTTAGTTATGTCAAATTAATATTTTAATAAAATAGATAATATATATTAAAATTATTTTATTATATATTTTTTTCAATCATAAAAATTGAGATTAAATTATAATACTGTTGAAGTTTTCTTAAATATAAAATTGTAATTTTAATTTTAATTTCAATCATAATTCTAATTTTAATTCTATCAATCCAAACATATCCTTGTCCTTTTAAATACTCATGAGTTACATATCAAATATTCAATAGTTGTTTTTATGGTTTAATATATTCTAATTACATTACTTTTTTTAAACTATTGTATGTATTTACATGATTATTTTTTAACTTTATGAATAATGTATATTTTATTATTAATCACAATTATATCTTTGATTTAATATCTTCATATTTTGTTGCGCGTCAATAATGATTTAATAAGATATCATATCAAACTAGACTACGTACCCCGTAAGATTTTGCATAGTTTATTATTAAAATGTTCAACTATTTTTTCTTTTACATTTTTTCTTGGTTAAATTTATTTAAATATTTTTTATAAAATAACTAAAAGATAGTAATTCCCTTTTAAAACGAACAATAGTGAAGAGAAACTATTTGAACTAGTTATATTTCAAAACACTATCAAACTTAAAACATTCAAACAAATCATTTTATTTTGATAATTTTAAAATATAATTATAACAAAAGGACACCAATTTGTTTTTTAATGTATGAAACTAGTATGTCAATGTCCCCACTGATATTGACATGACATTCATATTTTTATATATTTTTAATTTAATTTATTATTTATTTATTTAATTTAAAAAAAGACAAAATATACATTAATATAACCGTTTCATTTAAAAATTTTCATTTATCATTTTTATCCATCTTAATTTTTTTCAAACTCATCCCAACTTCAAATCATGAGTCCGTCCCTAAATTCAAGAAGTGAAAATCGAACTTATGATGTCACATTTTTTTTTTATATGTTAATTTTTTTTTATTTGAAAGATATGGTGATAATAACAATGTAGGGGAGATGATATCAGAGGAATCTTATAATAATTTGATTTTACTATAGTTTTGTGCTCAGTTTGTTTTATGGAATCAAATTTTCCTTGTGAATGGACAATGGACAAATATGCAAGTCCTTTTCTCCACCATGTGTCTCTAATTTTCTAAAGATTACTCACTCGTTTTAGATAATTCAATTGTAACGGATCCAAGTTTAATTTATTATTATTTTGCAAAAATTTATAATATTTTATTCGTTTTTGTGTATACTCGCCCGAGTTCCGGCAATTCAAAACAGGGTTGATGACGATGAGGAATAAGTAAAGGTAAAACTCATTTAAGTGTGATGGTGAATTGAAATATCAAAGCCTACCCAAAACTCAGCAAATATTACTAAAACTCTTTATAACTAGACAAAAACAATTTCTATTCACCACCTCTTCTAGTCTAGCGGCAATAAGAGGTGTATATCCCTAACTTTTTTGAGAGGTCTTGGGGTCTCGAGATTAAAGTTTTATATTTGTTGCAAATCGTCAAAGATTGCGAGTCACCATCATTTTTTGAAACAACGATAAAAGGATACAAAATTGTTTTAAAAGACGAGGGCACATTAGTAATTTATCTTTCGAAAGGTATACTTATTGAAAACAATTCAATCTATATCAAGTGGCTGCCATCAACTATGCAAAATCACACCTCTTATGTTTCAACTTAAAAAAGAAGGTCATGAAGGAGGCAATCAAGATTTTTTTTTCTACATTCAATCAAATGGGCAAAAGGGAACACAACCCTTTTCCTAAACTAAGCCGCTGCAATGTCTAAAAGTAATCCCATCATGATTCCAACTAATGCAACCATGATTGCATAAGCAAGAAAGAAACCCGAGGAATCAACCCCTTTTTGATTCTTTTGTCTCTTCAACATATCCTGTATCAACACGCCATGATTAATAACGATCAAATCTTTATAAGAAAAAGGAGAAAGTAGAAATGTTTGCGTATATGAACTCACATTATCGCTACCGGATTGTGTCCTTGGTAATTCATTTTCGGAACTTCCAAAATTTTCTCGAGGAGATAGATAGAAAACCTTGAGTTTAAACTCCTCTATTTTTCTTCCACTTTCCTTGGAAAACTACATATAAATAAAATTGAGGGTACTTTTTCTTTTTAAAGCAAAAAATTGCAAGTAAACGAAGATTCATTAGTACCGTATCGGATGGAAGCTCTTCAACTTCGCTATGTTGCTCGACTTTCGTGGTTTGTAGTAAAAACTTGTCATTACATTGCATATTTGGAGGATACTCTACTTGTGCTTGAAGAGTCACTAAAATAAAACCATTGAAATTACAACTATATATATTAATCTAACATAACTACATACTATATAAAATAATAGTTTCACCTCTTATTACGCAAGAATCTCGCGGTTGTACAATACCCGTGTTTGGTCGTACAAAATATTTCTTCGGTGAAGTAGTTTTGACCTAATTTAAATTCAACATTAGAACAAAAAAATACATATAATTTTCTAAAATGAATATATATATATAGATAGTACAATGTTATAACCTTAAACGCGACATAATTCTCGGTGTTGTTGGCTATCTTAAGATCGCAATAGGTTTGTTTCTCTAATTCAACTGTCACACAATAACAACACACACACAAATTTCTTAATTGAGTATAGAAGTATAGTTCCAAACTAGTCATGTATTAACTCTATATAAATATAAATTTAAATTGAGTGTATACAAGATAAGAAATAAAGACAAGTGCATACATAGGAACCTGAGCTCTTCTGGGTGAACAGAGATCAATTTGTTACTACCACCACCAGCGCTCATGGTTTAACGCTAATAAAACCGAGACCTACGACTTTGTTTGGAAACACTTGGAACTGGATTGTAATCGTTAAATTTATCGATTTTAACGCCCGTGGTACATGCATGCATACATTGAAAGTCGAGATGTTTAATTACAATTGTGCATGGACGAGATTAGATCCAAAATAATAATAATAATAATGTTAGAATTGGAACTATAGGAAAAAACAGAGTATGAAAAAGTAAAGAGAGTTCACGGATATTAAGGATCGATCAAAGACAAAATAGAGGAGGAGGAGGAGGCATCATTGAGACTTATATAAGCTAACACGTGGTGATATCTGAAATTTATTTAAATCTCACCTTGTGCATCTGTCATCTCTTTCCAGACTAATTTTAGATTCCATTATATAATCTTGTAACAATTTCAAAAATTCAAATAACATTGTTTTTTTTTTTTTTTTTTTTTTTTTTTTTAAATAACTAAATCATACTAACTCTAGGCTTTCAGTTATTTAAATAACTTAATTTAAGCAAATAATATTTTATTCTCACCTTCATGCATCACATCATTTAATAAAATAATCAAAATATTAAAAAAAATAATTAATTATTATATATTACTATCCTTTAAATTTTTTTAACAAAAAAAAATATATTTATCTTATTACCAATTGTCAGTATCTCTCTCTAGGTTTTCTTATAAATATAATATTAATATATAATTAAAATTACTTACTAAATTAAATAAAAATAAAATTTATTATTAGGTAAATCAAACTTATTGTAAAACTTGTTAAATAAAACATATACTTTATTAAGCAAAACATTATATAAACATCTACATAAAATATATTATATAAAAATTAAAATATTATGCATTATAAGAAGAGTGAAAGCCAAACTTATTACAAAACTTATTACAATAAGCTTTACATTATAACGCAAAAAATGACAATTTTAAAGATAGTTTTTGAACTCAATAATCATGTTTTATAACTTATTTTTCTCTCGAGTCACGAGTGAGACATGTAACAAAAATGATAGTCTTCACTAAGGATGACAATGGGGTGGATTGAGGGCGGGAAATGCAATTTATCATCATCGCCCTATTCTACTTTGGAGATTTGTTTTAATATCATCCCGTTGGGTTTTGCGGAATCTCCGCGGAGCACCGTTATACCGTATTTTTTATAAAAAATCATACAATATATGAACGAATATTTTATTATTATATATTATAATATATTAAAAATTTATATAAATATAAAAAATAAACTTAAAATTCTTATAAAATATGAATAATAACTAAATATATTGGTAATATTATTTATTTAATTATATTTACTATTGTTCGGGACAGAATTGAGATGAGATCAGAGTGAGGTACACAAATATCATCATTGCCCTATCCCCGTTCAGTTTTGGGAAAAAACCGCCCCTAACAGGGCAATTCAAACCGAAAAGCGCGAAACGAATTATAAATAACATCCCTAGGCTTGACTAAAGTACATTTAAAATTGTCGATTTAAACTAGCTTTCATTTTTTATAATTGTCGCCTAATTTACTCTTCGAGAAATTAGGAAAGAATATATATTTAAGTGTTTTCAAACGCGTTTTAGACATTTTGTTCTCGTTACTATGCTTAGTTACTAAAATGCACAAACGCTATGTCTCAAATGTCCATGTCATCTCCAACCCAAAAACCCATTTTCAAACTCAAAATTCAAAAATGTTATATTAAATTGTAATTCATCTCCAACCCAAAAACTCATTCTCAAACTCAATTATACTAACATTTTACTTTTTCAATAATATCTATATATTTATCTAACATTACAAATTAAACCTCGTAACCTTATAATAACTTATTAACTTTTAAATTCTCATTCAATTATAGAAAATTTTAATAAAATTAATTATAAATCAATAATTTATATAAAAAAAATAAACATTATAAAATAAATACAAATTACATTACACAAGCAAAAAAATGTGTTTTATTTTTTAAAATTGTTTTTATTATTTTTTAGTTTTTTTTATAAATATTATTAATTATTATAAATTTATGATACGTAAAAAATATTAATATAAAATATATATGATAAAAAAAATTAAAATATAAATAAATTATATAAACAAATTAAATAAAAATAGATTATATAAATAAATTAAATTATATAAATAAATTAAAATAATAAATTATATAAATAAGTTAATATACATCATTTAAGTATAAGATTGATCGATTTGTACAAATAAAAAACTTTTTAATATAAAGAATAGTGTAAACGCAAATTTGAATATTAAGGAGAGAGAATTTAATGAAATACTCCTAATGGTTAATAGGTTTGCGTTTGGTTTGGTGTTGGGTTGGAGAAGAAAATGTGTTTTGGTTTACGTTTGATGTTGGGTTGGAGAAGGCCTAATGATATACTGTAAACTTTTTTACATTTAAAAAAAAAAAAAAATTACCCATTATTTATTTATTTCCCTAAAGCACATGCATATAAAGGCGAATGTAAACATAAACACCTTGTTTAGTTTTTATAACAATCTCCTCTAAAGCACACATATTCGTTCTTTAGCGAAATCTCGTTCAATATATAATGTCAAACAGTCGGCAAAAAATCATCCTTCATTTTATTACGAAGTTCCGTTTTCACCTCTTTCATGGTTGAAAATATTCGCTCAGTTGTAGCTAGCGGTAAAAACATGTAATATTAAAATAAAATAAATCAATTTAGTCAACATAATATAAATTTTTGATCGCATACTCTCGGTTAATTATTGACACAACTAAACAAATGTAGAAATCTTCAAATTCTGCATCATATCAAGATTGTAATGTACCAATTCATATTTCAATACAATAATGTCTTGATTTGTAAAATCTTCAGGGTAAAATTTCATTATAAACTTACAAATATTATCATTATTAAACGAGTCTAATGTTTTTTGGGGTTTAAAGATGTACTAAGAGATGGATTTTTTATTGTAGAGACTATATGTGTAGGTGGAGAATTTTTATTAGTTTGACGATCTCTTTTTAAAAAATGAAGATATCAACGTCTTTCTTTTCTTTGCATCAGATTGATATTATATTTTTTATATACACAAACATAATTTTCAAGATTGTATATATTTTCAAAATTCAATATTTTATCGAACAATTAAATGTAAAATTGAAAAAAAAACATAAAAAAATTCTCATGTAAACATTTAGTTGAAAAGTTACATTACATTAATAAAAAAAATAAAAGAAAAAAAATTAAGTAATTTTAACCTGATAAATTTTCAAAATTTTACTTTATCAAACCTACATAAATTAGTTATAAATATTATATACATAATTAAATTAATAATTATACTAAGAACATGAGAATTAAAAGAAATAAATTAAAAAGAAATTAATTATACTCTTTGGGAATTAAAAAAATAAACACAAGAATTTTTATAAAATAATTAGAAAATAGAGAATTAATGGAATAAATTATAAGGTAGGTGTTCTTTTTAAACAATTTATGAAAAAAATCAATAAAAAAATTTATGAAGGAATTAAGGTATATATACATAATATACTTGGAAAAAGTTAAATATTTTTAATTTAATTTAATTTTATATATAATATAATATATATTTGTTTTCAATGTCAAAAATAAAATTATAAATGAAGGTGTTTTTTCTTTCTTTCAGGGTGGTCTTAAGCCCATAGCCCTATACTAAATTCGTCCATGTGAGTAGTGAAGTTTGAAAATTTGTACCTAGGGGTGTAAACGAGTAGAGTCGAGCTCGAACTAGTCCTGGCTCGTGTTCGGCTCGACTCGTTTTTTATTGGTTCGGCTCGAGCTCGATCGAGCTTTCAATATTAAGCTCGAACTCAGCTCGATCATATAACCATAGACTCGATTTCGGTTCCAAATGCTTGAAATGCTTGAATTTAAATATATTTATAAATTAATTTCTTATATTAAAAAAAGATAATGAAAGTCGAGAGTCCATTTATCGGACCGTACAACCTTTCGCATATTTTTTTATATTTTATACCCCGTAACTCTTCCTCGGTTAGGACTTAGTTTACGTAAGAATGAACGTTTTGGTTTGCGTAAGAATACACGTAGAATAATTAAGAGAATTATTAATGTTCAAGCAAGTTTAAGAAGAATATTTTTCAAAGCGTGTATTGTATTTTAGATAAACTTAAAAACATAGTGGACTATGTTTATTTTAAAAAATAAAACATTTTATAGTGAAATAAAAATAATTTTATATATTATAAAATTAAATATATTGAGATTGCATATATTAAATAATATTGTAGTATAATTATATTTTGATTTGATTTTCAAAATTATGTTACTATAATTAAATTAATATTAATTTTATTTATTTTTTTATTATTTATTTTCTTATAACTTATAAGTATTATATAATATAATTTTTAATTTATAAATATTATTTTAGTATATCTTGATAAATCCTTTATAGTAAAATAAAAATAGTTATATATTTATAAAATATATTAGATTGAGATTGCATATATTAAATACAATTATATTTTGATTTAATTTTTAAAAATTATGTTTATGTAATTAAATTAATATTAAATCTATTTAAATATTATATAACATATATTTTTAAATTTATAAGTATATTTTGAGGAGACCGCTAAGCAATAAATTCATAGATAATCTTATAGGTAAGTTACAAATTTTGATTAAAAATAAAATATAATAAATAAAAGTTATATGATTAGGCTCGAAAAAACTCGACGAGTCATCAAACAAGTCTTACCTAAGCTCGAATTCGGCTCGAATCTTAAACGAGCTGACTCGAACTTGACTCGAATTCGATTTTGACCGAACTCGAATCGAACTTTGACCGAGTCACTCACGAGCGGCTCGGCTCATTTACACCCCTAATTGTACCTATAAAAAGTAAAACGTTAGTTTAAAAATAAAATAAAATCCAAACATACTCTTATTCAAAATTATTTTATTTTTTTCTATTAGAAATTATATATTTTTGAAATGATCACATTAGTTCTGATCATTTCCTTTTTTATGTTCTGAAAACCATTAAAAAACGATCGGTCTCTTTTAAAAAAATGGGTCATTGTCCGGAGAAGAATGGGTCTAGAATGTCTAATTAATTGCACATGGGCCTGTTTGACTAGTTGTTTTGGGTGGGCCTTATTGGATGTGTTGTTATTTTGAAGATTATAAAAGGTCCAGTGGTCTTACCCGTTCTAGATTTTGACTTTAAAATCCGGTTTGACACTACGGTTCAACCAGAATTTTGATCCGGAAATATCAGGTTCAAAACCTATAACACAAAATCATAACTTATTTATCAAAATAATATATTAAAATTAAAATAAATTAAAATGCATTACAAGTTAAACTTATTAAAATAAAATATATATTTTATTTGTCTTTATCTTTCTTAATACTTCTATTGAAATACATTTTATTGTAATTTTTATTTAATATATAACATTTAAATCATAAACTTTTTATTTAATATATAATATTTTTTCCCTTGTGAATATCATAGTTCACTTCACTATAAAAGTATTTTTTTTTTCTTTTCAATTTAAATTTCAAACATTACAAAAATACAACTCATTCTTCTTGGTGTAATCATTTCAATATAGCTAATAGCCCCTAAGGTATTGTTTGGATACAACCTAATAAAAGATCAAAGAAATACATATTTTACGATTTATAAAACAACAACTAATAGAACAAATTTTATTACATTCAAACACGATTCTCACCGTCAAATCAATGATTTTATTTTTCACGTGTCAAAATCTTACATTTATTGACACGTGTTCTTTCAATCTCAATTAACTAACCCCATAAATTTATATCATATGTTCAAATTAATCCTCAAACTTCCAAACAAATAAATTAATCCCTCAAATTTCGATCAAAAGCTGAATAATCAAATAACGAGTTATTATAACATAAAAGCAAATAGCAATGGCAACTTTATTAATACAAAATTCCATGGCCAAAGCCTGGAATTTCATTTTTTGAAAAGGGAAAACCTGAAAATACATTACAAGTGATGATCTGATAAAGATTCAAACAAAAACAAAGAAACAAAGATCCAAACATACATGATCGATCATAAACCACCAAACAAACAAACTTAAGAAGCAGAAGTAAACTGCTGCTGTGCCCTGTCCTTAATCTCGGTCGCAGCTCCGGCGATCCTATCCCTAACTTGATCCAACCGATCAGCTCCAACTGGATGTTTACCAAACAAGTAACCATACATCCAATAAAACACAAATCCAGCAACAGTTCCAAACCCACCTGAAGCTATGAATCCAGATGCAATCAGAAACAGAGTAATCACAGCTGGAACAAGAACAGGGCTGAAGATCACAATCAAAGGAGTGGCAAGAACTATGCCAACCACGGTTGCAGCTAAGGTGAGACAGGAAAGGATGACTAGGGTTCCTCCTATGGCAGTGGCGGTTGACACTTTCGCAACCTGACGGGAAAACTGACTCATGTGTTGTTGCTGCTGGTGCTGGAAAGTTTGTTGCTGTTGAGTCGACATGATTGATTGATTGAAAATGGTGGGTTTTTGCTTTAGTGATGATCAATATGAATATGAAGATGAAGAGAGGATTGTATTGTATATATATAGAACCTAGATTTGAAGGTAGGGGATGAGGTGGAGGTCATGCATGGGAGGTGGGTTTTTGTGTGGACACGTATGTATACATACATACATACATTTGTACATGTTTCTTATGATGTGTGACTTTATTATTATTATTTCTCGGTTGGATCGGTGTCGGCTATGGTTGTTTTTCATTACCATTGTTTCTCGATTATTCTACATTGACAGCTGCTTGATTTTGAGTGTAATATTGTATGTGTTGTTACTTGTTAGTTCCTATCAATTGAGTTCTTTTGAAATCATGTGATCTGGAATGCACTTGATAAGGTTGAATTTTGAGTGAAAATAAAATGTTAATAAATTTATGGATATATGTATCTTTTCAAATATTATTTTTATTTAAAGTGAGCTTAAATTCACCCTCAGGTTGAATTGGATTTTTTTTAAAAATTTAAAGGAAAAAAAAATAATGATGGTTGATAATTTTGAGGAGGTATTGATTATTTTTAATAAAAAGTATTAATATATTTTTAAAAAAATAATAACTTAAAATAGAATGTATTTTAGTATTTTTGTTAATGAAATGAATAATTTAAAATAAAGTGTATTTAGTATTTTTGTTAAATGAAATAAATAATGTGATAGTTAAAAAGTGATTAATTGAAATTTTGATTTTATTTAAGTTTTTTGTAAAACTCAAAGAGAAGACGGCTTTAATTTCTTAAGTCTAATTCTCTAATAGTTTATAGTCATTTATAAAAAAAAAATCATATTTATTTATCTGCTTTAAATTTTTAGAGTCACCATGAAGGGTCTTAACCAGAACATGAAACGCCACATGTCCTTATATATGTCCAAGATGGGGACTGGAGTTACTAATACTTTTGCTTATAACGTTTATGGATTTGCACTAGCACTACAAGTGTGGACCTATGAGGTTATCGAAAGTTTTTTCCCTAGATTCTCCATAAGGAAGAATGTTGATGGCCCTTTATGCCCAAGGATAGTATTGTATCAATCCAAAAGGAAGAACACCATTCAGGAGGTACATTCTGCCCTTCATAGCACTGTGTTGTCTACGATGGAAAAGTCTTCCACAAAGAAGAGATTGTACAGTGGGGAGGATTTTGAACAAATTGAAAATTTATTCGATGATTTGTTTGAAGGAGTTACTAAAGGGGGGAGAAAGAGAAAGGCTGAAACGGAATCAGATGAAGATGTTGATGAAGATCTAGATCAAGATGAAGAACCTACTATTGTCCAACCTTCTAAGAGGAAGAGAAAGCTTGAATATGATGTAGCCCCCAGCAAAGCAGCAAACATGCATCGTAGGCAACCTCCCCTAGTCCCATTAGTCCCCCAACCGCAACTTAAACACCTGCATCATCACCGACATCTCTTGTTCGATGTATATGTCATGAGATGAAGAAAGATGTCGAAGATGAAGAAAGATGTAGAAGAGATGAAGAAAGATGAAGAAAGATGTAGGGAGACATAAGAGACATCAAAGTGAATCAACAAAACAACTTTATTCTGTTTCAAAAGATGATTCTCAGTATATGCAACTAGTTCGCCAACCATGTGACCAACCAGACGACCATAGTAACAGTCAAACTATATGAGAAGAGCTACCAGGTAATTCGTGCAATGCATCTTCAATGTTAGATTAAAAACGTTATGGTTGTGTCACGCGGTTGTGTCTCGCAAATGCAAGTGTGTCATGCAGTATCGTCTCGCGAATGCGGGTGCGTCACGCGGTTGCGTCTCGCGAATGACCTGAAGCTAATTTTTTTTTTCCATTTTGTAGGAGAAAGAGAAGGTGAATGAGAATGATATGGATGATGATAATGTAGATTCAAATATTGAAGCCATTTTGAAGGACATTCATGATGAAGAAGTGGAGGAGAAGAAGGATCTGATGAATGAGAATGATATGGAGAAGAATGATCCGATTGAGAACATTGTATAAGTGGAGGAGAAGAAGGATCTGATTGAGAACATTGTAGAAGATGAGAACATTGAAGAAGAGGAGAACATTGTAGAAGGGGAGGAGAAGATTGATCCGATTGAGAACATTGTAAAAGAAGTGGAGAATAATGAAGAAGTGGAGAACATTGAGAAGGATTCGATTGAGAACATTGAGAACACTAAGAATAATCCGATTGAGAACATTGAGAATGATTCAATCGAGAACATTGAGAACGTTGAGAAGGATCCGATTAAGGAGAAGAATGAAAAGGAGGAGAAGGTGAAGAAGGTAGTGAAGAAAAAGCCGGTAAAGAAGGCCGTGAAGAAAATGAAAGAAAAGAAGGTAGTGAAGAAAAAGGATGAAAAGAAGGCAGTGAAGAAAATTGAGGAAAAGAAGGAGGGCGATGATCTGAAACTATTCAATACTTCTACTAAAATCGTATTTGTCTCGCGAAGGACAAGGAAGACGAGGAATGATCAAGATATGCCCAACCCTAATCTAAAACTACCCAAGTTAAATGATCCTATGACCGTAAATCCCCTTCTCAAATATGACGATCAACTACTGACTGAATTGCAAACATGGCTGAAAGATCCAGATATCGACAAGAATAAAATCGATCTCAATACTTTGGAAGGTGATAAGGGCTTATTTCGCCGAGTGCTGAAAAGATTCAACTGGCTGCAAGATCAGGTAAGTCATCTTCAATGTTAGAATAATTTCACAATTGTAGATTGTATTTTGAATGTTTTTTTATCGTGTAGGAAATCGATGCATGTTGTTTAATTCTGAGAAGAAGATTTTTGCAATATCCAAAGACATATAAGAATAATTTCACAATTGCAGATTGTTGGCTCGACCCTAGGTTCATTTCTGATTACAAAGATTTTATTAAAGATCCTGCTCTTTTTGACATTGAAAACTTTATAGATTACTTCTATGGCAATGAAAAAAGTTTTATGATCAGTTGGAAATTATGCGATTATATATATATTCCTTTGAACATAAAAAAACGTCCACTGGATATTTTGCGTTGTTCGTCTACAAGAGTGGTGCATAGACGTATATGACTGCGATCCTAGATGTTATGTTAATCTTAATGAATTTATGCAACCAATGTGCGAAACGCTTCCGTATATATTTGATAAGGCAATGTTTGATCATAAAAAAGTAAGGTTTCGTCGACTTTTTTTAGACGTTATGCCATACATAAGACTTCCAAAGTCACAAGTCCCCAAAGCATCTAAGAGTGGAGATTGTGGTGTCTTTGTACTAATGCATATGGAGTACTTGACTGCAAACCTGAGTCTAGCAGAAGTGACCTCAAATGAGATGAAACTTTAGAGAGAAAAGTGGCGGTCAGGTTATTTCATCAACTTGTAGAACCATAGGTTATTTATCAAACTTTTGTAATATGGTTGATGTAATGTTATCAAACTTTTGTAATATGGTTGATGTAATGATATTAAACTTTTATAAATGTTATTATTGTTGGTTGATATATGTTATTGTTTCTTGGTTCTGAGCTTTCACGGAGAACCATTTGATTGCGTCTCGCGGTTGCGTCTCGCGGGTGCGTCTCGCGGGTGCGTCTCGTGGGTTCAAGTAGGAAACCCTAAATGGAGCTTAGCAATCGTACTCACTTAAATGGAGCTTACTTACAAATGGTTATGGTAGCAAATTAAATGTTCATTCAGTAGTAAATAATATTCTGTTCATTATAATCAATTTTGTTTAGACCCTCCCTCCATCAAATACTCTCTATTGACAATAAATAATATTCATTCAACACTACAACAAATTCATTCTACAACAAGTTCACTCAACAACATGTTCATTCTATAACAAGTTCATTCTACAACAAGTTCATTCTACAACAAGTTCATTCTACAACATGTTCATTCTACAACATGAAAATGAAGCAAAAGTTCAAGTTAAAGGCTCGTACAACTTAGATGATGGCTCATACAGCTGAAATGATGGCTCATGGTGCTGAGATGACGACTCATGGTGCTGAGATTATGGCTCGTACTGCTGAGATGATGGATCATGGTGTTGAGATGATGGCTCATGCTGCTGAGATGATGATGCTCTTGCTCTTGCAGTTGATGGTGCATGCATCACTATTTTGCATGTTTCCATATTATATCCTAGACCAGCACATGAGCTGCATCATCTCGTGACCTTACGGACCTCACCTTGGGATGTCCTACGCTTAGTTTGAGGCCGCCCTTTCTTAACCTTAACAGGTGATTTTAGGCACACGCGTTGTTTGATAATTTCATGAACATCCCAATTTTCTTCATCACCAACATGATAACATGTCTCCGAATATGCAATCAACCAAGATTCAGTTGTGTAAAACATGTGAGAAGGAAAATAGAACGATTAAACAATTGATTAAATAGATTGAATTTTTGAGTTGAATAATACATTAAGCATAAGTCATAAGAAACCACATTCTGGTGACAGGCAGCAGCCATGGCATTCGTACAAGGAAGACCGGATACTTCAAATACCCTACAAGTGCAGTCCATGTCTTTCAAATTGACTTTAAAATGAGACTCATTGTCATGCACATATAACTCGAATCGGTTAAGCGAAGATACTGTATAAAATCTCGCCTTCTTGAATCTCTCACGTAATAACTTTTCATAAGTGAGAGATAAACGTTCTTGGTGGTTGGACGATTTTTCTCTTCTATCATTAAACCAATGTTGTATTGTGAATCTTAAATAGTCAGCTATTATTGAAATATGATACTTTATTGCTTCCCTGCTCTGACTATTAAAACTTTCAGCATAATTGCTTGTGAGTTGATTGTATCGCTTACCGGGGGAAAATGTTCTACTCCATCTTTGGAACCCAATTTTTTCCTAATAAGCAGTAATCCTATGATCTTTAACCTTGATATTGTAAAAAAACCGATTAAATTTGGAGACTGTGTACGCACGAGAAGCCATTATCAAACTTCATATGACATTTATTAGTTTTGAATTTGGCCATAATATTCATCTTTATGTAATATGTGCACGCATTGTGGTCTACTTCTGGAAAAACAGCACACAAGACATTGGCGATGCTTGGATGACTATTAGATACGAAAACGAGATCATCAACTAATCCAATTACATCTCTAAGTTTTTGAATGAAATAAGTCCAGGAGTTATTATTCTCTGAATCAACAACGCCGGATGCGACAGAATATAGTTGTTTATTCGCATCTAATGCAATATCTACCAATAGTTGACCTCCCATCTTGTGCTTAAGAAAATTGGAATCAACGCACAATACAGGACGACAAAAGGCTTTGAAACCCCTAATTGAGAGACATAAGGACATTAACATATATTTAAAGTGGTCAAGCTCGTCTGTCTGAATTTCTGTTATGGTACCTGAATTATTCTTCTCCAACATGTAAATGTATGATGACAATTTTCCATAGGAATCCTCTATCGTTTCTCGCACCGCGATTAAAGCCATTTTCCTTGACCTCCAAGCCTTATTATAAGTCAAATGTATCTCATAAGTTGTCTGTATATCTTCAATTATTTTCTTAGGCAAGTGGTCATGGTGATGGTCCGTGTACTTACTCTTCATGCACTGCCCAATAATCCATGCCAATGTTTGCATTTTTTTTCTCTTCCTCGACAAAATTGAGCATGAGTGTTGTTGGTTGAATTTACGAATCTCAAACATCTCAGATAATTTACCTTTCACAGCACGCAATCTCCACTTGCATGTCTCATTCAAACATTTCACATACCAAAGATGTTTTCGTGACTTCACCACTTTAAATACAAAATGATTAGTCATGGCATATTTATATAGTCTCAGTTGAAGTTCTTTTATTATCAAACAACGCACCGACTTTCAATACGGTTTCACTAGTTATTGTCATCGCAAATGAGGGGTTTTTCGATGATAGGTTTGTTAGGTCTGTTGATGGTGTAGTCATTGATGCTCTTGCACTAGATGGTGTACCCATTGATGCTCTTGCACTAGATGGTGTACCCATTGATGCTCTGTCACTAGATGGTGTAGGTATTGATGATCGGTGAGGCGTGCGTGCAATTGCTGGTGCGACACTAGTAGTAGCTTGCAAATCACTAACTCGTTCATAATTAAAGTCACTAACACGTTCATAATTAACTAGTTCATAATGAGCCCGTTCATCTTTTCCTTCTCCTCCTTCATTTTCACTTTTAAAGACAACCTATTGAGAAACACTCTAAGTATAGTTTTTTGAGTAAATAGTGGTAGTACACTATCTTGACTTGGGTACTTCTTTACTATAAAGACACACAGTGGTGACGAAGTGCGACCAGAAATCAACCGTGATAAATAGGTCCACAAATCATCATCTTCATCAATAACAATAGGGGGAAGTTTTGGCGGAACATCATATATGACTTCAATCACTAAATCATATGTAGACTTTTGCACGTTAATCTTCTGATAAATGATATCAACTAATTCGAAAAATGTAGTATTTTGGAGTATATCCAAAGTTTTGCATGATTTTGCACAGAAAGACCTAGCACCATCAGCTGCAATTCTCCACTCTCCATTATACACAACAAATACTTCAACAAATACTTCAACTGCATATGAAAACAATAATACTATCAATCGAGAGACGCAACCGTACCATTGAAATTCAATTACTAATTATAAATGGTCTGGTCGCGAGACGCAACCGCTTTCGCGAGATGCAATTGGAATCCGCTACAATGGAGGCATTTATACCAATCAATCCCTAAACCTAACAAACGGAATGCGTTCAAAGAAAGAAATAAACAATAAGAGTAGGTCAAAGGAAGCATACATTTGCTAGTACCGGACATCATGGTTGTCTGTCTTTCTGGGATTCTGACGTCAGGGTCCATTTATTTTTAGAGAGAATGAGGAGAAGGGAGAAGAGAGATCAAGGAAGAAAGAAAAGAAAAGAAAATGTGAAGAAAGAGATTTTTTTATTAAATAGGAAGGGCATTGTGGACTTTTCACAATGCACTCAGTTACGTCTCGCAATCGGAGGTTGCATCTCGCAACGGGGGCATTTTCGTTAAAAATAAATAAAATGTGTCATCAGCGCATTTAATTTTATGCGCTGGTCAAAAAGTCAAATACCCCATCTTTAAGGCAATTTCGTCAAATTTACCGTTTAAGTAGTACAATTTTGTTATTAAATTTGAGTTTTTTAAGATTTTTTTTTTATTAATTCTTAATACCGCTTCTATATGTACGATTAGAACATTTGCAGGAATTTGAAATAGTGTTTAAATTCATGTAAGCTACCTTCCTTTTTTTACTAAAATGATAAATAAATAAATGATAGCAGCATATATTATAAATTATATTTATTATTAGAATATTTTTACAATAAATGATCTTAGAGAGAGTATATTTTATTCTAAATATTAACTTTATGAATAATTTAATTAATATATTATAAAATAAATTATTATGTTCTAACACTAAATTATAATGCTTGCATTCTATTTCTTTTATTAATTAACTCTTAGGTATCATATATTTTAATTATTTCATGTATATTAAAAAATGAAAAAAATTTATTTAAAGACAACCTAACAAAAAAAACATGAATATAAGAGATTCTTATTAAGTAATAAGAGATATAATTTTATGTTTTTATTTATTATTTACATTTAAAGATGGTAAATAAATATAGTCTACAAAGTCAATTTTTATATTAAATATTTATTGAAATTATGATGTTTCGTACTTGTGCCGATACGAGCTATAATCGTGTTTAGTATATTTTTGTGTAATCACTCTTAGAATAATGATGTTGTGCAGTTTAATTAGACCTTTCGAATTTTAATTTATATTTAACTTTATCCTTCTTCCTTTTAGTTATTTAGTGCACTTATATTACATAGATTTTTTTCAAATTTGTATCTTTCAATTTATTTGTTTTATTTAAAAATAATAATTAATATAAAAAAAACATATATAACTGCATCTGAAAGAGTTAATGACTTTTTTTTTTATAGTTTAATTAGTAAAAGATGCATTACTTGCTTGTCTTCACCATTGAATTTAGGGTTTTTGGTGTTCTATTTGTGTGAGAATCCTTCTATTCAAGTAAAGCTTTTGGATTTTTTTTTTTTATGAATAAAACATTTATTTTATTTATTTTTTTAATAATTGTCTTAGAGAATTACAACTATTAAAATTTGGAATGAAATGTTTTTTTATTAGTTAGGCATTTTACATTTTTTATCTTTAATAAATTGAAAATGAATTTAGTATAATTTTTGGTTAAAACTTTTTATTTTTCTTTACTTTTAATGAAATGTTTATTTTATTTTTTTTCATTATTAGGATTTTAAAATTAAGTCTAATAGTCTAATTCAACTTTCATATTAAATATCTATTTAGTTAAAATTGGGAAATTAAGGTTTCTAATTTTATGATATTTAAAACCTAACATTTTAGTGTTTTGATTAGAACAAATTAAAAAGACAAGTTTTTCATTAACAAACAGGCAGTAAGAGATTCTAATGCGGTGACTGTTTACACATAAGAGGATATGTAATAATTTAAATATGTAATATAACTCAACTATGTAAGAAAACAATATTATAATATTAGTTATAATAATATATATATTTTTTTTATTTCCCCCATTAATGTTATTAACTTCTTAATATCATTAATATATAACTTGACTTTCTTATAATCTTTTCTCATTCTTAAAAAGATATATAAATTTATGTCTTTAGTTTAATATTTTATTTTAAAGACAAAAAAATTGTTGTTAAAAGTAATTAATTCCAACATTTAAATAATAGTAGGAATTGTGTTGTAAAATCCTTGTACTTGTGTGCATACTCGTGATCATGTCCTTTGTACTTTTATATCTAGAGTTATATGAAAAACTGTGTTGGCCCATGCACGTAAAACTTGTGTGATCGGAATTATGTTGTTTTATACTGGAATGGAATTAAAATAAAAAAATGGAAAGAAAAAATTATGAGTTATTAAACTTAATTTGCCAAATTAAAAAACATATATGGAAACAATCAACCTAGAACACAGGATATACTATTCATCCTTAAAATTACTTAAACTATTATAATATTATAAATTTTAATCTATTATAATATACATATAACTTTTACCAATAACAAATAATAAAATTTTATTTTATTTTGGGCCTAGAATTAAGCCCGTTACAACTTTTTATATATATTTTTCACCATGGGCCCATAACTTTTATCAACAAAAATAATAATAATTTATCTTTATAATAAATAATACATAATTTATTTAGATTCTTAATTATTAAAATGTAATTTTATATTTTTAAATTTAATAAAAATAAAATATAGGTATTTTAGTTGATAAAAAAATAATTTAATCGTTAGAATGGAATTAATATGATAGATATAATTTACAAAATTAAACAAAAATTTTTTAAAAAAATTAAAAAAACCAATATCAACCAAACTCTTGAGGAAATGTTCATAATGTTATCACATATATTTTTTTAATTTATAATCTTTTAATTATAAAAAATAAAAATAAAAAATAAAAGAATTATATGTTTAAGTTTTGACGAAAACAAACTGCTTGCCTCAATAATTTGAAATTAAACATATAAATAATCAAATTATATGGCAATATAAGAACAATACATAAATAAATTGAAAAATCTCGTATTTTATTATAATAATCAAATTATGTCTCTGTTTAGTTGGGTAATGAATACTCAGGAATCCTGAGAATTTGGGGCTATGCAAATTTAAATTTTGGACCTTAAAGTAATAAAAGAAAATAAAAAATTTAACAATAAAAAATGAGATATAAATTATTAATATATTATAATAAGGAGATAGGAGATAAACAAAATTATTTTTATAATATATATTTAATATTAAAAAAGAAAAAATAATATTAATAATATAATATTATTAAATATTAAAAAAATGAGGGCCTATAAGTGGGAGTCATGTGCAACCTTACTCCAAAATTTTAATATAATACTATTAAATATTTTAGACTTTTGAATTTTTTTTAATCCAAATTTAGTATATTATGGCTTTAAAAGACATCAGTTAAATGCAAGTTACTTTTAAGAAACTATCTTTATGTAATGTATGTTCTACCATGTCTGTCCTCACCTTTGAGATGTCCTATAAACAAAACAAGGATTCAACACAATAACTTAAATATATATAATAATATTTCGTTTCTTAAGTTTATAAATAAAAAAAATACTTGGGTTAGAGTTAAAAAAGAAATAGTTATTGGTAGATTTTTATTGATTTTTATAAAATTTTGGGTTTCCCTTAAGATGGATCACCCTAGGCCAGGATTTGTTGGACTTACCGCTTATGTCAGGCCCAAGTTACATGGGCTCTTTCCAAACCAATGACTAGTTATATAAATGTTAAATAATTATAATGAGTTCAATAGGTCCATCTTTCATCATTCTAGAAAAAAAGAATCAAGATCAAAATAGCCAGACTATATTTTAAAATTAAAATAATAGACTAATTATATTTATATTTTTAAATAATACATATTTCATTAAATGTTATTAGTCCTTATATAAAGAACACATTCAACCAAGGTATAATATAATTAGTTCTAATAAGATACCAGATCTAAATATATGCATTTAATTTACAAGTAAATTTTTCATGTTTTGGGATATTACAATATTGAATGATATTTATAGAACATACTCAAAAACTTAAATTGTCATGTTAATTTATTGAATTTCATCATTGGACTTTAAAATACTTTAATTAGCTGAGATCATTTTAAAAGAACATAAGAGTAATTTTGTTAAATATAGACCTATACAAAACAATATCTTTGTAAAATGAAGTATAAAGAAACAAAAAATGGAATTTTGCTCTTAAACATGAAAGGAACACAATAAATAACTTAATTAAACTTAAAATAATATTGAATCATCACGTTGATTCAAAACCATAACCAATTTCGGGTTCTTATATATTATTCTTAAACCTCTGTTTAAGAGAATCATAATTGTCTTATCGAAGATTAAAAGTTGAAAGAACTATTCATAAATTTCAACTGAAACCAAAGACTAAAATACATAGATTTGGATGATCTAGGAGAAGGGTAAAAACCATTCAAAAAAACAAGATTCTCTGTAGTCAACTATAAGAATGTGAGTTTAAAAAAGATTTGGAGTGAAACTTAAAAAATAACGAGAAAATTATGGATAAAATAAGAATAGATATATAAATGTAAGTTTTGTAAATTTTTTTAAAATTAAATAAAAGAAGGGGTAATGTTAAATTTAAAAAGTATATAGTAATGTCATATTTTACTGTAAAAACAAAATTATATTTTCGAGTCTTTGCTATGATGGAATGAATCAAGGTACTTCTCATAGTTCAAAAGTGTAATCCCGGTTCGAACCTCAACTTAGTCTCACCCAAGCAAACTCTCATATAAATTGGTCAAATTCAATCATCATCATGATGTAAGCCAGCCCGTCAAACCTTTGGGTAGGACATCCGGGAAACTCATTCTCTTTTAGCTAAAAATTAATATTCTTTTTCTAATTTTATAATCTATTTATAAAATTGGTTAAGTTCAGATAATAAAAAAATTAGTATGAGTAGGCAGCCCACAAGTCATGAGCTCGATATAGTAATTCATTGATTTTAGTTATAAAAAAAAAACATTTTTGAGACTTTAATAGTGTTATTTTCTTGTCAAAGAAAATTTGTATAAAAATCAACCGGTTCACGCTTGAGAATAGACAAATAAAAAAGTTAAAGTTGGTAAACATCATTTAAATAAATATTCCTAGTTGATATTATTAACCAATCTTTATAACATACAATTCAACATATCTTATTTCCTCCTTTTTCATCATCTTCCACCTCATTTTTCACCACATTCATCTTCCTTTTTCTCTTATGATCTCCACTTCGATCAATAATCGAAGAACACTCCTTAACCCTAACCGGTTCAAGGTTCCCGGAATTAATCCTATGTGGAAAATTAAGCATAGCCTTTGAACCCCTAATCCTAAAAGCCGCCCTATCATAAGCCATTGCGGCTTCCTCAGCCGTTTGATAAGTCCCAAGCCAAACACGGCCACCATTCTTCATCGGATCCCTTATCTCCGCCGCAAACTTCCCCCAAGGACGTTTCCTAACTCCCCGGTAACGCCGTTCTCTAACCGCCGTTTCTATGCCTTCGCCGGGATTTGGAATTATGGGTAATGTGTCGGTTAGTAGAGACATTATCAACATGTCACCGGAATCGTTTTCTTGAAGGGGAAATTGGGGGCAGTAATATTTATTCATGGAGTCTATAAATGGAAAGTCGGCTCCTTTTTTAGACATGGTAAAAAATAGAGAGATCTAGTGAGATTAATTTGTAATAATTAAGGATGTTTATATATATATAGACTATGATTATAATTAAGATAGTTCTGGGAAATTTACTTGAATGACTTTTCTTTTATATATTAATTAGGCACGTGCATAAATTAATTGTAACCTGAATTAAACATTGACTTATGTTAATTTGTTAAGGAATAGGATGTTCAAAGATGGCGGGAACCTTGACTAATTTATTTTTAATTATTATTCACTGGTGCATGAAAACATTAATTATAATTTAAAACACCTTTTTATTTATATTTGTATTTGAATTTAGAAATAAAATATAGATTCCTTCTAGACAAAAATGATGTAATATTATTTATTTTGTTAGGTAGGGCTTTGATCTAATAATATTATTTATTTTGGAAGAATACTAGCCTTAATTATATTTGATAAAAAGAATCAGAGACTAATTAAGCATAATTATGAATAAACTAAGACATAGTCCAAAAACCATGAGCGGAGAAACATCAATGACTCATATTTTATTTTAAAGAAGAGATTACATATTTTATAGGCCAATTACATCTAAAGAAAGGTGTAAAAATCAATGAATTAGTGTCAATTGGTATATAAACTCAGATAAGGTGTACCGAAAGTAAGTTTAGGAATCCGACGCGGCATGCTATATGGGTAGGAGAGATTTTTTTTTTAAATGTCACATTTCGGAACCCAAAATGTCAGTTTTTTTTTTTCAAATTCTGACATGGTGTCACGTCGGATTTGTGATCTTGTTTTCGCTGTCTCTTCATTGAGTTTATCATTCCTCGTGTTGAAATTAGTATAACCCATGTGTTTTAAGTGAGAATCAAATTCATAATCTTTGATATTTTAGAAATTATTATTTTTACTTGAGCTAACTTATTAGATTATTTTAGTTATGTATAGATTTCATTCCAAATCTTCGTTAAAAGGGGTCGTGGCTATTGAAGTGGACTAATTAATCATCCCAAATTAAAACGGATAAAAAATACAAACAATATAATACCCTTATTTTTATCTTAGTGAGGACTTACGTAATCAACTAAACCTTTTTTTTATCAAGATGTAATTTTTATAACGTCTCAAAATTATATAATTTATTTTAATATAATACTCTTAATATGAATAGAAAATAAAACTTAATTTAGATGGACTCTTATTAATTAATTAACTAGTTGTCAAGATTGAACTTGTTTATAACTTATTCATTACAATGTAGTTTAATCACTCATACTTATCATTTTATTTGATACAGATTATTAGACATATTTATTAAACGCGGTAACTTGTACGTTAATGTTATTTAACTAAATCATATGTTAAAATAGTCAAATTTTAATGTTAAAAACATATATATATATATATATATAAAAGTTAAAATCATAGTTTTTATTTCCAAATAAGTTCAAAACTTTCTAATATTTCCTAGCTAGATGATAATTAAATAATAATAGTTACACATCCAATTTCCCAGATTTACCCTTTCAAGAACAGCTAAATTACAATCTTTACCGCCGGCGGTGAACGCCGCCGTTCTGACAAGAGGTGCATAAGTTTAGAATAATAGGAGGAGACATTTCCATGTGTAATCCATTTGTCAATTTAAGGGCCCTCAGATCTTCAACTTCTATTTTCAGCCGTTGATTCTCCTCCGTTAATGATTCCCAGCATCGTTTTAGAATCGAACAGTCGATCTCTGTTTGTTTAAGCTTTGTCCTGTTTATATGTTAATAATGGATGCTGAGTAAATTAAACTATTCCGGCGGGGTATAATTGGAAATATATATATGTTTGATTTATATATATATATATATACCTTGCTCTTCTGTTTTGGAACCAGACTTCTACTTGACGAGGTCTTAATTTAAGATGTTTTGCTATACCCAACTTTTGTCTCTGCAAAATCCCATAAATACCCTTCATTGTAAATTATGTTGGTTAAAATTAATATAAAATATTATTGCAAATGATTGATGTTGGTTTTTTTAGTTTATATTATTTTCACTTTAATCTTTTAAACCAATTAATTAAAAATAATAATAATAATAATATTGACTTACCGGATTGAGTGTGGTGTTTTGCTTAAAACTTTGTTCTAGAAAAGAAGATTGGTCTTTGGAGAGACGAAGTTTCTTTCTATTAATGTAGTCTTCTTCCTCGCTGATCGTGCCATGATCATCGTTGGTAAGCTCTGGTTTCATCGGAATCAGATTATGATGATCGGAGAAACCCAAACTTAGGCTTTAACCCAAATCTTGATGATTCTCCATCTTCATTGAATGTTGCAAAAGAGAGAGAATGTTGTAGAAGAGAATGGAGAAAATGATGAGGTTAAATAGAAATTATTAAGGAAGATATGTGGTTTCATCAAATTTCAATCATTAAATGATGGTGTACCACAAATCAATTATGTTAAATCATGCCTTTATATAAAGTTATGCTAGGCTTAAATTTTTTTTTTAAAAGAAAATTATATAAATTTTTAAATTTGGTTTATTACTAAGTTTATATCATTTTGTTACGACGACAGTAGAGATATCTTTTAAAAAATCGGTGGATGCGATCAGTGAACTTTTGTTAGACTTTATGTTTTGTGAACATTTTTTTGTTTATGTGTTCATTATTGATTTCAAATGGTTAAACACTTAAATTTGTTGTGTTTTGGGTGTATTTGACGACTATGTGAACACTCGTGTTTTTGTTTTATTTTTTTTTGTTAAGTGTAAACTATGTATTTAATTAATTGACTTTTTTTAGAAAAAAAAAAACAAGTTTATATAATTTTGTTTTAAAATAACATCTTTTAAATTTATAAAAAAAAATTTTTTTTGTCCATCTATACATTACAAAATATACAAATTACACTAATCTAAGGTTTTGTATTTTATTGGTTCATTGAGAATTTTGTTAACTAACACTATCATCACAAATATTAAAAATCAATCAAGTAAAATAATATATAAAATGAAAGACAAAAAAATAAGTTAGTGTAATTGGAAGCATGAAATTGCATGGGAAATTTAATAGTGGATCCCATTAAATAGAGAATAAGTCAAACAAAGGAAAGTTCCCGTGGGTTCACAATGACTGGGTGGCTTGTTTGATTTCGGTTTATTTAGAATTTAAATTAAAAATGAGTATAATTATTTTTTTTTAAAATTTTATAAAATTTAAAGAAGTGACTGAAATATAAAAAAAAAATTATGTAAAGATCCAAAGGGATTTTCACATCTACTTATATTAAGTTTTCGGAATTTTTTAATCAAAAAATATATTATTTTTAATAATTCAAAATATTTCAAATATTTTTATACAATTTAAATTTTAAATATAAAAAAATATTATAATAATTCATCAATTAAAAATACAAAACTCATACAGAGAAGGAATTGAGGTGGGCCCATCTTATTCGCGGTGATGATTGGCGTGACTTGGCTTGGCTCGGCTCGGCTCTCACGTGTTTATTTCCCAAACTACACACCAAAATCCGTCTCTCTCTCTCTCCCCACATGTCAGTACACGAGGCTTCCTCATAAGTGAATTGCACGGAACTAAAAAATTATTATATTTTTTTAAATACTTCATTCTTATCCCTTGTTTTTGCTTAAATGATTTTTATATCATTTAAATAAATAATTAAAATAATAAACTCTAAGTGTGTTTGATGATACATTCCAAAATTCGTATTAAAAAAACTGATGTTTGATTAGATTGCATTAATTAAATACTTAAACTGAATGTTTTCATAAAAAATTCACACTTTAATCATCACTCATTATTATATTTTTAAAACAAAATTCAACCAAACATACTTATGAAAAGGCCAATGTTTAGTTATTTTTTTAAAATCCAACCAAACAAACTTATGAAAAAGTTAACACATCCTCTTATAATTATGTCTACATTACCTTGAGAATTTAATTAAGAAGAAAATAAATTAAGGTATATATATATGTATATTAATTATGAATATGGAATTTGAAAATTTATTATATAGATTACATATGAATATACTGTTTTTCAAAAATTAAGTTTGAAAGAAAGAAAGAAAAGAAGGGAGAAAAGGAATTACTAACCTTTATTTTGTCATGAAGAATTGCATCCCTTATTAGAAAGAACCCTTTTGAAATAATCCCGACTGCTTCTATGATAATCAATCCAAACACACAACTGTCTGATAGCTTCTCTTTTCTCTTCCCCAAGAGCCATCATTCCTTCTTCTTTCTCCTTCACCACCTTTTCCAATTTCCTCACTTTATTCTCCACCTTCCATACTTTCTCTCTATACCCCAACACTTCTTCTTCCCTCAAATGCAACTCTCTTATCAATCCCTGTATCTCTGCCTCCACTTCCTTCGCTTCCTTCCTTTTCCTCCTCGTCCATTCCTTCGCAAACACAACCGCGCATGATGTACTCGATATCCTGTTCAGTAAATGCTCGCTGTATTCCTCGAATTTCATCGCCGCCGTGTTTAGTTCGTTCATCATCTCGCTTGCTGTCCAAGCTACCAACTTCATGCTATCGCTATCCAAGTATTTGTCTCTTGCCGTTCTGTAGACCTCGCTGTTTTCCACGTGGAGTTGTTCGGCTACCTTTATTCGTCGGCTTAGGAATCTTATTTGATCTTCTAAGTTTTTACGGAGTTCGGATGATGCCTCGTCGATCTTTTTATCCCATGATTGTTTTAATTGCTTGTTCTCCTCTCTTAATGTTTCTATGACGTGCTCGTGATTATATGTTTCGCTTTTCAGGTTGTTTAGCTCTGTTTCTAGATTGCTGTTTAAGGCGCTTGTTGTCTCAAGCTTCTCGTTGGATTCTATCTTCTGACTGTTTAATGAATGGACCTCTTGTTGAAGGAAACTGACCTGATCCATTATGTTCTTTACTCTGCTCGACGCTTCGTTGTTTTTTTCTTCCAGTTGGGATTTTTGGGATCGAATGTTGTCCAATTCGAGTTGAAGGTCGTTTGAATGTGCGGTCAAGAGCTCCATCTTGGATCTTGAAATGCCATCGGTTTCTTCAATCCTGTTCAGAAGAGAGGAATGCGTGTTTTCGTGCTCTGTGATGTGGTTTTGTAGCCCAGAATTCCTTTCCTCCATTTCTTTGATCATTTTCTCTAGTTCCTGTAGTTTGGTTTGGGATGATGAATAATCATGGCCGATTGCTTCCTTTTCGTCTGTGACAATGCTCAGTCTGTTTCGCAGCTCGGCCAGCTCTGAACTTGGGGTTTTGAACTCCTCTTTGGTTTTCGGGGTGGTGATTTCGATTCTGGGACTGTTTTTTCCACTCATGTTGTCTGTGGAGTAATATGAATCCGAGTCTGAGCTGTAGTTTGAGATTGATGTTTCTTGTTCTGCAATACGGGCTTTTTCTATTAACTCTCCAGCGAGATTATCGTAAAGTGAATGCAGCAAATGATACTGTTTGTGAATGTCTTCCACGAGTTGAATAAGTTTGGATTCTTTGTTGGAATTCTTGTCTTCTGTTTCTCCTTTCTTTGTCTTTATGAGCTTCATAATGTCTGAAACTTTATTATCTATTTCTGCACAAACCAAAAACATAAAGACATAATCTTGCTTATTAGAATCAACATATGATTATACAACATAAGAATTGACAGAAATAGGCAAGAAAGCAAAACAAAGAGACTAAGAGAAAGCTAGAAGATGAAATAAAACTGTCATAAAGCTCCATTCCAATAATACTATGTCAAAACATGCTAAAAGGGAGAAGCTAGAAGAAAAAAGACTAAGAAAATACTTATATATGATCAAAGATGGAAATGAATTGAATGGTAGTTATAAATGAATTCAAAGATTTGATTAATGATTTTCTTTCATTTTTCAGATCAATAACTGAAATTTGTATAATAATGGGTGTATGATCAACACAATAAAATGAAAAGTGTGTTAAGTTTCCTTTTCAACATACCATTTCTAGGAACAAGTGAAGCGTGGTTAGCTCCATCCGGTTGCTTGCACCATGATAATCCTCGTTCTGGGAACAATGCTGATTGAAGAGCTTTATATTGCATGGTTCTAGTCAAAGAGCTATTCCAGTGTCTCCAATGATCTAACAATTGAGGTGGTTTTGATGGGAAATGTTGTATACCTAGTTTGGTGTTCTTTAATTGATCACTATTGTCATGATCAACTTGTCTACCGAATGATCTAAGTGATTCCCTCCAGCGACTCTTTGTCATCTTCAATCAGCTTGTCCAGAATCCTGACAAAGAAAACAGGAGTAATGCAGACATGTCATTTAGATATGATAATACAGAGAAGCTAACATAATTGTTTCATAATCACAAACGCCATTTTCAAATCAAAGAGTTTGTTCAGTAACTTCATCATGGACGATTTACATCCTTTCTAATAATATGTGTGAAAACTTACAAACATGTATTCAAAATTGAACTGTGAATTTACTTACTAATTTGAACATGAAAAAATAGTTGGCCATGTATGTGCACTAGACATTTACACACAATCAGATACCCTAAACATGAAGGAAAACTGAGACCTAATCAGGTGAGTAGTTTGGATGAATCCAGTTCTACAAAGCACAATACCTAGGCATTAACGCTTTTTCTACATCTTAAACCTAGATTTCAATCAATCTTTCCCACACTTAAACGAAACTATTAGCATTTCTCCAATATAAACATCTAACAGAACGTATGAATCTCTGTCCTTATCATTCAAACACAGAGAAGCTAGCACAATTGTTTCATAATCACATACGCCATTTTCAAATCAAAGAGTTTGTTCATTAACTTCATCATGGACGGACGATCTACATCCTTTCTAATAATATACGTGACAACTGACAAGCATGTATTCAAAATTGAACTGTGAATAAAGAGTTGGCCATGTGACATTTGCGCACAAGCTAGATTTGTTCTCCACAATCAGATAACCTAACAGAGACATTCAAACATAAAGGAAAACTGAGACCTAATCGGTTAATTAGTTTGGATGAATCCAGTTCTACAAAGCACAATACCTAGGCATTCACGCTTTTTCTTCATCTTAAACCTAGATATCAATCGATCGCTCCCACACTTAAAAGGAAACTATTATCATTTCTCAAACATAAACATCTAACAGGACGTATGAATCTCTGTCCTTATCATTTCAAATAAGATAACTGCACAAATATTTCTAGAATCGCTTCTCAAAATGTATACATATCATCTCTATGCGTCAATAATTCTTCGATCAATAGCGAAAACCTAAGAGATAGAAATCATACCTGTAGTTTGCGCGCTGCGAGCTTCATATCTGAGACGAAAATGGCGATATGGATGACCGATAGAGAGAGAAAGAGAGAGAGAGAAGAACGGTTAACAGAAACTTCTGTATGCGAATAACTAACTCAACGCGCCATGTATTTCAGTTTTTCTTTATGAAAAAATATCATACTTGTCCCTGAAATATTTTAAATTGACCAAATTTATCTTCTTAATCGAACTATCTTATTTAAATCGTCATAGAAGAATTATTCGTCGTCGTAACAAATTAACTAAGATTATAATTTACGAAAGACATTTATTCAAAGAAATAAAAAAACTTTATTTTCTAAAATACAACCGAATTTAAATTTATCTACAAAACCGACACGATAAGCCAATTATCAATGGCACATCTATTACATTCCAAATGTTTACAACAGAAAAAACATATCGTATTCCATCTAACCTAAAGAAAGATCGAGTTTTCATTTTCTAATGGCGAGCTCCGCCTTAAGATGAAGAATCCCATCGACAAAATAAACACTATCTTCGGCTAAGAACGCTGTCCAAGGCATACTAAACAGATTCCTATAACCAACCGCCTTCCCACCCGTAAAAGTATAATTCCCCTTATACTTCCTACTAAACTCCTTGCTCGGTTTCGACATAACCGCAAACTCGTAATCGACTGAAATAGACGCAGACCCTTTCTCCTGCATCCCCAAGAACAGCCCGAAGCTGTGCAAAGTCGTTTGCTGATCGATATTACAATGAGCTGAAAGAAAAAAACCCTGACCTGCCAAATGAAACGCCTGAGAATAAACTCGACCGGATGGAAACAGGTGGGCGCAGTCTTCTCGTTTGAAGTCCAGATAGACTATACATTGCTGACGGGGCTTATCGAACTCAATGACCTTTACTGGTCGATACTTGTACGCCCTCTCAACGAAACAAGAGGGAGTGTTGGAAAATTTGGAGGCTATTGCGAGAGCTCGTTGTCTGTAGGGAGGTTCGGACTTGAAGAAGAGAGCTTCAAGAACCAGTTTGGAAGAAACGTCGGGATTGAAATCAGGACAAGATAGGACTTTTCTCAGTTTTCGGCAAGACATGTATGAGAAGCGGATGACGTGGCTTAGACGGGTACCTAGGATATCACTGCGTTCGTCGGATTTTGGGTAGTGTATTCTCGCCCATTTGAGGACGAAATCGTATACTGTGTCTTCTGAAGCTACCTGGAGATCGTCACTAGAGAGAACCGCCTCGATTCCAGCTAGAGGCAATTTCAAAACATCTTCTTGGTATCTATAATGAGAATAAGGAAAAGGGAAAATTCAATGTTAGGAAGGAATATCAAGAGGAATGTTAACCTAACCTTTTGGAATTTGTGTTATTTTGTCAATCATAATCATTTTTTAAAATTGCCAAGTGTGAAAATGAATTAAATGAAGCTTTTTAAGGTGAAAAGTGATTTTTTTATAATCTTTAGATAATGTGCCTCCTCAAATAAAACCTTTTTTGAAAATAAAAATCGAAACAAAAAATAAGCAGGAAGACTCAAGGGAGGTTGTGCTAGTCTACTCAAAGGAAAAAAACAGGTCTTGCAAAAGATAAAAAAACGGGAAAGCAAGTGCAAGGCAAGATTACTCACTTCATAATGTCCTTGTAGCGACCAGCTAGATGTTGCTTAGCAGTATCGACAAGAGGCTGAACCGCCTCAGCCATCAAAATGGAGGAAGGAAGATCGAGATAGAGCAAGGCAGACTCACAGGTCATAGGCAAGTTCCTTAGCAACTTGCTACAGTGTCTAATGCACGAAGCAACTTCATATTTGTCAGCAGCCATTAACACATCCAACAAGGAAGAAGGTGAACTTGTTGACAAAGTATTATTATACATAAAGCTCAAGAGTTCCATTAAGGCAGCTTCTTCTGCTCCACAGAGAAATATCCAAATTAAGAGACCACATATAATAACTGATTCCGCAAATATAAGTGTGAATTCAACAAGCTCTCGAGGAATTTAAATTGGCTCCAATTCTAATTCCATTTTTTTTCACTAAACGAGCATTAACCATAAGAAAATTAGTCAAATTTGCAAGCATTATAGCACAAAAGTAGAATAGTGGTTGCTTATGTTGGGGGGCCTAAGAGAGTCTCACATTACCTGATGCAAGGATTCTAAGAGTTACTTGTCTGTGCTTTGACTCCCTCAATGTTGCATTCGAAAAAAGCTAAATGATAAAAAAAACGCAAAAAAATAATCAGTATGACAGTTTGGAGATCATAAGATTACAATAATAAGCCATAAAAGTACATTCACCTCATAAAAATACACACTCTTTGCAGCTAAAATGGGGGAACTAATGTGTACATCCTTTACTTGAAGAACAGCAGAAGTGTTTGGATTTGGTTCAATACTCTTAGCAGCTTCATCACCTGCAGAAAAGGGATGTTTTCCATATTAAAGAAGTACACACTCTCTGCTGCTTGCAATTATTTGTTATGGATAGCTGAGTTCTAGATAATACGCAGTTGAAATACAGAAAGAATATATATTATTTTCTATGTTTACTTAAAATGACAAAAAAATTGAAATTAAATTATACCAGGAGGATCAATATTCCTAACTGAAGTTGATTCCTCAAGAATCTCCACAGGTTCCTCCTCTTCATTATCATAGGCAATAACAACATCTGTATCTTGTTCTGGCAAATTACAGTTTAAGGGATGTTCCTCAGCTGTAAGCAAATGATAATTGTGTTTCAGTCAGTAAAAGAATAATTTAAACGGAAAACTATATCTAAACTGATATTACTTTCAGAATATATCCCAAAGTTCATTTCTTCATAGGGAATTTGGATGACAGAACTAAGTTGAAAGAGTCCAAAAGAGATGAAACAATAATGGATGCATACTTTAGAAAGAAATGGATAAAATGAGGAACCTCAATATCCCATCATAAACAAGCCTTCAACAATTCTAGTTATGAAACTGCAATGAAAGGAATAACTATTGTACCATACATAAAACTCAAACATTACATGAGGTGAGCAACTTTGTTCAAAACTGTTACTAGCTAACATGTTTGGTTGTATTAGCAAATAAAGACATCGTAGTTCCCAATAGCAGTTTGGATTTTCTATGAGAATATGTTTGGTTGTATAGTTTTGTTATGCTTATCAATGATTTTGTAGATTTGAAAAAATGAAAAGTTAATAAGATTTGAAGTGGTAGAATATAAAGCATTTTTAGGGCGTGCTTGTGATCAAAAGTGGGTTGTTATGTATGAGGACAACACGATCGACTGACAATTGAGTAAACAAACAAGCATAAGGACAAACCACTGGCCATTAATACTAAACAAGGACTAAGAGACTACTACCCTACTAGCTAGATTTCCATATGAAAATATTTTGTCAGCAGCCAATTCCAATTTCAATGTTGATACCTAATCAATCAGTATCACAGATAAAAAGGAGTGACATACTTCATCAACTCATGGTCATTGAAGATTCTTGAACCAGACAAAAAGATCTGAACATTGTAGTATATTACCAAAGGAGGTCCACAGAAAATGTCATATAACCAAACCCCACAAAGGTGTTGTTCTAAATTTCTACCAAGTAACCAACAGTCCAAAACTTTGAAAAGACAAATATGTAAAATCAAAAGGACTAAGGGTATCTTTGAAACTTAAAGATTCAAATTTATGTCTTTTGTCATCAAAACCATAGAATTTAGAAAGAAAAAAAAATACATAGTCTACAACATTTGATTGATATTGATATGAAGCTTAAACACTAATAATGAACCCTTAATTCTAATATTTAGAATCAATATAAAGCATTAATTAAGAAACAACTTCTCTCATTTGAAATCCATGAAATATGAATCTAAACATACACACTAATTCATCAAAAAATTGCATCTAGAGAAAGATCCTACCAATTCGAATAAATTATGAGACTAATTTGACATACACAAACATACCATTTTCCTTCTTTGTTGTATCTTCCAACCTCCTCCTCTTACGGTTACGCGCCCAATCGACTACGAAGATGCAATTCCCATCATCGGACTTAATATCGGGTACATCAGTTGCGATTTCAATTCGAAGAACACGATCGGAGAAGTTTCTGTCATTAAAAGCGAAGCCGAAGTCTGAATCGGCAACTGATAAAGACCAGTGATTTCCGGGAGAGAAACCAACGTCCATGGTAGTTGAAGCTTATAGTTGTGAAGGAAGGAAGGAAGGAAATGAGTGGGATTTGGGAAGAAGAAGAAGAAGAAGATTAAGCTTTATCGGAGAAACCCTAGTACAAGGGAACGAATTCTGTCTGGTAAGATCAATATCTGTTGAAAAGCTAAAGAAACATTCTCGATTCTACTATTTATATCTTTTATCAATTATTTTTTTTTTATATATATACATTATTTTTTTTAAAATTAAGAATATTGTTAAATAAGTTATTCAACTAGTAAATTCTCCATAAAAAATAATTAAATTTCTATTCTAGAATCTCATAAATCATTATGAATGAGATTGGAAGATTATATTAATTCTTTTATACTAATATATAAAATAAAATCTTAGCAATAAATATATAATAAATAAATCTACTTCATTCAACCTTATTAGGAAATTCTATTATATAAAATAAAATCTTAGCAATAAATATAACTACTTTGTTCAAGCTTGTTAGGGAATTCATTATGGATTTTTATTTTATTTTTGTCAATAGATAGATAAGGTTGACTTTAGAGTTTCTATTTATTAGTTCCAATATCATTTTCTTTTCTTTTTCTTATTAATAAAAGACATAATCTTGATTTTTTTTATGAATTGTATTGAGATAAAATAAATTACATCATTCTAATCTAGATTTATTACTAATAAATGTTTATGTGAATTCTTTATTGAATTTGATATGAATTTTAATTCAGAGATTTATTTGATATTTTAGAAAATATATCTTGATATCAAGATATCACCCAAGCTTTTGTAATCTAATTTAATATAATAATAAAAATACATTTATATTTTTATATCTCTTAATCTCTCACCATATAAATTACAATGTTAGAGATATATATATATTTTTTAATATCATTTTTTATTAAAAAACACACCAGATATATTCAAACGTTCATAAGGTAAAAAACGAGACAAAAAATGAGAAAAAAATAATCATAAATTAAACCATTCATTTTAAACCATAAAGGGGCATTAATCAAGTCTTAGAATAACAAATTTTTCAAAAAGTCAGAGTATATATTTCTGCAAGTCAAAGCAAGAAAGAAACTCAAAATCTTTTTTTAATTTTTTTCTTTAGATTATAAACTATAAATGGGACCAATTAGTTTGTTAAATATATTATTGATTTAACCAAATTGTATATGGATACATATAGATAATGAGCCTAAGTTCATTATAGATGGAGTAAAAATAAAAAATTATGAAGAATATATGAAAGAACTTAATAAGTTACTACACTAAAAAAAACATTAAACATGTATTAATTTCGAACTTTCAAAAATTTCATATAAAAACAAAATTATCGCATGAAAACGAAAGAAAAAATAAGGTGCTTAAATTATAAACAGCATTCAAACTTAGCCTATTCTCTGCATTCCCTTGTGATTGAACTGTTTTTCTTTTCTGTTTTATTTATAACATATTGTTCACAAAGTTGTTTTGATAAATTTTCACTATTATATTATTATCTTCAAAATTTAATGAAATAATCAAATTTGTTTTATCCTTTAAAGAACATTTATTTATCAGTTATCACAATATCTATGAAACCATTTTTGTCTAATTGAAAAATATCTTCTAAACCTAAACTATAAATGATTTTTCAGTGCAACACTACATGTATATTTTTAGGGATAAAGCCCAACTCGTGTCGCACCGCAACCATATAGTGGCTACTCTAAAAACCGAGGGGTGATAAGAGGCTTTCGAGTTTAGACATACAATTATCTCTAAACCCTAAACCAAACCAAACCAAACCAAAGATTTATAGAATACACATTCATTATTGGCACATTATTATTCCAAAGTAAAAATATACAACATTCAAAAGAGAAAACCCCAAACAAAACCTAATCAACATCAACCATTCTTCTTCCAACATTCCAAATCCAAAGACCATAAAACCATTATTTATAACTTAAACCATACACAAGTTCTATAAAACATGCCAAAACCCTAGAAAACACAATTCAACCACCATGTTCACAACTTATACACAACACTTTATTTATGCAACCTTCTTACCTTTACCTTTAGAGAAGCCCTTTGGAATCTTACTCAAAACCTTCTCATTAAAAACTCCATATTGCTTCTTAAACTCAATCGACGCCTTCTCCCCAAATGCATCCACTTTATCCTCGTATTTCTCGTACACCACAGGTACAGTTTGAAGCAAAACAAACACTACACAACAATAATAAGATATGTTAGTATGTTACCAACATGACATAAATTTTAAAACATGTGAGTTTATATTTTGTTTTCACCTAAATAGAACAATGTCAGCAAATCGAAATAGCCACCGATAACAGATAAGACCCACAACCCAGAAATTACCTAGCAACAAAAACCAGTCAGATCATATATTCATATGTTAATCCTGTTTACAATCAAATCAAATCAAAAGGAATGAAGAATTCAACATACAACAAGAAACTTCTTGAACTCTTTTCCAGAAGCAATATTCCTTAGGAGAGCAATACCCTCGTTTATCTGCAACCTAAGAACAGAGACAAATTCGAGAATAGGTTTCTCAGGGATGTGAAACTCTGGAATGGTAGGTGGAGATCTGAAAAAAAACCCAGCAAATTCCAGAATAAGATACATTTCATTTGAAAATGAAAGTAAATCTGCAGAAATGTTTACTTGTTAATGAAAACAGTAGCATTAGACCACAAGAACAGTGAAGCGACAGCAAATATCAAACCATGGCAAACAAGAGTGAGTAAATGATACTCCAGCAATTCGAATAAAACCCATATAACAGTGACGACAGCTAGGGTTCCTCCAGATATCTTCTTGTTCCTCCATAGGAAAACATCAGCAGCTGAATTTATGAACATGGTATTGTCAAAACAGTAAACCCTAGAAAGTTGTAATCTTTATATCGTGAAATTAAACCCAGAAAGTGAAATTTAAAGATCATACGTTTACCACCGCCAAGGACTTTGTGAAGTGGTTTCTCCCTTCCAAAGAGACGATTAACCTTAGATTTGAGTGACGATGATGATTCGTCGTTGTCGGAATCCGATGATGAGGAGGAGGAGGAATCATGGTCGTGAAACTTGTCAGTGATTTGGTCCAATAGTGGGTCTTCCTTCTGGATGTCGTGATCAGCCATGGAGGTCTAGAACAACAGATCGAAGTATGTATGAACAAATGGAAGTGATAGGAAGAGAATCGTTCGTATCTATCTCAAGAACTAGTGTTTATCTTACTGAAATGGCGATGATTCTGAAAACGTAGAATTAGGCGCGATTTTATCCAATTTCCACCGTCAAAAGGGGACAATTTGATCCGATATGAAGCGGTGGAATTTTGAATGTCAGATTGTCAGTAATATCCATGATTTTTTCTAGCATCCTTCATCTTTATTTAATTTAAAAAAAAACACGAATTTGTATTTTTTTTTTATCAAACGTACCAAATCTTTCTTCTCTTTTTTTATTTTAATTATTTTCGCACATTATACTTTTTAAGATATACAAGTTTAAAAATTTTATATATCTTCAAAAATATACTTAATTTAAAATACAAATGATTCAAATTGATAAATTATACATAAATTTATATAGTTCCAAATTTTTATTAAAAAATAAATACAAAATCTTCTTCTTCTTTTTTATTAATTAATTTTATCCAAACAATTTTTTTTTAATCAATCGAATCACTGAAAAAAAATCTCAATTTAATAAATGTTAAATGTATGTCCAAAACGTACAAATTAATTTTAAAAAACGAAAAATAATACTTATATTAAGTTTTGTGAATTTAGAAAAAATAATATAATTGAAATTATAAGTAATATATATATATATATATATATATATATATATATGGGTACAATTTATTGTTTGAGTCTAGTGATAAAAAAAAAATAAAAGATATACCTCAAAAAAATATACCATCATTAAATTGAGCTTGTAATTAATTATCATCATCATATGATCAATATTTAATAATCTATATTAAAATGTGTAAAAAAATATTATAATACTTTAAATTTATATATATATATATATATATAATTAGGAAAATAACAAACAAACAAGAATTTTCCACAAAATAATTATAAATTTGATTTTAATTACTTTTGAAGAAAGGGTGACAAATAAGATATTTTAAATACTTATTTTTAAATCAGGACAGGTCCTAAGATCTTCAACATACTAATAGGGTGGACTCCAAATAAAATATATATTTAAAGTACAAAAGTTATTAATTAATTATAATTCAAATAATTTTTGTATGAACCAAGGTATATTTATATTTCACTTAATTAAGAGATACATAACAATAACAATGAGAAAACCATTTAAATAAACCAACACTTTAACTTTGTGGGCTATATAATGAACAACTTTATTGGGCCTTCTATTAGAAAAAATTAACTTTATCTTTTCCTAATATCCAATGAAGGATAAAATGAATAACAACACTTGTATATTCAATATTTCTTTTAGGGCCCTTTCTTTTATGAACCAAAATTTACTATATATATTTCAATTAATTAAGAGATATTTATCTTTTTTGGGCTATATAATGAACAACCTTATTGGGCCTTCTATAAGAAAAATTAAACTTTTATCTTTATTTTTTTAATATATTCCTAATATCCAATGAAGGATAATTTATATTCCAAAAGTCAATTATATGGTTTCCAATTAGACCTACATTTAAATTCATCTTCAAATACCATTCAATATATAATTTCCTTTACTCTCAAAATTATTATGCTTTTGTATTGTAACATATCAAAATATATTTTCTTCTTCTTCTTAAAGGGTAAAAAAGGTTTTTACTCAACAACTAATATTATTCAATATGACATCCTTCTTGGTATATTATACTGTTATTATGACATAGCTCTGACGTCATTTGGATCAAGGCAAAGGCCTATATCAAATTTTTTTTTTTTTGTTTTCTTAGAGGGTAAACAAGTCTTTTACCTTTAATATTATTGAATAGACAAATCCTACTTTTCTTGGCATATTATATTGTTACTATGTTCATAGCAGTGATGTCATTAAGATAAAGACAAATGCCTCCTCTTGGTTATAACCTAGGCATTGTTTCATTAAAAAAGCAAAAATGGTTTTATATTATATGACCAATTTCAAAAGTTTGGGACACTTAAAAGATATATATGACCAATTAAACCTAGTTTATGCAATTTCAATTTTGAGCTTAGTTTGATTAGAAAATAGCACAATTGTAAAGTACTTCGATCGACTAGTTGAGATGAAAAAAAAAATTGATTTAAGAGAATAAATATTTTAGTTTCATTTTCTTTAAAAAAACTCTTTAAGAGCTTGTTAGATTTATATTTTTTTCTTAAATTTTTAACATTTTTCATAAATTCGCTCTATATCATATATTAAATCACTAATTTTATTAATTAAAATATCTTAATTTATTTTAATAAATTTAAATACAATTTTTTTTTCTTCTAGTAATTAAACTATTTAAAAATTCAAATAACATACTTTTTATTTTATTTTTATCAAATAAGATTTTTCAGAAAAAAAAAACAAAATCAAACATGATCATGAACTTATTTGCTACATCTATATATATATATATATATATATATATATATATATATATATATATATATATATATCAAAAATCAAAACCCACTATGTTTGTTAAGAAAAGTTGAATTCTGCCAATTGAATAATTTTTTATGAATTATTTGGAAAAATAATGTGAAATGTTAGGGATAGAGAAATTTTGAAGAGGGAACAATTTCATCGAGAAAATATATAAAAAAAAAATTATCTCACTTTTCACCCTTTTTTTCCACCAATAACATTATGTCTAGTGAAAATATCATTTCTTATAACAAAAAAAAAAAAAAAAAACTTTATTTATCTTTTTATATAATTTGTTTATTTTAATATATTCCTAATATCTAGTGAAGATACCATGAATATCAACACACACAAATTAAGTCAAAATTAACAATAATTATTGATGAAAAAATGATTACACAAAATATTAGTCCAATTATATTAAAAAAGACTTAATAAATAAACACAAAATATACATGACAAGTCTTTTTAGAAAATGAAATCACTATTCATTTAATAAATTAGTATAAAAGTTAGGTGAAGAGACCAATTTGCATAAATAAATAATAAATAGTTCTTACATAGTTGATAAACATTAAAGCATTGTTTATCCTTTATATAACCATCCATTATAATGGTATAATCTAATTTAAAGTAAATATTTCACCATCATAATTTTTTTTTAATGAAATAGTTCAACTAATTTTACAACTATCTCCAAGTATTATATAGCTAAATAGTTAGGTGTCCACTTAATAATAATAATAATAATATTCTTGCACTCATCTCTAACCATTAGTATTGAATTTGTAAATGGGACATGTCTATTTATTAAGAATAATATTTTTGAACTCATATTTTTGACAATAAGTCTTGAACTTCTTTTAGAAATCGAATTATCCGAATTTTATAAATTATGTTGGAAGCGAAGGACAACTAACTATAGTTCTATGCATTTTATACTTTGTCAAAAACTGCAAATATTTTTTTTACATCGTTTAAACCTAATTCATACCAAACTATTTAACAACTTTCGAAAAGACCTCTCAGTTCTTTTTATTATAGTGCAAAAAATATTATATGTATTTTTATCATAGATATATATATGTAATCACTATTTAGAAAAATAAATAAATTACTATCCAAAAGTACTCAATGTGGTTGTCAATTAGACCTACATTTAAATTAATTTTCAAATACCATGTTAGCTTAAATATCTTAAAAAATATTAAATATTCAATTTCTTTTAATATTATGCTTTTGTAAAATACTAAATGTGGTTGTCCTTTATAGACAACTACCCTTCTTGTCATTGTCTATATCAAAATTTAATATGTGTTCTTCTTAGAGGGTAAAATGGTCTTTTAATTCAACAAATATCTATTAAAACCCCCACAAAGACCTCTAATGAATAAAAATGAATAAAAGACCATTCTTTTTCTTTGGCATATTATATTGGTATTATGTTCATAGCTGACGTCATTTGGATAAAGGCAATGACCTAGTATCATAAATTTATAACTTTAATGTCTTGTTTGAATAAAGGAAACGGTTTTACAGCATTTAACTTACTTTTTACTTTAACAGTTATTAAAATTTAACAAATATTTTACTAAGACATGAATATTAACTATAGTAAATAAGTCATTTTGTGTTATAGATTTATTTATTATGTTTCTCAAAAATCTTAATAATTTTTATATTAAAAAACACACCATATCTAAATTAATATAAAAAAGTAATTTATATATCAGATAAAAAAGTACTTGAGTTTGAATCATGATTCAAAAAGCAAACTAATAAAAAAACATAATTTATTTGTAAATTAAGTTTTAGTAATTATTTAATGAGTAATAAAATATTAATTTTTAAATATGATTCATAAAATCAATAATTTATCACAATACAATCATTATAAAATCATCAAAACTAAGATACTAATTAAATTTCAATTTAAAGTTATTTTGTATACTTCTTTTCTTTTAGCATACACAATCATTTTCTACTTCATATTCTAAATTCACAAAAAAATAAATAATAAATTATTAAAATCCTAAGCCTAAAACAGAGTCCATCTTATTTATTATTATTCAAAATTTAGTTGTACAATTTGTTTTTACTTTAGTATACATATATTTAAAAAATCGAACTACATATATGATATATGATATATATATATATATATATATATATATATATATATATAATTGTTTTCATAAGACAAAATAAAGTAAAGCTTACAATTATCAAAATTTCAATGTTAATATTTAAAACTAATTGAACTTAAGCGATAAAAAAAAAATTGTCAAAATTTTCCATACTAAATAAAATTCTATCCAATTCAAATGATTTTCATATAAATATAAAAAAATTACGTTCACATTATGATTATCATAAAAAAAAAATTATATTTTTCATTATTTATATTGGATTTCTATATGTTTAAAATAACAATATTTTTTTTTTATCAAATTGACCACTTGATATTATTTTTCCAATATAAATTTTCATCAAATGGACTCTTACTTTAGACCATGTTTATTTATTATTAATATATAGTTACGCTTTTTTTTGCTGATTTTTTTTTTTATCAAATGGACCACTTGATATTATTTTTTCAATATAAATCTTCATAAAATTGACTCATTTACTTTTGACAATGTTTATTTATTTATTTATTATTATTAAGTTACGTGTGTGTAGTATTTATTTTCTTATGAATTTTGTTTTATTCTGAGTATTAATTAAGTCAATATTATATATGTTTATATTAGGGCTAACAATCTCTACTTATTTTTTTTTTCTTTCTGAATTTAGTTTTGTTCAAATATTAATTAAGTGAATATTATATATGTTTATATTATAGGCAAAAAATCACAAGAACACAGTGCAAACACGAAAATATACTGAATTTTGACCAAAATTACTAAACATTAAACCGCGAATTAAAAATAAAATCGCAAAACACGAATTCAACATTTGTTTATATAATATATATTCAGTAACCACTGTAGTAAAAAAAACTGGAAGTAAGAGTAAAAGTGATTATATTATATATATTTAGGTTAGGTAGTAAAATTCAAAAACAGATTAAATTATGAACTTGTCTAGTTTGTAAATGAAGACTCATAGTACAGTTCATAACCGTCTTCTTCAACTTATTAACAATCTTCATAATCCTCACTCGTCCATTCAATTCAGCATAACTATTCAAATTCACCGTTCCAGAATTCAATTCACTGCTAAAATTCTGATTACTCGATAATCCATCAACAGATTTCACATCCATCGATATATTAAACCGATCCACTTCTCTAGCCCTAGCTCGATCTCCAAATATCCTTCCTCCGCCAATTGTCCAGTTATCATAACTAATCGTCGCTCTACTTTCCTCAAATCTAAACATAATCACAGATCCAGATCAGATCAGATCTAAATATGAATTGAGAATTAAAATATGCGTACCTGTATCGTCCGAAATTGTTGTTATCGATTGCGAGAAGAACGGAGAGAGATGCGTTGAAAGTATAAACAGGTGAGGCGGCGATATAGCTAAGACGACTGACGGAGATTGATGTGAGTTTTACATGAGGACGTTCAACGCGGAGAACGGCGATCGAGAAGATTAAAGCGGCGGCGGCTAAAAGGACGATGAAAAGGAAAACGTAGACGAAACATTTACCACCGCTAGTTCCTTGTTGCCGGCGACGACTGAGTCTGTATTTTGGATTCATCATCTTTGCGAAAGCTTCTTCGTTGCTTCTTGGATGGATCTTACCTGGTGTTAATGGAAGCTTATCACTTTCTATATCCATGGCTGCTGCTGCTGCTTTAACCGAATTTGAAATTTATAGAGAGAGAAAGAGAAATTATTGAATATCATTAATTAGGGCAGGCGTATATATATATATATACAAACAGATTCGAAAAGTCGTAACTGACGACGGATATTATTATATTTTTCTAATTTGTTTTTGTTTTTATTTAACTGCTTCTATTTATAAATTAAATTTTAATATATTAAAATTCTTGAAAAATTAGATATTTTCCTGAATTGTTAATTATATTAATATTCTCCAAAAGTATTGGTATCTTTTAACTTTATTTAGTTAAACTTCAACTCCATTTAATGATGACATTAATTAAATAAATAAACTTATTTTTTTATTAAATTAAACAGTATTTTGTTTTTAAATAATAAACGAAATAAATAATATTTTATTGAATTAGTTTATGAAGACATAAATGTAAAATAAAGTGTGTTGTTATAAATAGTCTTGAAAAGACCTGGTCAGTGGTCACCCGTTAAAGACTGAGTCTAATTAATTAATTAATAATGGAAAAGATGACAGATTAAAAGGTCAAGGATTATTTGAAATTAAAAATATAATTAAAAAAAAGTTATATTAATTAATTATAGATTATGGACTATTTACAGTTCATGGAATCTTCCTTATGCTGTAAAGCAGCTCTAGAAATGTGTTTTTAGGCTGACATTTGTTGACCCATGATTAGTGTTGATAGATTATTATTATTATTATTAATTTTTATATGAGAAATCATTATAAAATTTCAAATTATATTGACACAAATTCAAATATATGTCATTTCCAATTTATTATTTTTAAATTATACTTTTCTATTATCTTCGGTTACATTTATTTAAATAATTATCTATCCATCTCAATAAATTTATTTCATTTATTAAATAGTTCCATTTTAAAAGTATATATTATTTAATAGATTTATTTATTTTTTAAATACATTAGAAGTTAATTTAATTATACAAATCTAATTTTTTTAAATCAAATTAAAATATAATATTATTCAATTAACTATATATATTCAACATTTTTTATATAATCAATATGTTATTTGTATTATACCTAAATTTTGATATATAAAAATTACAGCTATATATAATGATAAAATATAAAAACTATATATAAATATTTTAATATTTTTATTAATAAATTAAATAATATAATTAAAAATAAAATTATATTTAATTATGGTTGTGTTTAATCAAAGCCTAGACAATCATTTAGTTATCCATTTTGTTATTCAAATAATATACTATTATATCTCTCTTATTTTTAATATATTTATTAATAATTCAATTGTTTTTTTTTAAATTGTGAAAACTGATTTGAGCACAAAGAAAAAAACATGACATTAAAAGAAAATAAATAAAAACAAAAAATAAAAAAACAGTACTAAATAGGTTATCGAGTTAGAGAAAACGATTAACTCCCCGACGGACTCTACCGGCTTTCTAGAATGAATCTCATAAAGCATAATAATAATAATAATAAACATTATGAATAATACACATCAGACGACTACAATTAGTGAAAATTCGACGATGTATCTCTAACCAAATAGTCCACCAAAAAATAATTGGGATAATAATCCAATTATGAAGTCCTGCCATATGTTGCATCAATCCAAATTTCCCAACAACTACCCAAAGACTCGGACATCACTCAATGAATTACAGTGATACTTCACAAAAGTCTTCAGATATAAGTCACCCATCGATAATGCAAAAATAAGTGAATTGCCGATTCAACCTTCTCGTGACACATATGACAACGACTAAGTATAATACAACATTTTTATACACATATCATCTATAAGAATTCTACTATGAATAACACTCCATCCAATAAGCGAGATATTGGATGGAATCTTTGACTCCCAAAGTTTCTCTCAACAAAAATTATATGAACTCATCTTAGCGAACAACTTATAACAATGCCTTACATGAAAACTATTCATATCTTGCCAAAGCATAACATCTTGTTCATATGAGGACACTTGTTTGCGTCCTACCAAAAGTAAATTCTATTATTAAACGAACTCTTCATAATGTTTAATCTCCTTATATATCTAATTCGGCTAATGAAACCACTAGATTGAGGATCAAATATATCCTTAACTGTGGCATTTCTACATATAGCAATAAAAACAAGCTCTAGATACTTCGTAGTTAGACTTTTGACTCTACACCAACTATCGTTCCAAAAGTTGATCGAAGAACCATCGCCTACAATGAATCTAGATTGTTCACGAATTATTTTTCATATAGAATAAATTCCCCTCCAAAAGTTATACCCCACTAGATAATTATACATTTTTGTGAACCAACTAGACAAATGTAACCATACTTACATTTGATCATCGATGCCCAAAGACTATTTAGTTTTGTTGCAAATCTATAGCACCATTTTCATAGAAGAGACTTATTAAAGGAAATAAAATCTTGAATATACAATCTTCCACGATCTTTAAAACATTTAACATTATCCCAACTTACTAAATGACAAAACGATGAGTTAGAGGATTCACATAGAAATATACACATTATTCTCTCAAATTTCACCGCCACACTATTGAGAATAATGAATAAATACATCATATATGTGGGCATAAATGACAACATACTCTTAATGAGGATTAACGACCCCTTTCAAGATTATTTTACTTTTCCATCTAGATAGTTTACATTTCATTTTAGTGATAATTGGGTCCTAAAAGACATTGGATCTTAATTTAGCACCTAATGACATACCAAAGTATGTTGATGGAATATCACCAATTCTGAACTCCAACATATTTTCCAACGTCCTTCTATTTGAAACAGGATCTGAAAAAAAGATGTTTGACTTATTAAAATTCACTCGAAAACTAGAACATGCACCGAATACCCATAAAATATTCCGAAGGTGTTTAAAATTCATATAGGTAGTCTGAACCATACAGAGCGTGTCATCAACAAAAAACAAATGTGATGTAAAAAATGATATCTTCTTGACCCACAACTCACTCCACGGATGAGTCTCGAGTTTTCTACGAACGCTATCAATTTTTAGAGAGCTTCCATAACAATAACGAACAAGAAAGGATAGAGTGGATCACCTTGTCTAATCCCTCGGGAACTCTCAAAAAATTCCTAAGAATTACCATTAATAATGACATAAAACTTAGCCGTTGAGAGACAAAATCTAATCCACCAAATCCATTTCACATCCATTCTCATTCTGCCAATTACATCAAACAAAAAATCTCAATTGACGTGATCATAAACTTTTTCAATGTCTAACTTGACAAAAACATATTTATCACCTCTTAAATTAGCTGAGTTAATGCACTCATTGACTATTAATACTACATCATATATTTGACGACCTTTGATGAACGCCATCTAATTACTAGATATGACCGTCTCTAATACCTTTCTCAATCTGTTGTCAAACATTTTACGATAATCTTATAGAAAAATGAAACGAGACTAATAAACTTAAAGTTCTTCACATCAATAGTCCTTTGAGCTTTACGAATAAGACATATCAAAGTAGAGTTTCAACTCTTATCAAATAATGAAAAACAATAAAAATAATCAATTTCTTCCATAATTCCCGTCTTATGAAAATGTCACGCCTTCTTAAAAAATCCAATGCAAATTCGTCGCAGCCCGACACTTTATCACTATCGCATCCCTTAATGGCCTCCTCAACCTCTTTCAACGAAAACCGAGCCTCCAACATATATTTTTGTGCTAAACTAATTGAATAAAAAATAATACCATTCAATTTAGGTATAACCTTAAATGGCTCCTTAAATAAATCCTTATAAAATTTGACAATACTCGTAGAAATTTCTGGTTCACTATCATGAACTTCCCCCTCGATCGAGATCAAATTAATCACATTATTCCTTGTTTCCGTGTTAGAGATCCCATAGAAAAATTTGGTGTTTCTATCTCCGAATTTTAACCATGTATCGAGCAACAATTTCTTCCTCCTTACTTATATCGAACAACTTACTAACAATGCGAATTCGAGAACTAACCTACTCAGTGGAGAGTTCACGTATCTCCTTCGCCCCCCATCAATGACATTAATTTCATTACAAATGTCATTGATATTAGCACAAAATAAAACATGATTTCATATGAACCAACTTTTGAAAATTTACGTAGATTCCTTAAGTTCACAAAGAGTTTACTCGACGGAGAACCAACTAATATTTAACTCACCCACCATGATTGCACACACGGTATAAAGTCTTCCTTGATCAACTATTTATTTTCGAATCTAAATGGTCGACATCTCTCTCCATCATATGGTGTTCCATTAAAATCGGTCGGTGATTTTAACAACTCTCTAGAAGGACCTTTTGAAATATATTAGAAAACCTTCGAAAAATAGATTCACTAATTAAAAGTCTATCGATACGAGAATGAACTTGATCCTCATTGCCATTTCCTCTCCTAAATGTGAATTGACCGCCTTCTAAAGCCAAGTCGATAAGTTCAAGATCTTCAATTGTTTTTGAAAACTCGTGCATTAGGCTATTAAGTCTATTTTCCCATTTCCTTTCAGATGGGGATCGAACTTCGTTCATGTCGCCCGCAAAAACATTTGGTAAGTCCCTTCCAACGACTGCTGAAGCAAGGCGTCTGCCAACGCTTCTTTAGACGGCTGCTGAAGCAAGGCGACTGCCAGCGCTTCTTCAGACGGCTGGTAAAGCAAGGCGACTGCTCGCGCTTCTTCATACTGTTGCTGAAGCATGGCGTCTGCTCGCGCTTCTTCAGACTGCTGCTGAAGCAAGGCGTCTGCTCGTGATTCTTCAAACTGCTGTTGAAACAAGGAGACTGCTCGCGCTTCTTCAGACTACTACTAAAGCAAGGCGTCTGCTCGCGCATCTTTAGACTGCTACTGAAGAAAAGCGTCTGCTCGCGCTTCTCAGACTACTGCTGAAGTAAGGCGTCTGCTCGCGCTTCTAACGCCTCTTGAGTTGTACCTGCACATTAAACAATTTCATGACTTAGTTTATTCACTTATTAACGCATCATCAAAACTACGTCGTATTGACTTAATTTTATTACTCTAAGTTCATTTTAATAAATTAAAACGTTTTTCTTAATTTAATTTAATTAATTATTATTTTTAATTAATTCTTCTTTTTTCTTTATTTAACTTAATCTAACACATGTCTTCATTCCATGCCACAAGAATTCCACCGAATACCCCTGTAGAATCCGAAGAATCCGAGAGCCTCCCAACCATATAACCTCCAGTTACATATATCATTAACTATCCATTGATCAATTTTCCAAATTAATAATTCAAATTTCTATATCAAACAAAATTATTAATTAAACAATGCATTAAATCAAATTAATATAAGTTATAACAAATGTTATAAAGTTAGTGGACAAACAATTTAATGAAAATAATAATATAATTCATTTTTACCTCCCTCATTTGTAGATGAGAGGTTGTAAAAATCTTTTTAGTTTGTAAAATTAAAAATCTTATCTCATTTGTATTTAAGTTCTTTAATATTTCATTTTATATATTTCATTTGCATATAAAAGCATTGATGTAACTAAAATAATTACACAATTTAATAATAAGTTTTACATTTTCTTTTTTCACTCCATCTCAAATATATGTCATATTAAAAAAATATTATAAGATTTGAATTGGAAGAAAAACATTAAATTCTAAATAGGAAGATAAAGTGACAATATAAATTTAAAGAAATGAACAATATTCTATAGAAATAGAAAAGTCAATCACTGAAATGAAAATTTATAAAAATAAAATAAAATAATCAGAGTTTTATAACCATGGTCGAACTACTTATATAAAAGATTAAAATTATAATATTTCCAATAATTTTTTTTAAAATTGAAATAGGTGACAAAGGTGATATAATATGTATGATTATATATTTTTGTAACCATTATAAATAGTCCATTATGTATGGTTATATATATTTGAAATAATTATTTGATATTGTTAAATTATGTACTATATTGCACTCTAATATGTAAATCCCTCTTTCATTATTTATAAATTGTTCACATGCATCCTTCCCACTAAATTGGTCATAATTAATGAGTGGTGCTATTTTTATTTTTATTCTATATTATGCAAATCACTCTATCATTATTTATTTGCTTACCACTAAATTGGTTTATCTAAAACAACTGGTTAAAACCAGCTCAAGAAAATATTAAATTCATGAAGGAGATTATTCCAATCCATCTAACTTATTTAATATATTTAAAATAATTTAAACAATTTAAATAACCATATAATACACAAATCTTATCATTGATCGATAAAATAAAATAAATATTTTAAAAAAACTTTGTCTCAATTCAATAATCGGATTAGAACTTACTTCAATTTAAGTAACTTTTAAGTATAAATTGTAAAATATTATTTTATTTGCTTCTAAATAGAATTTGAAATATACTTTACAGTAAATTGTCACTTTCAATTTATGTTTTTCTTAGTTTTAGTTTTAGTTTTTATTTTGAATTCAGTCATTTTGTTCTAGATTTTATTTTTTCTAGCTGACTTTTTATATATATTTATTTCTTAACTGATTTTTCTAGCTGATTTTTTTGAAGTTCATATTTTTTTAACTGATTTTATTTAAAACTTTTATAATGGTGAGTGGGTCCAACTAGACATTTAATGTTTTTTTTTTATAGAAAATTCCACTAAACCTCTGCTCTCTGAGTCTCTGACGGTTTGACCGTATTTTTTTTTATAATAAATTAATTCTTATAATCAGATATATTAATTTTGTTTCTTATTTTTTTTTATTAAGCTTGTTTGATCTTGGATTTTAGAATTTTTTGTTGATTAAAAAATGGGTTATTTGAAATTTATATAAGATACGTTAGTAAAATATTTTTTATATTTAAAATATAAATTTAATAAAAGTAAAACAATAATATTTTGATATTTTGTAAAATAAATTAAGTAATTAATAATTAGAATGATACGAATTTTAAAAAACTCAAAATAACTTGTATAAACCCACATCAATCAAAAGAGTTAGCTTTTTTTTTTTTTTTTTTTTTTCTGCTTATATATATATACTGTTTCCATTTCATTCTTCAACTCATTTTATATCACACTTTTCTCACTTAAATGGAGAATTCATCAACCTTACCTACATGGGAGACGGGTCACACTAAGAGGCTAATCCATGCCGGAGACTTGAATCCATGGTTAGTTATTCTAGTTATCTTTACAATCTTTATTGCTATATTCATAATGTACACATTGTACAAGTACTACTCCCCGACTCCACCAAATCTTCCCCGTCAACTCAAGTTGCAACCGCTACGAAGACTCGATAACAACATCATCGAGTCATTCGTCGTTGAAGACTTCTTGCCCGGGATTCAGCAAGAAAATCATTGCAGTATTTGCTGCTTTGATTTTGAAGAAGGGGATAGGGTTGTAACATTACCTAGTTGCAATCATCGTTTTCACGATGGTTGTATTAGGAAATGGTTTGAAAATCAAACCAATTGTCCAATGTGTCGATTTGAGTTCATGGCTAGTTAAGTAATGGGTAGAGTTTTAAGATTTAATGTTTGTTTAGTTGTGGTTGTGGGTAGAGCCATTTTCAAAAAAATAAAAAAAAATGTATCCTATGTAAACATTGTTAATGAGAAATGAAGTGTTACTTATTATGTTAATTGTGTATTCTTATCCAATTTTAATGTATGTTTATTATTTTTTTATGTAACAAAATAATTCAAGAAAGTGAATAATATTGATACAGAAGAAAAACTTTTTAGAGAAAAAAAAACACGTCCTATATCTCATTGTCTTATATGTACAAATGAAACATAACTCTTCAAGGATTCATTTATTTATTTTTTCTAATTTCTTTCTTTCACAAGTTTACTTATAATAAAGTAAGAATATCCACAACTTTGAAAGTCAAAACAATTTCGCTCGCAACATTCATATAAGAAACAACAATTGTAAATTTGTTTTAAAACATCAACCAAAAGAGATTACATTCATTGGATGAAATATGAATATCATTTCAATGTAGATTTGAATCAAATCAAAAAACAAGATGAGGTCAAGATAACACACTTTATATTCTGTTTAGGCAAGAACCATCATCATAATCATGAATATAATGGAGAATTAATAGGTATATGAATATAAGAGAACCCGATAACATGTATTCACAATCTCCCAAAGACGGCATGATGGCTAAACGACCACTTATTCGTTATGATCGAAAGCACGATTAGAAAAACCTATACCGGAATCAACAATGATAACTAAAACCATCTCCTCCCAATTGCACCCTACCCTGTACACCGTGCACCATGTTGTATTTATTGTTTTTCTTCACTAAAAAAATTAGGCAATTGAAATTATGTTGGAATTCCTCTTCAACAACGAAATCATTATATTCAAGAGATCTGCAAAAACCACAATATATTATATTACAAATAGCCTATAGAACAGAGATATGTGATGAATTGCAGTTCCACAGGGAGGCGAGTTGCCCAAAAATCTTGATACATTTGAATACTCGTTCTTGTGAACAAAACTTGTAACATATAGGAGAAAATTAAGAAATCAGAAACAAAAGAACGAGCAAATTTCCGTCTGATATGCCATGGATATATCCAAGATTAGTCCCTTTTCTTGTATTCTTGTGTCCTAAAGATCTGTCTACACATGATTAATGGAACTACGTTCAAGAGTTTGAAAGACCTACATATATTCTTGTACCGGCTAAATTCCATTAAGTAATTAACTTTCGAAATCAACCATTCAAAATCACTAACAAATATATACTTTGAAAATTTCTTCTAATCTTCAAGATAATCACTAATAATATTGTTTTTCAACTCAACATTTTAGAAAGTAAAATTTTGTGACATTTGTAAGAAAATGCAAGCTCAAACTTCTAGCATGCAACAAAAAAATGGTAAAAATATAAGGATAACCTTTAAACAGAAAATAGATTATTCCAAAGCACAAGACAAATTTTTACCTTGTTTAGTTGCTTCTCAAGTTCTTCAACCTCTTTTAGTAATTGCGATTCTTTCTGACATATTTTGCTTGGCATTCTATTCTCTCAAGATGAATCCTCAAGCAAAAGATTCATTTTAAAATCCTTCGAGGTGTTGGTTCCTTGGAATAGTTTATTGCAAAAGGGCAAACTCATATCTGCACTTTTTATTGAAATTGAAATTATGTTATTAGTTTTCTATCTATCTTCAAAGAAACAAATAGAAAGAAAAGGTTTAAACCAGATGTACTTAAAATAAAAATTCTTGTTTTAAAAAGTATCAATTATTATTATGTCATAACCACCTCCTCACAATTAACATTCATTTATCTACATAAGATTGTTTTATCTAAGAAGATTCCATCAAAACTTGTAGCCATGAAATTCGGAACATTGAAAAATTACTTTGGTAAATGGTGTTGTTCCAATACCAAGTCCCACACGCAGTAATACATCAAACTTGATATAATCATGTGCCAGAACTCGGCACGTCAAAATTAAAAACTTTGGCAAACTATTAATTTGTTTCAGGACAATCAATCAACACTAAATCTGATATATTTTTCCATTCACCCACTTCTCTAACATATTTATCTCAATTCTAACTGAGTATTAAAACTTATGAGCATTGTCTTCAAAGAGGCAGTTATTTATCTCAATTCTATCGGGGAATACAAAAACTAAAGAGGGGGAAGATTGAATGAATAATGCAAGCAAGACAAAGAGGCCATATGATATGGGGAAGAATAAAAGATTTTGTTAACCTTCAGAGTGTGATGTTGGGGTCCGACTAAACTGACTTTCCTTGCATACATACTTGCATACATTAATGAAAGTTGTGACAATGATATCTGTACCTGCACAACAACAACACCGAGCATGAGATATAAGAAGATTGGATAGTAGTTGCAAATAAAAGGAAACATATCAATTCAATCATAATTTTTTTTTTTATATAAACAGGGCTCTCATGCAAACAATATCAAGAGTTTGTTTCAGGAAGAATTTCAAGACCCCTGGGCTAATTAATTGCCTTAATGACCCTTCATCAACATTCCTATCCATGTATTTTTCTTTTAATTATAGGAGACAAAACAATACACTTACTTAACGAAGAAGTTCAAAGAAAAATGTTCCTTCTTCCTTACACTGGAATTAGATTACATGTAATCCGATCTCTTTTGTTGGGTTGTTTTGTCGACTTCTTGACTACCAATATAAATATGGAAATGAATTCTCACAAAATAGACAACTTTAGTAGCTTGACAGCATAAAAAGATCAGAACTTCCTATCTTGGTTCCCTATATTCACCACAAGCAACCTCACCAAAATTATGACATGAATCACATCAAATTAAAACACCCATAAGATAGATATCCTTAAAAACCAAATCTGATCAAACAATTCAACACTGAATTATGATCCAAACTTTTGGCGAATTAAACATTGGCCCTGACTTATGATCCAAACTTTTTGTCTGAGTGACAATGCTTATACAAGTTGAGCTGGATAATAATAATTCAGACTATATATCCCAATCAAAATAAACCATTATACTGAAAACAGCAAATTCAAATGAAAAACAACGTACATGTGCGAGTCAAAGTCTCAAAGAAAGCCCAAACCGAAGTAGGGTTTCACTAGCCGGTGCTGCACAGAGAGAATCCCAAGGGTCCCCGGTCCTCCGTCCTCCGGTCGCTGTCTTTCGGTCGCCGGCCGCCGTCTTCCGGTCTCCGTCCGAACGTCATCCAACATAGAACTATCTGAATCTCCGGTGGCTAGGGATAGCTCGTAGTTTTTCTGTTGTTTTTAGTTTTGTATACAAAAAATTATTACTCTTTGAATATTATATATTATCATTATTAATTAATATTCTTAATTATTATAATTTAATATTTAATCAAGATTATTATCTTATAATTTATATATATTTTTTAAAACATTATTAAATACAAATAAATATATGCTAATTATTTAAGTTTTTAACTATGTTATTATTTTAATTTATTTTTCTATTCAATAGTAATATTAATATATTTAAATTAATATAAAAATATACCTGAAACAAAATTATTAAAATAATATTTAAATTGGTATTAATTAATGATTATATTTAAAAATTTTTAATCATCTAAATTTAATTAATTAAAAGGTTATTATTAACTCAATTACAAATATAAATTTATAGTTACCATTTTATTATTACTAACTGTTTACTTATTTGTATTCCCTTAAAAGTATGATTAGTAATTAATTTGACTGTTAGTATAAAATTAATTAACCCAACAAAATATTATTTTTTGTTTTACTAACTATTCAATAAAATATAATACCTCTAATCAAACAACCTTATGATTTTCATTTCAAGCCTTTTTTTATCTCGAAAATTTATAATAATTATGTACTTATTTATTTAGATCTAATGAATTATTTTTATTATTATTATATACTTGTTTTTCAATTTATGTATATAGTTTTTTTTGCTTTTTTTTTTGGTTTGTAGAATATTAAAAAAAACATTTTAATTTCTTTTATATATATATATTTTTTTTCTTTCAGAAAAGTTGAAATGTTAAACTTTTTTTTTCCCTCGTATTGTTTTTTTATTTTTAAATTGGAGGTGTATCGTTTTTCTTTCTATAACTATATTTGAGTTTATATTATGTTTTGATCGGTTCGGTCTGATATCTTATTTAATTATAATGTTTTTTCGTCTCAAATTTTTATAGTCTGAATAAAATTTTGAATCGTTGGTAGATCGTTTGTTGTTCATACCCCGATTTTGTTGGTAATATTTTCTCGAGTTCGTATTCATCATTTTTTTGGGAAGACGGTTAAAACCATTTCATTAAAATCTCAAAAGTGGAAAAGTCAAGAATCAAAACTAAACAAGTCTTAACTAAGATTATAAGATGACAATCAAACGACCCTAAAGAACCTGATTAGTAGCAATGAAACATAAAAGAAATAGAGATTATAAACAAAGATTATAAACTGTATCAAATCCTAATTATCTCAATTAGGATTTTTATTTCCATACAACATGATGTTTCAACATATTGTCTTCCTCTCCCCTTGTCCTTGTCCTTCCTCTTTCCATTCCTCTCCCTCTTGCAATGAACGGGGGATGAACTGAAGAGGTTGATGAATACTACATATTCTCATCTTGATTTCTTTCTTTATATGAACTTATTCTTATTTGATAGAAAGAATTATTCTTCAGAATTTCTGAGCTCTTCACCTTGTTATTCTCAACTTGAATTTCGAGATCATTGTCTTTAGTTCCTTCAGCTTCATCTTTGGAACCTCAACAACTTTAGATTCCTCTGTATCAACATTGACATTCTCTTCTTCCTCTTGATTAACTTGAGTATCTTCTCTCTGTTTTCATCAGTAACCACTTCAACTTGATTTGATTGAGAATCATCAAGTATCTCTTCAACATGATTAGGTTGAGGATTCACCTCCTTCTTCGTATTGCTTTCTTCTTGTACATAATTTTCTTTATCTTATATTTCTTGTTCTTTAACCACATTTTGCTCTTTAAAAATAGGAACATTTGTATCGTTTTCCTGCATCTTTACTTTCTGACCATTATGAATTTTCTAATCTTCTTCCTTAGCCAAATCACATTTTGAGTTTGCATGTTGGAAAGTATTGCAGAAAGAACATCTGTCTGGCCTCCACTTATAAGTGATTTCCATGATAATAGGTTCTCCTTTTCTGTCTACTATTGTCATATTTCGGCAGTGTGCTTTTAGGATGCACCTCAATGCTAATTATAGCAAATGTTAGGTGCTTTCCTCCTTCAGTAATTGGATCCATGTATAATGATCTACCTAATAAACCTGCAAAATGACTAAGGCTTCAGAATTGTACATATGTGCAGGTATATTCCAGAGCTTGAACCATATCTATGCAGTTTCTTTTGGCTTACTAAATAGGTTCAAGTCTTCGAACCATTTTTCTAACTTCATACAATTAGATCCTATATATGTATGCCCATTTTCTAGAATTTCCTCTAGATTAGATCCCTTCTTGAATTTAAGGAAATATAAATCATGAACATTTGCTGAAATTTTCTCCAGCCCTTTTCCTTCCCATTGCTTCAACAGTGCATCTTTAGTAATTGGGAAGGATACTCTGTTTTTTCCTATGTAGTTTCCCACAACTACATTTTCCTATTCCTTTATACAGTTTTCCTCTACTTTAATAGGCAATTTAAATTCAAATAGAGAATTCAGTACCTCCACTTTTGTCTGTGTATTGTCCAAGTAGATTTTCCCTTTATAAGAATAATTTTCTGACTTTTTTGCATTGTTGTTCTTACAGACTTCATTAGTTTTCCATGTCGAGTTGCTCCTGATAGTATATAACTTAGATTTGTGAGCCTTCATTACTCATTAGTTCCTTCATTGTAGCAACTGACCATTGACCAATTTCTTCATATTCTTCTTTTTTCAACAGATTCCAGTCTTGAAGATAGTGAGTGTTGAGTTGAATTGTAATTTGTTGTGATTTCTCCTTATTGATGACAATTTCTCCCATTTTGGCATGCATAAGAAGTTTTTGTAATCTGATTTTTGAGGCCAAACAGATTAGCTCTTTCATTATAGCGTATCTTCCAAGCTCTTTCATTATCCCATTGTTTTCCTGCATTATTTTCAATATGATTTTTCCCAGCAGTAGTTGGAGTAGATTGCTTAATTGTGTTGGTATCCTGCTGTTCTTTGATAACTTCTTCAAAAATTCTTTGACTGTTGTTTCCTTAATTTCTTCCAGCACAAAATCCCTAACTTCTTTTGATTTATTACTTTTGTTCTTCCACTTCCCCATTATGGCAGAGACATAGTAATAGAACAAATTAATTGCAGAAACCCTAAGAGATGATCAAAAGTAAACCGCAATCGAGGGCAAAATCTAACGGCGCTTACAAATGTATAAGAAACCATAGACTAGCAACACTTAATGAACGGCGCAAGACAATACCGGGATGCCCGTGTCGATCGTCCCGTTCCGCCTGTGCCTATTGTGTCGCCTGTGCCGATCATGTCGTGCCGCTTGTGCCGATGACGCTTTCTTTGATTAATGATAATTCCGATGTCGATTTGATGACTTACGGTGCATGACAATATCATGTCGTCCGTGCATTTCTTCTTGTGCCTATCGTGCCGCTATACCAATCGTGCCGTCTGTGCCGATCGTGTCGCCCGTGCCGATCGTGTTGCCTGTGCCGATCGCGAATCAAATCTTCAGAGCTTTTCTCTCTCTTTTTTCTATTCGTCATTCTTAACAATAAATGAGATTAAATAATCGGATGATTTGATCTTTTATATGTATGACATTTTACATCTATCTTACTATTTATAGAATTTTTCACTATTTCAGCCATATAGATTACCCATTTTCACTTGACAGAACCTTTTTAGGCGTTGTCAATTTTTGGCCAATGATAATTTTAACCGTCGCTTAGAATATTTTGTATAGATTATTCCAACATCGTTTCTTGCTTCGTTCGACTTGATTTATTTAAGCTTCATCATTTAGGAACTCAAATTAATTCGTTTTGGCCCTCAATATATTTATATAATTTGATATTTAATTTTTATGTTTATTTTGGTTTTAGAGGTTAAAAACTTATATGAATTTAATGAAAATTATTTTTTATAAAAAAATTATATATAGTAAGATTTACATAATTAATTATAGAATCTTTAGATTTATTACTTTTTAAGAGTTTCAATCCATCATTCATTTAAATATAAAATAAATACATCAATTTTCTCTTAGTTATTAAAGTATAAAATAGTAATTAATTATATTATCAAATACTTCATTAGGATATACGAATATACGATTCTATAATTAATTATTGATATCTTACCATTTACATACTTTACAAAAGAGGACGTGAAGATTCATATATATAGGAAGAGATATTTCTTATGTATAAAAATGAGGGAACTTTGATAAAAGGTTAATTAATTATCTTTAGCAATATCTCTAAAATTTATTCAATTTGTTTAAGTTATGTGATTCTTTTGTCTCTAATCTCTATTGAATGATTATTATTTCTTAAATATACATGTTTATTGTGCAGGAAATTATGGGTATAAAGATTTCAATTTTTGTGATCATATGTTTAGTAGGCAATTGCTTTGAAGTTGGGGCTATTTTGTTATCTAACAAAGAAGATTTAGAATTAGAGAAACAACTTCGTCTTATAAACAAACCGTCACTCGCCACAATTACGGTAAGTAAATTTATAATTGACAAATAAAGAATAAAATTTCAGTTATGGTCACATGATTTGTTATAATATTTTGAGATAACCAATAATGTTTATTTTTGTAGACGTTTTATGGTGATGTATACGACTGTATAGATTTTTATAAGCAACCAGCCTTTGATCATATCCTATTAAAGAATCATACTTTTTATCCTCAGGTATTTTCTCATATAATGAATGTTTAATTTTTTTAAATAATTTTTTTTTTATGGAGATATATGTACTTAAACATTTTTATATTAAATGAAAGATGGATTACAAGTACGTAAACAAAAATAATAGCAATAATTCGTCTTCCATCAATGCACGTCCATTTAAAATATTTAAAGAAGGAGGTTGTCCGGTTGGAAGTGTGCCTATTAGAAGAACGACAAAAGCGGATCTCATTAGGGAAAAGAAATATTTGTCGAAATTTGAATCTCTTGAACGAGCCAATCCCGATGTAAGTTTCGAAACGCTATATATATATATATATTTAAAAATTATGAAATTTTACTAAAACTTTAAATATAGGTTGCTATTGTCCAAACTAGTAAAGGATATGGCCCTTTTAATGGAGCTGGAATGATAGCAGGTGTCTATAAACCTAAAGCTAGTGGACTACAATATAGTGGAGTTCGATTAAGACTACAAAATAATGAAGATTTGATTCAAATTGGATGGAGGGTAAATTTTTTATTTATTTTTCTTAATGTTTTAAGTTTTGGAAATACATTTCTATCATAAAATTACCATAACTATTAAGGAAATGCATTTGTTTTTTCAATATTCCTTATAACATCATATATATATATACTATAATTTTGATATTTTTCTTACTTATTTTAGGTTGATCCATATTTAAACGGTGATGATCAAATTCGTTTTTACACATATTTTAAGGTATGTAATTATTATCTATCGATTTTTTTAATTAATCTTTTTATTTTTATTCATTTTTCTTATAATTATTTTGAATTATTGTAATAATAGTCAGGTCTAACACAATGTTTTAATACAAAGTGTCCGGGGTTCGTACTTGTCAACAAAGATTATCCTATTGATTACGTTTTTAAAAATTATTATAAACCTGGAGATAAAAAATCGTGGGATGTTCAATTCTACATAGCAAGGGTATTTTTATTCTCTCAATCTTTATAAATAAGTAACTTTTTTTTTTAAATATATAACTAAATGTTTGATAGGGGAATATGATGTTTGTAGGACCAAGCAACCGGTAACTGGTGGGTCGAAGTTGGGAATAATATCCGATTAGGATTTTGGCCGGCAGGGTTGTTTAGTGATCTAAGGAAACTAGCAACATATGTTGATTGGGGTGGAGAAGTTTTTAATACAAACGATAAAAAAGAAATTGATATGGGGCTCGGAGCTATACCTTATTTGAAGGAAATCGATAGAACTGCTTATTGTCGGGTTCTTCAAGTTTCAACTCCGGATGGGAAGACAACCGATGCTGCGCGGACACAATCATATACAAACGAACAATATCATTATAATATTTTGAATATCGATCATGCTGATGATTATTACCGACACCTAATACTTTATGGAGGGCCTTATAGAAACTTTTAAATTGACTATATATTGGTGTTACTTAGTTATAAACTTTTGAGTTTAATCTCAAGAAAGGTTTTAGAATTAATAAAATTCTAGTACTTGATTTCTTTTGTTCTTAATATATATATTTTTGCAATGTCTTCCACTCCTTGTCTAGCATTATGTCTCATTATTCATATCCCCCATTCTTCCTTATTTTTTCACTAAAGAAGTAACTACTACATTATGAATAATATGCATGGAATACAAATAAATCATATCAAATATATGTCTCTTGCTTGTCTCCATTTTCTAGCATCACTTTAAGTTATGACCACATTCTCCATAAGTTATTGTTTACTAGTTGGATGTTATTCTCTAAATTTTTCAATATTTTAAAAATTATAATATAATCTACAATTTTCAAACTGTAGTCCATTGTCCAATCCAAAGATTATTTGCACTCTAATATATAAGTGGAGTAATCAAGTGGGCACTCTGTTTATCTATAGAATATTCCTACTTCAAAATTGAGTGTGCACTCCATATATCTATAAAAACTATTCCTATTTTAAAATTGAAATGACCTTAAGATGATTTTTTTTGTATAAGGAATGAATTCTTATTAAATTCAAATATGATTTACATATATGAAAGAGTAAATAACGTTTACAAAATCAACTGATTATTGATATATAAATGCATAAACAATTTATATTTGGTTAAGGTTGTACTGTAAAATGTTTATTAATGCTTAAATTCTCAACATTTTCATTATTAGTATTTAGACTTCTTTGGACGAAAACACCCTTCTAACACATTTACTAATGAGAAATGATCGAGAGAGAATTTGGGTGATGAAATTTGAGAGAATGATGTGGCGCAATCTGATTCGCTGAAAATTTAATAAATTTTCTTTCTTCTCTCCCGTCTCTTTCCTCATCCTTTATCTTTTTTTCCAGTCATTGATGTAGTGACAAGTCATTCTCTCCTTCATTTCTTCTCCCAAATTCCCTCCTTCTATCACTATTTTTTACTAATTGTAACGACGGACTCACTTTAATTGTACCATTAAAAGATATTATACAAGTTTATAAATATAAATTTATAATTATCATTTTATTTTATATATATTGTTTAACTAATTTATCAGCGGTTAAGTTTGATCAGTATAATTTAATTTGACTGTTTGTAGAAAATTAACCTAATTACCATTTTTTTTATACTAACAATTTCAATAGTTAGATTTCTTGAATTGATAAAATAAACAAGAGCTATTTGATTGAGTTCTTGAAGAGAAAGATTGAAATAATATTATTGATTGAATGAATAATCTTTACAATAGTTTATCTATTATATTTATAATAGTAATAGAGAAATAACTAAATTGAGAAAATATAGGATTTGGTTATTATATTTAGCCTAATTAATAGGAGATAAATAAATAATTTCTCTTATTTATTTAATACTTTATCATCCCCTTCAAGCGAAAAGGTGAGGCACAAACCATGAGCTTGCTACGTAAAAGAGCAAATCGATGAGAAGAAAGACCTTTGGTGAAGATATCAGCCACTTGATCTTCAGTAGAAATATATTGGATGAGTAGTTGTTTACGAGCAACTTTTTCCCGAACAAAGTGAAAATCGATTTCAATATGTTTTGTGCGAGCATGAAATACCGGGTTTGCTGATAAGAATGCGACACCAATATTATCACACCATAAAACCAGGGAAGAAGAAAGTGAAACTCGAAGTTCACTAAGTAGAGATTGAATCCAACAAAGATCAGCAGTTGTATATGCAAGAGCACGGTATTCAGATTCAGTACTAGAGCGAGCAACTACTTGTTGTTTCTTAGAATTCCAAGAAACGAGGTTGTCACCAAAAAAAATACAAAATCCAGTTGTTGAACGATGATCATCGGGACATCCTGCCCAGTCAGCATCAGAGTAGGCAGCAAGAGTGAATTGTGAATTTGGACGAAAAAAGATCCCATGACGAGGAGTATGACGAAGATATCGAAGAATACGTTTAACCGCTCCCCAATGAGAAGATGTGGGAGTTTGCATGAATTGACAAGCTCGATTGACAGCAAAGGCTAACTCAGGACGAGTTAGTGTAAGATATTGTAGAGCCCCTACTATACTACGATAGAGAAACGGATCAGATAAAGGATCACCATCATGTTTAGAAAGGGATGAGCCAGCAGAGACGGGAGTGTGTAATGGCTTTGCTTGAATCATATCAGCCCGAGTGAGAATATCGTCAATATACTTGGATTGAGAAAGAAATAAGCCATCTTTGGTACGAGTGGCTTCCATTCCAAGAAAGTAATGTAATTGACCTAAATCTTTAACAGGGAATAATTTATTTAATTGAAATATAATTTTTGTTAGAAACGATTTAGAGTTGCCTGTGAGAATAATATCGTCCACATATACTAAAAAGTATGCTGTTATTTGAGGTGCATGATACGTGAAGAGAGCCGTGTCAGATTTTGATTCTATGAAATCAAGAGATAGTAGAGCAGTCCGGAGAGTAGCTTACCAGGCACGAGGAGACTGTTTAAGACCGTATATTGCTTTATGAAGTTTGCATATATGATTAGGAAAATCTGGATGGACAAAACCGGGTGGTTGTGCCATGTAAACTTCTTCTTGTAGAGACCCATGAAGAAATGCATTGCTAATATCAAGTTGATGAATGAACCATTGATAAGATATTGCCAAAGAAAGAATAACACGAATAGTAGTGGGTTTTGCCACAGGACTGAATGTCTCTTCATAATCAATACCTTGTTGTTGATAGAATCCTTTAGCCACGAGACGTGCTTTATGTCGATCAATAGACCCGTCAACTTTATGCTTGAGTTTGAAAACCCATTTACATCCAATAATATTATAAGATTGTGTACGAGGAATAAGAGACCATGTTTTATTCTGAATAAGAGCATTATATTCATTTGTCATGGCAAGACGCCATTGCAGATCCTTATTAGCTTTGGTAAAACATGTAGGTGTAGTAGCGGAAGAAGTAGCAATGAGAGCTGATGAGGGCATAGACCGTGCTTTATTGCGTGTGATCATCTGATGAGTAGAAGATGTAGGTGCATTAACTGTTGTGATAACTGGTTGTGTTGAATGAACAATAATAGTAGTAGAAGAAGATGTTATAGTGTTTGGTGATGTTGTTCAAGTCGAAGAGGGTGATGATGAAGACGGTGAAGTGATATGAGATAATAGAGGTGGTATTGATAAATTAAGTATAGTTGTTGGAAGAGATGTCTCATTATCTTCTTGTGGTTTAGACAAACGCACAAGGTCCTTATTTTTGAAAGGAAAAGTGAGTTCGTCAAAAGTGACATGTCGAGAGATAAATATTCGTCCAGACAGAATGTGAAGACACTTATAACCTTTATGAGATGAGCTGTAACCAAGGAAACTGCATTCAGTAGTATGAAAATCGAGTTTGTGTTGATTGTACGGCCGTGTGAGTGGATAACAAGAACACCCAAATGTCTTCAAAAACCATAATCAGGAGAAGAGTTAAATATAGTCTCGAATGGTGAACGTTGATGTAATGTCGGAGTAGGAAGACGATTGATAAGATATGTGGCTGTTTCAAAAGCTTCACTCTAATAATGTAGTGGCATAGATGCATGAGCCAATAAAGTGAGATCAGTTTCCGTAATATGACGAATTTTTCGTTCAGCAATGTCATTTTGCTCACTAGTATGTGGGCAAGATAAACGATGTAAAATATCATGATTATCTGTTAATGATTTGAAATTTCTATATTCTCCTCCCCAATCAGTTTGCAATATTTGGATTTTACGACTAAATAAATTTTCAACAAGTCGAAGAAAGTTGATAAACGTATTCAAAACATCCGACTTTTTCTTTAGCGGATATATCCACGTGAATTTGCTAAAATCATCCACAAAATGTACGAAATAACGGCAACCATTAGATGAAAATTCAAGAGCAGGTCCCCAAACATCTGAATGAATTAGGTCTAAAGGAGCCATTGATGTAGATTTTGAAGCTGAAAAAGGTAGTTTATGTGCTTTCCCATATTGACATGATCCACAAAAAGAAATAGTATTACTACCTGAAACTGGTAATTTAAAGTGTGATATAACTAAAGATGTAGTAGCGCTAGAAGGATGTCCAAGTCGTGAATGCCAAATTTGAGCCGGAGATCTAATTCCAATAAATGCTTATTTATTAGAACATGTTGAAAATGAACTTTCAGTAGGTTCAACGCAATAAAGTCCGTCCTTGAGTAATCCCTTAAGAAGCACTATCTTCGTATCTCGGTCTTTAATAAGACAAATATTTAGGTGGAATTCAAAAAATACGTTATTATCTGATGAAAATCTCGCGACACTCATCAGATTTTTAGTAATATTCGGAACGTGTAAGATATTACGTAAATAGAGAGATTTTTGTTGATTTAAAATTTTAGTCGTACCAATATTATAAATATTCAGAGGCATACCGTTTCCGACTTTGATAGTTTGAGTACCTGTATAAGGAGCATGTACATGTAGATTATTAAGATCGGAAGTAATATGGTCGGTAGCACCTGAATCTGGATACCAAGTGGGATCTACAATAGTAGACGATGTAACTAACATTGTCGTAGGATTTGTAGAAGGATTAAAACGAGGGCACTCGAGAGCACTATGTCCTTGTACATTACATATTTGACAAGATGGATTATAAAAACAACTTTCGAAGCGATGACCAATTTTATGACAAAAATTACATTGCGGACGATTATTGTCTCGGTTCTGTCTTTGGTTCTTTCCGCCTCCATGCCTATAAATATAAGCAACATTCGCCAAAACGTTTGAGCGCGAAATATTTTCATAATGGAATTTTCTTTTCTTGAATATGAGTCGTTGTTCATAATTTAGAAGGATGTCGGTCATCTCATTAAACAATAGATCTTGTCCGGAAGTTAGAACACATATCATCGGCTCGAACTCGTCTCCAAGCCCGTTGAGTAGAGTTAGTTGCAGATCTTGATCGGAAACATATTGTCCGGCAGCGATAAGTGCATCTGATAGGTTTTGAGGTGTTGAATGAAGTTAAGAAGAGAATCACTACCTTTGTGTGCGTTTAGGAGTTGACTCCGTAACTCAAATAGTCGGCTCTTTGATTGAGAAACATATATTTTCTCTAAGGTTTTCCAAAGTTCTTGTGCCGAAGATGATTTTGAGACTTGTTGACGAATCTCGTCGGTCAATGTTGAAAAGAGCCATGCAAGTACCCTTTGATCTTGGATACGCCATTGTTTAAATTTTGGATTCTTGATTTGAATTGTATTATTTTGACCATCTGTTTCTTGAAGAAATTTGGGAGGAGTTTCAAGATTTCCTTTTACTATATCCATAAAATCATAACCTATCATGATTGGAGTAACTTGTGATTTCCAATAGATATAATTATATTTATTAAGCTTTACGCTTTCAGATATTATTGGTAGAATTGAGGAGTGATATTGTTCTTCCATTGAAATCATTTTCGAGAGTTTTTCCTTATACGCTCTGATACCAAGTTAGATTTCTTGAATTGATAAAATAAACAAGAACTATTTTATTGAGTTCTTGAAGAGATAGATTGAAATAATAGTTTATCTATTTATAATAGTAATAGAGAAATAACTAAATTGAGAAAATATATGATTTGGTTATTATATTTAGCCTAATTAATAGGAGATAAATAAATAATTTCTCTTATTTATTTAATACTTTATCATCAATATTAATATATCATAATACATCTAACCAAACATCCTTAGATAGAATTTATAGTTTTCTGATTCTCCACTTTTAAAGTATTTTTTATTTGAGTTAATTGAGTTTAATTTTTGGAAGTCTAGTAACAAATTATAATCATGACTTTCGTTTAGATTATATGAATCGAACGAGGATATAAAATCTTATTTATTATTGTTTCGGTCTAATTAATTATAATATCATTACTTTATTATTATATACATATTTTTTAATTATAAAGTATAATCATATAGATTTTATTACTTTAAAAGTTTCAATCAATCATTTATTTAATTATAAAATTAATACATTAATTTTCTCATAGTTCTTAAAATATAAAATAATAATCTATATATATATAATGATGCTTAATTTTTAAAGTGTCCGGATTGCCGGGTCGAGAGCTGTGGTTAATTTGGATACTTGAGTCGGATTGTGGGTTGACCTGTTTTTAAATTTAAAACGGTTAAAAATAAAATTAAAAATGCTAGAGGTATGTTTCAAACTTGCAACCTAACAAAACAAGTACAACTCTTTAACCAACTAGGTTACAAAGACTTTATATTTTAAATTCAACACCAAATTTGATAAACGCGGGACGTTTTAATATTAATATAAGTTCAACTTTTTAACTAACTAATCTATATATATATAATGATGCTTAATTTTTAAAGTGTCCGGATTGCTGGGTCGAGAGCTGTGGTTAATTTGGATACTTGGGTCGGATTGTGGGTTGACCCGTTTTTAAATTTAAAACGGTTAAAAATAAAATTAAAAATGCTAGGGGTATGTTTCGAACTTGCAACCTAACAAAACAAGTACAACTCTTTAACCAACTAGGCTACAAAGATTTTATATTTTAAAATTCAACACCAAATTTGATAAACGCGGGACATTTTAATATTAATATAAGTTCAACTTTTTAACTAACTAATATATAATGATGTTGAGTAAATGAATACTTGTGTCGGATTGTGGGTTGACTCACCCATAAACTTAAAACGGTTAAAAATAAAATAAAAAATGTTATCCGTAATTTTTTTTTCACGGTTTTTATATTTTTACTCGTGCAAATGCACAGGCTAAATGCTAGTTAATTATAATATCAATACTTCATTAGGATATACGAATATTCGATTCTATAATTAGTTGTTGATATCTTACTATTTACATACTTTACAAAAGAGGACGTGAAAATTCTTATATATGGGGAGAGAGATTTTTTTTTATGTATTATTGAGGGAAATTTGATAAAAGGTTTCTCTTTCTCTAGCAATCTTTTTAAATTAATTAATTTAATTTATTTTTAAATATATATGTTTATTGTGCAGGAAATTATGGATATTAAGATTCCAATTTTGGTGATCATATGTTTACTATGCAATTGTTTTGAAGTTGGTGCTAATTTGCTATCCAAGGAATAAGATTTAGAATTAGATGAACAACTTCGACTTATAAACAAACCATCCATTGCACAATTACGGTAAATAAATTTATTAATGAAAAAAAAATTTGTTTAAGAGAATAAAAATTTAAGGTCTTATTTTATTTAAATTAAATTGGGGATCATTACCTATTTATATGATTTGTTATAATATTGTGAGGTAATCAAAAATATCTATTTTTTTTAGACGGATTATGGAGATGTATATGACTATAGATTTTTATAAACAACCATTTTGATTATATCTTTCTCAAGAATCATACTTTTCATTCTTAGGTATTTTCTCATTTAATTGAATGTTTATTTTTTTTAAATGATATTTTTACTATAATATATAATAGAGATGTGTACTTAACATTTTTTTTTTATATTAAATGATAGATGAATTACAAGTATGAAAACTAGAAGAATACCAATAATTCATCTTCCATCAATTAACACCCATTTAAAATATTTAAAGACGGAGGTTGTCCGGATGGAAGTGTGCGTATTAGAAGAACCACAAAAGAGGACGAGGGAAAAAGAATAAGAATACTGGTCAAAATTTAAATCTCATGTACGTGCAAATCCTGATGTTATATATATAAGAGAAAATATATTTAAATAAACATTACTATTTACTGATTATATAAAATTTTACTAAAATTTTATATATAGGTTGCTGTAGTCCAATATATATATATAATGGTAATTTATGATAGTAATGTATTTCCAAAAAATAAAATAAAAAATCTACACTCCAACCAATTTGAATCAAATTTTGATTATTTTGAAGCTTCAAACGAACTCCACTATGTAGTCCACTAGCTTGAGGTTTATAGACACCCGCTATTATTCCAGCTCCATTAAAAGGGCCATATCCTTTACTATTTGTATGCTTCAAAATCAAAATAGTTCTTGTAATATGATCAAGAAAATATTTTAGTTATTAATTATAATGATTTTGATATTTTTCTAACTTATTTTAGGCTGATCCATATTTATATGGTGATGATCAAATTCGATTTTACACATATTTTAAGGTATGTAGCAGTTATCTATTGAATTTCGGATAAATAAATTATAATTTTTTTTATTAATGTAATGAGTTTTTTAATATTTTTTTATAACTATTTTGAATTATTGTAATAACAGTCAGGTGAAACACAATGTTTTAATACAAAGTGTCCGATTCGTTCTTATCAACAAAGATTATCTAGTTGATTACATTTTTAAAATTTATTATAAAATTGGGGATAATACTTCGTGAGAAGTTCAAACTTTACGAAAACTTATTAAGTACACACTTTATTATAATAAGATATATAACTGCATATATAGAGAAATGTGATGTTTGTAGGACAAAGCAAACGGAAATAATATCCGATTAGGTTTTTGGCCGGCAGGGTTATTTAGTAATATAAGGAACCTAGCAACATATAAAATTTGATTGGGGTGAAGAAGTTTGTAATACAAATGATAAAAAAGAAATTGATATGGGGCTTGGAGCTATACCTTATTTCAAAGAAATCGTTAAAACTGCTTATTGTCGAGTTCTTCAAATTTCAACTCCAGATAAGTGATGCTGCACGGACACAATCATATATTAACGAACAATATCATTATGATATTTTGAATTTCAATCATGCTGATAATTATTACCGACACTTTATACTTTATGGAGGGCCTTATAGAAACTTTTAAATTATTGACAATATATTGGTGTTACTTGGTTATAAAGTTTTGAGTTTAATCTCAAAGTAAAATTTTAGTAGATTTCTTTTGTTCTTAATATGTATTGACCCTAAATGAATATAGTGCAACTAATAATTCACAAAATACCCTTGTAGACATATTCATTCTAACTTATATTTATTTTCCCATGTCCTATATATCTCTGTCGATATAATATTATTCTTTATGTGTTTATTTTATGGTTTAATTGTTGTTTTTTAAAAAACAATAGAAGGAAAAGAATAATCCTATATATAATGGACCACAGTATAGTAGTGGAGTTCAAATTGAAACTTCAAAATAACGAAGATTTTATTCAAATTGGTTGAAGGATAAATTTTTTATTTTATTTTTCTTAATGTTTTAACTTTTAGAAATACATTTCTAACATAAAATCACCATATAGATATTAATTAAGGAAATGCATTTGATTTTTCAAAATTCCTTATAACATCATATATATACTAATTGTATGCTCATAATCAAATAATTCTATTAATAAGATCAAGAAAACAATAGAAAAAATATTTTAGAAATTAATTGAAATGTTATTTTGACATTATTCTAACTTATTTAATTAGGTTGATCCATATTTAAATGTTGATGATGATTAAATCCGATTTTACACATATTTTAATGTATGTAATTATTATTTATTAAATTATGGTTAAATAAATAATTTTTATTATTTTATTGAGCTGTTTAATAATTATTCTATTTCTTATAACTATATATATATATATATATATATATATATTGAATTATTGTAACAGAAACACAATGTTTTAATAAAAACGATACGTCCCATAATTTGTTTATATAAATCTCGATCGAGATAATAAAAATTTGTGGGAAGTTCAATTCTATGTCGCAATGACATTCTTACTATCTCAATCTTTATATATTTTATTGTAAAATATATAACTACGTACATCAAATAAGTTGAAGGAGATCACTTCCCTGGGTGGTCGTGGCGCGAAACTAGCTAGGATCCAAGAACTTTGAAGGGATTTGTTGAGAAGAACCTTGTTCGGCTCGAGGAAAGGGCAGTTTTCAACAGCTTTCGACAGCCCTGGCCTCCCTCGAGGCAGCTTGGCTTACAAAAGAGAAGGAAGAAGACAGAAGAAAGAAAGAGGAATATTTTGTAGAGGCTCGTATCAGGGTGGAGGAGACGAAAAAGAGAAAACAATGGGATATTTGGAAAGGTGCATGCATGCAGGAACTAAGGCCTTTCTTTTGTTTGTGGAGTTGATCGGATTTGTCCTCTTTGTGTAAGCTCTTAAACAACCTTACTGTTCATATAAATGAATAGTGAACGAGAATAGCATACTGTTAACATGAATTTTTGTTGATATGTTTATGTGACACGATTTGCTTAAGCATGTTAGATTGATTTGAATATTTGGATTGAATTGAAAGCACTGTCTTCATAAATTTTTAGAATTAGCTTGGGATTAGGGTGTTCTAAACCAAAAAAATTATTTTATTTTTAGTTTTTATTCAGGAGTTATATATATAATATAGTATATATATATTTTGAAATATATGATACTAACATGTTTACACCCCCTTCAACTAATTAAATAAACATAAAAAATTTGTATTAATTTTAGTTAATGTTTTTATTAACATCCTATAGTGATTTAGGGATCCAAATAGTGATTTTATTGATCCATTTTAAATTATTGATTTATTTAAAAAACTAATGACATGCAAAATCAAACATATAATAATTATAATTTGACACTATTCAATTCATTTATTTATTAAAACAATTTTATACATTCAAACTGAATCACCTAATTTGAATCTAATTTTTTTTTATTAAATTAAAATATAAAATATATTATAAAAAATAATTGATTTCTAACAACTCATTGGCTATTGTATATAAATGGAGATATCTTTAATAAATTTTAAATGTAACAATATTCTCACTTATCACTCAATCGTTCATATACAAAAATGTAGACAAAATTTTATTCACCTTTATGATATCTCTAATTGTCAAAAACACTTCAATTAATATTTTTCCTACAATATCTAAACCAAGATTATTAGTCACAAAATTTTAATAATTAGGTGGGTTACTTGGAGTACAAATTAATCCTCCACCCGATCTATATATATTGTATAGTAATATTCCAATTGGTAATATTTCAATGAATTGAATGCCTGATTAGTAAACTATCCATATTCATGGATAAAATTTATATTATTTAAGTTATTATTTTATTTTAATATGTTTAGTTTTAATTATATATTATATTTATAAAATTAAATAATTTATTAATTGAATAAAAATGTAAAAGATTTAGAAAGGATCTTAATATAAAGTTGAGTAACTTAGGTCACGTGACTAGTTAGGTCACGTGACTAGTTAGGTCACGAGACTAGTTAGGTCACGTGACTAGTTGTATTTATGTCGTTTTTGGGTATATACTTGTGTTTGTGTTGTGTCTATACTCGTGTTGTATCCGTGTCAACTTGTGACCGTGTTACAATCGTATAAACTCATAATCGTGTGTCGTGACCGTGTCGTCTCGTGTCCAACCCATGACCCGAGTGACATAATATCGTATAGTGTCGTTTCGTACTAATACTGTATTGATCGTGTCGGTTTGTGTTAATCTAACCCATTCCCAAATCTATAGGTCTATTATATGACTATGATACAAAACTGACTCCAGAATACCCAGTTTCAAAACCAAGCATTATTATTTGTTAAAATGTTTATAGCTGTTCAGAAGTCATTTGGATAGAGGTAAAGCCATCATTTTGGTTATAACTTAAGGCCTTGTTTGATTAAAAATGAAAGTTTGGGACACTTAAAAGTTATGTACATTTAAACCTAACAATAATAATAAATACTTGTAGAATAATGTACATTTAAACATTTTCACTTATTAACTTTTCAATTATCATATCTCTCCTCCAAATTTTTTACATTACTCTTTATTTCAAATCTCAAAGAATTCACCTTGGGTCACGACTCTACACACATTGGAAACAAGACCCTTCATAAGACGGGTCCAAGGAGTGGACCTCAATTCATGTCTGATTGTGGCGTTTCTTTTACTTTTTATTATCGTTTTACTATATAAAATTTATAAGTATTATTTGTAGCTCCACCTTGTCCAAGGATGATTTATGATGGAGACTTAACAACATTGGTATTTTTACTTAGTTTTCACCTTATGTGTTAGTTTCAATAATGTATTTCAACTTCTCTATTTTTAGATATTATTAATGAAAAATAAGTTTTAAATATTATCTAATGTTAGTTTGGTGTAGAGTTGAGCAATGTGTTAGATCAACACAAATCGACACGAACCAACACGATATTAGTATGAAACGAATCGACACAATACAATATTATCTCACTCGGGTCATGAGTTGGACATGACACAAGCACGAGACGACACAATTATGGTATAGACACGACTTGAGTACGAATATACACACGAAACGAAATAAACACAATTAATTAATCAAATGACCTAAGCTACTCAACTTAACATTAACATTTTATTTAAATATATTTATATTCTCATTAATTAATAAATTTAAAAAAGTTTTAGGTTATAATTTCACTTAACATAAAGTTTTAGGGCATGTAAGTAAAAATCAAAGAATCTAACTTATATATAAACATTTTCCCTTATTAACTTTTCAATTATCATCCTCCTCAAAATTTTCTACATTCTTCTTCTTTTCAAATCTCACGAAGAATTCACATTCGGTCACGACTCTACACACATTGGAAACAAGACCCGTCATAAGACCTATCCAAGGAGTGGACCTCAATCCAAGTCTGATTGTCGAATTTCTTTTACTTTTTATTATCGTTTTATTATATAAAATTTATAAGTATTATTTGTAGCTCCACCTTGTCCGAGGATGATTTATAGTGGAGACTTAACAACATTGGTATTTTTACCTAGTTTTCACCTTATGTGTTAGTTTCAATAATGTATTTCAATTTCTCTGTTTTTAGATATTATTAATGAAAAATAAGTTTTATATATTGTCTAATGTTAGTTTGGTGTAGAGTTGGGCAATGGGCTAGAGTTGAACACGACACAAGCACGAGAAAACACAATTATAAGTTTATAAGACCGTAACACGGTCACGAGTCGACACAAATACAACACAAGTATAGACACGACTTGAGCACGAGTATACCCACAAAACGAAATAAACACAATTAATTAATCAAATGATCTAAACTACTCAACTTAACATTAATATTGTTTTTAATCTATTTATATTCTCATTAATTAATAAATTAAAAAAGTTTTGGGTTATAATTTCACTTAACATAAAGTTGTAGGGAATGTATGTAAAAATTAAATAATCTAACTTATATATAAACATTTCCTTTATTAACTGTTTAATTATCATATATCTCCTCAAAATTTTCTACACACATGGGAAACGAGACCCGTCATAAGACATATCCAAGGAGTGGACCTCAATCCATGGTTGATTGTCGCGTTTCTTTTACTTTTTATTATCGTTTTACTATCTAAAATTTATAAGTATTATTTGTAGCTCCACCTTGTCCGAGGATGATTTATGGTGGAGTCTTAAAAAAATCGATATTTTTACCTAGTTTTCACTTTATGTGTTAGTTTCAATAATGTATTTCTATTTCTATGTTTTTAGATAATATTAATGAAAAATAAGTTTTATATATTATTTAATGTTGGTTTGGTGTAGAGCTGGACAATGGGCTAGATCAACACGAACCAGCACGATATTAGTACGAAACGAAACGACACAATACAATATTATCTCACCCGGGTAATGAGTTAAACACGACACAAACACGAGACGACACAATTATGAGTTTATACGACCGTAACACGGTAATAAATCAACACAAATACAACACAAGTATAGAAACAACTTAAACACGAGTTTACACACGAAACGACATGAAGACAATTAATTAATAAAATGACTTAAGTTATTCTATTTAACATTAACATTTTATCTAAATCTATTTATATTCTCATTAATTAATAAATTTTAAAAAAAATTGAATTATAATTTCACTTAACTTAAAGTTTTAGGGCATTTATGTAAAACTCAAAGAATCTAACTTATATATAAACATTTCCCTTATTAACTTTTCAATTATCATATCTCTCCTCCAAATTTTCTACATTCCTCTGCTTTTCAAATCTCATTAAGAATTCAACTTCGGTCACAACTCTACACACATGGGAAACGAGACATGTCATAAGACCTATACAGGGAGTGGACCTCAATCCATGGCTGATTGTCGCGTTTCTTTTACTTTTTATTATCGTTTTACTATATAAAATTCATAAGTATTATTTGTAGCTCTACCAACTAGATGAGTTGTCCGAGGATGATTTATGGTGGAGACTTAACCACATTAGTATTTTTACCTAGTTTTCACCTTATGTGTTAGTTTCAATCATGTATTCAATTTCTTTGTTTTTAGATATTATTAATGAAAAATAAGTTTTATATATTCTCTAATGTTAGTTTGGTGTAGAGCTGGACAATGAGCTAGATCAACACGAAGCGACACGATATTAGTACGAAATGAAACGACACAATACAATACAATATTATCTCACTCGGGTCATGAGTTGGACACGACACAAATACGAGATGACATAATTATGAGTTTATACGACCGTAACACGGCCACGAGTCGACACAAATACATCACAAGTATAGACACGACTTGAGCACGAGTATACACACGAAATGACATAAACACTTAATTAATAAAATGACCTAAGTTACTCAACTTAACATTAACATTTTATCTAAATCTATTTATATTCTTATTAATTAATAAATTAAAAAAAAATTTGAGTTATAATTTCACTTAACATAAAGTTGTAAGGTATGTATGTAAAAATCAAAGAATCTAACTTATATATAAATATTTCCCTTATTAACTTTTCAATTATCATATCTCTCCTCAAAATTTTCTACATTCCTCTTCTTTTCAAATCTCATGAAGAATTCATCTTCGGTCACGACTTTACACACATGGAAAACGAGACACGTCATAAGACCTATCCAAGGACCGGACTTCCATCCATGGCTGATTGTGGCGTTTCTTTTACTTTTTATTATCGTTTTACTATATAAAATTTATAAGTATTATTTGTAGCTCCACCAAGTGGATGAGTTGTCCGAGGATGATTTATGTTGGAAATTTAACAATATTGGTATTTTTACCTAGTTTTTACCTTATGTGTTAGTTTCAATAATATATTTCAATTTATCTGTTTTTAGATATTATTAATGAAAAATAATATAGGCTGGATCAACACGAACGGACACGAACCAAATACGAAACGACACAATACGATATTATTTTACTCGGGTTATGAGTTGGACACGACACAAGCACAAGACGACACAATTATGAGTTTATCCTTCACCACAATTCAATGATACGATTTCTTTTTTAAAGTCAATTACCTTTTTTTTCAAGTATCTAATCATAATTTTTTTTTTCTTAGAGGGTAAAAAATTCTTTTACCTATAATATTGACAATGACACCCTCATTTTCTTGGCATATTATATTTGTTAGATAAAGAAAAATGTTTTTTTTTTTAATTCTGTCAATATTATTTTGGGTATAACTTAGGCCTTGTTTGATTAAAAATACAACCTTTAATGACTACTTTCAAAAGTTTGGGAATGTACAATTAAACCTAATTTATGCTCAATTTCAATTTTAACCTAATTCAATTAGAAAAGACACAATTCTAGAGTATTTCGATACACTAACTTTAATCAAATTACTCAATAGAATAGTTTAGATGGAACTTCTAAGAGAAGGAGTTTCTAATTCTCTGATTTTTTTTTTAAATATTAAATTTCTGAATATTATTTAAAAAATGTTCAAATTGTGTAGTATTCTACCTATTAGGAACCCAACATTCCAAACTTATTTGTAAAAAAAAATCCAGTATGAAAAAAGTACTATAGTTATATCAAAAGACTTACAATAGTAGAAAGAATTAAATGTTTTATTTGTTTTTAATTTTTTTTTTCATTTTTTCTAGTATCAAAGGAAGGATTTAGCGCTTGACAATATTTGGATCAACATGAATCGGCACGATTAAACACGAAATTTGTATAGAACGACACAATACAATATTATCTCACTTGGGTCTTGAGTTGACACGATACAAGCGCGAGACAATACGATCACGACATAATTATGAGTTTATACGATTGTAGCACGAGTACGAGTCGACACAGACACAACACGAGTATAGACACGCCACACGTATAGACACGATCCAAACACAAATCTACACACGAAACGACATAAACATAATTAGTCAAATGACATAAACTACTCACATTTACATTAACATTCTCTAAATCTATTGTATTTTTATTCAATTAATAAATTATTTAATTTTATAGATGTAATATTTATAATTAAAATTAAACATACTAAAATATAATATTAAAATAAAATATTAATTTAAATAATATAAATAAAATTAAAATATAAATATAAAAATTAAATTATATGAATAGAAATGTGATCTATTAATAATTGAATATTATTTTTATTAAATTTTAAAATTTAAAATTATTTATAATTTCAATTATATTAATATATTAAATAATAAATATATGATAATAATTTTAAATTTAATAATATTTATAATTTCTACCTACTTTTTCCATTTTTTTTTTAATTTTCTTACTGAAACTATCCACTTTTATATTAATATCATCAAATTATTACGTTTCTCTAAATTTATTTATATTCTTTTTATATTAATATTATATTTTAGTATGTTTAATTTTAATTATAAATATTACATCTATAAAATTAAATAATTTATTAATTGAATAAAAATGTAAAAGATGTAGAAAGATCTTAATATAAAGTTGAGTAACTTAGGTCACGTGACTAGTTGTATTTATGTCGTTTTTTGGGTATATACTCGTGTTTGTGTCGTGTCTATACTTGTGTTGTATCCGTGTCAACTTGTGACCGTGTTACAATCGTATAAACTCATAATCGTGTGTCGTGACTGTGTCGTCTCGTGTTCAACCCATGACCCGAGTGACATAATATCGTATCGTGTCGTTTCGTACTAATACTGTATTGATCGTGTCGGTTTGTGTTAATCTAACCCATTCCCAACTCTACAGGTCTATTATATGACTATGATACAAAACTGACTCCAGAATACCCAGTTTCAAAACCAAGCAAAATTTTGAATATCATTTAAATAGACATCCGTCCTTTATTATTTGTTAAAATGTTTATAGCTGTTCAGAAGTCATTTGGATAGAGGTAAAGCCATCATTTTGGTTATAACTTAAGGCCTTGTTTGATTAAAAATGAAAGTTTGGGACACTTAAAAGTTATGTACATTTAAACCTAACAATAATAATAAATACTTGTAGAATAATGTACTATCATTACTTATTTTATTTTGGAATATAGTTTTATTATTTTGTCCAATTGATTTAAAATTATCTATTATTTTAGTTTAATAAATTTAAAAAAGTTTTGGGTTATAATTTCACTTAACATAAAGTTTTAAGGCATGTATGTAAAAATCAAAGAATCTAACTTATATATAAACATTTTCCCTTATTAACTTTTCAATTATCATATCTCTCCTCCAAATTTTTTACATTACTCTTTTTTTCAAATCTCATGAAGAATTCACCTTGGGTCACGACTCTACACACATTGGAAACAAGACCCGTCATAAGACGGGTCCAAGGAGTGGACCTCAATTCATGTCTGATTGTCGCGTTTCTTTTACTTTTTATTATCGTTTTACTATATAAAACTTATAAGTATTATTTGTAGCTCCACCTTGTCCGAGGATGATTTATAGTGGAGACTTAACAACATTGGTATTTTTACCTAATTTTCACCTTATGTGTTAGTTTCAATAATGTATTTCAATTTCTCTGTTTTTAGATATTATTAATGAAAAATAAGTTTTATATATTGTCTAATGTTAGTTTGGTGTAGAGCTGGGCAATGGGCTAGAGTTGAACACGACACAAGCACGAGAAAACACAATTATAAGTTTATATGACCGTAACACGGTCACGAGTCGACACAAATACAACACAAGTATAGACACGACTTGAGCACGAGTATATCCACGAAACGAAATAAACACGATTAATTAATCAAATGACCTAAATTACTCAACTTAACATTAATATTGTTTTTAATCTATTTATATTCTCATTAATTAATAAATTAAAAAAAGTTTTGAGTTATAATTTCACTTAACATAAAGTTGTAGGGCATGTATGTAAAAATTAAATAATCTAACTTATATATAAACATTTCCTTTATTAACTGTTCAATTATCATATATCTCCTCAAAATTTTCTACATTCCTCTTCTTTTCAAATCTCATGAAGAATTCACCTTGTGTCATGAATCTACACACATGAGAAACGAGACCCGTCTTATAGAATTCCCCTTGGGTCATGAATCTACACACATGGGAAACAAGACCCGTCATATGACATATCCAAGGATTGGACCTCAATCCATGGTTGATTGTCGCGTTTCTTTTACTTTTTATTATCGTTTTACTATCTAAAATTTAAAAGTATTATTTGTAGCTCCACCTTGTCCGAGGATGATTTATGGTGGAGACTTAAAAAAATTGATATTTTTACCTAGTTTTCACTTTATGTGTTAGTTTCAATAATGTATTTCTATTTCTATGTTTTTAGATATTAATAATGAAAAATAAGTTTTATATATTATTTAATGTTGGTTTGGTGTAGAGCTGGACAATAGGCTAGATCAACACGAACCAGCACGATATTAGTACGAAACGACACAATACAATATTATCTCACCCGGGTAATGAGTTGGACACGACACAAACACGAGACGACACAATTATGAGTTTATACGACCGTAACACGGTCATGAGTCAACACAAATACAACACAAGTATAGAAACAACTTAAACACGAGTTTACACACGAAACGACATAAAGACAATTAATTAATAAAATGACTTAAGTTATTCTATTTAACATTAACATTTTATCTAAATCTATTTATATTCTCATTAATTAATAAATTTAAAAAAAAATTGAATTATAATTTCACTTAACTTAAAGTTTTAGGGCATTTATGTAAAACTCAAAGAATCTAACTTATATATAAACATTTCCCTTATTAACTTTTCAATTATCATATCTTTCCTCCAAATTTTCTACATTCCTCTACTTTTCAAATCTCATTAAGAATTCAACTTCGGTCACAACTCTACACACATGGGAAACGAGACATGTCATAAGACCTATCCAGGGAGTGGACCTCAATCCATGGCTGATTGTCGCCTTTCTTTTACTTTTTATTATCGTTTTACTATATAAAATTCATAAGTATTATTCGTAGCTCTACCAACTAGATGAGTTGTCCGAGGATGATTTATGGTGGAGACTTAACCACATTAGTATTTTTACCTAGTTTTCACCTTATGTGTTAGTTTCAATCATGTATTCAATTTCTTTGTTTTTAGATATTATTAATGAAAAATAAGTTTTATATATTCTCTAATGTTAGTTTGGTGTAGAGCTGGACAATGAGCTAGATCAACACGAAGCGACACGATATTAGTACGAAATGAAACGACACAATACAATACAATATTATCTCACTCGGGTCATGAGTTGGACACGACACAAATACGAGATGACATAATTATGAGTTTATACGACCGTAACACGGCCACGAGTCGACACAAATACATCACAAGTATAGACACGACTTGAGCACGAGTATACACACGAAATGACATAAACACTTAATTAATAAAATGACCTAAGTTACTCAACTTAACATTAACATTTTATCTAAATCTATTTATATTCTTATTAATTAATAAATTAAAAAAAAATTTTGAGTTATAATTTCACTTAACATAAAGTTGTAAGGTATGTATGTAAAAATCAAAGAATCTAACTTATATATAAATATTTCCCTTATTAACTTTTCAATTATCATATCTCTCCTCAAAATTTTCTACATTCCTCTTCTTTTCAAATCTCATGAAGAATTCATCTTCGGTCACGACTCTACACACATGGAAAACGAGACACGTCATAAGACCTATCCAAGGACTGGACTTCCATCCATGGCTGATTGTGGCGTTTCTTTTACTTTTTATTATCGTTTTATTATATAAAATTTATAAGTATTATTTGTAGCTCCACCAAGTGGATGAGTTGTCCGAGGATGATTTATGTTGGAAATTTAACAATATTGGTATTTTTACCTAGTTTTTACCTTATGTGTTAGTTTCAATAATATATTTCAATTTGTTTGTTTTTAGATATTATTAATGAAAAATAATATGGGCTGGATCAACACGAACGGACACGAATCAAATACGAAACGACACAATACGATATTATCTTACTCGGGTTATGAGTTGGACATGACACAAGCACAAGACGACACAATTATGAGTTTATCCTTCACCACAATTCAATGATACGATTTCTTTTTTAAAGTCAATTACCTTTTTTTTTCAAGTATCTAATCATAATCTTTTTTTTCTTAGAGGGTAAAAAATTCTTTTACCTATAATATTGACAATGACACCCTCATTTTCTTGGCATATTATATTTGTTAGATAAAGAAAAATGTTTTTTTTGAATTCCGTCTATATCATTTTGGGTATAACTTAGGCCTTGTTTGATTAAAAATACAACCTTTAATGACTACTTTCAAAAGTTTGGGAATGTACAATTAAACCTAATTTATGCTCAATTTCAATTTTAACCTAATTCAATTAGAAAAGACACAATTCTAGAGCATTTCGATACACTAACTTTAATCAAATTACTCAATAGAATAGTTTAGATGGAACTTCTAAGAGAAGGAGTTTCTAATTCTCTGGTTTTTTTTTTAAATATTAAGTTTCTAAATATTATTTAAAAAATGTTCAAATTGTGTAGTATTCTACCTATTAGGAACCCAACATTCCAAACTTAGAAAAAAAATTCCAGTATGAAAAAAGTACTATAGTTATATCAAAAGACTTACAATAGTAGAAAGAATTGAATGTTTTATTTGTTTTTAATTTTTTTTTTCATTTTTCTTAGTATCAAAGGAAGGATTTAGCGCTTGACAATATTTGGATCAACATGAACCGGCACGATTAAACACGAAATTTGTATAGAACGACACAATATAAAATTATCTCACTCGGGTCTTGGATTGACACGATACAAGCGTGAGAAACCACGATCACGACATAATTATGAGTTTATACGATCGTAGCACGAGTACGAGTCGACACAGACACAACACGAGTATAGATACGTCACACGTATAGACACGACCCAAGCACAAATCTACACACGAAACAACATAAACATAATTAGTCAAATGACATAAACTACTCACATTTACATTAACATTCTCTAAATCTATTGGATTTTTATTTAATTAATAAATTATTTAATTTTATAGATGTAATATTTATAATTAAAATTAAACATACTAAAATATAATATTAAAATAAAATATTAGTTTAAATAATATAAATGAAATTAAAATATAAATATAAAAATTAAATTATAGGAATAAAAATGTGATCTATTAATAATTGAATATTATTTTTATTAATTTTTAAAATTTAAAATTATTTATAATTTCAATTATATTAATATATTAAATAATAAATATATGATAATAATTTTAAATTTAATAATATTTATAATTTCTACATACTTTTTCCACTTTTCTTTTTAATTTTTTTATTAAAATTATCCACTTTTATATTAATATCATCAAATTATTATGTTTCTCTTAATTTATTTATATTTTTTTTTTCAATTTATACATTATTTTATTTTATAAATGTAATATATATAATTAAAATTAAATATACTAAAATATTAAATATATATATATAAAATAAATAAATGGTATGAATAAAAATGTCAAGTCACATAATAATTCTCTGACATATTACTTTTATTAATTAATTTATTTAGTTTTAAAATTTAAAATTATTTTATAATTTAAAATTATTTTATAATTTTAATTATTATTAATAAATTAAATAAAAAAATATATTATAATAATTTAATTTTATAATATAATAATATATTTTTAAAGTATTAAATTAATAAATATCATTAAAAAAGTATATCAATAAAAATATATTAATTTAAAATAGAAAAGAAGGAAAAGATTTCACACTTAACATATTTAATTAATTAAATATTAATTACCTAATACTATATTTAAATAAATAAATATTATATTTAAATATATAATATCAAATAAATAAATATTATATTTAAATATTTATATAATGAGATTTAAAATAACTATTTTCTCTCCTTACTAACAATAGTTTTCAAAAGAGGAGAGGAATTGATTGAAGGATACAATGAATATCCACAATTTTATTCTTTTAATTCTAAATTAACAATAATTATGATAAAAAAGGGTGATATTTTAGGTAACTACACAAAATATTAGTCCAATTACATTAAAAAAGACTTAATAAAAAAAATACAAAATATACATGACAAGTCTTTTTAAAAATGAAATCACTATTCATCTATCTTAGTCTTAAAGTTAGATGAAGAGATCAATTTAAATAAATAAATTATAAATATTAAAACATTGTTTATCCTTTATATACAACCATCTATTATAATGGTATAATCTAATTTAAAGTAAATATTCCACCATTACAAAAAAATTGTTTATGTAAAAAGAGACTAAAATTAATGAAATTCAATCGCACCTATATATTATATAGATATGGTAGTGGATGGACTAAGAATCTGAAATCAAATAAAATGATAAGCTAAAATGATTAAAATAACTATCCACTTAGTATCAACAATCTAAATGAGTTAAATATTAAAATTAAACTAGCCTTTAATTCCACCTTCTTAAACTTTCATTAAAATTATATTAACTACTAAAATTAACTTGTTTGACTCAGGTTTTAAGGTAAGATTCATTTATTTTAAAAACGCTAGTATTTCAATTTTAAAATCATTGAAACTGAACTTCATAATTTTTCAACCATTCTTGATGATCTTGGAGGCGTTTTAATCCTTGATTAGAGTCTATGACGTTTGTTCATGACGCAAGTGGAAAGGAGAATTGACTGATATATTGTAAAAAAACGTTTAAATTTTTGTTCTTGAATAAGACTATTTTGGCCCTCAAATCTTTGTGCCATGGGTCAATTAAACCCACGCCTAATAAATCAGCCCAATACTTATTTTAGTTCAATTTTGGCCCCTAAGTTTGTTTTTCTGAATTACGAAACCTTTAAATTGACCCCTATACTTTTAGTTGTGGACCCAATTGACCCATGTGCTAACTTAACAAAATATAAACTTATTTTTGGTTTATTGTTGGCCTTAAAATTTCTCTGATTTACCATTTTTTTCTTTTTTTTTTCTATATAAACATTAATTTAAATTAAAACTCTAAAACAAGATGTTTTTACACTATCATGATAAATAAAATAATTTATCATATTTCCTTTGAGATTTCTTCAATATACAATATGAGAAGGCTGAATGAGCATGCTAGTATTCCTGTTCATGTTTATCCCTCGTCTATATGATAGGACAGGACGGGCACGAGATAGAATCCGTTACATAATTAGCTATTGCAATGTTTATTATTATTTTGTCAAACAGCTACGGTAATAGAAGAACGTCACTAATTTTTGTCGTTAGTGGTGTTAAATATTTTTAAAATTTTTTAAAAATTATGAGTTGATTTATTTATAATTATAAAATTAATTTATGAATATAATAAATTATAATTTCTCTTATTTTCTCTTTTTTTTATGACGTTCAAAGTATTAATTAATTTATTTGTAAATAATAATAATTATATTTAAAATCATTATCCTATTTAATAAGCATTGCATTATAAATTTATTATTAAGGTATAGTCTATATATTTTAGATCGGATAAATATTGACAAAGAAACAGATAAATAAGTGTAAAATATTTTTCTAAAAATGATCAAAATGTTAGGATCAGAGAATGTTTCTAACGACAATTATATACAACACCAATACTCTTTCTCACGTGTAATCAAACACAAAATCCTTAAAAATCTATTTTTCAAAAGTATTATTCTACCTGACAATAATTTTATTTATTTTTTTCCTAATTTTGTAGATTGGTGTTTAAACTATTCTGATTTGATTTAATTTTAATTTAAAAAAATTCAAAATAATATTTATATTTAAATATATTTTTTGAATTAAGGAAAACTAAAATGACACACTCATATAGGCCTTGCTTAAAATTTATTTTAAAATCTAAGTAAATTAATTTTGGTCTCTTAATCCGACTCTTACTATTTAGTTACATTGGTTTATTTTTTAAAAGTAAAAAAATGATTTCTTCAGGGAGAATGTTATTAAACACGTATATTTTTCTTTCTTCTTTTTCTTTTGTATATTATACAAATATGAATTACAATTTAAATAAAAAACAATAGTGAAGAAAATTTAAGTAATTTAAAAATAACTTAAAATAAATTTTTATTAGAATTTTTATAATCTAGATATTAGTACTTTCTTTAGATGGTTTCATAATCTACTTGTACTATAAAAGAAGACAAATAGTCAGTCGTATCATATCATCAAACTCAAAATATTCATACTAATAATGAATTCAAGGGAAATTTGATTAAATGACCATAAAACTAACCCTTTTCTCAAAACTAACCCTGATAAAATGTTTTTTCAAATATAATATTTTTTTAAAAATTTTGACAATTTTACTCTTATAATTTTATTTATTTATTCCAGTAACATGTTTTCTCCCCATTTCACAGTTTCCTTTCTCTCTTCCCCCACGACCGTTGCCCTCCCGACCTACTCCCCCGACTCCCCCATTTTTCGGTTAACCTCCGCGAACGTTCGCCATAGGACGCAACGCTGGATGCTTACCACTCGAGCCCAATTACCCGATGATCGCCAAGTCGGATGCTTCCCACTCGAGCCCGATTACCCGACGATCGCCAAGCCCCGGACGCTTCCCCGCGAGCCCGTTTCCCCGACGTTCACCCATCACATTCAGGTTAGTTCGACTCCTCCTCCCTCTCTTTGCATGTTGAGTATGAAAGGTTTTAGGGTTTTAGGTTTTAGGCTTTAGGCTTTAATGAGTTCTATAGTTTTGGTTTGAAATGCTGTGAGATTTGAGAAAGATATGTATAATTTTTGCATATTCTGAATTGTTTGTGAACATTTTCACGTTGATAAGCAAAATGCAATATTTGCGTGGGTACGCCAATGCAATTTGCGTGGTACGCAAATTTAATTTGCGTGGTGCGCAAATTCATTTTGCGTGGTACGCAACGCAAATTGCATATTTGCGTGGTACGCAAATGCAATTTTCCTAGTTTGTGTCTGACATTATGTATATGACATTAATCAAATCAATTGTTTCTTTGTAGATGAAATCAACGAAACCATTATTAATAATTTTACTGGTCGTGTTTCATGGAAATCCACCGGCACCAGCTTGACAAGGATAAAGGAAAGATTTACTCACCATGATCTTTTGGATAGGGCTTTGTAGACCCAATTCCAGTATCTATTCAAAGCCCCGACATTATTTTTTTCAAGACCATACTCCATCAGATGCTCATTAGAAAAATCAACTTAAATTCGAAGGAGATAAGGTTCTTGGTCAATGGTGAGGAGGTCTGCTAGGGCATGAAGGATTATGCCTTGGTGACAGGCCTCAACTTTGGCAGATTTTCTTTGGTGGAAAACATGGAGGTTGAAGAATGTCCACCCTTTGTCCGCAAATATTTTAAAGGTAAAATGGATGTTAGAGTGAAAGAGGTTGAATCCATTTTCGTCAAATGCTCTGATAAGGAGGATTCATGGAAGATGGGGCTCATATTCCTCATTTACCAATATCTGTTCGCAGCTGATAATAAGAGGAAGGTAAGTTTCAAAATCTTTTGCATGATGGAGAACATGGAGATGTTCCTCCAATTTCTATGGGGAAAGTTGTTCTTCAGAGCAACCCTGAAGGGTATTGACAAAGATATGAAACACCTCCGGGGGTTATATCTCGCCAAGAAAAAAAACTGGAAGAGGAAAAGCGTATGTGATGTCACTTATACTTTACATGGGTTCGCACTAGCCTTCCAAGTGTGGACCTATGAGCTTATCAATATATTTGTCCCCAAATTTGCAGAAAGAACATGGCAAGATCCTACCAGCCCAAGCATATTGCTCTATACATCCTACAGGAGTTATTCCATACAAGAGGTATTCAGTGCCCTCCAGAAGTGCAATTTTATCAGCAAAATTGATGAGTCTGAGGAGGAGAAGAGGAACTACTCTAGGGACGACTTTGAAGATATGAGAGACAATATTTATGATGAATTCTTTGAATTGGATGGAAGGAAGAGAAAGAATGAAGGTTGTGAAGAAGATGAAAGAACTCCCAAACCGTCAGCCAAGAAGAGGAGACTTATTAGTCCCCAGCTCCCCAACCCTAAATTTATTAATGAAACTAGCCAAGACAGCTCTCAGCAAGTCCCTTCTGCGACGACTCCTCTAATCAATACAATTCTACATCTAGTGCACCAATCGAGTGTCTCAAGCCCATATTAATGTCAAACTTGATAAGCTGACAAAGGATGTAAATGAGATTAAAACTAAAATCAAGCTCATCAAAGAGAATCAACATCTTATAATCACATTATTGGGGAAATAAAGGAACAAAAGAATGGTGGAGGAGAAGAAGAAGAAGAATGGCCATTTGACTGTATCGAAAACCAGTGAAAAAGGCACGACACCATCTCTCCACACCTATTTGTTCCAGATATGCAGCAATCTGAGGGTCCTTAGCCTTGATCTTGTCAAAATGTTGATGGAATTGTGACACTGTGTATACGTATAAAACTCAACGTGACAGTTATCGATTTTAAATTTGGCCATAATATTTATTTTGATGTGGTATGTGCATGCACCGTGATGTGCTTCTGGAAAAACCGCGGACAAGACATTGACAATACTTGGGTGTCTATCAGATACGAAGACGAGATCCGAGACTACTCCAATTGCCCCTAGATGCATCCTAAATTAAATTGAAAATCATTGAATTAGAAGTAGTGATAGTTTATATATATATATATATATATATATATATATATATATATATATATATATATATATATATATATATATATATATATATATATATATAATTTGATATATACAAAATTATATCAATTAACATTTATATACATGTATTTAAAAAAAAGTAAAGAGTACGTCAAAAAATTTATTACTAAGTATAATAAATTAATATTATTATTTTGCTATAATGACTTGCTATATTTTATATAGCTCATAAGATATAGAAATGAAAAAAATAAGTTTAAAATTAGAATAGTTTCAATTGACCTCTCTCATCTAATACAGTATTGGACAAAAATGTGTGCTGATTATTGGACGAACTTTTTAGAAGAGAAATAAACTTAAATTTATTTTATTACATTGTCATCTACACTTCTTTACTTTTTTTTTTTTTTTATTAAAATTATTAACCAAATTAAAATCAAAATATTCTTATCACAATAAGATAACATCGGTCTGACAAATAAGTAATCAAATTTATTAGAAATTACATCTATTTGACGGTCAGATCGATGTTGAATGTTTTTAAAAAGTAATTGCAGAAAATATTATATTTTTTCTTATATAAAAAAATATGGTTTAAATCAAATGAACTGTTAAGACAAATAAACTGTTCAATAATATTTTTAACTGTTCAACTTTTAATTTTAAAAGTGAGGGAGAAAAGATATAAAGCATTATAAGATAATATTCAAATTCAATAAAATTGGTAAGACTTATTCTAATTTAATAATTAGCTCATAAATTAAATACAATTAACTTAAACATTAAAGAAGGAATCCAAATTCCCACAATCTGCAAAAGTAAGGCTCTTTTTTTTTATCCTCAGACTATGTCTAACCAACTCAAGTAACATGGTCAACGTTAACCCCCAATCTTTGTTCTAAAAAGCTTGTCTATTGAATATATTATTGTTTTTTTTTTAACGAAGGAGAACCGATAATCACAATCATGACCTCTCGTTTCAACTCAAAACGTTTTTAATATTTTAATTTTTAAAGTCGACTTTTAACGGTGAGTTAATAGTAACATATTATATAATATATAATTATATAACTTTTTAATTTATTAATTTATATATAATCATCCTCCGAGTCACCGTATACTAATATATTATATAATATATTTATTTTTATAACTAAACAACTTTATTTAATTTACTAATTCTAATATACTATATAATATATTTATTCATAATTAAATAACATTTTTATTATTAATTCCTAAATAAATAATTAAATTCAATAATATATAATTTATACCTTTTTGATCAAATAACCTTCTAACTTATTATTCCTAATTAAATCTAGTTACCTACCATTAAGTTATATAAAATTTATTCAGCTTAATTAAAAAATTATGTCCCTAACAATAATTCGTCATAATTTAAAAATTAAAATTTTTTTCTTACTAACCATTAGGTCTCTATAATTTGTAAGGTTAAAACGGAGATCGTATTCTGTTAGTTTATATTTAAATTCATTCTCTGACCAGATTGGTATAATTTTAATTTTATAGTAATTTGAGTATATGTGAATCGTTTTTATTTTGATAATTTTCTTAGTATTTAATATATTTACATGTCGAGAATCTTAATTTTAACAACTTTTTTAATGTCAAAATTCAGAGTGAAAGAAAAAAATATATTTTATTTTTTTTAAGCCAAAATTTAATAATCCTTCATTATCTGATAGGTTGGAATGAAATTTTTTAGAATATGTCCACTATCTCATAATTGTGTCGAGATTTATTTGAAACAAAAATGTTGAAACAATATCGATTGATAAGTTGATTCGTCTAGTTTTAACTTTACATATTTCAACGGTGACTACTGAACTGAACGAGTATTTTCCACTATAAAACATATTAAAAATGTTTTTCATAATAAAATGAGCGAAAACTTTTTTCATAGATTCCATAATTATCTATATTGAGAGAGAATTTGTTTTCAAATATAGACTTAGTTTTAATTATCGATAAATATTATAATTCACTCAACTTTAATATAGTGAATGTCATGTTTTTTTCTAATCTTTGGTCTAATATATTTATTTGTCCATGTCATTTATTGTGAGTTACATTTTTTTTTGTTAAAATATTTTTAGTCTGGAAAGATTTGAAATCGTGCTCCATCCTTGACTATAAAACAAACATATTTGAATTTTTAAACAAAACCTCTTTTAGAAGAAAATATATAATTACCTCAAATTCATAATACATATTAATATTTAGTTGAGACTTTTATAATTGTGCAAGAAGAATTGTAATGACTAGCCTCCAACAACAGAGAGGGATATGGCTAATTGATTCTAATTTAATAGTTTTAAAAAAATATATATATTTAAAACTTAACGTACGGATCACTTCTCTTCTATCAATTATTTAAATAAATCATATATCCAATATTAGTTGTTTAAAAAATAATTTTAGATTTTTCATTAGTTAATTTATATAAGATTTTGGAATCTTAATTAAATTACATATATCCAATATTAGTTGTTACGTGTTGAAGTTGATTAGTATTAATGTTTTCCTTAATTTGATGTACTCTTATCAACCCCTCCACTGGGGATATATAATTCCTCCCATTTCTCCATGGCTGTTAAGAGGAATCAGAGCATGCAGGGACGGACGGGCTAGCTAGCAAGCCAGGTTTCTTCGATCCTTTTGGTTTTCCGCGACATCGTTTAAAGAACAATTGCAGGTCTGTCGTCGATTCAGGTTTCCGCAAATTATAACTTCTCAATTCTAACTTGTCTCTTCAAAATTTTCAGCATTGATCGCAAATGGGGAAATCAACTTCAGTACTCTCAACTCTGCCTCGATGGCAAAAGAGGCCAATCGGAAAAGGGGACTTCAATCCATGGTTCGTTGTCCCAATTCTCTTGTTTTTTATTATCGTTGTAATATATAAAATGTACCAGTATTACTCTCAAGCTCTATCGAATTTCCCACGACGTCATTTTGAGTTGCAGCCACTCCAAAGAGGAGATGATCAGTCGTCCGAGGTTGCTGATTTCTCTTCGGAGACTCACTAGCATTATGTGTGTTAGTTTGAATAATTAATGTATTTCAATTTCTATTAATGAAAAATAAGTATTATATATTGTCCAATGTTAGTTTTGTTTATTTTTATTTCAATGAATTGTTTTTTTCAAAAGACATACTCAGATATATAATTATTAAATAAAATACAAAATAAATTATTGATTCTATTTAAACTCGGCTAAATATAAATAAGTGAGAAATAGAAGAAATCTCCTAATTTTGTATGAGGTTTATCCAAAAATTCACAATATAATTTTTTTTTTATCAAATAAGATATTTTAGAAGGAAAAAAAATCCAAAAAACCAAATCAAACAAGCTCTTGAACTTATCTATTACCATTTTTTTTTTATCAAAAAGTCAAAACTCATTATCTGGCCTTGTTAAAACAAGATAATAATTTTTATAATTATTTGATTTGAATTCAAATAAATTTGATCGTGCCAATTGAATAATTTTTGTATGAACCAAAATATACTATAAAAAGAGATACATAACCATCAGAAAGCCATTTGTTTTAAATAAACCAACAATATTAGCTGTATCCTCTCTTTTTTTTTTATATATATATATTTTGGGTAATATATTCCTAGTATCCAATGAAGAATCCAATGAATGTCAACAAAATTTTATTATTTAAGTCAAAATTGACAATAGTTATTGAAAAAAAAATTTATATAAGTGAATAAATATTTTAGTTTCATTCTGATTAAAAACTTTTTTAAAGCTCATTTAATTTATATTGTTTTTAATATTTAACATTTTTTTTTATAAATTCTCTATATCATACATTATTATTCTAACAACTAAATTAAATTAATCTTTTTATTAATTAAACATTAAAATACTTTTATTTTATTTTTATTAATTTAAATATAAAGATATATTTTAATAATTAAAATTTTAAATAACTTGTTTTTTATCAAATAAAATATTTTAGAAGAAAAACACTTAAATCAAACAAGTTAGAATTTATTTGATACAGAAAATTTAATTTAATTTCTTTTATCAAAAGTGAAAACCATGTGTTTAAAAAAAGTGCAATAATGGTTTTAATTATTTAATTTGAATTCAAATAAATTTGACCCTGTCAATTGAATAATTGTTTTATGAAAAAAATATAATATATTAAGAGATACATATATAACAATCAGAAAGCCATTTGATTTTGCTTAAATAAACCAATACTATAGCTTTATCCTCTCTTTTTTCTTATACTTATTTTTTGTAATATTTCCTAGTATGGAATCATGACGGATACAATGAATATAACACAATTTTATTCTTGTAAGTCAAAATTAACAATAATTATTGATAAAAAAAAAACAATTATGTTTTAGGTAAATACACAAAATATTAGTCCAATTACATTAAAAGAGACTTAATAAAAATATACATGATAAGTCTTTTTAAAAATAAAATCACTATTCATCTGATAAATATTTAAACATATTGTGTGTCCTTTATAATGGTATAATCTAATGTAAAGTAAATATTTCACCATTGTAGAAAATTTGCTTAGGAAATAGTTAAATTTAATTGTAAAAATATCTCCAATTGTATTAGATAGCTAAATAGTTAGGTGTCCGTTTAATAATAATAATAATATTCTTGAACTCATCTCTAGCAATTAGTATTAAATTTGTAAATGGGATATGTCTATATAATAATATTAAATGTACATCTCTAAACAAATCTCAAAATTGGATTATAACCTACAATTTATTTGTAATTGTGTTGATATTTTTCAAAATTGTGTTGATATTTTTCAAAATCATGTAACTTATTATTCTCTCAAATCTCATAAAACGAAACAAGAAAATAACTTTATCGAAAATCTTCATGTCCAAGTGTGAAAATAGAAACCCAAAATAAGACTTAATAAAATTATATTAGCTTTAACTCATTTAGAGTCGACACATAATTTACTTATTACTTATAGAGAAATTAAAAAAAATATTACTTGTACAAACACGTTTTAAAAATTCTTGTTTTTAGTTTGGTGCTATGAGAAGAGATGTTGACTCTATGTCTCATGTTTCCACTTAAATGTGTGATCTATACAACAAACGAATTGACCATTTATAAAATAAATACAATTTTACATCAAAAGTTGTCCAAATCCTATCTATATGTCTGAGAATTCCTATCATAGATTAAGGATGGTACTAATCTGATTCTAATAATGAGTCTATGTTCGTATTATAATATATAAAAAAAAATTAATGAACCTAATAAGTTCTACACCTAGTCTAAATCATGTTCCAAAGGTTGTTTTTGAGAAAAAGAAATTCAAGCACAATTCACCAAATTTTAAATTCGAAATGACATTTTCTATTTAGAAATAATTGAATGAAATTTAATTTAATAAATAGTTTCTTGATCCTTCAGAGATCAAATATATCAAATAAAATTAGAGAATAATCAACTAAATCTTATTACATGAACTCAACTTGTTTAAAATCAAATTTTATTATAAACTGGAGTTAGAGATTAAATGTATAATCATGTATAAATTAAATGAACACATACGAATAAGTTAATAATAATCCTGAAACAAATAATATGATTAAAGCTAAAATTATGATTAAAAATAACCAATCCATGTAGTATCAACAATCTAAATAATTTAAATATTAAAATTAAACTAACCCTTAAGTCCCCCTTCTTAAACTAAAATTAAAATTACATTAATTACTAAAATTAACACTTTAATTGTTTTAAAATTTCTGTTAGTAGACCTAATCGCGAATTCTATTAATATTTCGATCCGTAATATTATAAACTCTAATGTTCTAAAGACTATTAGGGACGACGATAGCATAATGTCGCCGTGGCTAAATTATAGATTATTAGCCACAACATTATACTATCGCCGTCTCTAATAATCTTTTTAAAAATGACGGGAAAGAGCGGAGAAACATGAATTTTAGTTACGACGTTCACATCGAAAACCGTCGCTAATAATAATGGCGGGAGATAAACGGAAAAGACATACTATTAGCGACGACACCAACGAAAAAAGCCATGTAGCTTCGCCTTGACTGATAACTTTTATTATCCACGGCGGTTAAGTCTCCCACGTTGTACATCTAATTAGTATATTATGTTTTAAATATATTAGTATATTGAATGATTAATATATTTATATGCTTTAATAATTAATTATAGAATCACCGGGATTTAATATGGTAGACAAAAAGCAATTTAATGAATCATTAATTTATGAACTGAGTAATTATTTTTGATAAAAAAAAAATAATTCTTATTAAATTTAATTCAAATTAAATATAAATAAATAAATAATAAATATTACAAAATAAATCTTCTACAAATCAAAATAATTCAATTTATTTTCTACACTTTATAAAATTATACTAAAAATAATATTAAAATTTAGTAGTCACGATACTTATTATTGTCTCGTCTCAGCGATATAATTGCTAAACAAAGAAGTAAAATCGTCCGTTTTGTCCGAATTAAATCGAAACTAAATTAATCAAATTCATCCAAAATATAATACGGATCCAATATTAATTGGACTAAATATGATTTGGACAATCCAAACTAATATTAATATATATTATTTTTAACCCTTTTTAAATCTGAACTTGAAATTATATAATAATATTTTTTTATAATTAATTTTTTTTGTATTTAATTAAAAAAGAAAAGAAAAAGTGTATTAAATATATTATATATTTTAATTCAAATTATTTTGGATCAATTGGATTATTCAAATTCAATCCTAATTTAACTAAATCTAAATTTAATTCCATCCAAATTTAATCTAAACCAAAATAGTTAATCAAATTTTGTAATTCCGGTTATGATTAATCCTTCAAATGCTCACCTCTAAGATAATCTCATTTAATATTTTCTTATTACTTAATTTTGATTTATTTTATTATTTTTATTAAAATTTTAATTTATAATTAAAAAATTCGAATTTGAAAAAAATAAATTTACTAAATGATTCGAAATAAATCAAAAATATATTATATTAAATTGAAATTTAAAGAAAAAAAATTGAAAAATATATTTTTATTGAGATAGTTTAGATAATTCTAATTCAATCCGAATTTAATTCATTCTAAACTTAATTCAATCTGATCTTAATCCAATCCGAAATATCCAATCCGAATTTAATTCAATCCAAACTTAATCCAATCCGATCTCAATCCAATCCGAAATATCCAATCCGAATTTAATTCAATCCAAACTTAATCCAATCCGATCTCAATCCAATCCGAAATATCCAATCCGAATTTAATTCAATCCAAACTTAATCCAATCCTAATCATAATCTCAATCCAATCCAAAATATCCAATCTGAATTAGTATTTCGGATTCGAATCAAATTGAATTTCGAATTAATCCACCCAATATTCACTCTAGTTCACGGTGCTGTAGTTTCTATTGGTCGAGTTAACGTAAACAGCCGCCCCCAACACAGATAATTAACTTTTGAATTGTGTATTTTTTTCTAAATAATAATTCTTTTATTGGAATATGTAATATAATGATTATTTATTTTTTGTTTTTTTATTATTTTCTGAATAATAATACTTGTATTGTCTATTTTAATATTTTTATCTTATACAAAAATTAAGACATATAAATCGAAATATATATTTTTATCTAAAAGTATAATAACAAAAAAAACAAATATTACAATATTATATAAATACATTAATATAAAGTTAGATAAAAAAATTTATTATATAATCTCATCCTCAACCGCATTTATTTACTACACATGCCGATTTGATTCTATTTTTATAAATATGATTTTTCATACATGTAGCTAGCTAGTATTGAGTACATAGGAATAAAATCATATATAGTGATTTTAAATTTAATGTATGATTAATTATAAATAATTATATAATGGTTCTATATTTAATGTATGCTTATTTATAAAATCACTATATATGATTTTACAGTATTACTAAATCATCAATATTTAATTCATTAAATTATTCAGTCCATACACTAATTAATGATTTATTAAATTTCCTTATATATAATATATTAAAATGTGACTATACTTTTCATTTATTAAATATTAAAATATGAATACATTTTCAAAAAATTATTAAAATCCTACCACTTTCAAAAATTATTAAACTCTGATTTTTTTTCATTGAATAATTGTTAAAATCTTACTACTTTTCATTTATTAAATATTAAAATATTAATACTTTTTCATAAAAATATTAAAATTTGACTACTTTTCATTTATTAAATATTAAAATATTAATACGTTTTCAATAATTTATTAAAATCCTACCCCTTTCAAAATAAAATTAAAATTTGACTTTTTTTCATTATTAATTTATTAAAATCTTACTACTTTTCATTTATTAAAATCTTATCATACACGAATTTAGTAGATAGACCAGCTATATATATATATATATATATATATATATATATATATATATATATATATATTCAGGGAAATTTGATAGAAGGTTAACTCTCATTTTTCTTTCTTTCTAAAAATTCAATTTATTTTCACTCTTTCCATAATCTCTCAATTGAATGATTATTATTTTTTAAATATTGTGCAGGAAATTATGAATATAAAGTTGTCAATTTTTGTGGTCATTTGTGTAGTAGCCAATTATTTTAAAATTGGTGCAACTTTGTTGACTAAAGAAGAAGATTTGGAATTGGAGAAACAACTTCAAATTATAAACAAACCAGCAGTTGCCACAATTACAGTAAACAAATTCATAATATATCATTCTTTGGGGGGTTTCATGAAAAGTTTATTTGTTATAATCAAATTTAAATTAGATAATTAAATAAACAAAATATGACAGTTCATGATTAGAGTTTTAAATGAAAGGCTATATTTTTTTTTTGTCTCAAAAGAAAAAAAATTGAAAAAACTAACAAAATAATATCTCAAATTTTGTAGACAGTGTATGGAGATGTATACGATTGTGTAGATTTTTATAAACAACCAGCCTTTGATCATCCTCTACTGCAGAATCACACATTTTATCCTCAGGTATTTTTTTCCACATAAATAAATATGAATTAATACATGTTTGTTTTTCTAAATGACATTTTTGTTATACAAAATATATGTGCTTCACATTTTTGTATTAAATGAAAGATGGATTTTAAGTACGAAAAGAAGGGCGTTAATTCTTCTTCCATCAATGAGCACCCATTTAAAATCTTTAAAGACGGAGGGTGTCCAATTGGAAGTGTACCAATTAGAAGAACGACAAAAGCGGATCTCATCAGGGAAAAGAAATATTTATCGAAATTTGAATCTCTTGACCGAGTCAATCCCGATGTAAGTTTCTAAACATTATATACATTTAAAATTTACATAGGAATGCCAAGATTGATATAAGGTTGTAATACAATACTATTTACTTATAATTATATAAAATTTTATATATAGGTTGCTGTAGTCCAAACTAGGCAAGGATATGGCCCTTTTAATGGAGCTGGAATGATAGCAGGTGTTTATAAACCTCAAGCTAGTGGACTACAATACAGTGGAGTTCGATTGAAGCTTCAAAATAATCAAGATTTGATTCAAATTGGTTGGAGGGTAAATTTTTTATTTTATTTTTCTTACAGTGGAGTCAAATAGTTCTATTAATAAGATCAAGAAAACATGAAAATTAATATTTTAGATATTAAATATTCTAATGATTTTTTTCTCTAACTTAGGTTGATCCATATTTATACGGTGATGATAAAGTTCGATTTTACACCTATTTCAAGGTATGTAAATATAATCTATTGAATTTTGGTTAAATTATGAATAATTTTTATTATTTTAGTGAGTTGTTTAATATTTAATCTATTTTGAATGAATGTAACAGTCAGGTCAAACGCAATGTTTTAATACAAAGTGTCCCGGGTTCGTACATGTTAACAAAGATTATCCTGTTGAATATGTTTTTGACACTTATTATAAAATTGGGGATAAAACTTCGTGTGAAGTTCAATTTAACCTTGCAAGGGTATTTTTACTATCTCAAACCTTTACAAACTTAATATAATAAGTTCACATTTTATTATAAATTATATAACTATGCAGAGGAATGCGATGTTAATTTGTAGGATCAAGCAAACGGAAACTGGTGGGTCGAAGTTGGAGATAATATCCGATTAGGATTTTGGCCGGCAGGGTTGTTTAGTGATCTAAGGAAACTAGCAACATATGTTGATTGGGGTGGAGAAGTTTTCAATACAAATGATAAAAAAGAAGTTGATATGGGGCTTGGAGCTGTACCTTATTTTCATGAAGTCCACAGAACTGTTTATTGTCGAGCTCTTCAAGTTTCAACTCCAGATGGGAAGACGAGCGATGCTGAACCGATACAACCATATACTACCCGACGCTATTATTACAATGTTTTGAATATAGACCATGCTGGCAAATATTACCGACAAATGATACTTTATGGAGGGCCTCTTAAAAGATTTTAAATTTACTATATATATATTGTTGTTAGTTGTTATAATAAACATTTGAGTGTAATCTCAAAAGAAGTAATAAGGAATATAAGACATAAGAATATATTTGATTTATTTCTAAGTTCATGACTTTGGTAGAAAATTATTATACAATTGTTGCTACCAATAATTCACAATTCCCTAACTACCCTCAACTAATTGAAATGGTTTAGAAGCAATTGCATGTAGGATTGTGTTTAAGAAATGATCCAATATTTCAAAATTTACAAAACTTTTCATAAATTGTTTGTCCAATTTAAATATATTAATAGCATTGTAACAAGATAATTTAAAATAGTAACATAGTTAATTATTAGTAAAATATAATTGATATTTTCAATTTTACTATATTAAAATCTTACTACTCTTAATTCATTAAATAGTAAAATATTTTCAAAAAATTATTAAAATCCTACCACTTTAATTTTTTTTATTTATTAAAATCTGACTAGTTTTCATTCATTAATTATTAAAATCTTAATATATATATATATATATATATATATATATATATATATATTAAGATTTTTTAATGAATGAAAATTAGTGTCTATATTAGCTCATGGATATAAATATGATAATCTATGTGATGATCTGTTACCTATTAGCAAGATTTTATTATTAATTATAGAATCACTATCATTTTATTCCTATACAGAAATTACAATTTCATTAATTAAAAAATATTCCTGAATACATATTTTTTAAAGGAAATTTTTTTATGTACCTTATGCATTTATTAAATTCATTCTGTCTCTAAGATATTTTTCTATAATTATTTATTAACATCTTACATTATACTCTGCTTTGTATTTATATGAAATGTCCCTATTTTTTAGAATTCACGAATTAGTAAAATTTGATAAAAGGTAATTCTCTCTTGTGTTCAAATTGAGAGATGATAATAGATATAATATTTTCATATTTGTTTGTATTATGTAAAGTTATTTATATATATATATATATATATATATATATATATATATATATATATATATATATATATATATATATATATATATATATATATATATATATATATATATATATATATATATATATATATATATATATATACACTAGTACCTAATTAGATGAGATCAACTATGGCTAATTTATATTTAAAAGTAAAATCTAATCACAAGAATATCTAATTTCCCAGAAAAATCTATAGAGATGTATATGATTGTAGATTTTTAATCATTCTCCACTAAAGAATCACACCTTTCATCCTCATGTATCTTTCTCATATAAAAAAATTGAAAGAGAACATTTTGTTTATTTAAACCATTTTTTATTACAAAGTATAGACATGCCTATATAACATTTTTTTGTGTTAAATTAAAGATGAATTTAGGCATTGGTCCTAGAACAGAACCATATCTTGTTTTCAGATTGTTTGTGCACTAGTCTATCTCTAATATGTTTGACTTAGTCAACATGTCAAGAATCTTGTTTGATTTTTTTAGTTTATCTTAAGAGAAATGATATTCTCAACGACAAGATAGCGAAAGCAAGGCCACGAATTCTACGTGGCCTTGCCAGCTAGGAGAGAGAAAGAAAAAAAAAATAAAAAAAAAATAAAACGTTTCAGCTCCTCTTTCTTCTTTCTTCTTCCCTCTCTTTCTTCTCTGGCGATTTATCACATCCGGCGAACGAACCGGCGTCTTCTCTGGCGATTTATCACTCCGGCATCCCGACTTCTACTTTCTTCTTTCGCTCGAAAATGGTAAGACACTTCTCATTCTTTAATATTTCAGTTTCAGAATCGTCCGCCTTCGTGTTCATTTCGTAATATTTTCTTTTCAGGCTGGTGTTTCAGGTAAATCTCCATGCAAGGCCCCAAGATCTCCAAGGACAAGGTAAATAAGACATCTTCTATTTTAGAATCGTAGGGTTAGCGTTTTGCGGTTAGGGTCAGGGTTTTGCAGTTAGGGTTAGGGTTTCAGAGTTATGGTTAGGGTATTGCTGCATTATGGTTATCGAAACAAAGTTTTCGTTACCCGAAAGTCTGATTTAATTGTGTATGGTTGAATTATTGTTAGCCAAAACTAAATTTATTGGGTATTTGCTGAATTTAGGGACCCGAAATAGGCTGTTATGGGTCCCGAAAGTGGGAAAATTAATGTTTGGCTGAATTTAGGGTCCCGAAAGTGTGATTTCGGGACCCGAAATAGGCTGTTATGGGTCCCGAAAGTGGGATAACTTCATGTTTGGCTGAATTTAGGGTCCCGAAAGTGTGGTTTCGGGACCCGAAATAGGCTGTTATGGGTCCCGAAAGTGGGAAAATTAATGTTTGGCTGAATTTAGGGTCCTGAAAGTGTGATTTCGGGACCCGAAATAGGCTGTTATGGGTCCCGAAAGTTGTATTACTTAATGTTTGGCTGAATTTAGGGTCCCGAAAGTGTGTTTCGGGACCCGAAATGGATGGTTTCGGGACCCGAAAGTTGGATTACTTAATGTTTGGCTGAATTTAGGGTCCCGAAAGTGTGTTTCGGGACCCGAAATGGATGGTTTCGGGACCCGAAATGGATGGTTTCGGGACCCGAAATGGATGGTTTCGGGACCCGAAATGGATGGTTTCGGGACCCGAAATGGATGGTTTCGGGACCCGAAATGGTGGTTTCGGGACCCGAAATGGATGGTTTCAGGACCCGAATTGCTTCATTTTAGTGATTATTTGCTTCATGGCTTTTAAATGTTTATCATTTGTTGTTGTAGGGCAAATAAACGTAAAAGTATTGTCCAAGAATCAGCTCCCAATCCAGCTCCCAAAGCAGCTTCCAAACCATTTCCCAAATCCCCTAGAGCAACAGCTCCAAATGCAGCTCCCAAATCAGTTCCAAAATCCCCTAGAGCAACAGCTCCTAAAGCAGCCCCCCACAACTTATTTTTAACTAGGACATCGTCTAGTGGCCTTTTCAATCTTCTTCAAATGCTGTCTAAGGAACAAAAAGATGCTGTGAAGTCAATAGGCTTTGGCGCTCTACTTTCATTATCGCTTTCAAAATGTCCCGGGGAGATCTCTCGTTATCTAGTCAGAAAGTTTGACTGCAATAAATGTTCATTCACCCTAGAGAATGGCGAGGAAGTGAAAATCGAAGAAGAGGACGTTCATATGGTATTGGGTCTCCCCAGAGGGGAGCTGGATATTTTAGAATATCAGAATAACGAGATTGATGACAAGTTGAAGGCATTTAGGACTCGATGGGGTAACCCCGTTAATGGCGCTCCTTTAGCTACTGCTATGCCTATCAAAATCATTGAGAACAAAGCTGCTGACAACAATTTCAAGATAGACTTCGTATTATTTGTTGTCAGTTGCTTTCTCTGGTGTGATCACCTAGGTAACCTATCCAGGTATATCTCATTTCTAGTATTTTCAATTGCATGACAACAAATTTGTATTGTTAAATAATCCTCAAATATGTTTTTTTCATTTGCAGGTATAGAATTCTGAAATCTATTTCAGATGTTGACAATATCAAGAAGTTCAATTGGTGCAAATTTGTACTTGAAGGATTAGTTCAATCATGCGCAAAAGTGAAGCAGAATGAAAAACGACATTTCCAAGGACCACATACGTTCTTTATCGTAAGTTATCACTCATTCATTTTCATGTTTTCAAAAATATGTAGTTTTAACATATGTATGTTTTCAGCTATGCTACGTGTATAGGGTGAGCAACCCTGAACTGGGAGGAGTTACTGAACGACGATTTCCTATACTGTCATGTTGGAATGACACAACGTTGAAGTTTGGTGCTTCTGTATCCTGAAAATTCAAACCGTTTAAATCCATATATACATCTGTAAAATGTAAAACCCTAGATCTGTAAAATCTAAACCCTAGATCTATAAAATCTAAACTCTGGATCTATTAAAAAAATAATAAAGATCCTTAAAAAGTATACCATTGAGAAGTAAATGCAGCCGTGGAAAAGAAATAAATGCAGCCGGAGAAGAGAAATAAATGCTGCCGGAGCTGGAGAAGAGAAATAAATGAAGCGTTTCAGAGAGAGAAAGAAATGCAGAAATATGAAACCCTATTGGGTGAAAGAGGATATGCAGAAACTTTTTAATTTTTTTTTTTCTTTCTCTCTCCTAGCTGGCAAGGCCACGTAGGATTCGTGGCCTTGCTTTCGCTAGTCATTCGTTGGCTTTATCATTCCTCTTATCTTAATTGCCATTTACATTTTTCAGCCTATAAATAAGAAAAAAAATATAAATATAAATTGATAAATAAATATTTTCCAACAATAATATAAAAGAATAATTGCTTAAGACCTCGTTTGGATTTTCCTAACGTTGAACTATCTAATTTTTTTTAGGTACTATATATCACACTTTCATCTACATATATTCATCTCAATTTTACCTATTTATTTTCTCATGCATACCATGATAATAACTTAGACTCATGCCCTAAGAACTGATTAATATATATAAACTTTTAGTCGCATGATTATGTTTGGATTTATCCTTAGAAGCATGTATTAGGGTGGAATAAATAAACAAAGTGTAAAAGAAATATTTTGTGTAAAATGATTAATAGTTTATAATAGAGGTCATCACTTGATGGGCATAAGAGACATATCGTTATTGTCTTTTTTCACGTGTAACCAAGCCCCGAACTTAGATCAGAGAATCTCTTTTATTCACGTTTGAGAACGCACAATATTTACTTTTCCCAATATTTTTAAAGTAAATTGGGTGGCGACTCTAAAAGGTCAAAGCTAGTATAATCGATATCATTAAATCATATTTCGGTTCCTCACCTTATTTTGTACGAGACGACTTCTGAGGAAGTCGTACTCTCATTTTATTTTACGAGGTTCGAGAGTAAGGTAAGTTACGAGATTTAATAAAATTGACATTAAAATTAGACTCTAGTTAAGCCTATTATTTTGGTTTCTCATCCCACTCGAGATTCGATAAGAATGTAAGTTATGAGGCAAAAACTATTGAGTCGATTAAACGTTTTAAGATGTCGTCCATTTTTGACCATTTTTAAACGTTACACATATCTTAATCATTCATTAAATATAAGACATTAAATCACGGTCATTCTCTATTTATTAAAATCCTATGTACTAGGACTGCCTATCTCGTCTCAGAAAGGACCAACCTTATTTGCACTAATACGATCTTTTTATATAAAGAACTATACTTCGATCCACTTTTACTAATGAATCACAATTTTTATCCTCAATGGTCTAATTTACCGTATAAAAGAAATGAAAATTGTTTAATGTCTATTTTCAAATGATAATTTTTTCTATGAATTACATTTATAACTAATATTTTGAATATTAAATGAAAGATGAATTCCAAGTAGAAAACGAAGGTTACAATTCTTTTCCAATAAATGAGTATACATTCAAAGTATTTAAAAATGGATATTTGTAGTAGAAATGTGCCTATTAGAAGGATTTCAAAAGCATATTTCATCCCGGTAACTTCAAAACATTATAAATGTCAAAATATATTTAAATATATATATATATATATAAAAGTAATATTATTAAAACTTTTATGTTATAAGTTGACGTAGTTTAAATGGATCACACTATAGCGTGTATGATTGAAAAAAAAAATGGGGATTATGTCTAGGACTTTATAAAAAAACGATAAACGAACCGAATCGATAGTTTATCGGTTTATTGGTTAATCGATTCAATTTTCGGTTTAACTAATTTTCAAACTGTTTAACCGGTAGACCGATAATAATTTAATTATATATTTATATTAGTTATTTTATAAATGATAGATATTTTATAAATAAAATTTAATAATCTATATATATTTTTATTTTTTATTTTAAATTATAATTTTTATAGATTTTTTTTTAAATAATATATATAAAATTATACAAAAATAAACTAAAAACAAACCGAAATAATTTTATTAAAATATGTAAAATTATTTTTATAACAGTGGAATTATAAATTAACAAAATCAAAATAGTTAAACAAATTAATGTCTTCACCTTCCCTTCATGTTTTAACTTTCGGTCTAACATGAAAAGACGTAAAATCAAAGTTATAAATTGTAATAAAAATAATAAATTAAAAATATAAATATATAATTATTTCATATTCCCAAAAGATTAGCAGAATAACAATTTCACCTCTAAATAAATATCATAATACAAATTAAATTTGCTATAAATTATTGAAGAAAATACAATCTTTCTCTAATATATTCAAATCTACCAGAAAATATATATATATATATATGTTAACACTTTATTTATAATGAAATATAAATCAAACATTACCAAAAAAAATATTGTCAAACATATTACCTATTTCAAAATTTTGTAACACGAACAAACTCTCCTACACTTATATTGGAGACCGAGCAACTCAAACCAATCTTGAGCACAAATTAGTGCTGGCACGATACTAGGAGTTAAAGAACTCTTAAAAAAAAAATCTAACAACGGTGATAAATGCTGATTCTTAGGCTACGGTCAAAATTGGCATTGTAAGAAATTCACGAGTCATCTCAAAAAGTATGGAAATCTTGTATTGTTCTTTCTCCACTAAGATAAAATATCAAACTCTTTTGTATATGGATGGTCTGCCTTAGCCAAATACAATTGCAATTCTGAAGTTAGTTTTCGACTGTTAATACTACTTTTCCAATCGATGTATGATATTTTCTCGGTTTCTTGCACAAACATAAGAATTTGTTGCATTTGAAACTAGAAAATCTCGTGAACTAGAACTAGAACTTGAAGAAACATATGATGATCTTACAGAAGAATCTCCCGACCCATACAATCTCTTGTAATCATCATACATATCTTGTATTGTTCGTTTTACACAAACATATAAGCTTTCACCAATATTATTCTCATACATATTTGTGAGCATAAAAGAAAGGTATCCTAACTTTTGTCTCAGATCCATTACAACGGTCATAAAACGATACATCCCCTTACTTTTCAAACTTATCACCCATAGAATAAACCATTTGATAATCTGGACTCTTCTTCAACTCTTTTATCAAGTCATCAATTTCACTAATATGAGACACAAATTCACTTAAGGTGACATACTTGTTACCAGAAACTTCATTTGTAACATGATAAAAAAATTCCAAGTAATCACACAAATTCTTTGCATTATTACAATTTCACTAGAAGGTACATTATGACCATCTTCCTTCGAACACTCTTTCATATCACCATATTTTTCGGCATAAGAATGATAAACTCTAGTATAATCTAAGCACGAGGAAAGCATGGTGTATGTGGAGTTCCACCTAATTGATACATCCAAAGCAAGGTGCTTCTTGTACTCGATGTTTTCAAGTAAAGTTAATTATGTTTTTGAATTTCTCAATCCTAATAGAAGATATTCTAATATATTTTATGGCTGCCCTCACATTATCCACAGATTCACTGATTTTTTTCGATCCATCTTCACAATCAAATTCAAAATATGTGATAAACACCTCACATGTGATATTTGTTCCCCTAACGTGATTTTGTTTATTCATACAAACTTGAAAAAAAAGTGTCCAGTATAATTTAATCCACGTCATTTCCTATGAAAAACGACTTGGCAAGGATTGCTTTGGAGTTCAGATGAAAAGTCGTTAAACTGTTAATGTTTTTAATTACCAAAAAAAATGTATTTAAAATATAATTAATATTTAAACTTAATTATTTTATTATAAAATAAATAGTAATAAAATATTTTGAAATTATGATTTTGTTTTTTGGATTTTTTTAATAAAATCAATCATTTTAATTTATAAATATATGGTAAACACTTATATTTTACCTCCCTAATATATAATTTTTCAAATAATTCAGAACTATGGAAATTGATTTTTAAAATTTTTAAAAATAAATAGATATTTTTGAATTTTTTTTTTGTATAAATAGATTCCAAAATAATTAAATCTTCGGCTATATTAAAATTAAACAATAAGACAAACAAATATATAATTAAAAAATTTACTAAATAAGATAACTTAGTACTTAACACAATTAAAATTTGTTTTTAAAAAAAAAATTCAGACCGCCTACACAAAATAAACTAAACCAGTGAGTAGGCCTAACTCCAATAAAGTATAAAAAAAAAGGCCAAAGTTATTAATTACTATTAGAATCTTCGGCAAGAATTTCTCGGAATGTTTGGCTTGCGCCTAAGAGCGCGCAGTCACGTTCATAGAGTTCACCCTATGTCCGTGAATCAGCCGTTTGCGAGTTGTGAGTCCCGTCCCGAGACGCTACCTTTCAGCGATCAAATGCATTGACTCTACTGAGTCGCAATTGACCTGATCAAACTCGGTGCCCTAAGAAACACCTACGGATGACTCGCCGGATTAAATGTTATCCTAATTATTATTGTTTGTCTTTCCTTAATTAGATGTTTTTAGCCTTTTAAGGGAGTACTTGATTATAAAATAATAATAATACATATAAGGTAATGTGCTTATTAATATATAAAATATTAAAGTATATATAAAACTAAAATCAAATAAAGGAAACTTTTCTATGTAATTTTGTTTAAATTTTTTCTACGGCTTAAAAACAAAAAATAAAAATAAAAAACTATTTTTTAATAAAAATACAAAAATAATTTATTATTAGGACCAGTTTGGTTTAAAATTCCCAATCTTATCTCACTGTTCACTCAATCGTTCATCCAATGCAATCAAAAACATATTCAATGCAGAAACATGTAATTTTTTATTGTTTTTATAATTATTGCTATCATTCTATTTTTTATTTTATTTATAAAAAAAAAAGAGATATAAATAAAAGAACTGCGTTGATCGGATCAGATAGCTTTTAGGCAACCGACTCATATACAATGTAATACCGATCAACATTGGGTATGGTTAAGTACGTGGCTTAAGACATTAGTTTGTTAAATCGTCGTAGAAAAAGATTGTATGGCCAGAGTCTTGGTTTATAGGCTCGGGCCTAAAAATGCAAAGAAGGGCATTCCATGCTTGGTCACGTTTAGAAATTCATTCATCTCCCAATTTTCAAACATTCCACATTTGGACTTTAAACATACCAAGTGTTTACTTATTATCTAACATCAAACTGAAATAAGAGTATGACTTGGACAAAGTATTTAATTTGAATCTTTAAACAAATTTGTATTCGAATGAAAATCATCAGCCAAAGTATTCAAATTGAAATAACTAAGCTATGACATTCATAGTTTACTTGACAGCCACACTTTTTTTTTTCTCTTTTCAAAATGAACTCTAATCTTTAATAGCTAGGTACACTTCCAAATGGACAACTTCCATCTTTAAATATTTTAAATAGATGTCATTTGTTGAAGAAGAATTATAGCCCCTCTTTTTGTGCTTGTAATTCATCTTTCAATTCATATTAAAAAATATTATATACATATATATATATATTATTATGTCAAATCTCTTCTTAGAATTATATGTAGCATAGAAGAGCTATTGATATTTGAGTGTGGATCCAAAATATTTAATTCTTAGAATTGTTTTGAAGGTAAAAATAATTCAAAATAACAAATGTCAAATGATGTAAATATATTATTAGAAATAAGAAAATATCATATAAAATGAAAGATAAAGATAAGAATTATAAAAATCTGATATCAGAAAATAACATGAAATTTGATTGATATGATCATCAATAATAATATTAAGATTAGTTATATAAACATGTAAGGATCAAAAATCATATATTCTAATTTAATAATATGTATTTATATAACATTTTTTTAATATCAATTTTATGCCCTTTCTCAGGTAAACACCTTACTTTATAATTTACATTACTCATAATTATATAAGTGAGAGATGAAAATGGTGAATTATTGGGTTAGTCTATTTTGAAACGTGTGAATGTTTTAGCATGAAATTAACGAGAATTAAATTGAAAAATCAATATTATAAAATTTTAATAATAAATTGGAGTTGTTTTTTGTTTTGAAAACTGTAGTTTTCTTTTTCTATTTTACATCAAACTTTATTGCGTATATTGTTTATAAGAAGAGATTTTATATTTAACATAATAATATTAATAGTTTAGGGATAATTTTGAGGGTTATGTATGAATTTTGAGGGTCATTAGCTATCTACAACAAAATTCACATACCCTCAAAATTATTCCATATTTGAATTATTTCTAAATATATCATTAAATCTTACAGAAATTTGACAGTGTATCATATTATGAAAATAATTTGGAGATTCTTAGAATTTTATAGATATAGTTTAGGGGCTAATTGTTTATGAATTAATTTTCCCTAATTTAAAATCTCAAATATTTCATTCTTAGAAATGTTTTGAAGGAAATTTATATGGTAAATAATTATTTTGTAGTTTATAGAAATATTGAGGATTCTATATTTGATTATAAATAATTATATAACGGTTCTATATTTAATGTATGATTAATTATAGAATCACTGTAAGATTTTATTCTTAAATCTTCAATATATTCATTCATTAAATAGCTTTATTTATATATACTATATTAAAATCTTACTACTTTTCATTCATTAAATATTAAAATCTTACTATTTTTTTTAAAAAAATTATTAAAATCCTACCACTTTCAAAAAATTATTAAAATCTGAATACTTATAATTCATTAATTATTAAAATCTTACTATATATATGTTATAAAATACTTTGTGGTGTATATTTATATAAAATATACTCACATTTAGAATTCATCAGATATAGTAAAATTTGATAAAAGGTTCTCTCTTTCACTAGTATATACTCTTCAATGAAAAAATTCTTATTTTTATTTTAGAAAAACTTTATTTATCTGATTATTATTTCAATATATCTATATTATGCAGGAGATCATGGATATACATAAGATAATCGTTTTGATGATTTGCTACCTATTAGCAAGTTTTTACGATATTGAAGGTCGGTTAATAACTAAAGAAGAAGATTTAAGATTGGAGAAACAACTTCGAATGATTAACAAACCATCTATTACAACTCGTATTGTAAGTAATTTAAGAACAACTTTTAATTTGTATGTGCGAAATTGTTTGTTATGTATCCAAATTTAAAAATATGTGAATTATTGTTATGAAAGTAATTAATTTTCTTTTCTTTTATCAGACTATATACGGGGATCTATATGATTGCGTAGATTTTTATAAACAACCAGCGTTCGATCACCCTTTACTTCAGAATCACAGTTTTAATCCAAAGGTATTTTTCTTATATGAAAGAAATTCAATACCTATTTTTAAACAATCTATTTATTTTATGAGATATATGTATGTATATATAACATTTTTAATATTAATTGAAAGATGAATTACAAGTTCGAAAAGAGGGGTTATAATTCTTCTTCAAGAAATGGGCATCTATTAAAAATATTTAAAGACGGGGGTTGTCCATTTGGAAGTGTTCCCATTAGAAGAACAACAAAAGAAGATCTCATTCGGGAAAAAGAACATTTGTCGAAGAGAGAAGGAAATGTAGTTGATGTATGTAAGCTTCAAATTATAATAATAGTACCCGATTCGATTCGATTCGAATTACAAACTACTAAAACTTTTTTATTTTGTAGGTTGCTGTGATTCAAACCGGTCCAGGATATGGTCCTTTCACTGGAGCAGGTATGATGATGGGTGTTTACAAACCTGCTGTAAGTGGATCACAATATAGTGCAGTAAGATTGAGGATCCAAAATGGTGATGATGCCATTCAAATTGGTTGGAGGGTAATTTTTTGTATTAATATTTTAATTAACATCTTAGCTTTTTTGTTATTATAATTTTGAAAATTTTATTATTGTTTTGACATTTCTCCTACAATTAATTTTAGGTTGATCCATCTTTATATGGCGATGATAAAATTCGATTATATATATACTTTAAGGTACATAACTATCATCTATAGAATAATAAACAATTAATTTTATAAGAATTATTTAATATATAATAACTTTCTTATTATTGTAATTACAGGCGGGTGGAAGGGAATGTTTTAATACAAGATGTCCCGGATTTGTATATGTTAATACAGAATATCCTCTTGATTATGTTTATAATAATTATTATAAAATTGGGGAAAAAGATATGCATCAGACTGAACTCTACCTAGTGAGGGTAATTAATTTAAACTTTTGTATTTAATATTTATTATTGTAAAATAACTACATGTCTGATGATATAAGATAAATGCAATATTTGTAGGACATTGTGGGAAATTAGTGGCTTGAAGTTGGGAGTGAGAGTGTTCAATTAGGATTTTGGCCCGCAACAATATTTAGTGGACTAAATAATCTCGCAACGTATATTGATTGGGGTGGAGAAGTTCGTAATACACCGGGTACCGACAAGTATAATCTAGAAACGTATGTTGATATGGGCCTCGGATCATTACCAAATAATGATCCCTATAAAACTGCATTTTGTCGAGTTATATTAGTTTTAACTCCAGATGGAAAGACAAGTGATGCTGCAATAACACAATTATATACTACCAACGGTGAAAAGTATAATGTATTGAATATTGATTATGCTGGTGACTATTATCGACATGCAATATTTTATGGAGGCCCTACCTCTCATTAGCAATAATAGTGATTAAATTATTAAATAAATGTAACGCTTACAATAAATTTTAGTAGCTATAAAGATGTTCAAAATCACATCTTGTACCAAAATAGTTATTTTGTGAAAATTTGCATCTCCTTTGTGCTCGTCTGATGAAAGATAGAAAAAACAATAATAATGAAGTAAAAGTGAATATATATATATATATATATATATATATATATATATATATATATATATATATATATATATATATATATATATATATATATATATAATTAGTAAATAACATGTATAGTTTCCAAATGGAGGCTCATAGTACCATTCATGCACTATAATGTCACTTCTAACCCTTCAATAGAACAATTAAACATAAATAGAATATATATTTTAGTTAAAAGTTATTTTTTTTGAATGATTATTGTGAGTTAGATACATGGTTAAACACACATATAATAGAATAATTAATAAATATGCATTACATTTATCTGGATGCTTTCTTTGAGATAAAATTAATTTTTATGTTAATTTCGGTTGTTGATACTGACGATGAGTTTTGCTTTTAATATCCTTCCGCAAACGAAACAAGGTAAGCTTGTCACGAAAAATGCAAGGAATTTGGATGAAAGATCTTTAGTAAGGATATATGCAATCAGATCACGAGTTAAGATGTATTAAATGATAAGTGTCTTACGGACAATATGTTCACGGAAAAAATGAAAATCAATCTCAATGTGTTTGGTACGAGCATGAAAGACAGGGTTTGCAGAGAGAAATGCAGCACGAATGTTGTCACACCATAGAATAGGAGGACGATTCAGAGTGATGTGAAGTTCGCCTATAAGAGATTGGAGCCAGCAAAGTTCAGAAGTAGTATATACGACCGGTTGGTAGGTGGAGACATTTATAGCCTTTATGAGCCTAGCTATACCCAAGAAAGGTACATCGGATGGACCAAAAATCCATATTGTGTTGGTTGTAGGGTCTCATGAGAGGGTAATAGACACACCCAAAAGTCTTCATAGAAATATAGTCAAACACACACCAAAATAATATTTCATATGGAGAGCGATGATCTAAAAAGGTGACGGTTGTCAGTTGATAAGATATGTTGCGGTGAGAGACGCATCATCCCAATATCGAGGAGGTACAGATTCATGTGCCCTTAAGGTGGGGCTAATCTCAATGATATGTCGTAATTTTCGTTCAACAACTCTATTTTGTTCGTTCATATATTGGCATTAGAGTCGGTGTTGTATACCATAAAGTTCTGTCAATGACCCAAGATTACGATATTCTCCACCCCAATCAGTCTGGAGTATTTTTATACTACGGTTAAATTGTTTTTCAACAAGTGTCTTAAATTTCACAAATGTAGATAACACATCTGATTTCTTTTGAAGTGGGTATAACCACGTATACCCACTATAATCATCAACAAAAATGACCACATGTAGAGAAAATGGGAGTCGGTCCCCAAACATAGAATGAATTAAATCACTCATTCATCAACATGTATTCATCTTGATTTTACCTATTTGTTTTCTTGTACCATGATGACAACCTAAATGTATGCCCTAGGAACATATTGATACAACCTTTAGTCGCATTATTATGTTTGGATTTATCCTTAGACGCATGTATTAGGGTGGATTAAATAAACGAAGTGTAAAAGAAATATATTGCGTAAAATGACCAAATAGTTTATAATAGAGACCATAATTTGATGGGCATAAGGGACATAGCGTTGACGCTAATGTTCTTCCTCACGTGTAATCAATCCCCGAACTTTGATCAAAATCTATTTTATTCGCGTTTGAGAACGCCCAATATTTTTCTTTCCAGATTTCTTAAAGAGAAAATTGGGTGACGACTCTAAAATGTCAAAGCTAGTTTAATCAATATCATTAAATCTTATTTCGGTTCCTCGCCTCATTTTATACGAGACGACTTCTTCATTTTATACGAGACGACTTCTGAGGAAGTCGTACTCTCATTTTATTTTACGAGGTCCGAGAGGAAGGTAAGCTACGAGATTTAATGAAATCGACATTAAAGATAGACTCTAGTTTAGCCTATCATTTTGATTTGTCATGGGATTCGTAAGTTATGAGACAAAAACTATCGAGTCGATTAAACGTTTTAAGATGTCGACAATTTTTAGACGTTACAAACATCTTAATCACTCATTAAATGTAAGACATTAAATCACGATGATTCTTTATTCTTTATTTATTAAAATCCTATGTGCTAGGACTGCCTATCTCGTCTCATAAAGGGATGACCTTATTTGCTCTAATATGATTGTTTTTAAAGAACTATACTTGGATCCATTTTTACTAAACATTCACAATTTTTATCCTCAATTATCCAATTTACCGTATAAAAGAATTGAAAATTTTTTAATGTCTATTTTCAAATGATAATTTTTTCTATGAATTACATTTAACTAATATTTTGAATATTAAATGAAAGATGAATTCCAAGTAGAAATTGAAGGTTACAATTCTTTTCCAATAAATGAGTATACATTCAAAGTATTTAAAAATGGATATTTGTAGTAGAAATGTGCCTATTAGAAGGATTTCAAAAGCATATTTCATCCCGGTAAACTTCAAAACATTATATATACACATTTCAAAATATAGAAGAAGGTTGAAATAGATTTAAAGTTTATATATATATATATATATATATATCTTTGAAAGAAGTCTTGGCAGTATTTCGGGAAGGCCCGGTCAAAGTCCCTATATTTTCGGAAGACTAAGTCTAAGATGAATTATTCAGCGTAGACTTAGGCAAAGTTTGTTGTACACGTTTTCTACTCCTATTTATATCTCTAGAGGAGGCGACCATAAGGCATATTCAATCAAGAGATCAATCAAGTTATTGAGAGACTCTTGAGCCTAGGGATTATGCGGGTTCCTTGTATTTTCTTATTCAAGAACTAGAGAGAGACTCTTGAGCCTAGGGATTATGCCTAACCGTGGGTTCCTTGTATTTTCATTGGTTGTGTGTAAATCAAGAATAATATCCAAGGTTGGCTTCGGCCGTAATATTGTGTTGCCTCTTTATTGCTGTTTTCTATCTTCATTATATTTTGTTTGTTCTTGGAGAAATATATTTTTGTTGGGAAGTTTATTTACTTAGGAGAAAATCTTAAGTAGGGAGTTGGCTGATCAGGTTCTTGCGAGGAGGACCTGAGCCGGACAAGGGTTAGCCAAAGATGTGAATTTCACATCTTTGGCTAACCCTTGTCCGGCTCAGGTCCTCCTCGCAAGAACCTGATCAGCCAACTCCCTACTTAAGATTTTCTCCTAATTAAATAAACTTCCCAGCAAAAATATATTTCTCCAAGAACGAACAGAATATAAAGAATATATAAAACAGCAATAAAGAGGCAACACAATATTACGGCCGAAGCCAACCTTGGATATTATTATTGATTCACACACAACCAATGAAAATACAAGGAACCCACGGGTAGGCACAATCCCTAGGCTCAAGAGTCTCTCTCTAGTTCTTGAATAACTTGATTGATCTCTTGATTGAATGCCTTAGAGTCGCCTCCTCTAGAGATATAAATAGGAGTAGAAAACGTACAACAAACTTTGCCTAAGTCTACGCTGCTGAATAATTCATCTTAGACTTAATCTTCCGAAAATATAGGGACTTTGACCGGGCCTTCCCGAAATACTCGGTCCTGGCCAAGACTTCTTCCAAATATATATATATATATATATATATATATATATATATATATATATATATATATATATATATATATTTAAGTAATATTATTAAAACTTTTATGTTATAGGTTGACGTAATTTAAATGGATCACACCATAGCGTGTATGATTGAAAATCCAAAATGGGGATTATATATAGGATTTTGAAAAAAAAAACAATAATCGAATCGAAACGGTTCATTTTATCAGTTTCATTGATTAATCGGTTCAAAAGGTTCTTGTTTTACTAGTTAAACGGTTCGGTTTTCAGTTTAACTATTTTTCTAATTATTTAACATGTAAATCGGTAATAATTTAATTATATATTTATATTAGTTATTTTATAAATAATATTTATATATTTATATATTTTTTTTTATTTTTAAATTATAATTTTTGTAGAATTATTTTAAAAATATATAAATAATTTATATAAAATTATACAAAAATAAATTAAAAACAAACTGAAATAATTTTATTAAAATATATAAAATTATTTTTATAATCGTACAATAATGTGAAATTATAAATTAACAAAATCAAAATAGTTAAACAAATTAGACCTTGATATCTTCAACATTCACTTCATGTTTTAACTTTCGGTCCAACATGTAAACACCTAAAATCAAAGTTATAAATGGTAATACAAATAATAAATTGAAAATATAAATATTTAATTGTTTCAGATTCCCCCAAAGATTAGCAGAATAACGATCTCCCTTCTTAATAATGATCATAATACAAAGAGTTTGCTATAAATTATTGAAGAAAGTACCATCTTTCTCTAATAGATTCAAATCTACAACAACAAAATATATGTTAACACTTTATTTATAATGAAATATAAATCAAACATTATCCAAAAAAAATATTGTCAACAAACTCTTCTAAACTTGTATTGGAGACCCAGCAACTCGAACTAATCTTGAGCACAAATTAGTGACACGATTCTAAGAGTTAAAGAACTCCTAAAAAAATCTAACACCCTCCCACCAGTGTTAAATGTTGATTCTGAGGCTACGTTAAAAATTGGCATTGCAAGAAAATCACGAGTCTTCTAAGAAAGTTTGGAAATCTTGTCTAGTTCTTTCTCCACTAAGATAAAATATCAAACTCTTTTGTATATGGATGGTCTGCCTTAGTCAAATACAATTGCAATTCTGAAGTTGATTCGACTACAACATTAGTTTTCGACGGTTAATACTACTTTTCCATTCGATGTATAATATTTTCTCGGTTTCTTGCACAAACATAAGAATTTGTTGCATTTGAAACTAGAAAATCTCGTGAACTAGAACTTGAAGAAATAGATGATGATCTTACAAAAGAATCTCCCAGCCCATACAATCTCTTGTAATCATCATACATATCTTGTATTGCTCGTTTTACACAAACATATAAGCTTTCACCAATATTCTTCTCATACATATATGTGAGCATAAAAGAAAGATACCATAACTTTCGTCTCGGATCAATAACAATGGTCATAAAAACAACATTGTTCATCTTCGACACATCCCCGTACTTTTCAAACTTATCACCCATAGATTAAGCCATTAAACACATTTGAGAATTTGAACTCTTCTTCAACTCTTTTATCAAGCCATCAATTTCACTAATATGAGAAACAAATTCATTTGAGGTGACATACATGCTACCAGAAACTTCATTTGTGACATGATAAAAACATTCCAAGTAATCACATAAATTCTTTGCATTATTTCAGCATTCACTAGAAGGTACCTTATGACCATCTTCCTTCAAACACTCTTTCATATCACCATGTTTCTCGGCTTAAGATTGATAAACTCTAGTATAATTTAAGCACGAGGAAAGCATGGTGTATGTGAAATTCCATCTAGTTGATACATCCAAAGAAAGGTGCTTCTTGTACTATACACTATATGTTTTCAAGTAAAGTTATGTCATTCAATTTCTCAATCCTAATAGGAGATATTCTAATACATTATGGCTGCCTTCACATTATCCACGTAATTATTGGTTATTTTCAATATATTTTTTTTCACAATCAAATTCAAAATATGTGATAAACACTACATGTCTGGTATTTTGTCCCCCATAATATGTCGTAAATTTTCTTTTTAAATATAAAATTGTTATCATTTAAATTTGCATTGTCAATCGTCACAATAAACACATTATTAATGCTTCAATCTAACAAATATTTATAAATTAATTCACAAATGTCATTGCCTTTATGACTTGATATAGGACAAAAAAAAAATCAAATTTCTCTTATGGATATTCTAGTCATTATCAATAAAATTGGCAGTCAAACACATATAACATTCTTTCTGTTTTAAATTGCTTATTGGACACCCCTAATTATGTAGTAGAATAATAAAAAATAAATAAATAAAGTTATATCTTGACCTTGTTTAATTATTGAGTTAAATGAAAAATAAGATTAGGAAAAGAATACGATATTTAACTATTAAGTGAGTACAATGTCCCAAATTTACTATTTGTACTCAAAATATTTTGTTTTTCATATAAACTTGAAAAAAGTGTCCAATATAATTTAGTCCACGTCATTTCCTATGAAAAACGACTTGGCAATATAATTAATATTTAAACTTAATTATTTTATTATAAAATAAATAGTAATAAAATATTTTGAAATTATGATATCTTTTTTGAATTTTTTAATAAAATTAATAATTTTAATTTATAAATATATTGTAAACACTTATATTTTAAGTCCCTAATTAAAAATTTTCAAATAATCCCAAACTACCGAAATTGAATTTTTTTTTTTTTTAAATGAATAGTTATTTTTGAAAAATAAATCTTGTATAAATAGATTTCCAAAATAATTAAAACTCCCACTATATTAAAATTAAATAATAAGACAAACAATTATATAATTAAAAAATTAACTAAATAAGATAAATTACAAAGTACTTAACACAATTTATATTTGTTTTTCAAAAAAATGTCACACCGCCTAAACAAAATAGACTAAACCAAATGGCCGGCAAGTAACGAACAGACCAAACCAGTGAGCAGGCCCAATGCCAAGAAAGCCCAGCGGTAGACTTGGGATATAAAAATAAAGGCCAGAGTTATTAATTACGATTAGAATCTTCTCCAAGAATTTCTCGGAATGTTTGGCTCGCCACTAAGAGCGCGCAGCCACGTTCCTAGAACTTTTCGGAATGTTTTTCCTTGAATCAGCCTCTCGCGAGTCCCGTCCCGAGACGCCACCTTTCAGCCATCAAATACTTAACTCTGCTAATTCGCAATTGACCTGATCAAACTAGTGCCCAAAGAAACCGATACCTACGGATGACTCGCCCGATTAAATGCTATCTTAATTATTATTGTTTGCCTTTTGGCTTTCCTTAATTAGATGTTTTTAGCCTTTTAAAGGTGTACTTGATTATAAAATAATAATAATACATATAAGGTAATGTGCTTATTAATGTATAAAATATTAAAGTATACATAAAACTAAAATCAAATAAAGAAAGTTTTTTAAGTAATTTTGTTTAAATTTTTCGTCGGATAAAAAAAATAATAATAATAAACTATTTTTTAATAAAAATACAAAAAGTATTTTACCATGTTTGGTTCATAATTTCCAATCATATCTCACTATTCACTCAATCGTTCATCCAATGCAATCAAAAACATATTCAATGCAGAAACATATATTTTTTTATTGATTTATTTTATAATTATTGTTATTATTCTATTTTTTATTTTATTTATATACAGTGGCGGACCCAGAAATATTTTCTCGGGGGCCAAATACATAATAAAGTAGCATTTTTTGGCTATCAAATAAATGCATTTTTTAATTAAAATTTTACTCGATAATTACATAAAAATACTAATAAGCACAATTACTAAATTATTCTTGTCCATGAGTCGGTACAAAAGAAGACAAATATCTTCATTACGTTGACTATACCAATCAATCAATTCAAGAAAATTTCCTTTATTTGATGAACTACTTGACTCATCATGTCCTCGAAAAGGTAATCCTTGCCTCAATAGAAAGCGTGTTACATCAAATATTGTCGTTAAACATGTGTGATAATTTATTTCTATATCACGACCATGTGTACGTAAAACGTTTCTCACGTTATGTCTTTGATCTTAAAATGATTCAAATTGAATTCTAGCTTCATTATGACAACTATTTGAAGTTCTCATATGACGATTGAATCTTTCTAATTCTATTTTCCAATTTTTGTACTCATCTCCTATAAATGTATCATCTACGTTTTCTCTATTTAAAGGTTTGAAAAGATAACACCAAAAACAAAATGATGCATCTTTTGATATGCTCTAACCATGTATATTTGATCAGTAATATTAAAATCATTAGTAGGCTCATTAATTGATTGAGAAACTCATGTTGGTCATGTGATGTAGAAGTACAAATTCTTTTATAGAACATTTTCATTATTCTATATCTTACATAAAATAAATGATTAAAAATAAATATGTGTCACAACCCCTAAATAAAATCTAACAAATACATTTATTTGTTGAAATAATTTAAAATTAATTTAAAATTAAGAAATATAAAATAATATTTTACCCTTATATTTATATAAATGGTTATTTTACCCTTATATTTATAAGTAATTTGTATTATTAATTATATTAAAATTAATAAAATATATATATAAATAAATTATAATATAAATGTAGTTTTAAAATAAATAATAATATTATATGATTTTCATTATTTTATATATAATTCTTTATATTTTAACTTATATAAATAAATGTTATTTATATATTAACTAATATTTATGTATTATTATAAATATTGTATTTTAGAAAATATTTTTTTGTATAAAATAAAATATTAATAATAATTACTTTAATAAAATTATATTTGAAATTAGAATACTATAATTATGAATTAATTTTTTTATTAATTTTTTATAAAAGGAATGGTTAATTTATTATAAATATTATAAAATAGTGTTGATATAAAATAAAAATTTTATAAAAAGAAGTGTGAGGTTATAATTATAGTAGAGACAGGGTTTGATCACCTGACCTCTACTATACATTTCAACTCTAAAACCACTAAGACAAAGCCTTATATATAATATCTTAAAAGTTTTACTTTGGGGGAGGCCCGGGCCCCCCAAGGCCCCCCTTGTAGGTCCGCCACTGCTTATATATATATATAATATTTAATTTTTGTTATAAAAAAATATGATAAATAAAAGACCCGTGTTGATCGGATCAGATAGCCTTTTGGGCAATCGATCCATATACAATGTAATACCGATTAACATGAGGTATGTTTTAGTACGTGGCTTAACTCTTAAGGCATTAGTTTGCTAAATCATCGTACAAAAAGATTAATGTATGGCCAGAGTCTTGGTTTACTGAGGCGAGGCATAAAATGCGAAGAAGGGCATCCATGCTTTGTCACGTTTAAAAATTCATCCGTCTCCCAATTTTCAAACATTCCCCATTTGGACTTTAAACATACCAAGTGTTTATAACTGAAATAAAAGTATGACTTGGACAAGTATTTAATTTGAATCTTTAAACAAATTTGTATTCAAATGGAAATCATCAGCCAAAGTATTCAAATTGAAATAACTAATTAGCTATGACATTCATAGATTACTTGACAGCCACACATTTTTTTTTCTCTTTTCAAAATGAACTCTAATCTTTAATAGCTAGGTACACTTCCAAATTGACAACCTCCATCTTTAAATATTTTAAATAGATGTCCATTTATTGAAGAAGAATTATAGCCCCTCTTTTGTGCTTGTAATTCATCTTTCAATTCATATTAAAAAATATTATATACATATATATACTATTATGTCAAATCTCTTCTTAGAATTATATGTCGCATAGAAGAGCTATTGATATTTGAGTGTGGATCCAAAATATTTAATTCTTAGAATTGTTTTGAAGGTAAAAATAATTCAAAATAACAAATGTCAAATGATGTAAATATATTATTAGAAATAAGAAATTATCATATAAAATGATGGATAAAGATAAGAATAAAAATCTGATATCAGAAACTAACATGAAATTTGATTGATATGATCATCAATAATAATATAAGTATTGATTATATAAACATGTAAGGATCAAAAATCATATATTCTAATTTAATAATATGTCTTTATATAACATTTTTTTTAATATCAATTTTATGCCCTTTCTCAGGTAAACACCTTACTTTATAATTTATATTACTCATAATTATATAAGTGAGAGATGAAAATGGTGAATTATTGGGTTAGTCTATTTTGAAATGTGTGAATGTTTCAATATGAAATTAACGAGAATTAAATTGAAAAATCAATATTATAAAATTTTAATAATAAATTGGAGGTTTTTTTTTTTGTTTTGAAAACTGTAGTTTTCTTTTTCTATTTTACATAAAACTTTATTGTGTAGATTGTTTAGATTATTTTACATAAGAAGAAATTTTATATTTAACATAATAATATTAATAGTTTAGGGATAATTTTGAGGGTTGTGTATGAATTTTGAGGGTCATTCACTATCTATAACAAAATTCATATATAATCCTCAAAATTATTTATCAAAATATGAAAAAAAAAAGAATGATGGGAGGGAATTTGAAAGTGGATGTTCTTTTATCTTATTGGTTTGGAAAAAGTAAAAAGTGTGAAGAAAAATAGAAAATATTTTATTTTTTCAACCAATCAAATTGTGCCATATCTCTCGTTCCCTCACCCAAATTCTTTTTTCGAATTATTTATCATATGAAAAAAATTTGGAGATTTCAAAATTTTATAAATAGTTTAGGGGCTAATTGTTTATGAATTAATTTTCTTTAGTTTAAAATACATAATATTTCATTCTTAAATTGTTTTGAAGGAAATCTATATGGTAAAATAATTATTTTGTAGTTTATAGAAATATTGAGGATTCTATATTTAATTGCTTAAATCCTTATATAATTATTCTTAGAATCACTGTAAGATTTTATTCTTAAATCATCAACATTTTCATTCATTAAATTGCTTTATATATACTATATTAAAATCTTACTACTTTTTTTAAAAATTATTAAAATCCAACCACTTTCAAAAAAATTATTAAAATCTGAATACTTTTAATTCATTAATTATTAAAATCTTACTATATATATATTATAAAATACTTTGTGGTGTATATTTATATAAAATATACTCACATTTAGAATTCATCAGATAGTGAAATTTGATAAAAGGTTCTCTCTTTCTCTTTCACTAGTATATACTCTTCAAAGAAAAAATTGTTATTTTTATTTTAGAAAAACTTTATTTATCTGATTATTATTTCAATATATCTATATTGTGCAGGAGATCATGGATATACATATGATAATCGTTTTGATGATTTGCTACCTATTAGCAAGTTTTTACGAGATTGAAGGTCGGTTCTTAACTAAAGAAGAAGATTTAAGATTGGAGAAACAACTTCGAATGATTAACAAACCATCTATTACAACTCGTACTGTAAGTAAATTTAAAGACAACTTTTTGTATGTGTTTGTTATATATCCAATTTTAAAAATATGTGAATTATTGTTATGAAATTAATAATTTTATTTTCTTTTATCAGACTATATATGGGGATCTATATGATTGCGTAGATTTTTATAAACAACCAGCTTTTGATCACCCTTTACTTAAGAATCACAGTTTTAATCCTGAGGTATTTTTTTTATATGAAAGAAATTCAATACTTATTTTTAAACAATCTATTTATTTTATGAGATATATGTATGTATATATAACATTTTTAATATTAATTGAAAGATGAATTACAAGTTCGAAAAGAGGGGTTATAATTCTTCTTCAAGAAATGGGCATCTATTAAAAATATTTAAAGACGGGGGTTGTCCATTTGGAAGTGTGCCCATTAGAAGAACAACAAAAGAAGATCTCATTCGGGAAAAAGAACATTTGTCGAAGAGAGAAGGAAATGTAGTTGATGTATGTAAGCTTCAAATTATAATAATAGTACCCGATTCGATTCGATTCGATTCAATTCGATTCGATTCGATTCGAATTACAAACTACTAAAACTTTTTTATTTTGTAGGTTGCTGTGGTTCAAACTGGTCCAGGATATGGTCCTTTCACTGGAGGAGGTATGATAATGGGTATTTACAAACCTGCTGTTAGTGGATCACAATATAGTGCAGTAAGATTGAGGATCCAAAATGGTGATGATGCCATTCAAATTGGTTTGAGGGTAATTTTTTGAATTAATATTTTAACATCTTTGTTATTATAATTTTGAAAATTTTATTACTATTTTGACATTTCTCCTACAATTAATTTTAGGTTGATCCATCTTTATATGGCGATGATAAAATTCGATTATATATATACTTTAAGGTACATAACTATTATCATATATATATATAGAATAATAAATAATTAATTTTATAAGAATTGTTTAATATATATATATAATAACTTTCTTAATTATTATTGTAATAACAGGCGGGTAGTGGAAGAGAATGTTTTAATACAAGATGTCCCGGATTTGTATATGTTAACACAGAATACCCTCTTGATTATGTTTTTGATAGTTATTATAAAGATGGGGATAAAGAGTTTCAGGAGACTGAACTCTACCTAGTGACGGTAATTAATTAATTTATTTAAACTTTTGTATCTTAATATATATATATATATATATATATATATATATATATATATTATTGTCATGTCTGATATATGCATGATGAATGCAATATATATTTGTAGGACATTGTGGGAAATTGGTGGCTTGAAGTTGGGAAAGATAATATTCAATTAGGATTTTGGCCCGCAGCAATATTTAATGGACTAAATCATCTAGCAACGTATATTGATTGGGGTGGAGAAGTTCGTAATACACCGGGTCAAGAAACGTATGTTGATATGGGCCTCGGATCAATACCCGATAAAAATCCCATTGAAACTGCATATTGTCGAGTTATATCAGTTTTAACTCCAGATGGAAAGACAAGCGATGCTGCAATAACACAATCATATACTACCAATAGGGAAAAGTATAATGTAGTGAATATTGATCATTTCGATAACGATTTTCGACATGCGGTATTATATGGAGGCCCTACCTATCATTAGCAATAATAGTGATTAAAGTATTAAATAAATGTAGCTCTTACAATAAATTTTAGTAGCTATAAAGATTATCAAAATCACATCTTGTACCAAAAGTAGTTATTTTGTGAAAATTTCCATCTCCTTTGTGCTGAGTGTATCCGTTATGCATCATCAAAAAAACATATTTAATGTTAATTTGTGATGAAAGATAGAAAAAACAAATAATAATGAAGTAAAAGTGAATATATATATATATGGGCACGAGAGTCGGTGTTGTATACCATAAAATTCTGTCAATGACTCAAGATTACGATATTCTTCACCCCAATCAGTGTGGAGCATTTTTATACTACGATTGAATTGTTTTTCAACAAGTGCTTTAAATTTCACAAATGTAGGTAACACATCCGATTTTTTTGAAGTGGGTATAACCACGTATACTGACTATAATCATCAACAAAAATGACCATATAACGAAAACCATATGTAGAGAAAATGGGAGTCGGTCCCCAAACATCAAAATGAATTAAATCAAGTGGAGCAAAAGTTTTTTATATAGAATTTGGAAAAGGTAATTTGTGAGCTTTTCCAATTTGACATGCTTCACAAGCATTAAAGTTCTTGTTTCCTAACATAGGTAACTGAAAATAAGAAATAACATAATATGTGGTGGCAGCACATGGGTGTCCAAATCGATGATGCCAGGTAGATGTTGAAGCTCGAGAGGCCGTAAGAGCACGTTTAAGGAACATATCAAATCCTATCAAACAAAAAAATTTGAAAATTTTCAATCACAGATAATGATACAAATAATATGAAAGCATACCAACATCTAGAGAACACTCATGAGACGTGTTGGAATCTATCCCAAGGCTTGGATCGATGGAACATGTTTTGGAAAAAAAACAGTTTGCCGAAATCTTCAAACTTTTGATTCAGGTGATGATATTGGGTGATTGATTAGTGTTTGTAGACACCCCATTTTTACACCTTAGATATTTAATAAAAAATCCGGTCTAATATAATATTCATGCTTGTTTATTGGACCAGGAAAAATCAAAAAAAAAATCTCCTTTGAAAATCGGCCTAGAAAAACCTAAAACGATGATCCTAAGGACAAATTTCAAAAATGCTCAAGTCTCGAGTCCCCTTGTACCTTTAGAATAACCTTTAGATCCAAGGGTCATTTCGAAGCTCGTTTATGAGTCAAACTGTCGTTTTTATAACGACTCAATTTTCAGAACTCATGACACGTTCATATTGTACGTTTTGAAATATCTGGAATTTTGAGTATATTATTGTTATTTATAAATGTGTGCAAAAGGCATTTAAAAGAGGAGAAAACGAAAGAATTGATCAAACTCGAGTCAATTCGTCAATTGACTAGCCCACCCGGGTCAAAGAAGGGTCAAACACCTGTCAACCTAATGAAGGAGGTGTTGACATGTCTTCTAAAGTTGAAAAGTTGGATTATTTGAAAATAGGCGAATTTGAGTTTTGGATAGACATTAAGCTCCAATGGATCTTGAACTTCCAAAATTCGCACCAGCCTCAATACTTAATGTAATTGGACCATTTTGAATGTTTTGGAAAGTTAAATGAGCCCTCTACAAGAACTATTTTGGAAATATTTACTTTAGGAACATCTAAATGGCGAAATACCGAGATTAAGAAGATGTGTCTAAAGGAAAATCAACTTGGGCACTCTTCCACTTAAAAGTTCATAACTTGAGTTGTGGTTGGTGGTTTTGAGTGACTCATTTGGGTTGGGAAGCTGATTCACATACCGTTCTAATGGAACCGGGCCCGGACTTTAGATCGACCACTAAGACACTCGACCGACCTGTACAAGAGAGGAAACACTCCAGGTCTGAATCCCATGAGCTAAATGGTGGTATGTTATACTTCTAAAATTCATAACTCTTGAACCAAGGGTCCATTTTGAGTTTATGAGCTACCATTGGAGATCTCTTTTGAGTTACTTTTCTAATGATACCAATCAGGTCCCCCAGTTCGCCACACAGCTCGCCATAAGTCCCCGTAGTGAAAATGGTGCGTGAATTGATATATTTCGGTACAGTCATTTTACTGATCAACACAGATCGTTTTAGAATTTCTGTAAAACACGAACGTTGTGGGCAAGACTCCCACCTTTTCAACTCCTATTCTCTCATCATGAGAGGAGTCCTGAGTCCAATGATACGGGCACATGAAGTCGCGAGTAAAAGAGTTAGGAAAGAGTTGAAGGTTAAATAAATGAAGAACTTTGGAAAATTGTAACTCGGACTAGAAAGGACCCTTTGGGCTGATTAAAAAAGGAAAATTCAAGTTTGTCATGTTAGAAATTTGTCATTAATCGCGGCCAGAATGACTTGTTTAAAATAGGCTCACCAAAGGAAAAGATACTTTGAACGGACTCCGGTAAAAGGCAGTTGGGAGATCAGTTAGAAAGGGAGGAGTTAGAGAAGTTGAGGAGGTTTTTTTTTCAATCCAAGGAGAGGAGATCCCGTTCTTGAAGACACGACTCCGTTCCGTCGAAGAAGAAGAAGAAGAAGAAGGACTGTCAAAAGTTGCAGCTCTGCTGCTAGACGACGATGGCAGCAGGAAGATTCGCTCACGGACATCTTCAATAATCGAGTTTTGCTTCTCGCGTGTGAGGTACCGGAGACTGTATTTGAAGTACTTAAGTGAGGAAGGAACTCACATCTAAGAACAGCAGCAAATTCCTCTTAAAATTCCTTCAACTTCCGGTTAACTCACGTTCTTCTTTTATTCCATTGCGTCTCTCTGATACAGGTATTCACTAATCCAATGTAGATTACAATATTGTGGTTGAGGCATCGGTTTTGTACACCGATACCATTCATTTGTTGAAAGTTTGATTGAGCTTCTGTTGATTAATTCATTAATTGTTTTCCTGCTGAAATGGATCCTGCTATGTTTGGTTAAATCGATGTAGACTAGACTTAGGTTGAAATTAGAGTCTATCTTGTCTCCAAGAAAGGGGAAGAACAAGCTGTGTCCCACAGTCGTTCTTTATTTGGTTCTTCAGCTTCAGGACCTAAGTGTGACTCCAGAGCGCAGAAGATTCACGGACGGACTCCGTCGCGATCTGGAAGGAGGATAGACCCAGGCGGCATCCATTTGATCTTTGTCTCCTTGAGGCTGAGATTTGGTCGAATCCATATGGCGAGCAGCAGGAAGAGGGAGACGCAGTCTCAACGAGCTAAACAGACCGACGAGGAGTTGCCTGCCAATGGCCTTCGATTTCAGATGCAGGGGACGCCGGAAATCGCCCAAACGGAGGGTCGCCGGAGAGGGGAGAGCTTTTATTATTTCCTAATTCCCCAACTTCCTCTTTTATTTTTAAATATGCCTAATTAGAAATTACTTTAATTTGGAATTAATTATTTAATTCGAAATTAGAGTAGTCCTTAAACTCTTTCCCTCTTTTTTTTAATTGGTCCCTTAACTTTGTTTCCTTTTTTTTTGATTTAAAACTTTAATAATAAAAAAATAAAATAAATTCTTAGGTCCTATTTGTTTCCCAAATTTAATAAACAAGAATTTAAGTATCCAAACCACTTTCAAATTTTTCAAAAATTCAAAAATATTATTTTCTTGAAAGATTTTTTTTTTTTTTTCTGAATTTTTGGGAACCGTTTGGAAAAATGTTTATTCTTGTAGTGTCATATTAGGAGTTTTATAACTTCGAAAATTCCAAACTCGATTCTTATAAGCTTTTAAAAATATTTTTGACTACCACGTGAAGTTTCGGGAATTTTTGGAACTATTTTTGAAAATAACTCGTTTTAAAGGGTTGTGCTCGGAGTTTTTCTTAACCCTAAAAATTTTAAAAGAGAAAAACACTTGGGACCTTGGGTTAGTTCATTTTTTTCTCTCATTTGTTCAAAAGAATAAACTTCTAATCCTCAATTCAAATCATCATCCTCATCACTTACGCTCATTCGCTCTTCCTCGGGAATCATTATTCTTTTTTCTCCCTCGGGAATCGTGCTACATACTTTTTCATTGCTTTATCCTTGTCAAATACCTCATGAATAGGATTAGCACCTATGCAAAATGATTAAAATTTTCTCACACAAGCAAAAGAGTTCTGAACTCGGAACGAAATGTAACAATCCTTCAAACATCAACTGACCAATTACTTAGGAGTAGAAACTGTCTATAAAGACAAGCGTATATGACATTGCACCGTAGACCCTTTCTTAATACGTAACCAAACACCAAACTCTTAAAACGAATATATGATTTTCTTTTCTTTAGTTTCTTTGGGAAGCAAACTAAAGTGGCGACTCTAAAGTCAATTAAATCGATACATTCGCGAGTGTATCGAATTAAAACATGTATGGGCCAATGTATGGCTTCGCTGCATTCAAATGTGTGGGAGCGTCTGGATTGTTGGATGAAGCATGGGTGCTCATCTGATGGTTCAGGATCCTGCTACAAAGATTAAAAATAATTTTTGCTACATAGGATCATCAGTATTATTTTTTTAATAAAATAGTTATTTGAAATCAATTTTAATTCTCTTTTTATTTATACGTTTTTCTTCACCAAAAATTTCACAAAAATATCTAAAATCATCAAAAAAAAAATTATGATCATATTTTATTTTTTGTGTATTTTTTAATTGTTTTAAGTCACAAATTAAACATAATTCATGATTAAATTACAATTAAATATTTTTAACCTCTTCTTTGGTATAATTTGGGTAAAATAAATACAATATTTTATCCTTAATTTATTTTTGGAATTTTGAACAATTTTCCTAATTATAGTTTAATCATCATAATAAGTAACCCTTAATTAGGTTTTAATTCCTTATTTGAGTTATTTTGAATATAAAAATTAAAAATATTATTTTAATATTATTAAAAATAATAATATTATTTGAAAATTAGGATAAGTCAAATTTTCATGTTTATAGTATTAGTAACATAATATTGATTGTTTTAAAACCTCGAGATTGAGCTTCTTAGACCTATGACCGAGAGTCCCAACCTTAGGACTGAGTATCCTAAATCTTAGGACCGAGCTTCCTAAACCTAGGACCGAGAATCTCAACCTTATGATCGAGTATCATAAATCCTAGGATCAGGCCTCCTAGACCTAGGACCGAGATTCTCAACCTTAGGACCAAGTATCCTAAACCCTAGGACCGAGCTTCCTAGATCTAGGACCAAGAGTCCCAACTTTAGGACTAAGCTTCCTAAACCGAGAACCGCGAGTCCCAACCTTAGAACCGAGTATCCTAAACCCTAGGACCGAGCTTCCTAGACATAGGACCTATTTTCCTATACCTAGGGTCGATACTCCTAGACCTTAGGATTGAGTATCTCTATACCACGACCGAGAAACCTAACCCTATGACTGAGCCTCCTAGTCCCATAACTGATAGTTTTTTTACACCTAGACTAATAAATTTCAGTCAAGGACCGAGAACATACTAACTAAGGAACATTGGTACTTAGATCGAGAGCTCCCGAGCCTAGATCGAATGTCTCCGGACCCTGATCAATAAAATCGGACTCAAACCTTAGGACTCCGGTCCTAAGGCCTGTTTGGTTGCACTTTTCAAAATCTAAAATTATTTTTGTAATTTTGGAACTCCAATCCATTTTCTAATAATCCCAAGAGATTGGAAAATGATTTTTAAAATATTTTCAAGATATTTCTATACAAATATTTTGACCAAGGTTTCGTTTGATGTTTATTTCTAAACCTAACATCCTTAAAAATGACTGATATTCTTCAAGTATAATCCTCCATAGTGATCATCTACAACATGTACTAGTATTTTAATATTGTTGTTTCAATATTTCAATAATATTAAAACCTCAAAGCATGACTAGAACTTGAAGAATAATCGGTTAAAAACTTAAACATGATAAAACTAATTTTCCAAAACCAAGTTTATAGAGTAAAAACCGTTCTTAACGGGTACAAAGCATAGCGCGAAAACCTTTTCCTTAGTATCACCAAACTTCGAACCAAACGAAACTCTGGTGCAAAATGCATTTTTACACGTACACCATTTTATTGATTTTCATAAAATCAATTGGCGACTCTATCTTTCAAATAAATAATCATTCTTAAATTAATTGTGTTTAATTAATTTAAACTCGGATTTCATAATCGTCATTTGATTATAAACAAATCCCCATATTATTAAAATTTGAATAAAAAATAATTATTTTAGATAATTAATTAAAAGCTGAAATGTGTTATCAAAATATTTTAAAATAATGTTTTATTTTAAAACGATGTCCACCACGCAAACTAAGGTTGAAACCATTGAACCTTGAGCCACTCCGGATCCATATTGCCATGTACACTGAACGATGCACGTACTAAGCTATGGGATTTATGGGGACTCTAAGGTTGAACCATCGAACCTTGAGCCACTCCGAGCCTGTATTGCTATGTGTGCCAAGCACAACGCGTGTGCTAAACTACAGACTCCACCGGGGTTACAATAAGTCATTGATTTTAGTACAAATTAGACTAAAGAAGAGGTTAAAAATAGGGTTATCACTGACTCTCTCGTTAGCCCAAACGAAGTCGACACCTCCGACACATGTAAATTTATCCCGATGAAGGAGATACGACAATAGAACGTTTAGGCCACACCATCACTTTATATATTTGTATCTCGTTATCAACACAAATAAATTCAGGGTAACGTTTATGTGGATTAGATTGACGCACCCTAATTTTAACCTAATCATTCTCTTGTGCTCTTTAAGTTTCCTCGTCGAGTTCAATAAATCCCCAAAATCATTACCGGCTTGACTAAAAAAATCATGATTCCACAAATCCGTTGTCAATATTAAACAATTGAATCTATGTACCATCCTTATCTAAGGGAAGTCTTATGTTACGTGTGGGCACAATGACATGTTGGTTTTCAATATTAACTGATAGATCATCAACAAGTCGTCAAATTCCTTCATCGACTAATGGTCTAATGCGTTTATCAATTGGAATGATAAATGTTATTTTAAAATCATTCCATAAAACAACACATCTTCCATGAGAATTGAATTCATACCAAAAGACGTCATCATTAGGCCCGAGCCCCAAACGCCCTCGGTTCTAAGTCGACGTACGAAGAGCTCGACGTAACAACTTTAATTGAAATAAATAACTGCAATTGCTCTTTTTTCGTTCTTAATTTTCGAAATAGCCACAACTCCAGGGCGCGTCTCTAATATTTGAAATTCAAATGATTTAGTTCTGACATGAACCGTCTTCAACCAGTTGACCTAAATAGTTTGTTTCTTCGCGCCTACCACTACTGCATAGATCTGAGCTTCATTCTTTTGAGGATCTGGTTGCACCGCTCCAAATCTAGTTTGCAACATAGGTTGAATTTTAACTGGAGACATCTCCTTCCTTTTATTGTGGACTCGGAGTCTAGTCGATTGTCGACCCCTTTCTAAAACCCTCCCTCTACCACCTGTGTCATTCATGTTACAACACATAGCCTCCCCAAACCCAAACGCCTGAGGCATCTTTAGAGATTGCTGAGAAAGTCGATTAAAGACCGATGTCCGATTTGACCTTTTGATTTCTCATGACTCTCTCACCATGTTTTGTGTCGATTTATCCTGAACACTCATCTAAGGTTGTCCGTGCACCAAGCAGACCGCACGACCACACCTACTAACCAATAACCATTATTGTTAGGATCTAGGTCGCCGCTGGTGGACCGGGGGTTGGACCGGTTAGCGGTTCTCACTCGTAGGGTGGTGGTTAATCCGGTTAGAGATTAACACCAGGGTTTCAATACTACACAACCTGTCACAAACCCTTGAACTAGGTTCAAGCGCGGAAGAGGTTTGCTTTCAAGTTGAAGCGGTACACGTGTATGATAGGCGGAGTCGGTTTCGGATGATGGAGATTTGAAGAATGGTGGGTCGGTTTTGGTTATCTGGATATTCGGTATGGTCAGTATGGAGTTGGTTTGGGGCGGTATGGTTAAGTTAGTCGGTTATATAATGAAGCCAACAGAAAGTAAATAACACAACAGATTTTATGGATGTTCGGAGATAAAACTCCTACGTCACCCCTTCCTCTCGAAACCGCGAGAAGGATATTCACTAAGGAATACAAGTACAATTCGATCGAGACTTATTTCCTGCTCGATAACACGCTTACAATTCACACCGAAATTGTAGCACACACTTAGAATTTAGCACTTAGGCTTTCTTAGAATACCACACTGTTATCACTTGTAGTAAATGCTCTCAACGCTTCACTTGTCTCACTTAATGTCCCACTTAGTAACTCTTAGTAACTGCATTTACTCTTCTGCAACTGCCTCCTTTTATAGGTGAAATATGCCAACGGTCATATTTCGAAGCCTTGAATCTGATTGGCTGATCAGAGATGCAGTGATTCAGTGTCTCAGACCTGCCGGTCGTCTCAGACCTGGTGTCCTGTTTCAGACCTGCCGGTCTATAAGGCAAACCTGCTGGGTTTGTCTTTTACTTGATATAGGCATTGTCTGCTTGGACAGTTGTCTGTACTTTGAAGATTTCCTTTCTGGCTTATCCCGAAGTAGAAGGATCCGGTAGTACTGTCTTCTGCAGCCTACAGGCTTTCCTCAGACTTGCATGGATATGGAAGTATTCAGTCTGTTTCTTTGGTATCATTCTCAACAGATACCCAAATTGTCTTCTTGTACTGGTCGGTCATTTGACTTGGCCGAATGTCTTTGGTAGTGAAGTAACCGGACTTCTTCCGGTTATGCTTGCCTTATGGATTGATCGGCTGTATGATGGTTCCGGTTTTTGAGCTTTGGCCGATCCTTCCTCTGTGCGGTCACGTACCGAATACTCTTGATCGGTTTGGTAGCTTGACCGGTTCGGTTTCTTCAGTTGGTTTTCTTTTGTTCATCCGGTCCGGTTTCTTGTTCCTGCATGGGAAGTTTGTTTAAGTTAGGTTTATTCGAACCGGTATGAATTTATCTAACAATTTCTCCCTTTTTGATTATTTTATTTAAAATTATCAAAATCATGTAAGTTTGCAACCGTAGGCCGGTTGTTTTGTTTGGCCGATTTTGAAAAAGGCTTAGAGAATTTTCGAAAAATTTTGAGGGAGGAGTTTTTGGAAGAATCTCTATCTTTTATCTAACAATTTCTCCCTTTTTGATTATTTTATTTAAAATTATCAAAATCATGTAGAAATGCAAAATAAGGCCGGTATTCAAAAATAACTTTATATATTTATAGATAACCGGAAAAGACTAAGCAAAATTACTAAGGCAAGTAAGAAAAAGAAGGATAGTCCCTATTCCGAGTCCGTGAATTCGTAGGCACTCTTCTTTCTCTTCGGTTGCGGTGGCGGTTGCGGTTGCGGTTGCGTGGAGTGTCGTGGTCGTTTAGATCGGGACCGCAGCTGTTCTTCGAATTCATCCTCGACTTGGTCGTCTTGCTGCGAAGTACCCGTCTCGACCGGGTCATAAATTGTATTGAGCATCTCCACAATCCGAACTTTCTTAGGAGCCGGCTTCTTTCTTTTCTTTGGATCTGAATCGGAGGCGGCCGCCTTCTTCTTTTTCTCGTGTTCCTTTGCAAATCCCGCCAGCCTTCGAGATTCCCTTTCCAGTCGTTCGGCATCCGCTGCGGCCTGTCTTGCCACTTGTTCAGCATATCCTGGATATAAAAGCTCGGCCCTTCTTATTCTTTCGGCCTCTACTTCTTCCTCGGTCAGCTGAGTCGCTCGCGGCGCCTCTTTTTCTTTGCTAACTTCGGCGTCCAGCCTTTCCTAGACTCTCTTAGCAACCAGAGCATCGGCCTCTATAGCCGCGGCATCCGCGTTTTCCTTAGCTTTCAGAATTTCGGCCATCTGTTCGTTGAGTGCCTTTACCTCGGCCACGAGAGTCTCATTTGTCTTTTCTAGCGCTGACACCCGGTCAATTGTCATGTCGACCCGGTCGAAATCCTTCTTTAAGTCCAAAGTGATGCCCTCCAGGGCCGCGGTCTGCTGAGCACATTTTTCACGCTCACCGGCTTCTTCCCACAGTCCGGTGCTGAGTTCTGCTAGGCGTGCTTGATTTTGATCCACAACCTGTTTTGTCACACCGGCGAACTGCATTGCCGAATCAAATATTTTATCGCAGCATTCCCTGAACGGTTGAAACTTGGATACTTCGTGTTCAAGTACACGGTCATTGATCTGCTCCGATATTGATTCCTTAAACTTTTGAAGCCGGTCTTCAAGCTGCCCTGATATGGATATCTCAAACTTCTTAAGTTGGTCATCAGTCTTCCCCGAAACAGAGGCTTCAAACTCTTGGAGTCGGTCTTCAAGTTGTGCCGTAGGAGGGACCGAGGCGGTGGCGACCGGTGGTGGAGAGGGAATTGACTGTTCGGTAGGATCAGGATCGGCTCTCTCACCGGAGTCCATCAGTGCAGCATTCTCATTAGGAGGTTCCAATGTAACCGCATCCTCCAAGTTCAATGCCGCATTTTCCAGGATCGGTACCTCGACATCCTCTAAAGTTTGGACTTCAACAGTTTTCGAAGTCGGTACCTCATCATCTTCTGGCATTGGTGTCTCAGTGTCCCTTGGTGTCTCAGTGTCCTCTCTTGAAGTTGTTGTCCAGTCTATTGGAAATTCGTCGATGACCGGAGCGGTATATACCGGAACTTGTTTCTGATTGCATATGGCTTCCAGCCGCTCTATTTCCTGCCGAATTTCCAGTTTGCCCTTTTCAAGCTTTTCCAATACTCGCGGTGCTACTGTAGACACCGATCCCCCTTCGGCATATTCTTCCTTAATCTTTCTGATACGCCTTCTTAGCTTCCGAAGATGACTTCTCGGTATCAGTAGGCAAGTTCGGCATTGTACCTCATGAATGGTATTGGATTTTGTGAGGCTTAAGATCATCTTCTCGACTTCCTCCAATCTGGCGATGCAATTTTCTTGCGAGAGGTCTGATAGGATGTCTTTATACTTTGTATTATACCGGTACTCATGCCACTCTAGATATAAGTCTATGACGTCCTCGTCTCGCTTGTTGATCCCGAAAAAGATATTCTGTGCTAGTCTTTCGGCCTCGGCTTCATCGGCTTCTTCCCTGCTGAGGCCTTCATCATTGGCACCTGTGTCAACCCCGTCCTCACCCTCGGTAGTTTCAGGATTAGCGCTTTGTTCGGTATTATTCGGACTCCGAGCCGAAAGATCGTCGTCATGATCCGTTCTATCCTCGGTTCCCTCTGTGTCGGCTTCCTCATTGGCCCACTCCTCATCTTCTGTTTGTTGCGGTGGGTCTTCGAAAGTTATCTTTTCTTTCCTCTTTCCTCCGGTGTTTTCTTTTGCCGGGACATTTTTCTTTGCGGCTTTCTTCTTTCTTTGCGGGCCACCTGAGGAACCGGAGGCCGACTGCGTTCTTGGAAGAAAGTGCCTTGATCGGATGATGCTACGTTTTATTATCCCAACACCGGGACCGACGTTGATGTTCAAGTGTAAGAAGATCTTACCGAGTTGTACGGCATACCCCCATGACCTGGCTGAATCTGATCTTACCATGTCCATGAGGTTGCTGAATACCGATCTTGCCCAGTTCACCTCTGTTCCTTCCATCAAACGAAAAATCATTTTGATTTTGTCTCTGGTCAGATTGCTGAAGTTTCCTCCTCTTGCCAGTATCGCCCTGGCAAAAACGTCACACGCCGGGATAAGCTCCGGTTTCAGCATCTGTTTCTTTCCGGATGTGGTAACCGGCTTGTTGGTTGCCGATAGGACGCGGCAAGCCGTTTTGAAGGTATCTTCATCCATCTCTGCCATTGCGTCCATGCCGGTAGTTGGAAGACGCAAACTCTCGGCCACCACTGCTTCGGTGATCTCAACTTGGGAACCGCAAACTGTTGCGAGGATTCTATCGTAGGAGGTGGTTGCGGTTTTGAAGAACTCTTCGACCGCTTCCCTGTAAATTACGTGAGGGCCATCTAGAAAATATCCCAGACCGGTTTTAATCAGTCGGTCAATTACTTCTTTTGCCCCGGTTGTTCCATTCTGCCGAATCTCTTCAAAGTCCACTTGAGAGTATAGTTTGAATAATACCGAATCACGACCCATGTTTGAAGAGTTTGAGAATGAGAGAATTCGGCTTCAAAGAATTTAGTAGCTTAGAGAGAGAAAGTGAATTTGTGTGAAAATGAAAGATATGACGAAGGCCCCCTTTTATAGGCACGGTTTGGAAGCCAAACCGTCCCATCATGAATGGGCGGGAGTTTTCCCTCCAAAACGAAAGGACGCCAAACAATGGGCGGTTACGTACGAAACAGTGGGCGGCATCTTTGAGCGGGAGATTTCCCTCCAAAATTTTGTCTATGTCATGGGTGACACACTCTTTTCCTTGAGGCCGAATGATATATCGGTTTCTAATAGTGTTTCAGATATTTTGATTGATCGGTGTATAGCAGATTTTATGATACCGGATACGAACGATATTAAGCCGGTTATGTTAGATAGATACAAAGAGTAAAGAGAAGCGATCATCAAGACTGAAACGATATTTTATTAGCATGGGAACCGATAGGACGAAAGAAAGACATTTAAGTAAAGATGTTTAAGCAGTAAGCACCATTTTGGAATACTTTTCCACCACGGCATCTTTATCGAGAATGTTTGAAGGGGGTGCCGGTGTACCCGGACCAAAATCTGGCCGGTACTTGAGAATCAACCTGCTGATGTGGGGTGCAAAGCCGAGACCCTTCTTGGTCCGCACCATTTTCCTCAAGATTTGAAAGAGAACCGCTGCCCAATTGATGGGCGTGTGGTTGTAGATGTGAGTCATGATATTGTAGGTATTCTTTGAATACCGCTGATTTACAGATTGACACAGAATGGACCGAGTGACAATCTCAAGAAGTAGCTGAGTGCTACGACCGAGACGGGTTTTTAACCCATGGGGTTCCACCGGATCGAAGGTTGTAGAGCAGCGGAACCCATAATAGTATTCATCGGTTCCCTCCATGGCAGGAAAATCAGAGAACCCTTCTTTGGGCAGATTGAAGAGGGAGGCAAATTCGGCTTCATCAAGCCGGAAGGTATGATTTCTTACAGTAGTGACAATGCGATCACCCCAGTTGATGGCATTTCTGAAAAATTCCTTGACATCCTCAGTCAGTATGGGACCAGATTCGTCAAGGAAGGATTGAAGACCGGTAACAATGAGACTTTCAAACATGTGTTTCTTTGGATGGTCATAGTCCCATTCGGCCAAACATGAGCCGAAGTCAACACTTAGAAAATTTCCCAAAGTTCGGCTTGGCATGATTATGGTCTAGAGAGAGAGATTCAAGAGGAATACAAGTGATTTTGGATGTGGTAGAGTGAGAGGAAGATGACTCCTTAAATAAGATCGGTTTTGGAGGGAAAATCTGTGCATTGATTGTCAGTTTTGTCTTATTAAGGAAGAGAATCTTTCCCTTTTAATGATGCATGGGGAAGGGGCAGATTGCAAGGCTCGAGGTAAATATTAGTTGGGAAGCGACCAGATTAGTTGGAAATTAAATATGTAGGTGGTTGGGAGTTATCTCATTAAATAAGATTATCTCATTAAGTGCATTTATCACATAAACAACATTGATTAGATAGAGACCGAAAGTGGTAGAGATAAAGCCGAAATATGTCATACAGAAATGAAAAGCACAAATAGAACCGAAGTGGACATGGATGAAGCCGATATGGTCAGATTTGAGTTGAATAATAATACATCCGGTGCATGAAGCAAAATGACCGGATGCAAGAAGGAGTGACTTAGCGGTTCCTCCTCCACTCTTCCTCAACCCGATCGTAGAACGAGTCGATGATCTCCTTGGTGAACACTTGGCTGCGGTCCAGATCTTCGCCTGGACAGGTTGGGACCCCAAGCTCCTCAAACAGTCGGCTGATCTGGGGAACGAGTGCTACTGACCTGGTGCCGATTATCCAAATAAGGACATCGAACAGCACCCTGGACCAGTTGACCGGCGTCCTTGTTATGATGGCCGCCATCATATTGAACGTTGCCGTGCAATATGTGTTGGTTACATCTTTCCCGAGGATGCTCCTCCCTATGATGTCGTTGAGGAGCTGGTATTCAGCCCTCAAGGGATATTTAGAGCCATGGTCATCGACGGGCTCATCAGATCGAGAGAGAGAGAGAGAGAGACCTCAGCCTTAGTGTCGGCTGGAGGATGGAGGTCCGTGAGCCCTTGTTTGGGCAGACCGAAGCACCGAGCAAAATCTTGCTCGGTGAAGTCAAAGAGAGTACCTCTAACTTTCGATTGGATGTGGGTATGGAAATATGGTGTCCCCCGGTACACCCTGGCATTGTTGAAAAATTCCACGACAGACTGAGGATAGATGGTTTGATTATCATCCAGAAAGTACTGGAGGCCGGTATCCTCCAGCTGTTTGATCATTCGATACAGATCATAGTGATCTGTATCGGAGCAAGATTCAAAGTTAACTTGTAGGATGTTTGTGAAGATAGACATTTTGCCTTAGAGATGGAGAGAGTGTTTTGCCTTAGCTTTGTTTTGTGAGTGTTTGAGTGAATGAGTACTCCCTTTAAATACTGGTTTCGGGGCTAGCCTATTGTCCGGGCATTAAGTGAGATGATGTGTATTAACTGCAGGGTAGGAATCTTTGCATAGAATAGGCAACTTTGCAGGTCTAGGTGTCGGTCATAGGCCTGGACTGTGAAAGATATCAAAAGATCTTCACGTCTTTTTAGGCACGACCAGGTTTATTTAAAAAGGCAATGATGCAGAGCAGAGACCTTTAACCTCTGATAACTATTCCTCTTTTGTTTGAATTTCAAATAATCTGGGGTAGCCTTTTTCCGAACCGGTCAGCTATCAGTTGTTCATCCCGATGCGGTTACGTGGTGCATGCACCAAGTGACCGGTCGGTTTGCTCTATCTGATAAACTGGGCGGTTCTTCCACAGACACCCCGAAGATTCAAGGTTCAACATCTTAGGAAGAATTACCGGTTTGTCTGTCTGAACCGATTTCCTTTTAAGTATCCTTTGGGAGGATTTGGCTAATATCGGTTAAGCCGAGAGTAAGTCTAAATTGAGAAAACTTAGCTTCCTGCAGCGGCTTCGTGAAGATATCGGCTACTTGCTGATCGGTCGGTACGTACTCCAGCCGGATATGCTTCAGCGTGACATGCTCTCGGATGAAGTGATGTCTGATGTCGATGTGCTTGGTTCTGGAGTGGAGAACCGGGTTGTAGGTGATTGCAATGGCACTTGTGTTGTCACAGAATATCGGGGACTCTTCGGCTATAATACCGAAGTCCTTCAGCTGCTGTTGGATCCAGAGGAGTTGAGAGCAGCAGCTTCCGGCCGCCAAGTATTCAGCCTCCGCGGTTGATGTAGCCACCGATGTCTGCTTCTTGCTGTGCCATGACACCAGTCGGTCACCTAGGAACTGACATGTTCCACTGGTGCTCTTCCTATCGATCTTGCACCCTGCATAATCTGCGTCTGAGTAGCTTGTTAGATTAAAGGATGAGTCCTTTGGATACCACAGACCGACATCAGGAGTGCCTTTTAGATACTTCAGTATCCTCTTTGCGGCTGTGTAGTGGGATTGCTTTGGATTTGCTTGAAATCTCCCACACACACCAACTGCAAACAGGATGTCTGGTCTACTCGCTGTCAGGTACAGTAGGGAACCGATCATGCCTCGGTATGCAATCTGATCTACTGATTGGCCTTCATCATCTCTGTCCAGTTTGATTGATGAGCTCATTGGAGTAGCCGCCGAGGAGCAGGTGTCCATACCGAACTTCTTTAGCAGCTCCTTGGTATATTTTGGTTGACTGATGAATGTTCCTTCCTTAAGTTGTTTAACCTGAAGACCTAGGAAGAAACTTAATTCTCCCATCATACTCATTTCGAATTTGTCAGTCATCATTTTTGAGAACTTGTCACAGAGCTTTGAATCGGTGGAACCGAAAATGATATCATCTACATAAATTTGAACGAGTAGGATATGTTCCTTCTTTTCAAACTTGAACAAAGTTTTATCCACCGATCCGATGGTGAAGTCATGCTCTAATAGAAATGCGGTTAGCGTATCATACCAGGCCCTAGGTGCTTGCTTTAGACCGTATAAAGCCTTGTTCAGCCGGTATACATGATTTGGAAATGCAGCATTTTTGAAACCGGGTGGTTGTTCAACGTACACTTCTTCACGTAGATCACCGTTCAGAAATGCACTTTTAACATCCATTTGAAAAACTTTAAAGTTTTTGAAAACCGCAAAAGCTAGAAAAATTCTAATGGCTTCTATTCTGGCTACAGGAGCAAATGACTCTTCAAAGTCAATGCCTTCTTCCTGTTTGTAACCTTGAGCCACTAATCTGGCTTTGTTCCTCGTGACCAAACCGTCCTCATTGAGTTTGTTTCTGAATACCCATCTTGTTCCTATGACCGATTTATCTTTCGGTCTGGGAACTAAGTACCAGACTTTACTACTCTCAAACTGGTTTAGTTCTTCTTGCATTCCCAAGATCCAATCCGGATCTGACAATGCTTCATCTATTCTTTTCGGTTCAATCTGGGATATAAACGCAGAGTTAAAATATCCTTCCAGAAGTTGACCCCTAGTTCGAACAGGTTCTGAAGGGTCACCAATAATTTGCTCAGGAGGATGTTTACTGTTTCTTCTGAGATTCAGTTCAGGAGTGTCTACCAGGTTGCCGTTTGTTTGATCAAGGCTAGACTTGTCGGTAGGTTGACCGAGATTGTCAGACCGACCGACTCCCTCGGATTGGACCGAAGTGTCAGCTTCCTGTTGTGAAACAGCTTGATCCGGCTGGGTATCAATGTTACCCATTAGGTCATGGACAAATCGCCTGAAGACCGGAGTCTCATCTTCACTATCAGAATGGATATCATTGTTTTCCAATCTGTTGTGTAGGTCAAAGCATGAAGTAGTGTTGCTCTCAACCGATTCATCGAAAACAACATGAATTGTTTCCTCCATGGTTGCAGTTCTATTATTATATACTCTATATGCTTTACTTACTGACGAGTATCCTAGCATAATGCCGGTGTCGGTCTTTGCATCAAAAGCAGTGAGTTGAGTTTTACCATTATTATGAATATAACATTTACAACCGAAAATCCTGAGGTATTTAAGTTTAGGAACTCTGTTAAAATAAACCTCATATGGTGTTTTGTTGTGAAATCTGTTAATCAAGGACCGGTTTTGTGTATGGCATGCAGTGTTGATAGCTTCAGCCCAAAATTTCTGAGCAATACCGGAATCGGCTATCATAGACCGTGCGGCTTCCTTGAGAGTCCGGTTTCTTCTCTCGGCCAGGCCATTTTGTTGAGGAGTCCTAGCACTAGACAACTCGTGTCTAATGCCGGATTCATCAAGGTATGCAGTTAATGTGCTATTAGTAAATTCGGCACCTCTATCGCTTCGAATGCAATTAATACGAGTTGATTTTTCATTTTGCAAACGCTTAAGGAGGTTGATTAGGTTTGATACCGTTTCACGTTTAGATGGTAAGAATATTACCCATGTATATCTAGAGTAATCATCAATAACTACCATGGTGTAAAGCATACCTCCTAGGCTTATGACCTGAATTGGTCCAAATAAATCCATGTGAAGAAGATCTAGACATCGGCTAGATTGGAGATTTCCTTTGCTCTTAAACGATGACCTAGTTTGTTTACCCATTTGGCATGCTGAACAAACCTTATCCTGGTTAAATACTATGTCCGGGATGCCTTCAACTAGTTTCTTACCACGAATGTAGTTTAAGGTTTTCATGTTTAGATGGTTTAGTCTTTTGTGCCATAGCCAGGTTTGATCAGTCTTAGCTATCATGCATATAGGGTGTTCTACTCTAGTTTTCCAGTCTACCTTGTAGATGTTACCTATCCTATTTCCGGTTAGTAATACAATACCTTGAGAATCCTTAACTAAGCATGCATGTTTAAGGAATTCTACCGTGTATCCGGCATCACACATCTGACTAATACTAAGTAGATTAAAACGTAGGTTTTCAACTAAGAGTACATTATCAATAGTTAGGTTACCATGGACAATCTTACCCTTGCCCACAGTTTTACCCTTTGAGTTGTCACCGAAGGTAATTGGAGCACCGGTTACTGATCTGATGTCGATTAGCAGATTGCTGTTTCCGGTCATGTGCCTGGAGCAACCGCTGTCCAAGAACCATTCGGAGTTTCCTAGTCGTTTCTTTGGATCCTGCAAAATGTACATATTTACAACTATTTGGTACCCACGTTTACTTGGGTCCACATGCGATTAGTCCCTTAGGTACCCAAACCTTGATAAATCGAACGGTCTTCTTTGCTAAAGTTTCAACTGTTCTCCTCACACTTGGTCTGGTGTATTTCGGTTTCCCTACAGATGACCTAAATGATGGTGGTCTTTGGTTTGATGATCTATAGTTTGATCTACGTGGTTCAGGGAAGTCTTTCTTATATTTGAGGATTTCTGCTTTCCTTTTCTCAAGGTCAAGCCATGAATCGGTTGGGCCAACATAGTCATACTTTGTCTTTTCTTCCCTATAATGTGCGATCTCCTCTTCTTCAGCTGTACAGGTGCTCTTAAGGAATTTTATAAAGGGAAGGTTTCCTTTTGTAAGCTTTGCTTTCCATATGGATTTTCGGTTTTTAGATCTGTTCTCTGTGTATCCTAGGCCATTCTTACAACGAGGATGCCTGTATTCTTTATTCAGATTCTTTACTATATCGCTAGATCTCCTATAGGCGGCCATCGTATACTGAAATCTGGCATTCTCTTTCTCGGTTAGTTCTCTAGTCGACTCACTAGGTTGTTCGATCTTAGGGTCTAATTCGGTTTCTAGGGTATGAGTATCATCAGATTGCATGACCTCCGGTTCGGTTATGATGGGTACCTCTGGTTCTACTGGGATAGGTACTATGGGATCGGTTTTGATGTTGAGGTGCTTAGGTAACATGGTCAATAGGTTCTTATATTCTTCTACCATGTCATTCAATGCATTGTATAACTCATCTTTAGTAAATTCTTCACAGGGAGAGTCAAATACCTGTTCCTCATTTGCCATGAGACATGTGAGGTCATCGTCACTGTCACTGTGAGCCCATAGGCTTCCTCCATCATCGGCTATCAGTGCTTTTGGCACCTCACTTCCCTCACCGGCTTGTTGATAATTGTTTCTGTCATTTTGATATTCCGGTTTCTGGGTATCCCTCCTTGGTTTCCTGCATTCCCACTTAAAGTGTCCCATACAGTTACAGTTATAGCATCTTACATTGGATTTGTCACCATAGTAGTTGTTTGTCGGTTGGCTCCTTTTCATGAACCTCCCAAACTTCTGTGCGAGCATGGCCATGGCGTCCTCAGTAAACTGTTCGGCTGTTCTGATAGGTGCGGGTGCAGGGACCGGTATCGGTGCAGGTGTGGGTACAGAAGTAGGTACAGCCGGTTCTGTAGATGTGAATAATGCTCTGGTTGATGTTGAGGCCGAGACTTCCTCTTCGGTTCTGGATTTCATTTCGAACTCGTATGCCTTAAGATCTTCGAATACATCGTATAATTTCATCTTACGTAGGCTTTTTGATTCCCTCATTACCATTGTTTTTATATCCCAGGCACTTGGAAGAGATCTCAAAACCTTCATAATGACCTCTTTGTTGTCATACTTCTTGCCCAGAGTTGCTAATTCATCTAACACACCAGTGAACCGGTCACTGTATTCCTTCATCGTTTCTCCTGGTTTCATTTTGATGCTTTCGAACTTCTGTGTAGCTACCATCATCTTGTTCTCCTTTGTTCTTTCATTTCCTTCAAAGATCTGGATAACTGTGTTCCATGTCTCCTTCGCGGTTTTGCAATCTCTGATCTTGCAGTATGTGTTTCTGTCCACGCTGTTGGAGATTCGGTTTCTTGCATGGTTGTCCAGATTGTTTCTTCTCCTATCTTCAGCCGTCCATTCTTTTCTATCTTTATCAATGACTATAGGTCCTTCGGTTAGAATGGATTCCATTTCATCATCCAAGGTGACTAGGTGCAGGTGCATGCGTGCCTTCCAGTTGGCAAAGTCATCACCTTCTAGCATTGGAGGCCTATCCTGATACATGTTTGCTTGAGTATTGAAACTAACTGCTCTGATACCAATTGTTAGGATCTAGGTCGCCGCTGGTGGACCGGGGGTTGGACCGGTTAGCGGTTCTCACTCGTAGGGTGGTGGTTAATCCGGTTAGAGATTAACACCGGGGTTTCAATACTACACAACCTGTCACAAACCCTTGAACTAAGTTCAAGCGCAGAAGAGGTTTGCTTTCAAGTTGAAGCGGTACACGTGTATGATAGGCGGAGTCGGTTTCGGATGATGGAGATTTGAAGAATGGTGGGTCGGTTTCGGTTATCTGGATATTCGGTATGGTCAGTATGGAGTTGGTTTGGGGCGGTATGGTTAAGTTAGTCGGTTATATAATGAAGCCAACAGAAAGTAAATAACACAACAGATTTTATGGATGTTCGGAGATAAAACTCCTACGTCACCCCTTCCTCTCGAAACCGCGAGAAGGATATTCACTAAGGAATACAAGTACAATTCGATCGAGACTTATTTCCTGCTCGATAACACGCTTACAATTCACACCGAAATTGTAGCACACACTTAGAATTTAGCACTTAGGCTTTCTTAGAATACCACACTGTTATCACTTGTAGTAAATGCTCTCAACGCTTCACTTGTCTCACTTAATGTCCCACTTAGTAACTCTTAGTAACTGCATTTACTCTTCTGCAACTGCCTCCTTTTATAGGTGAAATATGCCAACGGTCATATTTCGAAGCCTTGAATCTGATTGGCTGATCAGAGATGCAGTGATTCAGTGTCTCAGACCTGCCGGTCGTCTCAGACCTGGTGTCCTGTTTCAGACCTGCCGGTCTGTAAGGCAAACCTGTTGGGTTTGTCTTTTACTTGATATAGGCACTGTCTGCTTGGACAGTTGTCTGTACTTTGAAGATTTCCTTTCTGGCTTATCCCGAAGTAGAAGGATCCGGTAGTACTGTCTTCTGCAGCCTACAGGCTTTCCTCAGACTTGCATGGATATGGAAGTATTCAGTCTGTTTCTTTGGTATCATTCTCAACAGATACCCAAATTGTCTTCTTGTACTGTTCGGTCATTTGACTTGGCCGAATGTCTTTGGTAGTGAAGTAACCGGACTTCTTCCGGTTATGCTTGCCTTATGGATTGATCGGCTGTATGATGGTTCCGGTTTTTGAGCTTTGGCCGATCCTTCCTCTGTGCGGTCACGTACCGAATACTCTTGATCGGTTTGGTAGCTTGACCGGTTCGGTTTCTTCAGTTGGTTTTCTTTTGTTCATCCGGTCCGGTTTCTTGTTCCTGCATGGGAAGTTTGTTTAAGTTAGGTTTATTCGAACCGGTATGAATTTATCTAACAATTATTCTAGAGGGACTTGAGGTACATCAGATATAGGTTTTCAATAACTATGGTTCTTCATAATAATTTTTTTTATTCAATAGAGCCAAATATAAAAACAACTAAAAAAACCAGATATATTAAAGAGAGAAGAGAGCAAAATCTATGTTTAATCTGTTATGACCTAATAGTTATAATATATTACTCATCATTATTGTTTTAAAATTTGATTTTTGTTTCTCGTCTTATTATTGAAACATTATTTTTTTAATATTTGGTCGGTTTGAACAGTTTCAATGACGCCAAACCGACAAACCGAACTGTTAGAGGGATCTATTTGGTAAAAATGAAACCGTAATGGATTTGTTTGATCGGTTTGGTTTGGTTTGGTTTGACATGTGAATTGTAAAACCCTTGGCTTTTGCGTTTATTGCGAATAACTCGTACTTTTAATGAATGAGATCGACTTATATATTCATTCAATAGAGTTTTTGACAATCTAATAATTAATCAATGTTTTTAAAAGATTTAGGGAGAACATGAATAATTTTATAAAGCCTTCCTTAGATATTTATGAATTATCAACAATGTGGAAAATTTGATTAATTCTTTAAAATAGTCATGGGGCTAGGTTTGGTTTGTGTCCTTTGGTTCACTGTCGCCTTCTATCTTCTCTATCGCCGCGGCGGCGGCAAGAGACTGAGCCTGTGCCGCCTATTTTGCTCTTCTCTCTGTTTCAAAATAGTGGCGAACAATCATTCAGCCATGTCAATTAGGGATATTCATGGATTGTGAAATTGCGTCGCATAAATGAATTAGTGAAAGATGAGATCTGGTCATCATGGTTTGCTCCTGTCGGATCTGCCAGTGACTATCCACTTCTATCCAAATGGGTCATTTTTGGTGAGGTAATTAGCTTTCAATTTTTGTTTTGTTTTGTTTTTATGGTTTCTGTCTTGCATATTATCAAGGTTGTAACTTTCCACCATAATTTCACTTCTCAGCTAGTTTGTAATGGCTCATGTGATGGATCCTCGGAGGAGAGGTCAACAGGGTGAGTTATGGCTTTCATGCAATGCTGTTGTTGCACATGTAAATTCATCAAATACTTGCATATAAATTGGTTTTCATCTTATTGTCTATACCGTTCTTCCTTTAGTGATTACACTATCTATTCATATTTTTAATAATGTTTTCCATCTTTTAATCTACATTATTCTCTTAATATTAATTTCTCTTAGTATCTGCAATATTTATTCCTTTACTAGTGGCATATAGATATACATTCTTCCTAGAATAGCTGCACCATCTTTGTGGAGATGGACAAATATGTATCCCAATTCCCAGCCCACAAAATAGGATGGATCCATATTTATACAACATATTAGGAAGTTAGAATGAAACTTGAATTTGTTTGGTTTAGATGATGTTTAAGGATAAATATCTGTTGACAAATTACACTGTCACATAAACTACTAAACCAATTAATCTTGCAAAGATGAAAAGGGTTTTAATATGGTAAAAAACATTATTTCATGAGGCAAACATCTCCGACTTCTTTCACTTTAGCCCATTTAATAACTATGAGCAATATCAATAATATAACCCAACTCATGCGAATTTCCAATTGAAAATGCGACTATATGAATAGTATAACTGGTGCCATTTTTTTTTGTAATCTTCATATATTCAACCTAACATTTGTAACCTAAATCTTTCCAACTAAAGTCAATCTTTCTGCTTGGATTTGTGAATTAGTGGCAGGATTGTGTTATGTTTGTCTTCATCCATCCAGCCAACTAATTGTTCACCAAATCCTACCCAAACCATCCAAAACTTATATAGCTAGAATGGGATTTTGGTCCCTTGAATGAGATAGAAAGACACTCTAATGGATCGACATTCCTTTTAAATAACATTCTTTATGTTTTTGATGCAGATTGCTCTAGGTGGTAACATATTGAAATTGCGCAAGAAGAAATGACAGTTTGATATCATTGGTGGCGTTATATATCTTATATTGGCCTTTTCTATGTTCCCTCAGGTGGGTTTTATCAGTATACTGTTCTGATTTGGAAGATTAGTTCATTTACCATTTCTAACCTGACATTCTCTTACCATGCAAAATTGATGGTAGTAAATGCTTTTTCTTTGAAGTTGGTGTTATAGAAAATGCATTTACTATTTAATTCGTTAAGCAGATCTATGAATAATAAATGCACTTTAATCAAAAGGGTGTAACCAGTTGTGTGCAGTATATATGTTAATAAATCTACTATGCTTTTTAAACATATCAATAAAAAACTTCTGTGCAATCCCTTCCAAAATAGGCTAGTACTTTTTGTAAGTGAAGTTTGAGTGAAGCTGGATCTCCATGTGACTAATCATTTATGATTTTTCTTTCTCTTTACAGTATAATCTAGACCACATATTGCAGAGAGACACTTTTTCTGATCAGCTTGGGAGATTTCTGTACCTTCTGGGACACTCATATGTGTCCGCAGGAGGGAGGGGCTACTATGGTGTTAAATTGTTAATAATTGTCATTATTTGTGTTCCTCAAAAAGTTTCCCGAGGGAGGGAGGGAGGCAGGCTATAATTGCAACTCTTCATGTTTCAGTGCACCTGTCTGCAGCGCTAATTCTCATGTTGTTGCTGGAACTAGGTATTGAGACATGTATCCAACATAAGCTGCTCGCCACTTCAGGTCATGTCTTTGTTCTTCTGTTTTCATATGGTTTGTTCATCTTTTTATTGTGTGTTCACAAGCCACCCTTTTCTTTTGCTATACAATTTGTTGTGCATTACCTTCACCAAGGCTAAGGTCTTGTTTGATATAGGTTATTGAAAATCAGGTTATTTGGAGTTAATTGAGTAAAAAACATATATTATGTTTTTTTTTGGAAAATGACTTATTGCCATTTAATAAAACCCCAAAAGGGAAAACGAGTACATGAGTTTTGAATTAGGACAAAACAAACATTTGTCCTAATTTTGAAACAAAGAAAACATTAAACCTATCAATCCAACAAACCACAAACATGAATACAAACAACCATCAAGAAACAAATGAATACCAACAATAAGCAAGCAAATTACATCATCTCGCCTTGAACAATGAAACTTTTGTCACTTCCTCGAACTTGATTCCCTATCTTTGGCATAGCTCCCAATTGTCTGAATTAATAGGAGTCCTCCTCCAAGTATGAATAAGAGAGGCCATCGAATACAATATCACTCCATACTTGTTCCTCACCTTTCCAAACTCTTGTGAACATTCTAGCATTTCTCTCCATCCAAACATGATACACTAAGGCTCCATAGAAGCATTTGAAGATATTGGCCTTGAAAGAATTGCCTTTAGTCTTTGTGAGACTAGGCTTTTGATGTTACTCCAATCAATCGGGAAACTTTGTAAACTGAAATTATTGGCAAACTTCCTCCAAAGTGCACTAGTGAATGCTCAATCACCAAATAAGTGAGGAATTGTTTCTTCACAATTATACAAAGGACACAACTCGTATTCGGTTTTGTCATGAATTTGTTGATTCTATCCCCTAGTCATCAGCCGTCCTCTATAAACTAGCCAAAGCATAACCTGATGTCGGGAGATCTTAAAAGACCACACTATGATCTTAAAAGACCACACTATGATATTAAAAGACCACACTATGATATCATTCTACAATCTGTCCTCTAGAACGTATACAATGTCATGCCAAATTAGAATTGAACTTGTTGTTCCTTCCATTCATGCACATCAGCCCTATCATGATACTTGATTAACAACATCAAGTATTCTTACCCCATCAGGAAGTAGCTTGTTGCATTGACCCTCTTGATTAACAACATCAAGTATTCTTACCCCATCAGGAAGTAGCTTGTTGCATTGACCCTCTTTGCATAGGCGTGGGACCTTTACAAACAAATGAGGAAAAAAATAAACCTTAAATCTCAAAAAAAAATTCTCTCATTCAAACTCATCTCTCTTTCTCTTTTATTTTCATGATCTCTCTCACTCCCTTCTCATGGCAACACCACCTTCTCTTAATTTTACAAAGTCAATCGGGTCTGTCAGAGACAACCATTCCCTCATCATCATCTGTGCTGTGGTGGGGGGTGTTTTTCTCCCTCTCATTCTTGCTTATTTCTATAATTCTTATTTTCGGAACACTGAAATACTCCCTCCTCAGCCTGATAGACTCGATGATGATCACATCATCGAGTCATTTGCGATTGTCACGTTTTCGCAAGAGAGTCAACCAGAAGACTCTCCCGGTCATCGTGACTGCAGCGTATGCTGTTGCGATTTCGAGACGGGTGAGCAAATTATCATCTTCCCCGTTTGCCAACATCGGCATCATGCTGTCTGCATTAGGGAATGGTTCGGACAACAAACAACGTGTCCAATATGCCGTCACGATTACTCTGGGTGGCGACCGGACCTGGAGGTGTAGACCGTGTAGCAGGAGCAAAGGTGGTAGGGTTAAGTTCTATGCTGTTTTTTTTTTTTATTTTGAGGTGAAAGTTTGAATTACTAAGATTAGTTTTATCTACTTTCTTGTCTGTTGATCTACATATTTAAATTAATAGTAACTGAAATAAATTAAGACTTTATATATATATTACAATATTATAAATTATACAAGAAAGTGAGATTGTTTTTTTTTTTATGTATAATTTTATGCTTCCGGATGATCATCTGTTTGGCTCGAAGATGAATTATCTGGGTCAACTTTGTCTACTTCGGGTTCATCGGGAAGACATAATAAAAAAATTGTGTTACAACAAAATTTGATAAATTTGATTCAATTCATGAATTATCAAGTAGAGGTGTTTATAAATACAAACAAGAGTTAAATTTTCAATTTATCTCTCATTTGTATAACTGGCTTTGATTACATGTAAAAAAATTGATTATCTTTTTTATGATACTATTATTATTATACTATTATTGATTATTTATAACAAGAGAAAAGAAAGAAAAAAGTGATAGTAATATACCTGGAGGTATTTTATAATTAATATTTGTATTATGTAATCTTTAAGAACTTCTAATCAAATTATTTGTTTTAGATATTTATTCATTAAATTATTAATTTTAAAATGCACTATTGAATAATGTAACAAAAGAAAAAAAAAATTATTGACCAATGTGGTACTATAGTGAAAGAAAACATTGTAGGCATATTACATAATCCTCTTTTCTTAAATAACAAGCCCAATATCAAATTTCATCACAATACTGAATCATAGATCATATGTGTCACTTGAAACTATGAAGAAAATTATTGATTTAATGAATTTTGAAAAAAAAAATTATATAGTTTTAATTTATTTCATTTATTATAATATATATTTTTATTCTAGCTTGAACCATTATCAATTTTATTTTCTTTTAATATAATAAATAATTATTATTAAATAATAAACCTTTAAAAGTTGAGGGAGATAAAAAATATTTGATATGCCTTTCATAATATATATACTTAAGAATATATATACTATGTCAACCTAAAACTCTTCAAACACACTTCAAAAACATTACAAAATTATTGAAAGAGTGAAGTTGTTTCCTTATAAAAAATTTAATGATAATTGAATTTATAATGCATTGTTGAAATAACTATACATTTAGGATTAGTCTTAATTTTTGTTTTGTCAAAACATTATATATGCAATCTTATGATGTAATAACTTTGTAAGAAATTCAATATTTATATTTCATAAAATTTATCTTTTTTTTTTAACAACATGAATAGAACTAATTATATTTGTAATTAAATATTTATTTTTATTTTTATTATGTTCAATGACATACCTTTGTAAATTGAATTCAATTATGGTAAGTTGCTATTTTATTTATTCTTATTTCTTAACCCATACATCTTATTATTTTATTTTTATTATATTGTCACATAAATTTATATGTCAAAGTGTCTCTATTGATAAAAACATATTTTATGTTACCTCTCCCTTTAGATGTGAATCATGTTTATAAATAAATATTTTTGTAATAAAAGATTAAAAATGAATAATATAATAGTTTCTTTTGAAAAAATAAATGTTTATTTTTTTTTCACACAAAATTGTTAACATATGAAAGACAACTAAATTTACAAAATCAGTTTTAAGGGTTTATATGGTTTCTTCATCAACAAAGTAATAAATTGTGATGATTGAAATATCTAAAACTTTGATCATATAATAAATATTTTAAGGATAAATTTCACTTATGTCGATGGTGTATTCAATTTGAGTTTCTTTTTAAGTTAATGTGTTATTATTTGAATACTAAATTGATATATCATTCAAAATTTTAATTATTGGCTTAAAGGGTTGGAATAAGATTTATTAATGTAAACACTTTATATTTTTCTATTATCGAGTTTGTTTAGAATAAGAATAATTTATTTGTTCTGGATAGAAATGTATCTTATTATTCCTCACATGGAAAGTAATATTTTATTTCTTGCTTATTGTAATTAATAATTAATTTTTATTTTTACTCAAATACTGTTAAAAGAAATTGAATATTTTTATACTTTTAAATAATTTTTACTTTTTATTTTAAAAATTCTAAACACGGTCAAATATTTATTATTAAATTTTTTTAACGTTGGAATACAAAGCCTCAAATACTAGTTATTTAAATAACCCTTAGAGGAATCTTACAAAAAGATTATTACTTTTGGAAAGTATCAAATAACAGCTTTATATGTATGCATAACATGTATAAATGATAAGAGTAATGATAGGGGGAACGAAACATTTGCAGCGAATGGGGCAGCTAAGGACGTGGAGTGCTGACTAGACAAGCTGACTCAATATATATTTATTTTTCTCTTTATTTTCATTAATAATTTTCTCTTTCTTCTCACTACTTACCTTTTCTCTTTCTTCTCAATACTTACCTTTTATCTCTCTATTAATTAAATTAATTAAGACTCATTCAATAAAAAATCAAATATTATTATTAAAAAACATTTAATAATTATTCTCTTTAATTTTTATTATCATAAATATGTTTTTTTTAAATTATTGTAAATACGATTATTATACACATTTTAATTAGAGGAGTGATAGAGTGAGGGAATTTAGTGAGGGAAATTGGTGAGGGAATGACGTGGCATCACTTTCATTGGTTGGAAAATGTAAAAGTGAGAGGAAAGAGAGAAAAGAGAGAAATTATTTGATTTTTTCAGCGAATAAGATTATGCCACGTCATTCCCTCACCAAATTCCCTCACCAAATTCCCTCACCAAATTCCCTTACCTAATCATTTCTCTTTTAATTATTTCTCTCTCTCAATAATTTATTTTTTTATTGAAAAAAATAAATTTTATTTAATTTTTTTATTGAAAAAAATAAATTTTATTTTTAATAATAAAATTTACTTAAATTAAAATAAATAATAATTAATTGTGTTATATTTAATTAAAAATATTTAATTGGGTTAATATATTATTTTATATTAATAAATTACACAATCTAATTAAAGTAACAAAAAAATATGATCCAAAATATAAAATAAACTTACCAAAAAAACATGGTCCAAAATATAAAATAAACTTACCAAAAAAACATGGTCCAAAATGTATTATAACATCTACTCTTACAAAATCAAACAACATAATATAATCGATAAATTGTCTTTAATCATCTCATCGCAATAGTAGTTTTTACTAGTCTTCTAGTAAACATATTGAAATCCAAAATTTCAAATTTACAAGACAAATTAGAAACAATATATAATTTAAAAATAATATAATTTAATACTAAAAATAATTGTAAAACATAATAAATCAAAGCTTTTCTAGTCTTTGTAATTGATTTCTTCACAATTTGTTCAATAACATATTGTTTTCTCTTTGTGGGTGAACGACTTGGCCCTCATACTTTTTATGGAGAGTGTATTGTTTTTACACTAGATATTGTCACTCCTTTAAAGTTTTCAACAATTAAGAGTTTAAAAAAGAGAATTAATCCGTTGAGTAAAAATGATTAATAATTTATTATTATTATTATTAATATATATTATTAAATTAATAGATGATATAATTAATTATTTGAATTTAAAAAAAACATATTTATGATAATAAAAATTAAAGAGAATAATTATTAAATGTTTTTTAATAATAATAATTGATTTTTTATTGAATGAGTCTTAATTAATTTAATTAATAGAGAGAGAAAAGGTAAATAGTTAGAAGAAAGAGAAAATTATTAATAAAAATAAATATTGAGTCAGCTTATCTAGTCAGCACTCCACGTACTTCGCTACTCCATTCGCTGCAAATGTTTCGCTCCCCCTATCATTACTCAAATTATAATTGAATTAAATCGAAAATGAGATTTTGTTTTTTGGGTTGAAATAAAAAAATAATTAAATTATTAAATATGAAGAGATTTAATTAATTACAAGATTGTGGCTTTTTGGCCAGGCCACCAGTTTCCCTTAGAAACTCCTTATTTATAGATATATTATTTATAAACATCTTTATTTACAAATAAAAAAAATTAATATATAAATAAAACCCTTAAATTATTTCATATTTGGATTATTTATATATCTCACAAAATGTGACAAAGTTGGGGGCTTTAAAGGACTAAATAAAATAGAAAATAGTTTAGGGGCTAAATGTAAATAATTCAAAATAACAATGTCAAATGATGTAAATTTATTAGTAGAAATAAGAAAATATCATATAAAATGATGGATAAACATAAGAATAAAAATCTGATATACGAAAATAACATGAAATTTGATAGATATGATCATCAATAATAATATTAATATTGATTATATAAACATGTAAGGATTACAAAACATATATTCTAATTTAATAATATGTCTCTATATAACATTTTTAACATAAATTTTATGCCCTTTTTCAAGCAAACAACCTTACTTTATAATTTATACTACTCATAATTATATAAGTGACAGTAATTGATGAAAATGGTGAATTATTGTGTTAGTCTATTTTAAAATTAGTTGAAATGTGAGAATATTTTAACAAGAAATTAACTAAAATTAATTTGAAAAATCAATATTATAAAATCTTGATAATATAATGAGTCTTTTTTTTTTTTTTTGAAAAATGTCAATTTTACCATTAAACTATAACGGAATATTCACGTATATCACTTAACTAATTTTTGTTCGTTCATACCACTGTAGTTGAGTTTAATGTTCATCAATGTCACTGCCGGACAAAAATATCCAATTCCGTTAAGTTCTCCGCTAGATGATGACACGTGTGATTAATATGTTATTTTTTTAAAAAAATAATATATATTATATTTTTATTTTTATTTTTATTCATAATTTCTAAATAATAAAACTTTTATATTTTTAGAGGCATTAACCAAACAATAAAGACATTTTGAGAGACACTTACAATAATTCTTTTTTTTTTAAATTAATATATTTTTAGCATTTATTTTTATTAGCGTTATTATTTAAAAAATATTAATAAAAATAAATGTTGAAAATATATTAATTAAAATAAAGTGAATTATTGTTAATGCTTTTCAAAATATATAATTTATTTGATTAATACTCTTGAAAATATAAATTAAGTTTTATTATTTAAAATAGTGAATAAAAATAAAAATAAAAATAAAAATATAATATATATTAATTTTTAAAAAATGACATGTCAATCACATGTGTCATCATTTAACGGAAAACTTAACGGATTTGGATGTTTTTGTCCAGTAGTGACATAGATGAATATTAAACTCAACTATAGTGGTATGAACGAACAAAAATTAGTTCAATGATATACGTGAATATTCCATTATAGTTCGATGGTAAAAAATTGATATTATTCTTTTTTTTTTTTTTTAACTGTAGTTTTCTTTTTCTATTTTCCATAATACCTTGTTGTGTAGATTGTTTATAAGAAGAGATATTATATTTGACATAGTAATATGTCTTTATATAGCATTTTCTTAATATAAAATTTATTCCCTTTTTCAAGTAAACAATTTATATTACTCTACTCTTTGAAATTAAACATTTGGTATATTATTTAATAAATATACATTAATTATTTTCATAATAAAAATTAAGTTCAAATAAAATAATTTTTTAAAGTATAATTTTTAGGAATTTATTTAAACATATATACTAATTATAAAATATATTTATTATTTTATTGATAATGGAATAATAAATATGTATATTAGAATTTAGAACTTTTTAAAGTCATATATAGAATTGGGAAATTCAAAATAAAATTGAATATTTAAATATAGAGTTTGTTCTTAAATAAACTTGAGTTTATTTAAAAAAATATTGATAAGTGTTCGTTTTGAAAATGTGAGTTTTTTTTAAGGTATTAACCATCAAGTTCACAAAAAGATAATCTTAATAAATTAAAATTAAATTATAATAATTTTCTATTATTAATTACTTGTTTATGCTCCACTTGTCTTACTTATAGGCTATGACTCTAAACCCAATAAAATTCTATGGCATATCATCAATAAATTAAAGTTAATCATGAACAAATTATTTCGTTTTATTTGGTATTATCTCATTTAATTTTGTGTAATTTATTTAATTTGTATATGATAAGTTTTAGTTGAATTATGATGTTAAAATTAATAATTTATTACTTACTTGTTTATAGATAATGATGCAGTAATGTTAGATAGTCATCTATATGTGCAAATACAAGTATTTAATTAATATTATAAAATTTTAAATAAAAAAAATGTATGCACATTTAGGACTTGAAAATTAATTTGTTAAATAAAAAAAGTAATAAGTTAAATTTTCAAAAAAATAACCAAAATTTGTTAAATTAACTTTATATATAAATATTATAATATTATATAAATACATCAATATAAAGTTGATCAATTTTTCATCACATAATTTCATCCGCAACTACATTAATTTATCGAACAATGAAAACCATACACATATCTCATTGCAATTTGCAATTAAGTTGCCACTAATATAAGAAATTAAGTATTATATACAAGATGTTCAATCCTTAGTTATTTTTTTTTGTTAAATTATACAAGAAAGTGATATTGTTTTTTTTATGTATAATTTTATGCTTCCGGATGATCATCTGTCTGGCTCGAAGATGAATTATCTGGGTCAACTTTGTCTACTTCGGGTTCATCGGGCAGACTTGACTTAGTAGATTCTTGGTCTAATTGCTCGTTCTTTTTATTAATAGACGATGTCTTTGTTAAATGACTATAGTTACCCTTCTGCTTAAACAGTTGGATAAAGTGCGTTTTGCAATAGAGAAACCCGTCGAGCGCAGCATAGTTAGACATCTCAAGCTTGCATCCTCCGTGGGCACATTTGAAGCATAACTTGTGATAAAATTCTCCTTCAACCGTCACCTATATGTATATTCGCAAATTTAATTAATTACAATTTTACCCTTATCATTAATAATTATAAAAATTGAATACCTTCTCAACAGGGTATACAGTCTTCTTGCAAGCAGCACATTTATCTTGGGTACCAGAGAAAAGAGTTGAGACCTTACTTGGAGTCCTAGTCTGTTAAATAAAATTCATATAATAATTAATTTAATTTAATTAGTATAATAAATGAAATAAAATAGGTGAGAAGTAGGATTATTCACCAGCATGCTTTCCCTCGCAGCTGATAATAAAAACAAAACAAAAAAATGTATTAGTGTAACAATAATTATTTAAATAACCCTTATAGAGGAATCTTACAAAATGATTATTACTTTTAATAAGTATCAAATAACCATTAGAACTTTATTTGTATGCATAACATGTACAAATTAAAATTTAATTAAATCGGGTTGAAATAAAAAATAATTAAATTAATAAATATGAAGAGATTTTTTTATTTACAAGATTGTGGTTTTTTGGCCACGCCACCAGTTTCCCTTAGAAATTGCTCAAAATGTGGTTTGCAATACAAGACTCCTTCCACCAGTGAGTATCTACCCATCTGTAATATATAAATATATTATTTATAAACAGCTTTATTTAAAAAAAAAATTCAATATATAAATAAAACCCTTAAATTATTTCATATTTGTATCTACAAAATGTGACAAAGTTTGGGGCTTTAAAAGACTAAATAAAATAGAAAATAGTTTAGGGGCTAAATGTAAATAATTCAATATAACTAAGTACATAATTTATTTTATAATTTATATTACTCACCTCATATATAGGTGAGACATTAATATGGTGAATTATTGTGCTACTGTTTTCAAAATTAGTTAAAATGTGCAATTATGAAGATTTTGATAAGAAAATAAGGAGAATTCAAAACATGGTAATAAAAAAGGAGATTGTTTGTGTTTTATTTGAAAACGATATTTTCTTTTTTCTATTTGACACCAAACCTATCAAGTTTTGAATACTTATTATTTCTATGGATTTGAACTTGGGATAGGGTTTTTTACAAATATTTCTCGGAATTAATAAAATGAAGTTGTTAGGTACGTAATTAAATGTTTATATGTTACCTCAAGGCGACCATTGCATTGTTTACATCTAAAGCATGTCTTATGATAAGGAGTACCATCGGCTGTAATCATCTCCGCGAAATGGACAGTTTTATCGCAAGACTTGCATTTCTGCGTTGTCCCGGTGAAAGTCGACATGATAGCTTCGGCCTCTTATTATCTCAAACCCTAGACTTTGGTTGGAGATATATAGAACAAGTTACAATTTTTCCAGGATTGATTGATTGATATTTCATGAGCAATGAAATGAAACAAGGGTTTAATATGATTTCAGCTTCTTTTTTATTTTAGTATGTTTTAAGAATAGAAACAAAGGCTAGGCTATAATTGGATGCTTGGATAAGATGAATTCCTTATTTTTCGTTTTCACATTGAACCAATAAATTAAAATATTGCAACTTGTCTATTTCAAAACCATAGATATTTTAACAATAATTAATATTCAGAATTAATTAATTGGGGTCTTGACTCTTGGATTTTGTATGACATTTTGATCTTCAATCATTTAATTTATTTTTTTCTAATGTTGGAGACTGAATTATATATGGGTTAAATTAATTCTAATTAGGGTTTTATTTTTGTGAATAAAAACAATAAATTAGTTAAACCAAATAGTTAACCTTCTTTAAAAGAATCAACTAGACATTTTAGTCAACTTGATTTAAGGTAACATTTATCAAAATCTTACCATGATAAATTACTATTAATATGTTTCAACAAAATTATTTTACTACAATATAAGTTATCATTATCAGAATAAAAATACTTATTATCAATGAATTATGTTAAATTAAAGTTGCGAAGAATATAAAACTAACAAAACCGACTAAACAATCTCTTAGGAACGTAGCCTGAGGCTCGAAACTTGGCGGCCGATTCCTCCACCATGACCACGTCTTCACCTCTTTTGGCTATGATCGCAGCCCTCTTCTGTTCCGCTGCTTTTTGAACTTCAATTTGTTTGTTGTTCATTTCCTTTATTTTCTCCGCCTTCATTTTCTCATACTTTTCCTAATGAATTTTTTTTCCAACTATTATCTAATACTCAAAATTGGAAAAAAAAAACTATTTTAAAATGATTAATTACCTCAATTACCCTTAACTCGACCTCCAAAATAGCTCTTTTACTAACTTCCCAAGCACCTACTCCTGATAGTTTCTTGTATGCCCTAATTACCATTATATATTATAACACTAATTATATATCAAATCTTGTAATTTGCATCCGCTAATTACAAATTACAAAAGGAAACCATATTATCTAATTTTGGGAATTAGATAATCTTATAATTATAAGATATTTAATAATAAAAATTGTAAATTGTTATTAATAAGAAATGTTAGTTTAAAGTTTTTATTTAAAATAATAATAATTATTATGTGAAAATTGTATTCTAGAAAAAAAAAAATATTAAAAACAAATGGGTTGGGTTTGAAAGTTTTTTTAGTTATTTTTTAAAATTAAAAAAATAAATAATATATATATATATAATTATTTATTTCTTTTTTTGGTATGCTTAGATCCGCCCATATAATATCTTCTTAGGTTACATTAGAAAGACCCAACATAATTGTATTTTTTATTTTTTTTTATTCAGATCATGATAAACAATATTAAGATTCATTTCAAAATAAATTCTTTCAAAAAACAATTATAATTATTGAAAAAAAAATGATGAAGGAATTGTGATTGAAATAATTACTTGGCCTCTGCTTTGGATTTTTCATTTTCTTCCCAAGCTTGAATCAAAGCTAGTTTCTTCTCCATTTCAACTTTCTCCAGCAATCCCTCTATTTTTACCAAATTAATTATATACAACATTAATTACTACATAAATATTATATATATATATATATATATATATATATATATAATACCTCTGTCAATGGAGTCGCTCGATTCTTGAAGATCATCTGAGACCTCTGTTTTGAATTAAATAACTCAAATTATGATTAAATCTATCAAGAATTCAAGATCATACAAAAAGAAAGAGATTGGAAAAGTGAGAAACAATAATATATACGTACTTTCAGATGTAATAATTTGTGATTTGGACGTCTCTCCGGTGTTGATCGAAACGAGTGAGGTTTCGCCATCGGGAGATGGAATTTGAATCGGAGAATCAGGTTTGAAGTGAACTTTCTTCGTCTTCATCATCTCTATAATGTTAGGATTTCAAGTTTGATTTGAAATATGCAGTTTACTTTCTTAAGAGAGAAAGATGCAACTGAAAGTTGGTAGAAGTTAGAATTCGAATAGATTGATGGACTACTTTCAACAATAATATTGATAGTTAAGGAGGAAAAATGTGTGTATGTTGATAGTTTGAGGATAAATTTATAATCTTTATATGGTTAGGAATATATATTGTAGATGTAAATTGATTTTGCTGTTTGGAGTATGATATTGCTATATATATATATATTATCTTGGGAATTAAATATGAAATATTGTAACACGTTACAAATTATATAATTTACTAATTAATATTAACATCCTTTTTTTTAATACAAAATTTGATAAATAAAATTAAAATATTAATTGAATTGAATTCAGATATAATTGAGTAAGTTGAAGATGAAATACCTTATTTGAGTGTTTATACTATTTAGCTTATGGAATGATTACGTGGGATTGTGGGTTATCCAAATTATGTGAAGTCTTTCTCCAAAAATTAAAATTTTAGGTATTATGTAAATTTCTTTATACTCCACTTTTGGAGTAAAAAACAAAACAAGGCCCAAAAAAAAATTATATATATTATTATTTATTCAGCAGAACTCGTTTAAAAAAATATATATTTCTTTTGTTTGATTTTATTTATATTTATGGATGCAGACTAGAGTAATATTTTCAAATCAAGGCAGTATTGAATAGCTCATATTGAAGTTAATAGAAAATTTTGATTCTTCTCAAGATCATACAGTTCAAATATATTATTATTATCGAGATAATTTATTTCATATTCTATAAAAAGATCTCAATCTTAAAAAATTATTTCAAAACCAAACAATCCAGTAAAATTTTAAAACTGGATTACAAGATCAAAATATGATAATATTTGATCATTTTTAACAGTGATACTCTAAAAGAGAAACACAAACATACAAGACCCTTGTTAATGGTGATAAACCAATTAGGGCTCTTGGGCAGTTCCTATTCCATGAGGCAGACAGTCCATCAAGGAAATGTTCATTCGTGGATGTGAATGACAAGCAAAATAAAAAAGGACATAGCATACATGTCCCACAAACAAATCAAAACAAACAATCCCATGAGAGAACATTAAAAAATAAACCATAAAATGGCTATGGTATTTGCTTGCTATGGTAAGCTACTCTTGATCACTGCCTGGTTCCTCATCCATTCAACCAGTTCTACTAACAACAGAAAAACAAACATTAAACACTTTATAAATTCTCAAAATTATGTAGGGGCAAAATGGGAAAGAAGATTCTCAACAAAATCATAATTTTATTTGAATAATCCTAATCCAATCCAATCCAAAATAGATAATCCAAATTAGCATTTTGGATTGGATTATTAATCATTCCATTAAATGTTCAGCCCTATTTCAAATAGGTTCAAAAATAAATTACTTCTAAATAATGTAATGATTTTTTATTTATTTTTTGGACCAGTTTCATGGGAGTGGTTATGGTTAGTAGAATATCTCACCACTATGATCTACTTGAGTTGTCATTTTTTTAATGCATGATAGTGGTGTGTCTTTTTTCTTTCGAATTTAGGAAGCTAACATGAGTCCCACTTCAACTTAGGTCCCTAGTAGGGTTGGTCTTATCTTAAAAGTACCACCAAACGTAACAGAAAAGAAGAATACACATTAAGAAAAACGAAAGATCACCTTTTAATACAGCAATTCCTGGAAAACAGGATCCACAGATTTCCCCCATTTATTATTATACAACTCCAAAAGATTCTCAGCAGGTGTAACACCTGAATTCAAGACAAAATAGGAGAAACCAAAACAAGGATGATATGATCAATCAAAGAATAGGGACCTTAAAAAGAAACAAAACAAAACAAAACAATCACAATAAAATTACCTGTTCTAACAACCTCTGAAACCGCATTCAGGAATCCTGTTTCCTTGTAACCTCTTCTATCCAAACCATCCTGTGTAGCGTAACATTCTTATTGTTAAAAGAAAATTTTATCATTAGCCTTTATTAGAACAAAAATATGTTTCTATTATATCACCTTGGCTAACTGGAGAACATCTTGTGCTACATGCTTAAGCATCCCATCTCGAAATGGTGTCTTCAGACCAGTTCTCGTTACCTAAACAAACTTTTAGTATTATAATTTGTACACACTACCCACCTCTTAACTATATATAACAAACTTGCTTTTGCTTTCTCGCTCATATAGTAAACTGGATGACAATGGTATAAGATCGCAACAGATATTTTTAACACCAGAAAATGCAGGAAATAATAATACCTTATTCCTTAACATCTGCCTTTCTTCCTTGGTCCAGTCAGCTGTCAAGTCAATGACAGCTTGCAGAGAGATATCATCGTATAACAAACCCACCTGAAATTTGAAATTCAATGTGATAAAGAAGATGCATCATTGATAGCTGCAATAACAATGTGATAATGGGCATCAAAATCTTAATAGTAGTATTTTGAAATAAGTACATTTGATAAATTCAACTGAAATTAAGCTTCAAAAAATTAAGCTGAGTAATATAGTATCAGCATACAAAAGTCAATTTATTAATCAAATTACGTCCCTACAAGGGTAAACTAGTCTTTTAAGTATGACATTAGTTTCACCTTTTATCAAATCAACTTGAATAACAAGTACTTAAAATTCAATTATTTAATTTGGTTTATTCAACATTTATTTTTCTACAGTTAACTAATTCAACTTAAAATTCGGTATTTATTTTTCAGCTTTATCGATTGCACCCTAAATTTCCTGGCAAATACATGAGTAATACAAGATTTTTTCTCATTCTAGAATCTGCACAAACTGGCATGAACGTCTGAAGTATAATCTATTGTGCATATGGATTAAATGTGCGTCCATACCCAATTACTATTACTTAAAATTACTTAATTATCTAGGTTCAACTCAAATTAAACTAGATAATTCGGTAAGCTATGATTACTTATTTGATAATATAGTATCAGTGAACAAAAGACAACTTATTAATCTTATTACGTCAATATAAGGAGGGTAAAATAGTCTTCAAGTACTTTCCCAACATTAGTGTTACCTTATATCAAATCAACTAGAATATCAAGCACTTAAAATTTAGTTATTTTCAGGTTTATTTTAATGTTTATTTTTCATAAATATAATTAATTTGGCACCTCAAATTCAATAAGCAGCACTTCAACATATATTTTTCATGAAAGTCTGAACTATAATCTATTGTGCATATGAATTAAATGTAAGTCCATACCCAAAATGCTGGTAAGGCACATAACCTCCTCCATGGTCCCCCATCAGCTCCCCTCATTTCCAGATACCTCTTCAGCCTCACCTAAATGGAAAAGAACATTTAACAAGTTTCTAAAATGGACAAATCCATTGAAAGATCCAAGAGACAGGCACTCAGCCCAAACCTCGGGAAATATTGTTGTCAGATGATTTTCCCAATCATTCAGGGTTGGAAGTTCACCTATAAGAGGTGGTAGTTTCCCCTTCATGAAGTCCTGCATAACAACAAAAATGTATACTTTAATTATGTTAAAAACATAGATGCTGTAAAGTTAAGAATCAATAAACGACAGTGAGTATAGATGGAAACCCTGAATGACAATCCAGTACAGTCGATATACTTCTTTTTTCGATAGACAAAGTACATCGGGACATCAAGGGCATAGTCCACATACTGTTCAAACCTGAGAGATGAAACATTACAGCATATCATCTGTTTAGAAGCTTACACAAGTAGATAATGGGAGAGAAATACAGGCAACTGCTAACAGGTCATGGATCAATCAAATAAAAATAAAAATATCCAGAAGAAGTTGAATTTTAGGCCTTTTCGCATTTTCAAACTATCTTCTAGTTAGCTTAACTTTATTCAATCTCAACCAGTTCCATTTCATAGATATGAAATCGAATCAAAACTGATAGTTTATAGAATGCGAAAACAAAGATCAGTAGGGAACGGATAACAAAGTAAGGTTGTTAGACTTAACCTATCAAATTATAACAGATAGTTTATAGACTGCTAAAAACAATGATTAAAATTTCAAATAATGAAGTTAATTAGGAATGGATAACAATGTAAGGTTGTTAGACTTAACCTAAAATAATGTTCAAAAGAGTATATTGAGAGTTGATTTATCAAGTAAAAGATGAAAGATGTCGCCTTCTGAGCAACTTTATGATTTCAAAATTTTAAAATATCAATTAATTTAGCATTTCATATTACAATGTTTATCAATAAATATTTCAAATGGAGACATTGCTTTCTCATTTCCTTCTATCGCCCAAAGAGAGGACTTACCCAAATGAGTCATCAAAAACAAAAGGAAGCATGCCAGCCCTGTTATTGTCTGTATCAGTCCAAATATGGCTGATGAAACACAAAAAGTTCAAAAAGTTATTCCAAAGTAATAATAAGATAATAAACAAGAAAGCAGATGGTCATTGTAAGAACCTTCTCATGCTAAGATAACCATTTGGTTTGCCTTCAGTAAATGGTGAGTTAGCAAAGAGTGATGTAGCTATCTGTTTCAATTTCACTTTTAAGTTTGATTCAATCGACAAAATGAACTATAAAGTAATAATTAAGACAACAGTTTCTTACAGGCTGCAAAGCAAGACCAGCGCGGAATTTTCTAATCATATCTGCTTCAGAACTGAAGTCAAGATTGACCTATACAAGAAACCTCTCATTTAGTCAACATAAGATATCGAAGCAAACTACATGAAACATATATATCAGGAATCTTCACTGTAATCAAAAAATGAGAAACTATCAAGAATAAGATATTATAGACTTAAAAAGACAATTTGGTTTGCAGACTTCTGACCTGGACTGTGCATGTCCGGAACATCATATCAAGTCCAAGAGTACCAACTTTTGGCATGTAATTCCTCATTATCTCATATCTTCCCTGTCAAAATACTGTATCACTATGCCATCTGAAAGTATATTGTGATGAATATAACAAGATTGTAAGTAAATGGGCAAGACTAATTAATTATACTAATGGAGGAAATGAAATGAACAGTACTATTGTGCTATTAGCATGATGATGGTAGCCTGTCCTCAAATAGCTTGTTTTTTGTCAGTTAGTACTATTGAACTTCCAAATTCTCAATAATCTTTTTGTAATCTTTAACTCAATAATCCTTTTACTGATTACAAAAATGTTTATGCACGTAGAGGGCCAATACTTGTGACTGAAGAACATGTTATTTCCCAGGTTTCTTCCTTAGCTAGGCACAAGGTCATTTTGGTACTTTCTTCAATACATGAATGGACCATAAATTTACAACATCGTCATAAGGTGTGGTTCTGTTCAGTTAACTCCAAATAAACACCCTAAAATCTTCATAAAATGCATAAATATGGTAGAACAGAAAGTTACCTTGGGCATTATAGGTATGTCCTTGATTCCCCATTTGGGATGAAAACCGATCCCTAGAAATCCAATTCCCATTTCTTCTGCAACAGCTTTTACCTAAACAGTAACACACCAAAAGGAACACACGTTTTAATTACCACAAGATGCACATATGCTCATATCTTCTCAAATTCAAATGAGTCTCCAGGTAACAGTCAATGAAAGTAAGTTATACTATATAAAAATAACACCATTGTACAACCAGGACAAATGACCAAGGAAAGAACAGACAATAACACTGGTGGCCAAAACTGACATAATATCCTCAGGAATATAGGGAGTTATTTTTGTTCTTAAGAATGATATTAATCAATCACTTTGACAACACTAATATTTTCCAATCAAGTAGATGCAGTAAATGAGCTAAATCCAGACTTAAGTGATATGAGATAAGAAATGCAATATCAAGATCAAATGAAATAGGTGACCTGATATTGCATTGGGATACGCAGACCCCAAGATAAAAATTCTATCATATATCATGATAGGAAGAAAGGATACCATGTTTTACACAAGCATTTCTTATAATCATGAGCATACTAATGAGTGAAACTTTTGCCATCACCTATATTAGCCCTCACCTGATAAAGGTGTGAATTAACTTCAGCACAAGTTTGATGTAATGTCTCAAGGGGAGCACCACTAAGCTCGAATTGGCCTCCTGGTTCAAGTGATATGCTTTGCTTACCCTGAAAAACAATTGTGAAAATACTTTCCATGAAAATAATCAACTTATACATAATGTAGAACAGTTTTAAGAGAGATTCTATTCTTTTCAAATTTGACTTGAAGATGTCAATTACTTTTCTATAAGGAATTGAACTTTGGAAAAAGTCTGTTAAAAAGTTGTAAACTGGAGAACAACAATGAGAAATTGATTACATCAAAAAGGCTGTTTCGTAAAGGATATACCTGTTTTAATCCAATAATTTTGTCACCCTCCATTACCTTCTCCCAATCAAATCTCTCAGAAATACCATTAAGCAACTCTTCTATTTGTGCATAACTCATAGGCTGTAGAGTTTGGAGCTCAAAACCGAACTTCTCATGTTCTGTTCCTATCCTGCAAATCCCATTGATTATAAGGGCACCTCTGGCTAAAAAATAGATGGTCCAAATAAAGGAACCTAATATCATTGTATAGTTCATGATCCAGCAAAGACAAATCATTGAAATTTAATCACACAAAGAAAGGCTTGTAACACAAAATGAACTGTATTAAGAAAGATGGCACTTAAACTTGAGTACCAACCTCCAATTTTCTTTAGGCTTGCATCCAGAAGCAAGGTATCCCACAAGGTCTTCTTTCGTCAATGGCTCTGTGGCGATCACAGCATCTTCAGTGGGAGGGCTTGCAGCAACAATCATATTATGCTTTCTTTTGGACCAAGTTCTAACACTATCCATATGCCAAATATGCGCTTTCTTTGAGGAAGACAAGGACCGGAAACCATAACAGACAGTATCCTTCATCTTGACAATTTCCATATTGCTTCCAAAGCAGCTGCCAAACTTCCATGATCCCTTCTCAGAATGGATGCAATTGGATGGACCGGCCTGAGATATAAGAGCCATACAGAAACCTTGCAGAATCATCAAAGCAAACATTAAGTTAGATAATGAGCCTCATAAAGAAAATGACAATCAATTGACACAAAACTCACAATCAAATTCTCAAACTAAGCTGTAGAAATGACAAAAATCGTCTAGCAAAATCACCAAAAATACATAAAAACGAATGATAAGGATTAGTTTAAGTTCTAGAAAATCAGTCCGGAACTTGGAATTAGTTCATAAAAGTATCCACAGAGCACAGTCCAGCACGTAACCCTCTAAAAAACTATTTGCACCGCATTTCAAGCAAACGAAACGGAAAATGGGACAAAAAAATCGAGCTGTCGCCTCTCGTACTTATGAACAAGCCTATATTTTACATAAAAGAGAAACTCGCAATCAAATTCTCAAACTAAGCGGTAGAAATGACAAAAACTGTCTAGCAAAATCACCAAAAATGCATAAAAACGAATGATAAGGATTAATTAAGTTCTAGTATTCTGCGGCACAAAAAAAACAGTCCGGAACTTGGAATTAGTTCACAAAAGCACTCAGTCCATCCCGTAGCCATCTGAAAAACCATTCGCATCGCATTTTAAGCAGACGAAACAGAAAATGAACAAAAAAAATCGTGCTCTCGTGCTTATGAACAAGCCTATATATTACATAAAAGAGAAACTCGCAATCAAATTCTCAAACTAAACTGTAGAAATGAAAAAAATCGTCTAGAAAAATCACCAAAAATACATAAAAACGAACGATAACGATTAGTTTAAGTTCTAGTATTCTACAGCACAAGAAAATCAGTCCGAAGCATCCAAAGGGCTCAGATCATCCCGTAACCATCTAAAAAACTATCTGCATCGCATTATAAGCAGACGAAACAGAAAATGGACAAAAAGAGTCAAGCTCTCGTGCTAATGAACAAGCCTATATATTACATAAAAGAGAAACTCGCAATCAAATTCTCAAACTAAACTGTAGAAATGACAAAAACCGTCAAGCAAAATCACGAAAAATACATAAAAACAAACGATAACGATTAGTTTAAGTTCTAGTATTCTACAGCACAAGAAAATCAGTCCGAAGCATCCAAAGAGCTCAGTTCATCCCGTAACCATCTAAAAAACTATCCGCATCGCATTATAAGCAAAAGAAAAATGAAAATGGACAAAAAAATCGAGCTCTCGTGCTTATGAACAAGCCTATAGATTACACAAAAGAGAAACTCGCAATCAAATTCTCAAACTAAACTGTAGAAATGACAAAAACCGTCTAGCAAAATCACCGAAAATGCATATAAACGAATGATAAGGATTAGTTTAAGTTGTAGTATTCTACGGCACAGAAAAACTATCCGCATCGCATTAAGCAAACGAAACAGAAAATGAACAACAAAATCGAGCTCTCGTGCTCATGAACAAGCCTATAGATTACATAACAGAGAGATTCTAGTTCAAAATCAAATCGAGCAGAAATCTCGCTTGTCCGGAGAATTGAAAGCGATAGAAATTGTATGAAAACAAGTCATGATTGACGAATTACCTAGGTCGGTGACTGTAGTCGTCTTCTCCGAGCTTTCTACGGGAAGAAACGAATCGAAAATGGAAAGTGAGCCTAGAGAGAGAGAGAGAGTGCAAGTTCAGATTCTTTCGCTGCTATTTCTACCAAGGATCGGCGGAAAGTTTAAGCGGACGGTCCTACTCTTCCATGTGGCTCCCACCTCTACACAGGTCATCATGATCTACACTACAATTTGATGTCTTTTTTTCATAAATTATTTATTTTTATTTTAAAAGTTAGTTATATGAGTTATTTAACTCATTTTTTTATTATATAAAATAAAGTAAATTAAAATAATTTTAATGTGATATGGAGTTTGATGATGTTTCTTTAATGATACTTGCGTCACTTTTTTTTTTTTTTCATTTTATAGTATTGTTTTTGTTGTTAGCTCTTTAGCTAGAAAATGATATAAATATATTATTTATCAAAATTATGTGATATGGAGTTTGATGATGTTTCTTTGATGATACTTGCGTCAATTTTTGTCCTTTTCTTTTTTATGTAGCTCTTTAGTTAGGATATGATATAAAAATATTATTTATCAAAATCAAAATTATTTAAAAAATATTATCTAAAATATAATTGGTTGAATGGTTAAAGTGTGTTTTTTTGTTGAGGGTCAAAATTTTGAACATCTTTTTTAAGTTTAATAATTTGTGATTTTTTATTATTAAAGTTATACAAAATAAAATTTTTTAAAAATTTTATACGTAATTAATTTATCATTTACGTGATATTTATAAATAAATAAAATATTCGTACCAATAGTTTAACTAACATTTTTTAGCTAATTAAAAGTTTTGACTGATGAATTTTAGAGTATCGTTGATCAAAATCTTTAATTCACTGGTGAATTTTAGAGTATAGTTGATCAAAATCTTTAATTGACTGAAATCAAATGGTTAAATTAATAATATATATTTTATTTATTTATTTATAAATGTCACGTAAATAATAAGTTAATAAAATTTGAAACTGTTTAAAAATTTTCGTTTTTATATAAGTTTAACCAAAAAATTCTAAAATGATAAGATCTGAAAAAAGATGTTTAAAATCTCAATCGGTCCAATTTGACTATTAGACCCAATATATATATATATATATCTATATATATATATAATATACTTAAATTTTAAAGTGTTCGGATTGTCGGGTCAAGAGTTGTGATTAAAGTAACTAGGCTAATAATACTTTATATTTTAAATTTAACACCAAATTTGATCAACGGGCAGATATTTTAAAATTAAATATTTTTTGAGCCTTAAAATAATTAAATATTTATTTATTTATTTAATATTAAAATTTTACACAATATTTTTTTTATTTCTCTCTCTCTTCAAACCCCAATATAAAGGCCCATAATTCCTAAAGTAAACCCTAATTTCTAATATATAATTCATTCATCATAGTCTACCCTAATTTACTATACATCTTCTTCATCACTCTTCATCTTTTTTTCTTCATCATTTTACTCTACATCTTCTTCATCAGTTACTCTTCTTCAGTTATTATTCTTCTTCGATCACTCTTATCTCTTTTTCTTTAGTTTTTATATATTTTTATTCAGTTTTCACAATTTCTTTTACTCTTCATCTCTTCTTCTTCATCATTTACTCTACATCTTCTTCATCAGTTACTCTTATTATTATTCTTCAATCACTCTTATCTCTTCTTTTATAGTTTTTATATATTTCTTATTCAGTTTTCACAATTTTCTTTTACTCTTCTTTTTTCTTCTTTCTTCAATCTTCACATCTCATTCATTCACAAAATTTTATTGGTGATTAAATTTGTTTCAACTTCTTTTATAGTTATTATTTTTTCTTTTAGATAATTTCTTCACGTATTAGGAGAAACTTATGTTTATATAGATAAAGTTGAATAAATATAAAAAAACACTTATTTTCAATTGATTGAGGATAAAAAAAGTCTGACAAATAATATTAGGGATTTATGATAAAAAAAATTTAATATATTATATATATAATAAAAGTATATTACAAATAATAATGAAATAGATAAATAAAGATTAATATATTTTATATAATAAAAATAAATATTATGGATATAATAACTAATAGTTATATATAATATTAAAAGGATAAAAAATATTAATATAATATATATAATAAAAGTAAATAGCAAGTTGTAATAATGAGTATATTGTATATAATATTGAAAAAGATAAAAAAAAACGTTAATATATTATATATAATAAAAGTATATAATATATATAATATTAAAAAATATATAAAAAAATGATTTATTATATATAATTTAATTTTGGTTCAAGCTTTCGAGTCGAGCTTTTGGGTAATATAGTCGAGTCGAACTCGAGCTCAAATTTATAAGCTCGTTCGAGCTCGAGTTCGAGTTGAGCTAATAAATACTTAATCGAGTCGAGCTCGAGCTCCAACAAACTTAAACTCGGCTCGGCTCATTTGCAACCCTAGTTCAAAGGGAATCAAGGCGGAAACCCCCTTCTTAATGGCCAAATCTTTACCAAAATCGATCCTCTTTTTGAAAAAATCGACAGAAATAAAGCTTGCGACAGCGGGGATGATTGAGCATGGGTTGTAGAATGTAGAACGGCTAAGAGGAGGAGGAAAAATGAGAAGAAGATGGGAAAAAGAGAATGTGGACGCCATCAAAATTGTTGAGGAAAATAATACTTTTTAAGAGAAGTTGATCATGAAGAAGACGATGAAGAAGAAGTTTAGAATAATAATAAATAAATAAATAAAAATCAATATAATGTTAAATAAATAACGGACGTTAGAGAGAGTCTTAAATATAATTAAACAAGAAAATAAGAGTTCTATAAATGACAAAATATTAGGAGAGTCCTAAATTTGAAAAATCGCTTCAATAACAGTCTTAAATTTATCATTATTTCCTTTTAACAATATAAATTCAATTTTTTAACTAACTAATCTATATATATAATGTTGCTTAATTTTTAAAATGTCCAAATTGTCGGATCGAGAGCGGTGGTAATTTGAATATATGTGAGAGTAAATGGATACTTGGGTCGGATTGTAGGTTGACTTGTCCATAAACATTTTTATCGTAATATTTTTTTCACAATTTTTTATATTATTACTCATGCAAATGAACAGATACATGTTAGTTTGAATAATAGTAAATAAATTAACATGCATTTAAGGTTTTTATTACTATTATGCTCAAATTTATTTCCTATTATATATAATATTATATGTAATGACATTAATAGTACTTAAATAAGGCTATGAAAAAAATTGTAGGTAAAAAATATATATATTATTTATAAATATTTAACATATATGAAAAAACCGTAGCTTGAGTACAACGTGTGATATCTAATAGAATAAGGTCGTGAGGCTAATAACGTTTTAAATCATTAAAAAATGTTAATAAATTTATTAATTAATATATATATATATAACACTATTTTATTTAAATAAGATATTTGAATAAATATATTTTTAAATAATTTTTTTTTTTAAAAAATCATCAAATAAAAAATCCAATTTTTAATCTGGGTGTTCCAAACAATGCATTTTTAATTTTTTTTATTTGTAGAGAAATAGTGTTTAATGAAAAAAAATGTATAATACGCTAATAGCAAGGAAAATGTAAATGGCCAACCTGAATGTTGAATCGAAGTCAATTGTTCAATCCGATGTTTTAGTGAGTCAAACCAAACTAGTTGACCATGAATAAATTTTAAAATATATAATTGAGTTGCAATTAAATACATGAATAGATATTTAAAAGTATAAATAATAAGATTATAAAGTTTTTCCCTTTAATGTTACTTTTATTTTATTTTATTTTATATATATCCGTGTTCATAAATTTCTTTGTAAGGTGTTTAAATAAGAATCAAACATTTTATTTAAAAATTATTTTGTGTTACTTAAATTATTTTAATGGAGTTTTATGTACACTGCATTATTCAGCAAAACTTTTTTTTATGAAGAAAATTATTTATTGAAATCGATCTTGTAAGTTGTAACCGATTAATAAATCAAAATCAATAATTTGATTTTTTTTTTACAACATATATGATTTAATTTTACATCTAGGTATACAAACTGAACCACACCATTTACACATTTAAATAATAAAATTTAATATACAATATTTCAAACGATGTCAAAAACTGAAGAAAAATAATTAAATTTGTCCAAAATATCAGACAAAAAAAGATCTTAATAGTATATTTGGTGACGTTATTGTATAGTAGTTATACTCTATATAATTTTAGTCAAGATATATTCTATTGGAAGAAGAATAAATAAAGTTTAATAACGAATAGGGTTGCGTTACGTAATGAAACATCAAACATATATTATATGGTTTTAAAATGACAAATAAAAATGCTGTTTTTGCACAATATACTTACTAAGTCGAAGTTTAAACAAGGACAAGCTTTTAATAACCAATTACATTACATTACATCACACCACCCACCCACCCATACATCAATTTATTGTTTTTTAAGTTTAATTATTATTCACTTTTAATATTTTATTAGATCTCTTATTTCATTGATTTATTTATTTATTTTAACTTATATTACAATTAAATGGTCAATTTAGTGGTATTTAACATTTTTTAATATAGTGGCTTCAGTATAAAAAGTTGTTTTGCATTTGTCGTATTCATTTTTTTTTAATGACAAAAGTCCCGTAAGTGCAATTATCATATTTTATATAAGCTTTAATTTTGAATATTTACCTAGTTTGATATTTGTGACTCCCCAAATATAGGCTTTCCATCCGTAGCTTAGCACATGTCGTGGACACATGGCAATACGGGAAATACATCGCGAGGTGACTCGATGTTCGATGCGTTTCAACATTAGTTTGCGTGCCTGGAGCTTTGAAATTAATTATGTAAAAATAATTAATTTTTGTTTAAATTTTAATAATTGGTTTGTGTGCCTAGGAGCATTGGTTTAAGAAAATCCTAAAAATATTAAAACATCATTTTCTGATCTTTCGGAATTATTTGAAGATGGATTCGGGTTTCAAAATTACAAAAAAAAATGAATTTTGAAAAGTGGAACCAAACAGGCCTTAGGACCCGAGTCCTAGGGTCTGGGTCTAGTTTGGTGGATTTGGGCTCGGTCTAGACCGGTGTGGTAGGGACCAGGGCTCGGGCACATGAGTCAAGGGACCGGAGGGCTCAGTCCTGGGTTCGGGAGGCTCAGTCCCAAACTCGAACTACTTGGTCATAGACCTAGGAGACTCGGTCCTGATCATTGGTCCTAGGGTTAGAGGTACTCGGTCATAGGGTTAGAAACATTGGTCTTAGGCTAAAAGAAGGCTCAGTCCTAAAGTTAAAAAACTCGGTCCTAGTCCTCGGTCCCAAGTCTTGGGTATTGGTCATGGGGCTCGATCCCTCCTCAAAAACATCGGTCGTCGTCCTCGGTCCTAGCTCAAGAACACAGGTCCTTAGTCTCGGTCCTGACTCAAGAATTTCAGTCCTCGGTCCGGACCGAAGATGCTCGGTCCTATTTCTTAGTCCCGGTCCTACAGGACTCGGTCTTAGGACCTTCATTTGGTTTGAAAAAAATTACAAATGCTTAACTTTTGATTTAGATCATGAAATCATGATCTGTAAGCTACAATTAGTTCATATGATCATGAATAACATAGGCCCTAACATAAATCGCGATTATGGGATCTTTACAAAGATCAATTTTTAAAAATTATTTTTAGGTCAAAATTTGAGATATTTTAAATTAGGCAATTTCAAGGCTTGATTTTTTATTCTATTAGCTTTGAAATGATAGATATAGTTGAATACAACTAAAACATTAACATCATTAAAACAGTTTTGAAGATTAAATTAAAATCTAAAATTTTCAAAAACACGGTTTGATCAAACATGATCAAAACGTTGCTACAGTCATTGACATGTTTCACAACTAATTGAATAAAAATAGATAAAACTCAAGAACACAAAATTTTAAACAATCCAGTTTTTAAACTTAATTTTTCAAAAATTTATTTCAAATTGATTTGATCTAATTTCTTTCAATAGAAAGTTCATACACTGTATAGGGATTGATTATATAAAAAGAAAACACATTAATAAGCCCTAGAACATATCAAACAAGAAAATTTTGAAAAAAATCAAACTTTCAATTACAAATCAAAATACAAAGATTATGGATTCATACCAACAGCTAGAAAACACTCCTTAGGTGTGTTGAAAGATTTCGAGAATCCTGGATCAAAGCTATGATCACTAGAGAGAGTTTTAATAAAAACCAATTCTTGGTCGGAATCTTCAAACCTTGATTCTTACTTTAATATGATGTAATTGTTTGATGTCTAGGTAGATGAACCCTTAGAGACTATTTATAGTCACTTAGGTCGGTCGGGGGAAGGTCAATTCAAGTCGGATTGGCCGATCGTCGATCTTATCCCTAATTTCTTATCCATTTGTGGCATTCTATTTCTAGTGCAAGGTGGTCAACCTAGCTATGGAACTATTATAGGCGATGACGAGGCGAAGATAAGGGCGAAAGAATCATCGGATAAGGTGGACAGATGGCGGAGATAACCCTTTTAGAAGAAACGTCCAACGACGATCGCGAATCCGGCGAGCGCTCCGTTCCAGCGAAGAAGAAGATCGAAATGTCGTTGTTTCGGTGGACGTAATTCGCATTCCATCCATGGTCAACGGCCTTGACTAACGGGGTTAGTCTATCCCGTTAGTTGTTCCGGTGTGGGCAAGCGCGTGCGACTTCGTTACATCCGGCTGTGTGGCGCGTTTTTGGACGTTGGATGATGCCTGGGTGCTCGTCTGATGGCTCAGGTTCCTGCTGCAAAAATTAAAAATAATTCCTACTATACAAGATTATCAAATTTAATTTTTATAAAAGAATTATTTGAAATTGATTTTTCAATCCTTTTTCACGTTTTTTTCCACCAAAAATTACACAAAAAATATTTCTATCAACATAATCAAAATTATGTTCATATTTTTATTTTTATTTTGGGTATTTTTGGGAATTTTGGATATTTATTTAATTATTTTTAAATCATAAATTACAAATAATTCATAATTAAATATTTTCAACCCTTCATTGGCTTAATTTGGGTAAAATAAATACAATACTTTAACTTCAAATTACTTTTGAATTTTTGAATATTTTTCATAATTATGGTTTAATTATTACAATAATTAACTCTAAATTCGGTTTTAATTCTTCTTTTATGTTATTTTGAATTTAAAATTTCAAAATATTGTTTTAATATTATTAAAAATAATAATATTTTTATAAAATATGGTAGGTCAAATTTTAATGCATACAATATTAAATATTAAATTTCTTTTTGTTTTTTAATTACATTTTTTTCATTTTCTTTTGAATTAAGAAAAATTAGAATAACACTCCCACAACCATGTTCCTAATTCCATGTAAAGTTTTTTTTAAAGTTATTTATCTAAGTTATAAAAACTCATTTTAATCAAAATTTCAAAAAATATAACCTCATTATTTAGTTCTTTATATTAGAATCATTTAAAAATTCAAATATTATGTAATTTCAAATTGTTAATATATTTTTTAAAAATGTTTATGTGCATTAAATATGATGAAAATCGTTTGAGGACAACAACAAAAGCATGACATAAATAAAAAATAAAGAACAAAACTAGAAAATAAAAAACGTTACTCAATAGATTATCGAACTCGTAAATTCTCGAGAATAATAATTATCTCCTGATGGACTGTATCGACTTTCCGAAATTAATCTAAAAAAACATCATAATAATAGTATTATGAATGATATACATCGGACGATTACGATTAGTGAAAATTTAACGATTTCTTTATAACTAGATAGTCAACTAAAAATAATTTAAATGGTAACCCAATTATGTATGCCTATAGACGGATCTATGTAGGGGCTCGGATGAACTGAAGCCAAATAAAAAAAAGTTTTTTTTACGGTAAAAATGTGATATTACCCTTAATGTTTTTTTTAAAAATTTCAATATAATTCATTATTTAATTATTAAAAAATGGTAAAACATACATTTATTCATTCGTTTATCTAAAATTTTCTCGTTATTTTTTAAATACACCCAAATTATAAATCATGGATCCATTTCATTCTCTCCTCTCATCTATTTCATCACTCAAATCATTAACTAGAATATTAAAATATCCTATATTTTAAATTATTATTTATTTATTTTTTTATATATATCAATATATTTTAAGTATTTTTACTTTAAAAAAAAAATATTTTCACTCAAAATCATCCACCATAAGAAGCTCTTGGTTATTTTAAAAATAGTAGTAAGTCAACCTTTGTTCATATCTTTTTACTTAAATAGAGCTTTATAATTGAAAGAAGGGGTTGCTAACTCCCTTTCAAAAAATTATTAGTTTCCAAAAATAAGTAAACAATCATTATTAATCATTTCATTTGTGATCAAATTAAAAATATATAAAGAATAAATTATTAAATTGGGACTTCCTTATTAGGGTAATAGGAATTTATTATTATTATTATTATTTACAATTTGAGATTCATTAAAGTTAAAATTATGCATTAACTATTTATATGGCATCTAATGTTTTATGAACTATTATTATCAGTTAAGTTTATCTTAGTAGGTAAAAGAGAAGTGATAAAGTGAGGGAATTTAGTGAGGGAATTTGGTGAGGGAATGACGTGGCATCACCTTCATTATTACCTTCATTGGTTGGAAAATGTAAAAATGGAAGGAAATAGAGAAATTATTTGATTTTTTCAGCGAATAAGATTATGCCATGTCATTCTTTCACCAAATTCCCTCACCTAATCATTTCTCGTAAGTAAAATTTTATTTTAATTAAATTATAAATAATATTTTATTAAAAATATTAAAAAATAGTTAATCTTAAATAGTAAATATTTTAATTTAAAAAAAATATATGATTTTACTTTAATAGAAAATGTTTTTATTTTTATCTTCTAGACAATACTTTTTTTTTGAGAAATGATTAGGTGAGGGAATTTGGTGAAGGAATTTGGTGAGGGAATGACGTGGCATAATCTTATTCGCTGAAAAAATTAAATAATTTCTCTCTTTTCTCTCTTTCCTTTCACTTTTACATTTTCCAACCAATGAAGGTGATGACACGTCATTCCCTCACTAAATTCCCTCACTCTATCACTCCTCTTTTTTTTTACCCTTTTGAACTAGTAATTTAAGTTTAACAAAACGTGGTAATAACAATTAAAAAAACAATAATAAGTCCACAAGATTTTAAATTATTTAGATAATTGAATTTGATACACATGAAAACAAAGGTTAGTATAGTCAATCTTTGTAAAAAAAAATCAACTGGATTGTCACATCGTACATTTTTAAACCCTCAATTTATAAACGATGTCCGGACAAGCGAATAAAGAGGGAATAAAGAGGGTTGATTCCCAAATTTTAAAGAATCAATAGTCAAAATCTTTAATTTGCAGCGTTTGAAAGCGTTAATACAATACCCTTGTTTGTTTGATATAACTTTAACAATAATAAAAATAGCCTACAATTTTTAATTTAAAATAAAATATCTTGAATATCACTTAACTCTGGATAAGTAGCCCATTTAACCATTGTACCAATAAAAAAACTAAAATAATCAAATAGTTTTTTTTTATAATAAAAACTACCAAAATCATGTAGTTTTTTCCTTCATACTCATATAGGTTCGTAATACGGGCCCTAATATGTATTTGGGCCACAAAATATTAAAATCAGCTAAATCTGGGCCATTATGATAATAAAAAATTAATATAATACTTTTAAGCCCGTTAGGGTGAATTTCAAAGAAGATGTCTCAGCAATCAGCATAAAAAAAATAAACAATAGTGGTATAAAGTTATGTAGGACTACAATGTCACTTACAAAATAAAAATAAAGAAACTAAACTGATTCTTATGTTCAATTTTAATGAGTTTAACTTTGTTAAGGGAATAAACTATGGTCTAAAAAGTATATGTGTTCTTTAAGAAAATAATCATTTTGTGACTCAATGTTAAAATAAAATAAGAAACTACATACCCAAGCCCTTATTTTACTTTATTTTGGGCCACAAAGCAATAAAGAGAAACTGAAACTGGCCCATTATAAAATGAAAAATTAGCATTATTAATTAAGGTCCTGTAAAAAAAATAATTAATTAAACAATAGTGATATAAATTATCACTTAAAAAATAATGAAATTAAAGTGTAAATGATATTAGAGTTTAGACTAAAATATATTATCTATTGAATGAGTAAAATATATATATAGGCAAATATACAATTAAGTGTTTTTTTTTATTGATGTTGTAATGTGTAAATGGTAACACTACAACAATTCATTGTTTTTATGATTTATTTAATTTATTGGAGGATTAAATTTTACATGTTATTAAGGTCTTTCATATTAACCAAAATTTCTAATTTTATATTAATTCAAGCTAAAACTTAGCTATCAGATATTCTTGATAAAAAAAAATTAGGGTTAACCAAAAAATATTAAATAGAAGAGTGATATGACTTTTACTGGTCACAATCTTTTTATTAAGGGAAATTTGAATAAGAGAGTTATTTCCAAATTTAGCATAGGCTAAATAATTTTTTTAAATATAAAATTTTCCTTATGCAAAAAGACTTTATTACCCTTAAATTAAAAAAATCAAAAATCATGTTAGTGGGTCTTTCAGTTTATTGTCTCCCCCCTTTCTCTCCCAACCGAACCTCCTCGTTTCAGTTTTCCCTTTTCTCCACCAACCTTCATCATAGCTGCGAACGATCCAACAAAACCAAGGAAACCGGGAAGCCTTGCCGGAACGTCTTCAACAGTCATGTTAGTTTCCGTTTCTTTTCCATCGTTTCATCACTGAAATGGAAGAATGTTTAGGGTTTCGTCGTTTAGAGTCTAGGGTGTAAGTTAGGTCGTTGATGAATGATTTTAGAACTTGGTTGATTGGTTTTACGGTGGTATATACATCTGACGAAGGCGACGATGCATCTGTCGCAGGCGACAGATGCACAGTCGCCTGCGACAGATGCACAATCGTCTGCGACAGCCTTCGACAGCCTGCAACAGTCTTCGACAGATGCATTTTAAACCCAAAATTATTCAGTCAGCCAATAAACTTAAACCCTAAACAATAAACACTAAAATCCTAAACCATTCTTCCATTTCAGCATGTGTGGAAAGTAAACGAAAGAAAACGGGAAAAACTAACCTTCAATGTTGGATTGTCGTTCGTTCTGCTTGGATCGTCGTCGTCGAGGAGGTGGAGGAGGCGGACAGTTGTCGGGGGCTCGGACAGTCGTCGGGGGTCGGGGGAGAGGTGGGGTTTCGTGGCTTGGATCGTCGTCGGGGAGAAGTGGGTCGTGGGCTTGGATCATCGTCGGGGAGGGGAGGAAGCTGTTTGGAAATATGAAAAGAGGAGAGGGAGGGAAAACTGAAGGGGAGAAAGGGACCGGGAGAAACGGAGAAAACTGTTTTTTTTTTTAATTTGAGGGCAAAAAAGTCTTTTTCATAGGCAAAATGTTAAATTTGAAAAAATTATTTGCCCTATGCTAAATTTAAAAATAACCCTCTCTCATGAAGGTTATTTCGTCAAATTTCCCTTTATTAAAGGGAGATTCAAAAGTTTCACGATATTTCTTAAACTTCTATAGTTATAAATAAAATAATAAATTTATGTTAATTTAATCAAATTAGCACAAATTTAGTTTCTAAGTTTTGTAATTAAATTATTAATAAAATTATTACACTCGATACAATTTGATACATCCATCATGTATCAGAAAAAAAATAAAAATAAATAAACTCAAGAAATGATAATATTGTTAGACTCTTGTCTTTAATGTATAAAAAACTTCTTTTATATTTGAATAATTTTCAAATAATAACATTTAATTAAATTAGTATTGTCAGCACCTTTAAAACTTTCACAAAATAATCAATTATTTTTATAATTTCAATATGAACAAATAGTTATTTAGAATTAATCAAACTTAAATTATTTAAATAATTTTGTTCAAAATAAAATTCTGAAAATTTAAATTGTTTAATAAAAATATTTTAAAGATATTAATATTAATAAAAAATAAATTATTTAAAAATGAAAATTTAATAATAATTAATTAAAAGTTTGATTGATTTATTAATGAAATAATATATGAAAATTAGTACAGTTATTAAGAGATTATTTAAAGAATTCAAACCCAGCAATTCCTACCAAATTCAAAAAATCTATTTATTTTGATTTTTTTCAAAACTAAGGGAACAAAATCAATGATAAACAAGTTCAAAGTTAGAAGTTAAAGGGCATATTTGAGTTTGTTTCCAATTTTAGGTACATTTATTTTATTCATTTTATATAAAAATTGTATTCATCCACATAAATACGTAATAAACACCATTATAAAATTAAGAAATTATCATTTTTGAGTTATTAAATATTTTTTGGAGTTAGGAAATACTAAAATAATAGTTTACTTGGCCTAGAAAATTCTTTCTCGATGAGGTAAGTGATTGCCACGTGTACGGTAATGAAGTATTCAAATGGGTCGGTAGTGGTGGGACCCGACGGCCAAGCTTACAAATGTGGATGTGGATGACAGCAGGACTTAACAGCCACGTGTCCATATTATGACGTTTGGGCGGTTCAAAAATTAAAAAAAAAAACGTGTTTTAAAATCGTCAAATTATTATTACCCCAAGAAAGATTTTTCCACCTATAAAATCACATTTCATTTAAAACCATTTTCATATATATTGTAAAACCCTAAATTATAAAAACAAATATTAGGAGGAATTGTGGAATATAAATCTAAACCCTAGATCCTAACTTTTATGAAAAAATTGGACATTAAGTTTATGATCACACTATAATAGGTTCAAAATTTTATTACTAATTTAAAAAATATATTTAATCACACAAAAATATCAATTCAATAAGTTAATAAAGTCTCCTTTATCAAATTATTCAAATAATAATGTCTACACTATTAAATAATAAAAGGGATAACGCAAGAATTAGTATAGGTCGGACAAAATTATTAACAAATAATTTCTTAAATTCCTGATGTTTTTTATTCAACTAAATATGAATGGTTTCTTGAGATGTCACAAAGTTTTTTATTTCATCTCTTAGCTCTGGTCAAAAATTAATTTTGTAAAAAAATATAAATTGAATAAATAAAAAAAATATTATAAACAGCTAATTCCATATATATTATATTTGTTACCTAGAAGTGGTTTGGCCGTTAACTCCATAATAATTTTAACATTTGAAAATGAGAAAAATACAAATTTTACTTTTACAACCATTTATTTTTAGCCATTAAAAGAATGAAATATTTAAATAGGAGTAAGCTAAAAGAAGGGTATGTAGTACATTAATGTGAAGTGAGAAGTTTGTTTCCTCTTTCTTTAAGAGGTGGGGATATTATTACATAAAATCATTTATTTTATTTATTCTTATAAATATAAATAATATTTGTTAGTGACATAGTAACAGCAATAAACTTTAAATATTGCTGCTCAAATTAAAAGTAATTATAAATGAAAGTCTTCAAATTAAAATATTATTTAGTTGGAATTATTAATTATTTAAATAATTTTAATATAATTAAATATTATTTTATTTTTTCATTCATTAAATCACTTAATTTATTAATCAAAATATTAAAATATTTTTCATTCAAAACTTTATCATTATATATAAATATCGTTTAAAAAAATAAAAAATAAAAATCACTAATTTTTCAAACAACTCATAAAAAGAAAGTTAATATATATATATTCTATATTATTTTATTACATTTTCATTAGTTTTTTTATCTAATTATTTTATTTAAAATAAATAAAAAGAATATAAGGTAAAGAAACATAATATAAACATTACTTTCTGAATATATATTATTTTTAATGAAATAATTATAAATTATTTACATGAAAATGAGTTGTTTTTCAAACATAATGTTGATACATGTGACAGATATACCTCAATATGATAACTATATAAATAATTATTATAATTAAATAAAACTTCATTTAATGTCACATGAATCCAATTATAAGGGGACCAATTGATAATATTGCAAAATTGAAGGACCCCTCCCACCATTTTAAAAATAAAAAATAAATAAAAATGAGATAGAGCATATGGGTTGTGGGGCCATTACTGTTTTGCGCCAATCATGGTAAGGTGATTTAATTTATAAGGCAAAGAGGAGTTGTAGTGGCTCATAAATAATTGATTAATTAATAGAATATCTTAATTTAATTAATTTGTATACTATCATAATCTACATTATCTATATGTTATATGTTTGGGTAGTTGTGATTGTGAATAAAACGCATTATCGCATAATCATATATCATCATTATCATTAATACATTACATGTAAACAATAATGTATTCTTACTACTATTAATTATATCAACCAAATGAAGGGTTAAATTGGATTTCTTATTTGAGAACAATACATATTTTAGACCTCTTTTTTTTTTATTTTGTAATTTTATATATTTATTATTAAAATTATACAAAAACAAGACACAGCGCAAGGTTTAACTGTTTCGAACGCCATTAATGTATCATATACGTGATATTTTTAAATAAATAAATAAATAAAGTTATATATATCACTAATTTATCTACCGAATTTCAACGAACGAGAATTTTAACTAGCAATTCTTTAAAATTCGATAGTCAAAACTCTTAATTCTTTGAAATTCTATAGTTAAATTAGTGATATAAATTTATTTATTTATTTATAAATGTCACGTATATAATATGTTAACGACCGCTTAAAGCAGATAAGTCACAACATCATTTTATATAATTTTAATAATAATAATAACTCTCTAATTTCACAACTTAACCAATAATATTCCACATAATTATAGGAATTTTATTGGATATTAATCTGATTATTCCTTCAAATTATTTTGATAAAATAATAAATAATTCATAACAAATGTATGTAGGCTTCATTCATTCATTGTTTTGTTTAGGATATCGAAAATTGAAATTGCAGAACTGAATAGTGAACCGGCAATGGCCCACGCATGCAAAAAGACAAACCGGCCCGGTGAACCCGGTTTGTTACTTTAGAAGAGTGAAATGAAAAAAATAAAAGTGGTCCCCCCATCCGACACCACTACAAGACGAGGATATTGCCTGTTGGGCCATGTGATCGATCTTTCCAGGCTGACCGCTTTCCTCAACGGTCATAAAACGGCTCGATTTTTCATCTCTCTCTTTCTTTATACACCCGTTATTATATAACCCGGCCAACTTCAATGAGACCGTTGCACCTTAAACTTTTAATTAGTGGATAATTGTGAATTATAAATTGATTAAAAAAAAAGTATATTCTTGTAAAAGAAAAAGACAATATAAAAGTAAACATATTATTACACTGGCTCTACCAACTATAGTAGTGCTAATGACGGGCCCTAGGGATTGTGATATCCATAAGCGTTTGTTATTATTTTTATTAAATTTAATAGTGTTTAGATGGTTAAAATAATTTTGTTAATATATAGGATTATAATTTATTGGTGTTTTTATTTTTTTGATTTTGTGAAAAGTTGAACCGACGAAATAATTATAAATCGAATGAACTCGTTTATAATTTTATGTAATCGGGTCAACGGTTTAATAATAAAAAACTATTTTGATAATTCTTTTTAATTGAGGTAATTTTAGCTTAGTGTTATAACCATATGTTTTTTTTAAGATTATTTTAATTTAATTAATATTTTAAGTTAAATAATTAAATTATGTAGTGATTTAAAAATAAACTCAAATAATTTATTTACATAAATATTTTTCTTGACGGATAAAGAGTTTAAAAACTGACCAAACAGTTGAAATGATTTTTTTTTTTAAATCTATCAAATTGAGTCACTTTTGAGTTTTTTTTAAAAAAAAATCAAACATAATTTTATCAATCAAATTACTAAATTATATTTTTTATTTATTTAAAAAATTATTTTATCATTATATATTACTGCCCTTTAATATTTTAAAAAACACAACTTAAATTATCACTGATCAATATTTTAAAAATTATTTAAAAACACCTATTCTACCAGCTCTAAATCAGATTTCTAATAAATCCTGAAGATTCTTACTTAATTAATAATTCAAATTGACAGTCAAAATTAATGTTTAAAATAATCGTATTATTTAAAACACCTATTTTCTAGCTAGCTCTAAGTCATATTTCTAGTAAATTCTTATGAATTTTACTTAATTAATAATTCAAATTGACAGTCAAAATTAATCATTAATTGTTAATTATGTTATATATACATAACATACCCACTCCAGATCATACCTTTACTTAATTTAAATTAAAAGATTAGGTAGAAGAATATATTGAAATGAAGAACCCATAAGTAAGAAGCCGTAACAATAAAACAAGTTTAATATAATATAATATAATAATATATCTTCATTATTATTAATATTATTATTAAATAAATATAAAATTTCAGACACTCTGTAGAAGATGATAAGGACAAATCAACCAAACCTTCTCTCTTCTACCCCTTTCCAGAACATACTCGCTGCCTTCTTTCTCTCTCTATTTTCTCTCTCTACCTCCATTAATTTACTGTAATTTTCTTCTTTTTACTCTCTTTTCTCTCGTGTTTCTTGTTTTCAGCATAATGGTAATAATGGGTTTTTTAGAAATTCCAAATTTTGAATTTAAAGAATCCATTTTTCTCTCTCTCATTACTGTAACTTTTCATCTATAAAGTCATCCCTACCATCACCCTTTTCTCTCCACTAAACCAGAAGCGTGCTAAAGTAGCAATCTTGATTCTTGAATTTGTGTTTGTGTGAGAGAGAGAAAGAGAGAGATTCAATGGAGCAGAAAGAAGAAGATGTTAGACTCGGAGCTAACAAATTCTCCGAACGACAACCAATCGGAACCGCCGCTCAAACCGACAAGGACTACAAGGAGGCGCCGCCGGCTCCTTTCTTCGAACCCGGCGAACTCAGTTCATGGTCTTTCTACAGAGCTGGAATCGCCGAATTCATAGCCACTTTCCTTTTTCTTTACATAACTGTGCTGACTGTAATGGGTGTTTCACGAGCACCCAATAAATGTGCTTCAGTTGGTATTCAAGGTATCGCTTGGGCGTTTGGAGGCATGATCTTTGCACTTGTTTACTGTACCGCCGGAATTTCAGGTAAAATAAACATAACCCACTAATTTAATCTTGTTTTTTTGTAAATGGGTATTGATAATTATTTGAAATGACTGATTATCAGGAGGGCATATAAATCCTGCTGTGACATTTGGGTTGTTCTTGGCAAGGAAACTTTCTTTGACTAGAGCTATCTTCTACATAGTGATGCAAACCCTAGGAGCTATTTGTGGTGCTGGAGTTGTTAAAGGGTTTCAACCAAATCTTTATGAAACACTCGGTGGTGGTGCTAATGTTGTGGCTCATGGTTATACTAAAGGAAGTGGACTTGGTGCTGAAATAATCGGTACTTTTGTTCTTGTTTACACCGTTTTCTCTGCAACTGATGCTAAAAGGAGTGCCAGAGATTCTCATGTTCCTGTAAGTAGTTTTCTAGATATAAAGATTTGATCTTTTGTTGTTTAAATTGTTGGGTTTTAACTTGGATGGATGGGTGCAGATTTTGGCGCCGTTGCCTATTGGGTTTGCTGTGTTTTTGGTACATTTGGCGACTATTCCGATCACCGGAACTGGGATTAATCCGGCGAGGAGTCTTGGAGCTGCGATCATCTACAACAAGGATCATGCTTGGGAGGATCATTGGATATTCTGGGTAGGACCATTTATTGGAGCTGCACTTGCTGCTATGTATCATCAGATTGTGATTAGGGCTATTCCATTCAAGTCCAGGGGATGATGATGATTGGATCAAGATTCGAGATGAAGATTAATTTCCTTTTTAATTTATTATTATTATTATGTATCTTCTTTTATGTTCTTGTTTGATTAATGAGTGGATTGAGACACACCACTAGTTTGATGTGTATGATCTTAATTATTATGATTATGTAAGAAGGAATGGGAGTGTAAATTATGAAGTTTAAATTTGAAATCTTTTTATTATGTTTATAATTAATTAAACACTAAAAAAATTAATACAATGATCTTAAAAAACAAGAACAAAAACAAAAGATTATTGAATATGCTAGGTTAAATGAGTTGTTGATGTTATGGAAGGCTTATTTAAAAGCTAATAAACAAACCTAGTTGGGGATAAGGTTTTGGGAAACACAACCTTATCTGTTTGTTGATGAGTGAGTATATTAATATATATTTGTATCTATTAGATTATTTATTATTATTATTTGAGGGTAGGTTAACTTAGTTTAATTATTATTATTTTTGAATTAAAGATAATTAGTTAATTGGGTTTGAAGTCATTAAGGATAAAATTTCATTTTCTATAACTTTAAATAACATTAATTTAAAATTTTAAGATTTGAAAAAAGTATTTGAAATCTAAAATAAATAAATAAAAAATAATAAAAAAATGTTTGAATGTCTACTTTTGAAGTGTTATTTGACCAAACTAATATCGTTTCACCTAAAAAAATTTTTTTATGTAAAAAGGAAACTAACTCGTTTGATGTTTGTTTTTCTTGAGTTTTTTTTTTTTTTTTTTTTTTTTTTTTTTTTTTTTTTTTTTTATAAAAACATAATTGTTTCATATAGTTATGAATGAATGGAATAATTTGATACTAATCTTTTTAATAAAAAATTCAAACTAACAAATCAAAGAAAAATACAAGGCTACTTTTATCCTTACAAATTTGAGGGATGAAATTAGGCATATGGAAAAGGGAAATTATGATAATTATTTAGTTTTAAGATTTTTTTTTACTATCATCTACCAAGTTTGGTTTTGGAGAATGACAGTTGGGCACCGATACTTTCTAAAAAGAAAATTAAATTATTAAGAAGAATTCCTTTTGAATTTATTATTATGTATCTTTTTATGTCCTTGTTTTGGATTGAGACACACCACTAGCTTGATGTAAGACCTTCATTATTGGAAGTGTAAATTCTACATTTAAATGTGAAATCTTTTTATTATATTACAATTAAACACAAAAAAAAATAATACTAGATTATTTGAGTATACTAGATTAAATGAATTGTGATAAAATTTGGTTTAAATGAATTGATAAGATAATGTTATGCAAGGCTTTATTTAAGCTAATAAACAAACCCATTAGGGGATAAGATTTTGGGAGACGCAACCTTATCTGTTTCATTGATGTCGTATGCTTATCTTTTTATACTATTAGATTATTAATTATTATTATTATTTTAAAATAACTCATATAATAAATAATAAAGTGCAGTATAATGTGGTTATTTCAATGCTACCCGTATAAGTAGTGCATTAATCTATTAAGAAAGCGGCACATGTACAAAGAGAAAAAATAAATAAATAAAGGAGGTGATGTTTCACTTTTGTATATGTGTCATTTCAGAAGTAGAATTAACCGTATAATGTTTATCAGATTCCAACAATTTCGCATATTTTTTACCCAACTTTTTATTATTGAATAACTATCAAAGTTGTCAGTTGAAAAGTTAAATAATCTACCACATAATTATATACAAAGTGTCTCAAAGTTGAGAAAAAGTTATTTCGATTAAATTTTCATCAATGATTGAAAAATGTATTCTCTTGAAATCAATTATGGTGTGTAGAGTAATTATTAAAAATTCTTAGTTGTAACATATATTGTTTTAGTGTGACTAAAATTCGAAAGATGGTTTAGTGGTTGTAAAAGATCTATATAACGGTTGCGTGATTGAAAACATCTTAATTATATAGGGTGTCTCGTAAGAATTTTATGACATTATAAAAAAAAATTATATTATGATAAGTCGTTGTCGTATTATTATAAGAATGTTAAATTGACGACTCACTTACTTTTGAATTGTCAATGATGTCTATTATATAAAGTTTTTTTGTGGGGGTATGATTGAGATTCACTAAGTGATATCCGAGTCTTCGGTATTTGTTATAAAGTTTAGATTAATGCGACTGATATGACAATAATATATATTTGTGTTATAATTTTGATTATTTTATGGTGGACTATCTAGTTGGAGAGAAATCGTCGAAGTTTCAATGATCGTACTCGTTCGATGTGTATTATTCATGATGTTTTCTTATATTCATTATAATATATTCATTATAAAATGTAGGTAGAGTAGGTTCTTCGTTCTTCTTAAAATCAATAAATTTGATAATCTATCGGGTAACGTGTTTATAATTCTTTTACATAATTTTTTATGTCATATTTTATCATTGTTTTTAAAATATTTTTATTAAATATACATAAATCATAAAAAATTTAAAATCAAATCTAGATAAAAAAAAATTATATATTTCTTTTAACTTGATATAAAAATTTATTAATTTATACTTTTTTTTTTCTAATGGTTTAAAAGAGTTTTATATAATTCAATAATATATATGTATTTTTTTTTTAATAAATGAAAACAAATTCACTCTCTTCTAATACTAATCTATGTATTTTCTTCTTATATATATATATATATATTTTCATGTCTCTTATCATTTCTAATATAAATGGAGTGACATTTAAAAAAAATAAAAAAATAAATGAACATAGAAGGTAGTTAATGATCACATTCGCTAAACAAACATAACATCTAGAGACAGACAAGGAGTAATAACCGCAGTTCTCTTTCTCGTCCGTGTTCTGTTGTCTGTCTGAGAAACAAAACTAATTAAAAAAAGATGTGGATTTTAGGAAGAAAAGGGGCATCTGGGTTTTCTGCTCGATCCACGGCTGAAGAAGTTACTCAAGGGATTGATGGAACTGGTCTCACTGCCATCGTTACAGGTTTATTATGTTTTTCATGATTCATTTGATCGATCGATCATTTATTAGAATTAGAAAACCCAATATTCGTTTTGATTGAATATTAGACATTTTGGTTGGTTGGAAAGATTAGGAATCTCAATTTCCTTTATTAGGTTTCCTTCCAATCTGTTCTTGCATCTTCTCGGTTACTTTACCTTGTTGTAGCTTTAAGTGTTGAGAAGTTTTGATTTATCACGTCAAGTGTTGGCCCTGTGTATTGCCATGTGAAACTGTTTCCTTCTTTTGCACTTTTCCTGGTAAAAACTCTGATCTTGTTTTGTCCAAGAGCCTTTTGCAATTTCAGTATACCACTTCTTCTCTGCCATCTTCACTCTTCCTTTACAGTCAGATATAAGATATGCAGACTTTTCTTCAAGAACCTAATAGACTGAAATGGAATATGAACCATAATTAATACATATAATGGATGACTCTAGATTGAACCAACTATGCTAGGGTTTTGTGTGAGATTTGTTTCTAATGAGAGTCTTTTTCAAACGATGAAATGATGTTTCTTGATTGTATATTTCTTGAGAAAAACCCATTAGGGCGGATCTGATTATACAAGGAAAAGTGAAACATAAAACAAGATTTAATCAACACATGAAAATAGAAAGAAAGAATGTCATCTGGCCCTTGTTCCTCGACTTGATTGTATATTTCTGTTCTCCGTTTAGCTTTTGTATGGTGACTGATTTTGCTTTTTTTCCTTTTTCTTTTGATCTCAGTGTAAGAGTTGAGTTCTTGCGCGTTATTTGTTGTACTTGTTCCTGTGGAAGATGCAATCTTTCTGTTTTCGGCATATTTTAATTTGTCCTAGGTTCGATTTTCATTAAGAATACCCCGACTGAAGTGGGGGATCATGGTTGAGGGGGTTTCCCTAGAATAAACCCTTGTTTTCAAAAAGAAAAAAAGTAATTCCTTTGGCAAAAGGTTTATTTGGAGCAAGAAGACTAAGATGCAATTTTGGGGTAGTGTAAAATTAGTAGCCGGTTTGAAAATAACTTCAGAAGTTGTTTTGTTTCATAAGTTATGAATGATCTCATTTCCATGATTCTTGGAATAATCTAATTTCATGATCAGGGGCATCCAGCGGGATTGGGGAAGAAACAGCCCGTGTCCTGGCCTTACGTGGAGTCCATGTTGTGATGGCAGTTAGGAATGTGGAAACTGGTCGGAAAATTAAAGAAGAGATATTGAAAAATGTACCAAATTCTAAAGTCGATGTTATGGAGTTGGATCTTAGCTCTTTCGCGTCTGTAAGGAAATTTGCTTCCGAATACAAATCCTCAGGACTTCCGCTAAACCTTCTCATGTAAAATTTGAGATTTAAGAATTTTCATTTCTTCTGCTGTTTTTTTGTTCATTGAAGTGCTTTTGTTTGTCTTAAAGTAATAATGCAGGCCTTATGGCTCCTCCTTTCAAGCTTTCTCAAGACAAAATTGAACTGCAGTTTGCCACCAATCATCTAGGTTGATTACTCAAATTGACCAATAACATTTTAAATATATTTTTACGCTGATAATCATTTACAGGTCATTTTCTATTAACGAATAATCTGCTGGAGACGATGAAAAATACAGCACGAGAGAGCCAAAGGGAAGGAAGGATTGTCAATGTTTCTTCTTTAGGTCATCAGTTTGTTTATAGTGAAGGAATCCGTTTCGATAAAATCAATGACGAGTCAAGGTAACATATAATCAACTTTTTTTAATTTGTTCTTTTTTCTTATTAATCTATTATGACTGTTTTGGTTTTGTCAGTTACAATAGTATATTTGCTTATGGACAATCAAAGCTTGCCAACATTTTACATGCTAATGAACTAGCAAGGCTCTTTAAGGAAGAAGGTGTGGAGATAACTGCTAATTCTCTTCATCCTGGATCGATTTCGACAAACCTTCTTCGCCACCACAGCTTTATTGATGGTAAGAGGCCTAATCTCAAATCTGCAGGATTTTAAAAATAAATAAATTTGGGTTCTTGATGTTAACTTGTTATTGCAGGATTGGTTAACATGGTTGGGAAATATGTACTGAAGAATGTTCCTCAGGTTCTTGGATTGTTCGCAAAATTGTTTCAGAAACAGGTTTTGATTTGATTATACATATTGATTTTGTTAAGTTTACGTTTGTTTGAAGGGGGCGGCTACAACATGTTATGTGGCGTTGAATCCTCAAGTGAAGGGCGTAACTGGAAAATATTTCTCTGACAGCAATATAGCCGAACCGAGCTCTCTGGCTAAAGACGGTGAATTGGGAAAGAAGTTGTGGGAGTTCAGCCTCAGCTTTTCCAAACTCTAATGATGATGATGATGATTTGGATTTGGATGAATTTGCAGGTGTTCATCTCTTTCTCTTTGGATTCTGTGTCTACTATGTAGTTTTAGTACTGAAACTAAGTTGATTTTGTTTTTGTATCATATAAATTATGGGCTTACTTTGTGTGTTGCTATATTCCTGTCTTAGAAAGTGTTACTAATGTGGATTTTATCTTTTTTTTACTTGAATAAAGTCATAGATGGTTTGTTTATGGGATTGAATTGTTTAATAGAAAAATGTTGATCTCTTTGACTTTAAATGTATAATTTTGTTCTTCTAATAAACATCATAGTGAAAAGTAAAGAATTACAAGATTGAAGAAATGAAATTCTGATTATCCAATTCTAATAAGAGAGAATTTAGCAACATTGGATGAAAAGTTATCAATGAAGAATTTTTGACATCTAATCAATTGAAAAAGAAATGATTTCATCTCGCTTTAACGCAACATTTGTTTGATATAGAATCTCCTTCAATTTTAATTGGATACACCACTAAAAGTTGCTGACTTTTGAATCAAATGGATTGAATCGAGCTCTAACAATAAAATCGCGGACGACTGAAAATCAATTTTATTCATCATTTGGTGGATAATTTGGAAAGAAAGAAATATAAGAGTTTTCGAAAGAAAAAATATGGATACGAGCGTCTTAAAGGATTTATGTTACACGCGTTCGCCTCAATCCGATATAAAGAGGCTCGTACATAATGAAAATTTTTCGATCTTATTAACATTTAAAATTCTTTCGTTGTTTTCTTATTTATTGTTTTGTTTTTTTCCTTCCATTTTGTAATGTTTGAACGCATCTTGCACGCATCTTGCGCTATTTTTAATAAATTTTTTTTTTTTTAAAAATAAATAAAATAAAATTGAGTATGAGAAGAAACTTGATAAAATTCTCTATATGAGAATAAGAAATTTCTTATTAATTCTCTATATGATAACATTATTGGGAAATGAAAAAATAGCTGTTTTTTTGACAAATAATATTTTTACATGTTCTTGAGAATATTTTTTGTTTCTCCTTCGGAATGCGACTAATCTCCACAAGTTAAGCACATAACATGCAAACACATCCATCCAACCAATTTAATTTAAACGTGCCTGACAGACTCGAACTCAAAACCTTAAAGAGTCTCAAAATATCTATCTCTTTTTATCGTTAGGCTAGAAGAAGAGATAAGAATAATTATGTAACGTGAAGTAAGAAAAACATATTTAAGAGAAGGGTAAGCCTTAAATTCTCTCTATTAATGTTGTCTTCTTTTATCACAAGGATAAACAAGATCAACCTTAACCTTAGTTAGATATAAAATGAGAATGTGAGGCTTACCTTCAATTAAATGTGGTTTTCTTCTACAGAGTATAAATAATATTACTTCTAAAAGTATTAAAGATACTTATCATAGTTTAAATAAAATGAGAATAAAAGAAAATAAAATTATTTTCAAAATAAACCCACATCAAATAAAGTTCTTCTAAACCAAATTTAGAAACCAAACCAATTCAGAAGAAATAGTATAAGATTAGCATCTCAACAAATGTACATTGTACACAATTATTTATCATCCTTACACTTTAAACAACTTGGTAATAACACAATATTTTTTATTTTATTTTTTAAAAAGAAATGAAAAGGTGAAAGAGAGCAATAGAAAACAGAATAGTTTGTGAGAAAGTTTCAATATTGTTGTTCATCTTTTTCATGATTTTTTTGAAGTATATTTGATGAAATGTACACATATCTGTATTTGTTTTTTTTGTATCTTGATCTGCACATGAGAAACAGCAAATTCCTCTCCTTTATAGTTACCTGAAAAGAATAGTCATTTTCAGTAACTATAAATAATAATAATAATAATTGCAAAGTTTTAATAAACTCACCAAGAACAAGTATAAGTCACCTGCTTCACCGTTGTCATTTTTTTTTAGAAATAAATAAAAAGATTATTTGGTGAAATCTGTCTTTTTCTTTTTTCTTTTTTTTATAAAGGTATAAAAGTATTGACAACCAATAAATTTTTCTGTGTATCAGAATAAAGTAGGATTCCGATTCTTATTCATCTTTGAGTTTGAGTGATCATCCCTGAATAGGTGTCGAGAAACCTGATCAGCCAATGCTGACTGTCCATTTGGAACCTTTCTGATTTCACTTTCAGGGAGGAAACTGTTTTTTCTCGGTGAATTCATTAGGTGTGATGGGGGTTCGCGATAAATTACTGGAGAAGAGTAGATAATAGGTTGTTGATATTGAATATTACGGAATGAGGATGAGCCAGGTGTATTATGTGGACTGGAAAAGGGAGGAGGCGATAAACTAGAACGCATAATAGGAGAACTAGTCAATGGAGGACTAGCCAATGGAGAACTGGCCAATGGAGAACTAGCCAATGGAGAAACTGGGCATGAAATATTCCTCTGTTGTGGTTGTTGTTGTATGTCGTTTAAGTAACTGCAAGAAATTTCGAGTCAATAAAATAATGACAACAATTTAATTGGAAGTGGGGGGAAAAGAGAGACGAACCTGGATCTCAAACTGGATTTTGATCGCCTGGAGGGATGATGTTTGGAGTTTGGTTCAGAATCTTGGGATGAAATGTGTTTATTGTATTCGATGACCTAAAAATGTTTCAATTGGTGTTAGCCAGCATAAAGGAGAATATATCAAAAGATTTATTTTAGTCAATTTTTGAAAACTGCATTTAGTGTATGAAATTTATTGACAGTTTCTCATCCAGATCCAAGTAGGGTCAGGTGATGAAGCTCACAATTCATTTGGAAATATGGAAACTTCAGTTAGTTTTGAAATTTATTTTGGCAGTTTCTTATCCGGATTCAGAAGTAAATGAAATAAAACGGAAGTGTTTCAAAATACACATGATACTGATTCACATTTTCAGGACCAAGACATGCTTTCAAAAGAAATCAACCTCAGCATCCTATTTGGAAACACTTGCGTTTTTATTTCTGAATACGGATGAGAAACTGTCAAATAAATTTGAATACTAAATGCAGTTTCCAAATGTACAGGAAAAAAACCTATTTGCAAACACTTCAGTTTTTATTTTCTGAATCCGGATGAGAAACTGCCTAATCGTTGTGTTTCCAAATGTACAGGCAAAAAAATTATTTGGAAACACTTCTGTTTTTGATTGATGAATTCAGATGAGAAACGGCCAATAAATTTCAAAGACCAAAACGCAGTTTCCAAATGAACAGATTTTAGTGACACCTATTTGGAAACGATGGGTCTGGATTTGTATCCGGAACTAGATGAGATCACGTTTGTTGGAAATGATCCAGATCTTAGATTAGATACCATGTCAATTTCTTTTGGAAGCCCTTTACAACAAAAATTTGAATCTGTCTAAATTAGTTCTGTTTCAAGCGTGATCTGATCTGTATTCGGATCTTGACTCCATCAATAAAAAATTGAACCTAAATTCTGTTTCCATGACATGATGAGATATTGTTTCCAAATGTACATACATTTAGAAACTGCATTTAGTGTTTGAAATTTATTGACAGTTCTCATCAAGATTCGCAAATAAAACGGAAGTGTTTCCAAATAGTTTTACATAGATTTGGAAACTGCATTTTGTCTTTGAAATTTATGGCAGTTTCTACTTTCTAATCCAGATCCATAAATAAAACAGAAGTGTTTCCAAATAGGCATAAGCAAAGACGAGCAAAGTAACACATGTCAAACTTAAACAAAGGTGTAGTCCATACCAGAGATTTCATTCTGTTTGTAACAATTGGTACTTCTGGATGATTGGGATTGGCGATGGGTCTTTCTAAAGGTGAAACAGCTCTTCTTATAAAAGGATGGTCCAAAAGCTGAGCAGCTGTAGGACGATTTGCAGGATTTCGCTGCAAACACTGCCTTACAAAATCTTTTCCATGATCACCAAGCTCATCTGGAATAACAGGAAGCTCCTTACTATTTCCTATCTTGAACATAGCAGCAACCTATTGAGAATCAACCAAACAAAAACGGACAAGCATATTGAGCAATACAAACCAATATTTTGTCACAATCACGATCTCATCAAAAAACGCCAAAAGTTAATACTCAAAGTGATTTTTTTTTTTTCGTTTGATATAAGATGTTTTCTGTATCATAAACATTATTTTTGGATTATGATCCAAATTATAGTGTGTTTTTTTACTTCATTGAATTTTTTTTCTCAATCATGATCATATTATTTTTGTAAATCATTGTGATTCTATTTGAACTAATGAAACTTACAAAATACAAATTTGAAAAGAATTTTGATACCAAAAACAGCAATATGAACAATGAAAAGGAAAAACAGCCCAATAGATTTTTCCAGATCATGATCAAAATAAAAGAATTTTGGTACCTAAAACATTCTAATATGAACAGTGAAAAAGAAAAATAATCCTCAAGATTATTAGCTAGTGAACTTAAAATAAAACCAACTCACCCCTTCATACTGGCTCCAGGGTGGCTTGCCATTGGCCATCTCCAAAACAGTGCACCCAAGACTCCATATGTCTACAGCAAGATTGCAACCACTTGAATTCTTTATAACCTAACCAGACCAAAAAAAAATGACAATGGACATCCATCAAAGCTGGCTATTAACAGCAGCAAGGAAAGCAAAGACTAGGTAATAAGCTAACCTCGGGTGCCATCCAATAAGGGCTTCCCTTTAATGATAAAGGACAAGGTTGTCCGTTAATCTGCAAAACACGATGTTACGTTAAACAACATTATTGAATTGTCATTTGAAGCACACATAATATTATAAAGCATATTACAAAGGTAGTTAGTTATATTGGCCAAGTACCAAATACGACAAGTACCAAATACGTTTCAAATTCCATAGTATGAAACCACAGTTATTAAGGTTGCGTATGCCTTGGGAATTGGGATGAAAAGCAACTATTCCTTGAATAATTTAGCTAAGCTAAAATATACGACGTCAAAGATTTTCACATAAATATTACAGAAATAGTAAATATGGATAGGAAAAATTTGTGATGGATCTCCTAATCTAGAAATGACATTCTTTTTCTAAACACACTTATCCTCCTTTTTCGTCACAAACGATCATAGTGACATCTCTCGTAACAAAAATTGGTTAAATTTTGAACCTATTCAAGCCACATCCTACACTTGAACAATTCCCATTTCTTTTTCTCCCCTTGGAGAATTGAGTGTGTTAACAAATAAAGCATCATCCCAAACTAAACAAAACTATTTCCACTACCGATATTATCCCCAAGTTCATTGATCGTAGAAAAGTTGCGCCTATTTGGTTTCTAGCAACCTTGCTCACTAAAATCTAGACAATAATAACAAGTAAAATATCAGTGCTTCATTTTAGTACAATGATATTTATTGGTCCATAGAAGAATGTTAGGCTAACCACCCCCATAAATTTATCAAGTAATGGATTTTTTTTTATATTGAAATTTAAGAAAATAAAATATAAACTAGGATATTTATAATTCGACAGCCTTATAATATTTAAAGATACAATCAATTAGGAAAGTCTACCTATAGAAAAACTCGGAGCGTTAGTAGAGTAGACAAAGACAAATCAAGTCACTTGACTCAAGTAATACACTGTCTAACCTAGCTACATTGAAATCTATGAGCCAATTGATCACTTCTCAATTAGGCCCTAAACTGCTCCTAAGAAGAGACAAGGAGCAAAGACTTAGCCAAAACCATTGCGAGTATATGCATGGTTTATGGGGCCAAACAAATCCAATTGTTTGAGTATATTCTATCTCAACAAACCTATATAGTCCATTTATCTAGACCATGTACACCTTATGTTATGCATGACCTACCTAAGAACCTATACAGCCTACTTCAACATTCAAAGCCGGATTGAAATTATCCACGAGAAGATTGGACTCGCAAGGAATACGAGTCAAAGCTGAGCTTGTTATAAAAGTTAAGCTAAACACATTCAACATCTTTTTTTTCTGTATTGGTATTATAAAGAGATTAACTTAATGGCAATCCATTAAGAAGAGATGACAATAGCTGTTGAGTATTAAGTCAACTGAAACTTACTTAGCACTGTGTTATTAATTTGTTAAATCATATCCAAACGTAGATTTGAAATTTATATTTCGTAACATTTTATTTTCATTGACTTGACATCTCAACACTTAATATTTAATGTTGAGGTTTCAATTTTATCAAACAACTATGTTGTTTAGAGTAAATAGGCACTACCCAATCCAAAACTGCTGGACTAAATAATATTAGCCATAAATAATGAAATGAAACAAGATTTCCAAATAAGTTATGCATACTGCAAAGGAACTCCAGACTCCTACGCAAATTTGCAGTTAACTAAGATAGTAACAATTAAAAACATGTTCGCTTACGAGACTATATTTACACACAATTATTGAACCAGTTGATCCAATGTCATAACATGAAACACATCCTTACATGCTTTGCCATCCCAAAATCTGCTAATTTCACACAGCCGTTGGGATCAACAAGTATGTTTGCTCCTTTGATATCCCTGAGCCAAGATACACCATTGTGAGCAACAATGCCATGTTTATAAATGGAAGAATTACAAAAATAACTATAAAAGCTAACCCTCTGTTTTTGTTTTTGCAATTGACGACAAATGCCAATTCCACCTACCTATGAACTGTGTTTTTAGCATGTAAATATGCAAGCCCGCACAGGATTTGTCTAGTAAAGTTCCGAATAGCTGTTTCACCCAATGGACCATAGTCTTGAAGAAGCTTATGGATGGAACCACCAGATACATATTCCAAGTATATATATAGCTTATTATCATCTACCTGTTATCACATGATACAGAGAGGAATATGTCAATGTTATCAAAGCTTTTTTATTTTTTATTCTCTTTTACATTTCCCCCCCAGCTAGTCCGACAATTGAGTCTCAAGAAAATAAATTAGCATGAAAGATAATTGAGAATAAACCTTCCAGATTAACACAACTGAACTAGTAGTTAAAGAACACAAGTATAAGCAGCGTATCAATAAAATCATCATCATTATCATTAAATAACAATGATAAGGAGAACAAGTGTAAACAGGGTTATCTTTTTCTGTTTTTTTATAGGTAATTAAGGGAGAGTGTATAGAATCAAGAACAGGGTAAACAAGATTCTTTTATTTTTTGTTAACTTGTGGTTTTTTATAGCATAATTAAGGGAAGTGGATACCATTCTCAATCTCTCAAATTTCGTTTAAAAAACAAATACTTAACCATTCAATCAAGTCTTGACCATAAATAGACATTTCACTGAAACATCTGATGCATAACATCATCCTACACAATGCTTTTTTTTCTAGTCCATATTTCCTAGGATTTTGAGATTAGGGTTATCTCAAATTGACACCATGTAAAAAATAAAAAGATACATTATTGAAAGTATGTCGTCTTACATAATAGAGATCAACTTTTTGTAGGAATCCATAATTGTATTCTAATCAAATTCTATCATATTCATAAGGATATTATATAGGCAAAAAGGGAAAACTTATACACTAGGTTTTTCAATCAGGACAAAAACATATGTGATCTTAATAAATGAGCTAAATTGTACATGAACTCTACTAATAAGGTTCCAAATTAAAAATCCGTTAAATTAACGGAGTTTATTAACGTAACTAGCGGTTTCATTTACCCAAGATCCGTGCCCCCCTGCTCAACTGCCTCTTTTCTTCCCAAAAATTGGGTAAACAGAAACGTTATTCATGATAATAAATTATATTTTATTCAACGGGTGGTTGATTTTGTACCTTATTAATAAATTCATATGTAATTTTGCTCAATTATTAATAAGTGGGTATTTTTTGAAAATAAAAATAAAACTATATATACTGTTACCCTTTTCTCTCTATTTGTGCCAAATTGGGACCTCAGCTTGTGCGAGATGCCACATCGGGACTTTGATAACCAAAATTTGCGCATATATATTCTGTTTTTCTTTGAATGGTATCCTAATTGCATAATTCTAGCAATAAATCATATCTAATATCACAACGCTTATAAACAAGAGAAACACCATCCATGAACATCATTCAAAGTAAATCTCAGAATTTCATCATTGACTATGCAAACAGATCTACTTAGACTCCAGGAACCTATCATTAGATCTAGAAGAACAGATTGGAGATAAATAATCCTACAAAAACTAGAGATAGTCAGTATTTCAAACAAATTAGAGAAACAAAAGTCTGTTATTTGGATAGTAGAGGATACACTAAACCAGAAAGAGAACCCCAAAAGTGTTCAGATAACTTACTGTATCAGATCCATAGTACTGCACTATATTTGGATGCTGCAAACCACTTAGAAGTGTAATTTCCTGCAAATAGTTACTTGCAAGTTTGAAATATAAACTTGAAGTAAAACTTCTGAAATGATAAAAGCTTCTTTTTGTTCCCTGCAACTGAGATCGATAAGAAATACAATGAGTACTTACTTGTACAAGCTGTTGAGCACTTTCCTTTGATTTTTTATCATCAGAAAATAATGTAACCTCCTTCATTGCACACATTTCCCCACTTTGACTACACATAAACCAGATGAAGAAAGGTAAGAGGAGATGATACACAGAGGATAACATATAACTGCGTAAGGCAAGTTCTTCTGAACTAATGTTTCTTTGTAAAGATCCAAAAATACACAAGATTGGCTATTTCCAAAAAAATAAAATAACTTGTTCAAATATGGAGCCAATCCTAATCATGTGATTCAAAACCTATGCAATGATCTAACAACATATGGTACTCCTTTCTTCTGTAAACAAGGTCACAAATAGTAAAGATGATACTAAGAACAGACCTCAAGACAGTTCAGATGCATACCTGTTAAAACCAAGGTATACATGTCCAAACGTGCCCCTACCAAGAAGCCGCCCTTTCTTCCAACGCGAATCAGGAGTTTTTGGAGTTTCAACTTTGCCAGGACTTCGTGGAGCTGCTGGAGAGCTTGTTGTCGAATATGATGCAGGAAAGGGGTTACAGTTGGGGATTGTAAGTGGAGGTAGAGGCAAGCGGTAGCTTTGTTGCTTTTTATCAAAGGAGGCCATAATAGGAGACTCTATGGCTGCAGCTCCAGCTCCAGCTCGTTGATGCACAGGGGTAACAGAGCCACTTTGTATTCGGGAGGTAGGTTCAGATCTTACCATTATTGGACTAGGAATAGGAGAATGTTCAGTGCTGCACCTGCTGTGTGGCCTCCCTGGCATATCTCCTACCACTGAATCATGTCTAGAACTCCGTCCCTTACCCGGACTAGTACACTGTCCAGATCCAGTTACAGCAATATTTGTGCATTGTTTACTCCAACAGCTCCTGGGCATCCCATAGCCAAACAGTCTCATAGGACTTTTAGAGGGACTTGAGCTGTCTGGAGCACAGCTGAAAGCACCATGGGGAGAACTCCACAACTTGACAGTAGGAGAACCTAAAGGTGATGTAGAACAAGTCTGGTTTTGTAATGAAATGCTAGTTCGCAGCATCTCCTTTGAATTCTTTGAGTCTTGAACATGAGATATATCTTTGCGTCTCATTCTTCACAATACAAGAAATATATCTTTGTTATAGAGAGTAAGCACAAGAAAATTATATATGGAAAAGATAAAAAATAAAAAATAAAAGGTTACCTAGAATGATCTTTCAGGGCATTTCTATTCCCATTTTTGCTCAAAGAAGATGTTTGAGGAGTTAAAAGTCGCGGTTGAGATTGATTGTCACTATTATGATAAACAGAGGACAACTCAGATACTCTCTCAACATGTCCAGGTTTAGGCAGGGTCTGTAACGGTGTTACTCCTGATGTAGTTGGCATGTCAATTACAGCACTAGAACTTGCTTTTCTTGAAAGATTTTTTCCAGGAAGGGGAAGTGGATGTGAATGCGACCATTCTGAAAAGCTTTGACACCGTGGTACTGAGGATGATCGTGGTCGCAAATGCAGATATAATCCAGATCCCTTCTTAGAGCTAATGTCAGTCAATCGTCTCTTGAGAGACTTCTTAGACCCATTGCTTCCATTCTCTTCACAAGAAAGATGGAGTTTCTTGTTTATGGTATAAAATATGCTATCCTTATTCGATATGCTTTCCTTATTCTGTATGCTTTCCTTTTTCGGTATGCCTTCCTTTTTCGATATGCTTCCCTTACTCGATTTCTTCTTCACATCTTTGGAGGTAGATTTTCCCCACCATGGAGGCATATTTTATGCAACAGATTGAGAAAACCAACGAGACGAACACCTTATTACAATAAACTATCTAGCATGTACAAGATGGCATTTCATGAAATGGAATTATTGCATTGATGACTTCTTTGCTGCACAGAATCTGAAAACTGTTTACCAATCATTGAGGTAATTTACTTGTTAGAATGCTTTGAACAAGTTATGCCTGCAATTGTTCAAACATTTATTTAAAATATGCAAATGAATCCAAAATTAAATATACTCAAGTTGTATTCAGTAAAATTGTCTTTATCATAGGAGTAAAATTTCGTTTTCTTAACCTATTCTTTCAGTGCGCATACTATTTGAATTCCGAACAGAGATGATCATTACACAGTAATAAACTCTCTCAATGATTTCTGATAAAACGTATATATCATGTGAACGGAAAAGCAAAAGTTATGTCTATAGAACACGCAATTGCCATATGTACTCATATGCATGACTCTATAGAGAAACGTTACGTTCAAAAGAGCAACGGTGAAAACAGGTTAACCTCAAACAGCTAAATCGCTAACAAAACGACGCTGTCGCTATTTACCTTACAACAACAATGACGATGATTCCAGTCGTAATCGAGCATTAGAAACTTCCACCGGAACTGAAATCCACGAGAAGACACACAGCATAACCGTCACAAAATTTTCAGAATCATCGATTTCTAGAGGTGAATGAGAACTGAACTTACCAGCTCCAAATCGAAAATAGATACCGGACGGCGGCGCGACGGCGTCTAGACGGCGGTTGACGGCAGTTCTACGGCGGCCGGAATTCACATATCCGACGTAGCGTGAGCTGATACTACGGTGAAATGGAAAACGAAGGAGAGAAAGAAAGAGATGGGAGTCTCTGTAAGAAAGATGTAGAGAGAGAATACAAGTGTACACTGTTCATAGAGTGAACGTTAATTAGAAAATAATAAAAAATCATTTTTTATTCGTAAAAGTAAAATAAAATTATTAATTAGCAAAAATAAATAATAATAAAAAAAAGCAGAACTCATTTCCCTCGTTTTACTTCTTATTTTGTAACTGTTCCATTTATTATTATTATTTTTTATTTTAAATAATATTTGAAAAATAAAAAGTCAATAAATTATTTAACTAAGGAAAGGTAATTTAATGAAATAAGTAAGAGTTTAGTATACATACAATATTAGATTTAACATTAGAAGGAAAACATTAATTTTATTAAATTTTTTGTTGAATGCAATCTTCAAAATAGATCCTTAGTTTGATCAACTACAAATTATTTCCAAATTATAATAATATAATTTGAAATAAAATAAAATTACAGATCTTAATTAAATGTCATAAAATACAATCTTGTGTTTGGATTTTAGCAACGAAAAATGCTCAATCTTTTTATGGGGGTCCATATGAATAATAAACTAATATTTTTTTATGTCATTTTAGTTTAGTTGTATTTAATTATACATATGTAGATTATTTTAAAATTTAAAAACAATTAAACAAAAATTAAGAAAAAAAAGTGTGGAAGTACTAATTATTATATAATAAATCAAATTTGGAGTTAAAACAATATTATTTGACATTTTTGTTGAGATAATCACATAATCAAACTGTAATATGTGGGAGATTGAATGTATGATCTTCAAGATCTAAAAATTTCATTGTTTTTACATTGGATAGATCTGAAATGTTCCATGTTTAATTCATCCATATATTTTTTTTGCAAAGCTCAAAGAAAAAAAACAGAAAATGAAAGTGGAAGCAAAGAAAAATTCATACTTATGATCTAATGAAGTATTGAGAGCTTATATAAAATCTAAATTAGTTTGGGGCCTAATTAAACAAAAATAAAATATTTGTAAAAAAAATGTTTCTACTTTACAAACAAGAAACAATATAATCTTAACAAACAAAAAAAAGAAAAGAAAAAGAAGATACTTTAGTTTATTTTTTTTACAAAAAGGAACTTTGGTTCAAATTTTGGATAAAAGAAAAGGTTAAATGATTTTCATGTTTTATGGTTCACCTTTTCTTATTTTTGTACTTGTGCATGTGCTTTATGTGTATGAGTTCAACAATAAAATATAATATTTCTTCTATTCACTTTTTTTATTTTTATTTTTTATTTTTTTAAGAATTCCTATTATAGATTTCTCATTGTTCTCCTCACATGAATAGGCAAAATGGTCACATTTAAATATATGCGGAATATAGAAATTGTCACATTTAAATATATGCGAAATATGGAAAAAACCGTTAAAATGGTCACATTTAAAAATATATATTATCATTTTGCCCCTTCATATAAAGGGAACATGGATAAAACCCGTCAATGGTCACATTTAAAAATATATATATTATCATTTTTTGAAGGAAGATCCTCTACTCTATTTGGTTGTGTTCCCTCTCACATGAGGAGGGGCAATATTGTAATAAAAGAAAAACTTTCTCACGTGAGAGAGAGCAAAAGGAACACGACCAAATGGGAGCAGAAAATAGGGAGCAGAAAATAGACTAAACATGGAGAAACTTGTAACATCCCCTGCTTTGTTTATTGTGGGGTTATTTAAGATTTTTTTAAAATAAAACATTGGTTGTGATAGTTTATTTAGGTTATCTAGTTGGTTGAATTACTATAATATTTTTTATTTAAAATTTATAAAAATAAAATAAGATATTTTATTAATGAATTAAGTGGATGTGATAATTAAAATAAAGAATGAACTGCAGTTGTAAATTTGATATTAAATGACTTGGTCCTTTTCTTTTGTCAAAGTTATTTGGGGGCATTTTCTTAATTAAAAATTATTTTAAAAACCATTTTTCATTAAAAGAAAATAGTTTAGAAGCTTATTTATAAGTTTTCTCCTAATTTGTTTTTTGCTAATCTAAATCAACACCATTGTTTGTCTTAAATATTATTAATTCGATTATGGTAAATATCCCAAACAATATATTAATAATGCAATATTAATGTATACATGCATTCATCAAATCATATTAATTTATATAAATAACAAAACTGAGAAGAAAAAAATTACCATTTAAAACAGTTTAATCGGCAAAATAATTTTAAAATGAGAAATAATTTAATGGTTAACGTATTCATGTTCATCTGACATCATAATTCATGTATTAGTTGCGTGAATTATATATGAAAAGATTTCTTTTTTGAATAATTATATATTCTTTCTTCAATGCAAAATTGATACGAAAGTAAATAAATAATCATTTTATACTTGAAAAAGTGTTCGAACATATTCATATAAAGTGAATTCAAAATCTTTATATTTATTCACTAATGGTCTGAAAATTCAAAATAGATAAATTTGTTAACACGTGCATATAAGAAGTGGGGTCTAAAAATTATAATTTGGATAACCTTGAATTTAATGTAATAATATATATCAAATCGAGTAATTACACTATAAGCTGAACTCGATTAGATTTTGAAGCATACATGCAAGTTTTCTATAATAAAATCTACCGATATAAATCTTTTAACAAAGGAAGATAATTAATGTTTTTATTTCTTTGCATTAGATGGATATTTCATTGTTTTAGATGCATAAAGATAATTTGTTGTAGGTGTTATTTGGGCATAAAGAAATTGTGGAACAACCAAGAGCTAAACTAAGTTGTCAAAAATCCAAATTACAAATGCATATATTAATATTATAAAAAATAAAACATAACATTGTTAACTATGAACGCCATGTTTAAAGAACTTGACAAGAAGAAATAATTATCAAAAAGAATATTATAACTAATTATGCAGTAGTTTGCATAAAAAAATCGATAATATTTAAGTTCATTGATATGATAAGGTTGTTAATCAATTACTTATAATATATATTTGTCCTAAAATAATTGTAAGTTTAACTTTTAAACTATATTTATATTAGATTATAAGATAAACTTAATTACTAGATTAAGTGAGCATTTAACAAGTGAAGTGAATGATGTAAAAAAATGTAATGGATAATATTGTAGTCATTCTTCTCAGACACGATCCACCGTCCCTATATTATAACCTAAAATAAGAACATATAAAGTTAATCAAGAAGTGCTGAAATGGAATACGGACAAAGAGACAAAAGAGAGGTAGATCTCACCGAATCAGAAGATGCGAAGATTTGAGTAGATACTAACCAAGTAACAAAAGTAAGCGCGGAAATAACAATCGCAGAGCGGCGGTGAAAGCGAAAAGAAGAAGAGAAATAGGCATTCATGTATTATGGAAAAATTAGAATATTATCTCCGAGAGTAGTAACAAATGACTCTTGGTAGTTATTATCGAGAACTAATGAATGCCTATTAATATTTCTGAGAGCATTCGTTTGCTCTCGATGATACTTTTCGGTAATTGTGCATATTCTACTAGTGTTTAGCGATCGGTGGTTTGAAATTAGTTATCAAGAGTGTCAAATTTCGACCATAAAATAAGAATTGTTATATACTTTTAGTTATGTTTTTCATTTAGTACTACTTGAAACATTCAAACTATTTCAAACAAAAATAAATACAATAAAGAACAATTTTAAACAAAAATAAATGTATAATAAATAATTTCAAACAAAAATAAATGTATAAGTGTAAGAATGGAAATTTAACACACCCATATTTATAATAATATAATAATTTTAAAATAATATTTTAAATTTTTTAATTTAAAATAATCAAAAGGAAAGGAAGAGTTAAGATTAAATTAAGATTAATTATTAGGATAATTAAACTTTAATTACAAAGTTAATTAAAGACAAAAAATAATTTGAGATTAAAATATTATATTTATTTACTCAAATTAAATAAAAAAAGAAATTAAAATAATTTAATTATAATTTCAACCAATAAACTGATTTAGATCTTATTTGACTAAAAAACTGATTTCCTCCTCAAATAAAATTAAATTTATTCTTACTACGGGGATAATTGTCATTTTGGTGTAAGTTATGTCTAGCATACTGATTCAACCATATTATGAATTTTGTATCACGATATCATATTTTATATTTCGTAATTTTTGTCATAATATTTATATTTTAACTATATAATTATTTAAATATTTTTTGGATTTTTTTTTTCATAAGTAATCATAAAGTCAATATAATTGTTATTATTTTCTTTATTTTTGTATTGTTTTAAAAACTTCTTTCAATATATATGTTTTATAATAGTATATCCTGAAGTAATTTATAAAATAGCTTTATAGTTAAAATGAATTTATTAACAATGAATTTCGACACTTTTTAAGAATGTTAGATAGAAATAATTAAATAAATTTCTCACAATTTTGAGGTTTCTAAAATCTCACTAACCAATTGTAACAATCCAACATAATATAACAAATTAGAAGTCTATTAAAAAAACATTTGATTCTTGACATAATGCATTTATTTTATAACAAATCTTTTATTTATTTATTTTTGTCTAAATTTTAGGAAATTAACATTAAACTCATAACCTCTTATTATTTATTTGGTCTAAATTGAATCAATCTTGTAACAAATTCTTATAAAAAAAGATGTTAGTACAAGTTGCATAATATTTGAATTGGTTGCAGTAATCGAGAAAAGAACATGCAAGAAAAAACTCAAATAAGGCCGGATTGATATGGTTTTGATGAAATTTGTTGTTTTTAAGCTGTTAATGGATATTTTTTTTTTGTAAAAGGTAATTATTTTTGGATGGTAAAAGGAAATACTATGTTTTTGAGTAATATTACTTAATTAATTAAGAATAATATTTTATATTATCTACTAAATAAAGAAAAGAAGAGAGTTTTAATATTTGAAGATCAAACAATATATATAGTAATGTTTAGTGTGCTTGTTTGAATGCGGTCAAAATGGTTGAAATTAAACATTTGGTATATTATTTAATAATTATACATTAATTATTTTCATAATAAAATTAAAGTTCAAATAAAATAATTTATTAAAGTATATCTACTTTTTTATCGATGAATGAAATAATAAATATGTATATTAGAATTTAGGACTAGATTTTTAAAGTCACTAAAAATAAAAATATAGAATTAGGAGATTCAAAATAAAATTAAATATTTAAATATAGAGTTTGTTTGGTAATGATTTATTTAAATAAACTTGAGTTTATTTTAAAAAAAAAATGTTGATAAATGTTCATTTTGAAAATGTGAGTTTTTTTTTTATAAAAAAATTTAAAGGTATTAACCAATTGAACAAGTTCACAAATAGATAATCTTAATAAATTAAAATTAAATTATAATAATTTTTTATTATTAATTACTTATAGACTATTTATACGCTATGACTCCAAACCCAATAAAATTCTACGTTTCATTTGGTATTAGCTCTTTTAATTTTTTGAAATTTATTTAATTTGTGTACGATAACTTTTAGTTGAATTATGATGTTAAAATTAATAATTTATTAATTGTTTTATAAACAGTGAAGTAATGTTAGTAATTTGTTGGACGCACTTTTAAAGGTCAATGTTTCTTGGAAAACCATTGCATAGAAACATGTAAAAAGAAGGACTTGCTAAAAGGTAGAAGTTAATTATGAATTAAAAAAGAAAAAAATGTGTGAAAATTAAGTTGAAGATTATATCGGAAATTATGTAGAGTTATAATTTTGATATGATATCGATGTAATTACCTCCATTATTTGAGAAAGATGGAAATTAGGAATTTGAAACTAATGAAAGAGCAAATAATTTAATGTCATAATTTTTTAGGTGGACTAATGTCACGACCCACTTAAGTTGGATGGAAAAATCAGCCCACAAAAGGGAATTATCTAGAAAATTTTCTAGAATGTTCTAGAAGTTCCTAGGTCTTTCCTTCCAAGGAATTCTCTAGAATTCTCTAGGAAGTCCTTTATGTAAATAAGTTGAGAGATGTCTCTAGAATTCTCTAGGATATGCTAAATGTAATTAAATATTAGAAGTCTCTAGAAAGACCTAGGATAAGGAGTATCTAGAATGATCTCCTCCCTTGTATATAAACAAGCCTTGGTCATTAAGCCAAGCACCAAGTAATTGAATACAATCTTATTCTCCAAGCTCTCACTCTCATTCTAAAGTTTCCTTTTGCATTTTCAAACAGGTTGACTAGTTAGCATTGTGGAAATACTAACCTAGTACCGCACGGGTCGAGGAAAATCAAGCATTCGAGATTTAGCCCGTGACAAGTGGTATCAGAGCAAACGTTTCATACTTCCGCATTCACGTTGCAAGAAATGGATTCAGGATCGAACGTCACGAAGGTTCCAACCGGCGAACAAAATGACAATGTGCCCAAGAGGGGAAGGTCCGTTGAGAGAAATGCTGCCATGGAAGCGCGGGTGACCCGACTTGAGGAAAGCTTGAGCGAGCATCAAAAAGCTCTCGAGGTGTTCAGCACAGTGGCCGACAAGGTGGCGGCATTAGACGAGGCAAGTGAAAAATTAGAGGATGAAGTGATGGGCATCATTAACAACTCAAATCGTGGCATTCAGGACGAAGTGCTTGGAGTGGTTCGAGGTGATGTCAATGCTATTCAAAACGAGGTTCTCGCGACAGTCCGAGGAGAACTCCAAACAGTCCAGGGAGAATTCCAAACGATGATCAACGCCTTCCGGAGGGAAATGATGGGAAGGTTAGAGGCGGTCGAAGCCCGAATTGACTTAAATGGAGGGGAACTTCGAGGTGCGGCACCTCATTGTATGGATGTTCCCAAGCCGACTCCATTTAAGGGTTCGAGGAGTGCAAGGAAAGTTGAAGACTTCCTTTGGAACGTGGAAAGGTACTTCCGGGCATCCAACATACTCGATGATCGAACTAAGTTGAATACAGCACCTTTCTTTCTAGTAGACATGGCGCTTCTATGGTGGAGGAGGCGTGAAACGGACATCGAACGTGGCACATTACGAATGGAGACTTGGGAAGATTTCAAGGCCGAGTTCAAACGCCAATTTTTCCCAAAAAATGTGGATTTTGAACCTCGGAAATGACTAAGTCAACTCGCGCACAACAAGTCCATCAAGGAGTACGTGAAGGAGTTCCAAGAACTGATGCTCGAAACTAGTATTTATTTTTGTCTAAAATCAAAGAAACTAGTATTACCTTGCAAGTCATAACTCTTTTCAACTTAATGTATTGTTAACTCACAAACACACTTAACTATTTTTATGATTTAATATGATTTGAAAAGTTGTATTAGTTCTCTACAAAATCTTTGTGCCCGAGTCTTTAAATTCAACTAAATTTTAAGACAAATAAGAAGTGTGCAGATGAGGATCAAGATTGACACACCTTCATTCAAAGGAGATTCGAGTTTATGGAAAGTTAATTCACACATCGTTCAAATGGAAGTCATTCCAACTCGACGCAAGTGGACCCCATATCAAACTCCAGAAGCTAAATAATAATATGCATACTTCAAAACTTCGTAACTTTGATTATACTCGTCCATTTAAGTCATCAACAAATTAATCGACATGAATGTCACATTCATGATAGTTCGCCAGGAAGTAAAGTGGTGCAGTTTGAGGTCATCGACATGCAATCAATCGAAAAGATTCTTAAATTAACCAGTTGTCTTGTCTAAAATGTGAAACGCGAAAGTTGTAGCCTATCCCCATACCTTTCCAACAAGTACGGGCTCAGCCCGGCCGTAGCATGGTATGAGCTGTCTAGGAGAGCTCGACGAAGTCATGGTTTGGAAAAACAAGCGGAAACGGGATAGGGTAATTTGAAAACTTCAAAATTTAATTTGTAACTTGGGAGATAATTAAGCTGAATCCAAAACTTATCCAGATTGTATTAGCTATCTCCTGACCTTCTTTATTAAGGTAATCATCAAACTTATCCAAGAATAATTTGTCCATATCAAGTTCATTCGTTTTGATTCTTCAAAATTGTGTTCGATTGTGTGCGATTTATGGGATCATATGTGTCTGGTTATAAATTAGCTTAGGTAATCTTATTTTATTGACCCTCAATGTCAAATTAATGGACTCCTAGATTCGTTTTAGAAAATGAGAAGGTAACAGCCATTTTAAATAGAGACGGTCTATTTAAGATAAGCGTGTGGGACATAGCGTTGATTGTTCTGTTTTACGAATATTTTAATTTTTTTTTCTTTAGTATTTTTTTATAAATAACTATATTGATGACTCTAAAGTTAATTAGATCAATTTATCTGTAAATGAATCGATCTAAAATATATACGGACCTATTTTAAAAAGGTTTATGTTAGAGAACTCTACTTATGGTTCCTCATCTCACTTGAGACGAGATGACTTCCGAGAGCATCGTTTTCTAGTCTATTATTATAAGATTAAAAAAAAATATTAAAATGCGAGGTCGAACTTGTCATAAAATACTACGTTAGAAATGTAAGGTATATGAAATTTTAAAAAGAAATGACTGATAAAGACGCATACAAAGTTCAAATAATGTTTGTTTGAGTGCACTCAAAATTGTTGAAGTTAAACATTTGGTATATTATTTAATAATTATACAATAATTATTTTTATAATAAAAATTAAGATCAGATAAAAACAATTTATTAAAGTACAAATTTTAAGAATTTATTTAAACATATATAATAAGTATGGAATATATTTAAATAGCCAATTACTATTTTAGTGATCAACAGAATAGTAATTATATAAGATTTAGGACTAGTTTTTCAATTATATAAATAACTTACTTATTAGTTACATCTTAATATAGTAAAATTTATAAATTTGTTTACTCTTAATATATTAAATCTATGATAAAAGATTTAATCCTTATATCAAACAATCTATAAATCAATCAAACTCAATATAGATTTAGAATTAGGAGATTCAAATTAAATCAAATATTTGAATAACTCATTAAGTCTTTCCATTACAAACTCTGGTAGCCTATAACATATTTATTAATCTTTTTTTATAATAAAAATTTTAAAGGGATATACCAATCCGTCGCTTTCCATAATTCTAATGGGTCCTCATACTTTTTTAATTTACTCATTGTCACATTTTTTTTTCAATAATTACAAAACATAACAATAGTTCAAGATTATTTAAACTGAATAATCTAAAGTGCAAAGGACTGTTTAATCTAAAATGTACAAATATATAGTCTAACTTATGAATTATTAACATAATAAACAAACAAACAAAATTCAATCAATTATCATATAATTAGATACTAAACCGTTGCAAATTATCAATGACAAGGAATTAGAATTCACAATATTTAAAAACAAATTATTTTTGCTATCGTCGCTTTATTATGAATAATAAACAATTTTCAAAAACAAATAATTAAACTTAGGCATCACTGAAACTAAAAGTGACCAAAGGAAAATGTGATTAAAGTTTAAGGTATACCAAAGTAAATTTTAAATAACGAACCATCTTTTCACTTATTCTTTCATCGATCAAATTATCAACCAAAATATCTTCGTTTTCACCCAATAATCGAACTCAAACCAAACAATATGGGAAGCATATGAAAGTGTACATCATTAATAAGCTGATCAAGGCAGCAAGTTTGAAATCAAGTCAAGTAGGAGTTATGGTTAGCCTTAAAAAGAAGATGGAATCAATCCTATGATGAAATAGATCATCATTCATCTACATTTGTTAACTAATTTGATGCACATTTATACCCAAAGATTTACACACCCCACAACACAACTGCAATCAAGATTTACATATCTTTCTTCTTCGATGATTTCGATTTCAATCTCTTGGCCGCTCTGATGAATTCTGTTATCACTTGCACCTCATCCATTCGTCTCTGCACCACCAAATCACAACAGTTTTTTGTTTCAGATTTCTTTCTATTCTTACATAGTCTACTACTATTAAGGAAGATGATGAATTGAACCTGAGAAGCAAAATGGCGCTGAACTGACTTAACCAATTGTTCTTTTGTTATGCTAGGATTTATACTTCCCTACAAGCCAACAACCAATTAGCCACTGGAGAATTATAAGCTTGTTTCTCAAATAAGAGAAAATTATTGGATTTTTACGAGTTTGAAGATTCGCCAATATCTCCAAAGTGAACTGGTTCCCAACTTTGCTAGGTTTACTCTCTGCTAATCAATCGAAATAACCCATTTCAACATAAACTGTCTAGCTATAATGAAAACCTATCAAAATTTAACATACCGATTGAGATGTCTGGATGATCGAGTGAAGTTCTTTGCAATTACCACGACTGCTTAGTTTCGCTGTCCATGTTTTCGGATGATGCTGTTGCTGCTGCCTAACAGTCATCTTGCTTAGCTTAGTGAACTCGGCTCCACAAGCTGCTGTGTTCAATAAATAAATGTTTGTCAATTTGATGTTCAATTGAATAGAGATAAATCACAAACAAGACTTGCTTAGATTATTGTGTCTTTGGACAAGATCAGAGCCACTGGTTGAGTAATCAAAGTCTTCTTCTTCTTCATCTTCTTCATTCCCATGGGGAGGTTCCAACACACTCAATGCATTTCTCTGTAATTTTACTTCAACCCCATTCTTCAAAACCTTGAATCAAACAAATACAGAATTCAAACATTTGAAATAAAAAAAACATATGAGAATTATATGTCAATATACCACCATACCAGCCAATGCCAACCACCTAGACCGACAGCTTTCTTGACAACGCCATGTAAACCAACTAGAACAGATTTTGTTCTGTTGTTTCCAGTCACGATTACTTTAGTATGCCTAGGAAGAACAGCTAGCTCTTCATCACCACTTTCCTCACCGCGGAAAGGTGAGAAAACCCTAGAAGAACATACCTCAGCTTCCAGCATTTGTTAATTTCGAATAATCAATCAATCAATTTCGATATAGAAAGAAGAATCGGATATCACACCTGAAAACGAAAACGAAAACGAAAACGAAATGGTTGTGAAAACAATTGAATGGTTCATCACGTGATTAGTTTGAATGCAATAAATAGATAACAGACAATTCAAATTTTGAAAACAGTTTTCCATGTAATTGAACAAATTAAGTCAGACGGGTTTTGATAATTAGAAGCAGAAAAAGGAAACCCAGATGACATTAATGTTCAATGATCACGAATTAGAGAGAAAAACCCTAGACAAGACAGAAAAGTTAAAATAAATAGATGGTGCAAATGCATTTGCATTCTCTGTAGTTTCGAATTTGGGACGGAGCAAATGGAAATGGAAATGCATTATTACCTGATTACATTCGAATGGAAATCGCGGTGTTTGAGGAGAGAAAAAACAGGAATTTCAGCGCTGGATTGGTGAAGTGAGATTTGAGAAGCTCGATCTGAGTGAAACAGAGGAGGAGGAGGAGGAGGGGAATGAATTCAGCAGGGTTTTAGTCTGAAGGGTGTACTGAGCTCGATGACATTGAATCCATCATCATCATCATTGAAATTGAAATGGGAAAGAAAGAGAAAGAGAGAGAGAGAGATGCACACAGTAAATGCTGGCCAACTGCCACATTGGAAACGACCCTCTTTCCTTCCTTCCTTCCTTCCTTCCTTCCTCTGCTTGAGAAGAAACCCGTACAAATTCACAGTGTTTATTACCGGTCTTACCTTCTTCTCCCGGTTGCCTCCTCTGTTTTCTCTCTTAACGGCTCATTTTTTTTTATATAAACCCTACAATTTAATTTATAAACAAATATTAATATGATCATTTTTTAAAATAAAAAAATATTAATATAAATATATGTCAAATTCTAAAATTGGGTGAACTCAATTGAGATTTACGACCTCTTATTTCAAATTTCACAATCATTTTATATAGTTAAAATTGAGATTTTATTTTAACAATTTTAACGCTGTTAATTTATAATTTACGTAATATTTATAAATAAATAAATAAAAATTAATATCACTAATTTAACAACTAAATATAGAGTTTTCACTACCAAATTTTAAAGGATAAGAACCTTATATTATAAAATTTGAATAATAAAATCCAAAATCCCAATTGAAAATCCAATAAAGAATTCGGTACAAATTATATATATGAAATGTAGCAGGATCACTCGTAACATAATAAACTAAAATACTTTTGTATTTTAATTTTTTTTATTTTATTATTATATATTAATATATTTTAAGTCATTTTAAAAAAAAAAAATCTTTAAAATAATCTCATCATAACTTTTTAACTATTCCACTACCAAACCAGACTTCACCTTATAATTTTTGCGTAGTAATTAGTTATAGTAATTTGTAAGTTAAAATAAAAATTATAATTAAATATATTTCACATTTAAACACAGTTTTATTTTTACCTTCCTTTTCTACGAATAATCTAGAACAAATAATTGAATATAAGTTAGAGCAATTAAAATAAATATAAATTGAATCAAACTTATTCATAATTTGAATTTAACATTATGCATATTAAAGTGTATTACAACAACGTTGTTTTGGAATCCAAAATCACATTCCTATGTACTTGGCCATGATGGAATAGTTTAATGATGTACGGAATGACATAGATACTTAGGGTTTATTTATAAATTAAATAAATCACTTCCTCAAAATTATTAATTTTTCATCTAATAATTTCATCTTTTTTAATATTAATTTGTGATTTTACCTAAATAATATTTCACTTTTATATTAAATTGTAATCTTTTATTTTTCCAACAAAAAAAAATGTTGTTTTATTTTAAAAAAAAGATAGATCATAGATCAATATCAACCAATCTAGATTCTAGATGTGTGTAAATTGATAATAAAAAAAAATAATAATAATTGCTTTGATTCATGTTTATGTTGTCTTTTTATAAGAAAATAAATAAACAATTGAATTGCGTTAAAAAAAATAGCTCAATGAAAAATTAACGTGCACAGTGATATCAAAGAAGGAAAATGATTAATTCTCCAACTGATTCCACGGACTTTTTAAAACGAATATCAAATAATGTTATAATAACGACGTTATTGATTATACACATCGATTAAATACAATCATTGTACGACGATTTTTTTACATCAAATAATTTACTAAAAGATAATAGAGATAGTAACTCAACATCGTTGAGATCTAGACATCCTAAAATCTATCGTAAAACTCAGACGTTACACATTTATTTTCAATCATATGCTACCGAATAATGTAAGAGATATATTCAAACTGCAAAAGATACCTTCAACAACGACTAATTATAATACACCATTTTTTTATACATTATATGTCTGTCAAAATCTCACTAAGAATAACACTAATCTAAAACTGTAATTTTAGAATAAATTTTGGATTATCACAACTTCTTTCAACATTACATAGACTGTTAAGCATACCTGTTATAAGAATGACATACATAAAAACATTCAATGTCTTCTCACTGTTATAATTAATATATGTGTGGTTGATTTAATTTTATTTATGTCCACCATGATCAAAATCCTAGCCTGGAGAAATTATATTACGGTGATGGGTAGATTTTTAAGCCATTCACTTTTTTATTCAATGGTGAAATTTAGTCATAAATAATAGATTAACTAAAAAGAATCCATTTAAAAATAAAGAAATAATTGCAGGTAGAAAACGGACAGGTGTCCAGAATGACCAGCTGTCGGATCTTATCGTAACAAAACGTATCGCAGTATCTGTTCTACTGTCTCTTTCTCTCTCTCTCTATCTATCTATTTAGAATTTTAGACGTGTGTCCAGGAGAGAGAAGACGTTGATTTGTGTGCTGCTGCGGCGGGAGGGAGAAAATCATTTATTACATTTTATAATTTTATTTCAAGTCCGTAAGACAGCCAGCTGGACACCACTAAAATAATTAAAAAAATATATCCACAAGGACCAACGGGGGATTCTCAATATGTCGTTGGGTCCACGTGCGGGCCCCTCCTCCTCCCTCGCGTGCCCTATATTATACTTTTATTTTATTCAAATAACTTAATTAAGTGGGCTTTATTTATGGGGCTTCATACGAATCTAAATTGGATTGGGCCTGAAAATTGACCAACACTAAAGGTCACTACTCAGGGCTTTGTTTGGTTTTATAGCTAAAGGAATCATTTATACATATAGTGTTAATAAATACAAGGTTACTAAAATGACTAATAAGTTTTTGGTAATGTTTTACTTATATATTGACATAGTAATAATTTACAAAATATAAGTTTATATGTGTTATATATTGACATAGTAATAATTTACAAAATATAAGTTTATATGTGTGAACATTAAGAAAATTTATATCATAATCTAGGGCTTGTTTGGTTATGGATTATTTTGACAATATAGTTTATTGAAAAGTAGTCAAGGGACAAGTAAATTTTCTAAACATAATTTATTGCAAAATAGTTATTTAAATAAAATATATTAAAAATAAACTTAATATAGTTTCAAAAGTGTTGTTACAATGTATAATGAGTTTGTTTTCGTTGTTATATTTAGTCGAATTAGATATAAAAAAAATTAAACATTAGAGAAAATTTATCCAATAATAAAGTTTTCTTTTGTGAACGCAATAAAGTATTATGTATGAATAAGACATTATGCGTTGATAAGACATTAATAATTTTATGAGAGTCATTGTTATAATTTGTTCATTAAAATTATTTCATATGATTTTTATTGAAGAAGTTTTTGGAGTAAAAAATTCCATCGAATATATTTTTTTTCAATTTAAGCATTATTCAATGTGAAATTTCTGCGGATGATATGTGCATAAAAAAAATTGCATTATGATAAATAATTGTCATATGTATCAAAAAGATGTGAAATCGACGACTCGTTTACTTTGCATTGTCTAGGGTGGTTATATATGGAGTATGACTAAGATTCACTAGGTGATGTCTGAGTTATTGGATAATTTTTTGAAAGTTTAGATCGAGACAACTGATGACATACATATATATTTTGGTTATCATTTCGATTATTTTATAATAAACTATTTAATTGGAGAGAAATCGTTGAATTATCAATGATTGTAATAGTCTGATGCGTAGATTCATAATATTATGATTTATGACCGTGTCTAAGATTCAATCTCGAAAGATAATGGAATAGATCCGAAAATTAACCGTGTTTATTTAGGATCAACATAAATATGCTAAGTAACGTGTTTGTATATTAATTTTTTTTCATGTTTTGTGATTTTTTATTTTGTCATGTCATGTTATTTTTAACGATTTTATTATTTTTAATATAAAATATATCATTTAATAAAAACGTAAATATATAATATATATATTTTTTAAATTATATTTTAATATTTTTATTTGTGAACCAATGATGTAATTACCTAAATGACCCGTAATAATAATTTAAATTATTTGAAAATAATCCCAACCTAACTAGTCATATTTAGGCAAAGTTGATTTTTTTAAAGAAAAATAGGATATTCCAATAACTGGTCTTTTCTTATATTTACATTTATTTTTTTTTTAATTTCAATCTCAAACAAATTATTTAAATAAACCCACCTATATTAATGAGAAAAAATATTTGATAGTGATCCATATGTTTATATTAATTAAAAATTAAAATAATGATATATTAATGATATAAAAATAATTTAATTATAATATAGAACTCAAATTGTATATAAAAATGACAAAAATAAACTCGAAAATAATATTTATATCAATAAAAATGTATATTACAATATTTAATGATAAAAGATATATTATTGTAAAGTGGTAAAAAAGAAGAGAATGTGTGTGGATGTGATTTGGTGAGTGGGACGAACTAACCCCTCCAATCTCCATCCACAAATTCAGAACTCGTGACTCTCTATCATTAATATTATTTATTTATTTTACTTTTTTATAGAAAATTTAATATATTAAAATTAAAATATTAATTATTTTGCTAAAGGTGGTTCCGTGATATGAAGACCCTACCAACACCCACGAGTTAAAGTACTCTTCACATGACTTAATTTATTGAATACATATTTTTAATAATTTTGTTTTTTTATTCAATATATAATTTGAGCAATAAAATAGAGGTTACATTTTCAGTTTAAAAATGTTTTAATTTTAAATAGTCATCGTTATAGAGTAATTCATAATTTTTTATTTAACTATAAGTGTGGTGGTTAAACAAATAAATATCACAAATTCATTAACATTTTAAATAAAAATGAAAGTTAGAATTATGAAGTTATATTAATTTGTGAAAATTTGGTAGTTAAATTAGTGATAGTGATATTTTATTTATTTTATAAATTCAACATAGATAATAATTTGAAGGTGTTTGAGACTATTAAAATAAAATCTCGTTTTATATAACTTTAATAATAAAATTCTTAAATTATAAGGTTTAATTTTTTTTCCTCAAAATTTCAATTGAACTCAATTAAGGAATCTCAATTTGATAATTTGGTTTAATAACTTATTTTCTTATTAATTAAATACATGTATTTAAAAAAAATAATATCAAACAAGATCTAAATCTGGGAGTGATTTCTGTTTTGAAAAATAAATAAATAATAATAATAATTAATAGTTAAATAACAGTTTATATTATAAATATTGATCACGAGCCTTAACCAGTTCAGATCTTCTGCTACCGATTGCCGTGTTCCCCTGTGGCGGACCAATCAGATTGCAGCATTATTAATTTAATAATAAATCAATCTGGGCAGGAGACGGAGGGAGGGAGAATCCGGAATCCGGGTTTAGGCCCGGGTTCACACCAGACGCCGTTAACGGAAGCGCCCGTTAACGCCAGGAAATAATATAATATTCAGATAATACCCAGATAAGATATCTTCGCTCTGATCTACACGCCCGTTGCCATGACCCTCATGTAAACCCCGCATACCCACCCATGAGAAGAACGCCTGCCGTTCGTGAAAATACACTTACACTTCCATGTAAAGACCGAATTGACAGTCAGATTTTCTTTACGTCTATTAAATATTAATTTAATTTATTAAATAACACAGGCAGCGATATAATATTCGCTTCAAGTAATTCAATCTTTTATTTTCTTGGATTTTTTATTTAATTTTTTTTTTTACCTCGAGACTCTCTGGAGCGAAGATATATTTGCTTCAATTAATTTGAATAAAAACACCATGTAAAACCCCCCTACCCACACATGTAAAGACCGCTTGACTACCATGTAAAGACACTTACCCGTTTATGTGAAGACCAAAATGACATGGATTTTATATTTCCGTTTATTCAATATTAATTCAATAAATTGAAAATGACATGCAGAAACCGAAGAAATCTTCGCCTCAATTACCGGCTAGTTATATTTTCCTATTTTTTTTTTATTTCCTTTTTTTTGCCTCGAGACTCTCTGAAGCGAAGATATATTTGCTTCAATTCATTCTAATAAAAACCTCATGTAAAACCCCCCTACCCACCCATGTAAAGACCGCTTGACTACCATGTAAAGACACTTACCCGTTTATGTGAAGACCAAAATGACATGGATTTTATATTTCCGTTTATTAAATATTAATTCAATTAATTGAAAATGACATGCAGAAACCGAAGAAATCTTCGCCTCAATTACCGGCTAGTTATATTTCCTATTTTTTTTTTATTTCCTTTTTTTTGGCTGTAGACCTTCATGAGCGAAGATATATTTGCTTCAATTCATTCTAATAAAAACCTCATGTAAAACCCCCCTACCCACCCATGTAAAGACCGCTTGACTACCATGTAAAGACACTTACCCGTTTATGTGAAGACCAAAATGACATGGATTTTATATTTCCGTTTATTAAATATTAATTCAATTAATTGAAGATGACATGCAGCAACCGAACAAATCTTCGCCTCAATTACCGGCTAGTTATATTTCCTATTTTTTTTTTATTTCCTTTTTTTTGGCTGTAGACCTTCATGAGCGAAGATATATTTGCTTCAATTCATTCTAATAAAAACCTCATGTAAAACCCCCCTACCCACCCATGTAAAGACCGCTTGACTACCATGTAAAGACACTTACCCGTTTATGTGAAGACCAAAATGACATGGATTTTATATTTCCGTTTATTAAATATTAATTCAATTAATTGAAGATGACATGCAGCAACCGAACAAATCTTCGCCTCAATTACCGGCTATTTTTTTTTTCCTAATTTTTTTTTATTTAATTTTTTTTGGCTGGAGACCTTCATGAGCGCAGGTATATTTGCTTCAATTAATTCATTACTTTTTTTTATTTATTTAAATATTTTCGCTGGAAAAGAACATTTGTTCGCCTAGACCATGTTCCATGTAAAATGGATTGAATAGTCGCTTCTCGAGAGAACACTTATTCGCCCCTGGTCCCTGTGTCATGTTACATGGAATGAATAGTCGCTTTTCGAAAGAAGACATGTTCGTCCCGGTTACATGAATATATATACCCCCTAATATGATTATTTTATTATCATTTCCGCCCGATTCATCTCTCTCTCTTCCTGCCTCCTTTTCACGGCGATTCGTAACCGGCTCCCCGTCGACCGAACCTGAATCCACATCTTCACGACTCCACAATGGTACGTATTCCTGACTAGTAGCTTTTAATATTTAGGATTATGGAACTACTACACTAGATTCTGTTATGTGATGTTGTTGTCTCTTTAATCTTTAGGAAACCCTACTCTCAAAATGTTACCTTGACTGTAAATCAATGTTATTTAGGAAAACTTACCTAGTGTTGTGTTTTGTGATATTATTTCCCTGAAACCCTAGTACATACTCACAAAGACCGTTTTTTTTTTTCATGCACGTGTAGGCTGCCTCAGCATCCGTCCAAAACTTTGGCAAAGATTGGATTTTATGCCCAAATCAATTAACAAGTGAAGAGATAGTACTCTTCGTTACATTTCTCCCTTTTTTTCAATATTGTTTAAGTTTTCATCCTGTTTAACTGAAATATTTATGATTGTTCTTAAACAGCACTTGATGCAACAATATGCTAACACATGTGGTGCCACGGTGTCAATGAGGTGGCGAGACGATGTTACCCACGTCATAGCATCCACCGATTCTAATGGTGGATGCGGTCGCACTATCAAAGTATTGAAGGGCATATTGAACGGGAGTTGGATCCTTACCATTGATTGTGAGACTCTGTTATTCTTAACCCTTTACTGTTAACTCAATATTCATTTTCACATATATGAAACTAAAAACACCTATTGCTTTTATACAGGGATAAAATCATCAATCAGATTTAACTGTTACGTGGACGAGGAACCATACGAGGTGCAGCGAGATAATCATGGGACTGTGGGCGGTCCAAGAGCTGGCAGAATGCGGTATTTGAACAATGTAAGTTTTGTCTTATTCCCTCCTCCATATGATATTCAATTGTCCATCATTATTAATAATGTATTGTATTTTCTTTCAGCTGCCCAAACTCTTCGACAGTTACACCTTCATATTTGCAGGGGAATTCATCCCGGCTTACAAACTTGATCTTATGGGGTTTGTAATTGCTGGAGGAGGTACAACTAAAGAAATGGAGAATCCATTTGTCGAGCCCGAGGACGACAAAACTATAGTTGTATACGACAAGTCTAGGCACGATGTTAATGAACTTGTTTGGGTATTTGAGGCAGAGAATCCTCTGAAGACATATTTGGATGTGTTTGGTGTTCCTCACACAAGCTTGCTAGAATCCATTGCTGCTTGTGATTTGCAGCCTTTGTTTTTGTAATAGACATGTGTTGGTTTAATTTGTTACTTAATATTTGAATATTTTGCATTCTTGAAAATTCAATGTCATATTTGATTTCAGAATTATGTATTTTGTTCTTCGAATTGTTTTTTTTTTAAACATCAGCCTTATATTTAACTAAATCTTGTAACATTAACAAAAACTGTATAACTTGAAGTATAAATTTGATAAATAATTAATATTTTTTAAAACTACTGTCAAAATAATATTTGTAAAACAATTGTCAAAACAATAATGTGAAGAAATCTTCGCTTACTGATTGATTGATTGATTGATTTATTAATTTAATTTCATAATAATTTTTGTCATTTAATTATTAAAATGAAATAATTTTTTTAACAAGTCACCTCACCGCCACCTAACACCTGCCACCTTTTCATTAAATGCTGCATGCAGCAAGCCATGCTGCTAAGCTAGACAACTTTGTACTCTTCTCTCTCTCTACTGTACGACCATTTCTTCGCCGGAGTTATACTACATTGTCTACCATCGACCTCTCCTTCGCCGGGGACTTCATTATAATATCAATCCGTCTTCCTCAATTATAAAATGGTATGTTTTTGAATGTCATCTATACCTCCTTCACTTTCCTTCCCAACCTTTTCTATGTTTTTTGAATACTCGACATGAAATGTTCTGTTCTTTTTGATTATCAGGAAGGAATACGTATCAGCGAGAATGATATGGACGAGAATGATATTATTGATTTAAGGTAACATTGTTTAACTTCTCCAATTTTTGTAGTGCACATGTAAGCGAAGATCTCTTCACTACTATATTATGAGATAATATCTTATGAAGCGAAACTATATTCGCCTAATATTACAATCTTCATAATGTTGAAGTGAAGCTTTCTTCGCTTATATTGTTTTCATTTTCCAATAATCTACAAACCTTTATTTTCCACTTGTTCAAACTGAACAGCGAATCTGCTACTTGTCGTCGGCAATTGAATTTCGATGGAAACGGTCAACCTTTGGAGGACATCGAATCCAACTTAATTCTACTTTTAGGTAGAGAATTTGAGAGTGAAGAAGAAGGCTACGTATTCTACTTAGCATACGCTAAACTAATAGGATTTGGTATAAGGCGCAGTTCAAAACATGTAGACAAGGAGGGTAAAATACTGGATAGAGTTTTTTGTTGTAGTGCACAGGGTGAACGGGGAAAGGACAAACGTGATGTCTATGTGAAACGTAGACGTTCTGTGACTCGGTTCTGTTGTGAAGCGAAATTCTGAGACTTTGTGACAGTTGACTTGACATGTGGTAATTTTTTTGGCGCTTCATTGTACTAATTTCCTTTTTAATTGAGCTGTCAATTAAATTTTATTAATTTTTTTTGGAATATAAATGACATTGTATATATTTTACTTTGACACTCATGTAATAAATATAAGGTTTGTTATGTATGAATAATTTAATATTTCATATAATGTTAATTATAGTAAATGTAATATTTTAATTTATGACCGTAGTCTTCAGCATTTTTTAATATAAATTTTTGATTCCTATAATGAGTGTAACAAGATAAGATCAAACATCACCTAAACTTTTTAATTAACAATATATAAATTATGATTGATGTTCCCTATCTAAAATAATGAAGACTGGTCCGATTCGATGTATAATGATTAGTTTAAGATATGATGTAACGTACAAAAATATGTCGGCAATGAATTATAAATAAAAATGAAATGTGATCCAGGGGATAGAAATTGAAAAATGGTTTGTAGCGAAGATTTATTCGCGTTAGTGTGTTTTCCACCCACATTCATTCATAATTTTGGTATTCACATACAAGCGTTGGTGTACTTACATCAGGTGTAAAGGGTATTCTCATGTAGGGGTTGTGTGTTTCACATGTAAGTCAACCTAGAATTCATTCAAGCGAATATTTATTCGCTTCATATTAGTTTCTCATAATTGACAAGTTTCACTGAGCACGGATATATGTTCGCTTCTTTTCTTCTATAATTAGATGATTGCATGTGTTTAAAAATAGAAAAATGTTGTGCAATTGGAAACTGTATTAAAATATACTATTTCTTACTTTTTGTGATGTGACAACAATACTGCACACTGTTCCGATTTGACATGTCATGACATGCATAATACTTTTACTGAATCCATAGATATGAAATGATTTCTTTATAGGGTTTTATACAAAAACACACTTCTTTTTCAATGATGACATCTAATTTCTGCATGATGTGACAAAACAAAGGATTAATGTTAATATTAAAAGAATAAGATTAAAAAATATTAAAAATAATTAAACTTAAATTAAAAATAATAAAAGCTTAATAATTAAACTTTAATTAAAACTTAATAAAAAGAATTAATGTTAATATTAAAAGAATAAGATTAAAAAATATTACAAATAAATTTAAATAATTACTATACATATAAAACCAGTTCAACCAAACACCCTTATAATTTTACTATTGGGATAAATATACTTTTATAATTATATTGAAATAATTATAACAGTGTACTACTGTCTACCAAACACATCCTACGTATTATATTGAATATAATTTTATAATTATTCATGAAAATGTGTTTATTCATGTTGAAATAATTTATTATCTAATATAATGTGAATGACAATATTGAATTATGTATTTTTTTTAATATTATTAAGTGTTATTACATTTTCGTGAATGAAATTACTTTTTCATGATGTGACAAAGTGACTACACACTGTTCGGATTTGATATTTCATCACGGAAAATTTACTTTTTCTGAATCAATAGATCTAAATAATTTATGAAGAAAACAGATTTTCTTTTTGCTATAAATGTAGGGATTACATGAACAATCTTCGTCGGCAGCATGAAATATCTATTGAGCGTTTTTGTTGAGAGTGTGTGTTTTTTTCATATAGTTTGTTGGGATGTATCATTTGGGAGATTCTCTGTGATGGAAAACTTGTACAATCAAGATCAAGTGGTGGAAAACATCTTCAGTGTACACGAATGCTTGGTAACTCAAGTAGAAACTACCGATCAAATGAAGATCATTCGTGTACACTGCTGTGGTTGCTTCCCTGGGATGTATCATTTGGGAGATTCCCTGGGATGGAAAACATCTCAAGAGATAACTCAACAGGTGTAGGACCCCAGTTATGCGTGAGAGATCCGCTGTGGTTGCTTCAATGGAGATGCCTTGAAGCTGGAGATGCAGATGAATATTGTTCAAATGTACAAATGTTTATGAAACGGGGAAATGTTTATGAAACTTGTAATGAAAATTTGTACGTCGAATGATAATATTTATTTGTTATTTATATTTTCATGCAAATGTCATTAAACATTAATAAAATAACGAAATTGTTAAAAATAATAAAGTATTATCATATCTACTCTTCTGGCTAAGTATACGTTGCCCATAAGTCATATCATTGCCATAATTTTAAATGTAAGTTTTGGTCCGATTCGATGTGTAATGATTATAAATAAAAATTATATGTGATTAACGGAAAGAAATTGGAAAATGGTTTGTAGCGAAGATTTATTCGCGGCGTGTAATTTCCTCCCACATTCGTTCATCATTTTGGTCTTCACATACAAGCGTTGTTGTACTTACATCAGGTGTAAAGGGTATTCTCATGTAGGGGTTGTGTGTTTCACATGTAAGTCAACCTAGAATTCATTCAAGCGAATATGTATTCGCTTCAAATTAGTTCTGCACACGAATATATGTTCGCTTCTTTTCACATATAATTAAATGAAGCAATGTGCTTAAAAATTGAAAAAAAACATAATTTGCAACTTCATTAAAATACAATATTTATTAATTTTTTTGATGTGACAACAATACTGCACACTGTTCCGATTTGATATGTCATTACAGGCTACATACAGTAATCCATAGATATGAAATGATTTCTTTATAGGGTTTTATTCGAAAACACACTTTTTTTCTTTTTTGAATGATGAAAGATATTTTCAATACATTTCCGTTGAATGTGGTCGACCTGAAATATGAAGATCAAGCGAATAGTATGTCGTTTCGTCACAATGTTTTGTTTAATATAGAAACTTACAGGCGAATGATTCTTCGTTTTCAAATTCATTACAGTATGACATGAAAGTGTCAACAATAATATGTAACTTCAAAGATTGGATGCGACATCATCTTCGTTTTTAAGGGTTTTACAGGCGAAGAAAGTGTTTCGGGAGCTTTGGAGTCTTCCCCGGTCCATCTGGTCTTCCAATCCCTCAAGAAATTAAAATAAGCAGGGTCCTTAGTCTTGTCCAACCCAACGGACTCGACTACGTTCATTGAGCCTCTAGGGAGGTTCATCACGAGCTGTACGAGATCTTCATCGATACGGATCTCATCACCGTTGGCCAATACCAGAGAACTCTTATCCGGGTCAAAAGATTGGATTACATGTTTGGAAAAATGAGCAAGGCACTTGGAGACGCCCATTGTAAGAAGAGAACCAAACCCGATTTCCTTAACGGCTTCCCTCTGTTCTACGCTCAATTGAGGAATGAGTTGAGCGAGGCCATGAGGTGATGATCTGGTTAGAAATGTCACTTTACGTTTCTGGCGGGTTTTGGTTTTTTGGGGAGAGGGGGGAAACTCTTCATCGAATGGGGTAGTAGACGGAGAAATATTAGTGGTTTCTGGGGGTGGTTCTGGTAACTCTTCATCGACTGTTGGATTGGAGGTAGGAATAACATTTGGTTTTTTTTTAGGGGGAAAAGGTGGTGGTAAAATATCATCAGTACCTGCAGCAACATCAGTAGCTTCGACAGCAACTGTGGAAACTGATTCAGCAGTCGATGAAGACTTAGTATTCGTCTTCGGATTTCTCTTCCTCTTCCTTTCATAGGTCCTACAAGTCATTAATTTTGGTGGGATAGCATAAATCAGTATTATACGAAATAAATTGAATAAACATGTGTAAAATTAGTATAAACACAATAAGATCAACATACCTCTCTGGTTTAGTGCTAGGATTGACGTTGGATGCCGGAGTGGGTGCAGTTTCGTTTTCGTTTATGCTCCTACAAACTTGCAAGACGACCTCTCGGGAGTCGATGGGATGATCCACTTCCATGTTCTTGCCTTGGTTACCCGACATGTTCAGAAGATATCCTTGTAGTATAAACGAAATATCTAGGGTTCGACGTTCAGTGTTTGGATTATCGCCGGGAGATAGAGAGAGAAGAATATGAACAGTTGCTTATGAAAATGAAATTGAGGGAGAGTCGGCTTGTAGCGGGAAATTGAAATTATATCAACTAGTCATGGAAGCGAATAAATATTCGTTCGATATCGTAACTTCTTAAAAAAATAATAAAAATAAATGCAAAGTAAAAACTATTCATCGAAGCGAAGATTTATTCGCGGAATGTAAATGCACGGGTAAGTGAATTTACATTACAGGCAAGTTGGCTTCTCATTGGAGGGGAGGTGGTTTTACATGAACGTGAGGATAAAATTATTTGAAAATAAGAAATCTTCGCTTTCAATCATCTACTCGAAAAACAAAATTCAAGCGAATATTTGGTCGTTTACTGATTGTCAATTTAATTTAATTACATTAACATTTATTAATAAACGGAAAAAAATAAAAAAATAAAAATAGCCAGGTAATTGAGGCGAAGATTTGTTCGGTTGCTGCATGTCATCTTCAATTAATTGAATTAATATTTAATACATGGAAATATAAATTTCATGTCAGTTTGGTCTTTACATAGACGGGTAAATGTGTTTACATGGTAGGCAAGCGCTCTTCTCACGGGTGGGTATGGGGGTTTTACATGATGTTTTTATTAGAATTAATTCAAGCAAATATATCTTCGCTCATGAATGTCTCCAGCAAAAAAAAATTAAATACAAAAAAAAAAAAAAAATCCGGTAATTGAGGCGAAGATTTGTTCGGTTGCTGCATGTCATCCTCAATTAATTGAATTCATATTTAATAAACGGAAATATAAAATCCATGTAATTTTGGTCTTCACATAAACGGGTAAGTGTCTTTACATGGTAGTCAAGCGGTCTTTACATGTGTGGGTAGGGGGGATTTACATGGGGTTTTTATTAAAATTAATTGAAGCAAATATATCTTCGCTCCATAGAGTCTCGAGGCAAAAAAAAATTAAATAAAAAAAGTAAATAAAAAATCCAAGAAAATAAAAGATTGAATTACTTGAAGCGAATATTATATCGCTGCCTGTGTTATTTAATAAATTAAATTAATATTTAATAAACGTAAATATAATATGCATGTCAATTCGGTCATTACATGGACGTGTAAGTGTATTTTCATGAACGGCAGACGGTCTTCTCATGGGTGGGTATGGGGGGTTTACATGAGGGTCATTTCAATGGGCGTGTAGATCTTCGCTCACATCGCATCTCACCCTTCCCTGGGACACGTTGCCCGGAGCGAAGATATCTTATCTGGGTATCATATAATTATTATACTATTTCCTGGCGTTAACGGGCGCTTCCGTTAACGGCGTCTGGTGTGAACCCGGGCCTAAACCCGGATTCCGGATTCTCCCTCCCTCCGTCTCCTGCCCAGATTGATTTATTATTAAATTAATAATGCTGCAATCTGATTGGTCCGCCACAGGGGAACACGGCAATCGGTAGCAGAAGATCTGAACTGAGCCTTAACCCTATTTGGACAATTTTATTTAATTATTATATTTTTTGTTTTGATATTGTTGATTATTGACCGTATTAGAATATATATATAGTAATAATAATAAAAACTTACTCAGCTTTTTAGTATTATTGTCAATCGAATTCTTGTTTATACATTTATACAAATTGAAAGCCTTGTTTAAGGGTTGGACCTGTGAATTATATTTAAATAATTAATTTTATATAATTTAAAATAATATAAATTTATGATCAAAATTAGTTATTGAATTACAAAACATTGTGTTATAACACTTTTTCTTCTATCTATAATTTATATAAAAAAGTGATACATCTACCTTTTATAACTTAATTATAATTAAGTCATGACAATATAAATAATTCTGTTTCAACTAATTTTCCACAATATTATCATTTTAACATTATATGAAAATAAAGGTAGAAAATTCATAAATTAGAGTTTTTGTTTGAAAAGAAATTGATGTTAGGCTTTAAATTAATAAAAATAAATATGGTATAAATGTAAGTTTAGACATTTTAAAAAAATTAAATAAATATTTAAGTAAAATGAAAAAAAAAATTAAGATAATGTCATATTTTATCATATAATATAATATAATATTATATATATATATATATATTGGGTAGGCTTAATTTCGGTGATCTCTAACCTAAATATGTATGTAGAAAACTGTTGCAAATTTCATTTTTCTTTGGCACAAATTAAATTTGGTTTATTTGCTTGAATTTTCTCTATTAATATTATATTTTTGTAATTATGTTTAAACAATTATCTAATTCATAATATCATTGGATTAATCGTTTTAAAACAAAGAAAATGATTTCTAAAGTTAAACAAGCTACTCAAATTCTATTTGAGCTCAAAGAGATCAACAAATATCTCCACCTATCATCCAATCTAGAAGATTTCCAAGAAAACTATCATTAAACTATTAATTTTTCTTCAAACTTATTTCATATATATATCTATGGAAGAATAAGATATTAGTCATGTTAGCTCTCTTTTACTCAAAAAAAAAAAAAAATTACAAAAATTATTATTTTTTCTTTCCAAACCCAGATTCAAATAAATCTAAACTATTAGAATACACCACTTCAAAATTCAAAGTTATTAAGTATTAAATTATTATTATTATTTTTCAATTTTACTGTTGATAGTTAAGAAATTACTTAACGCAAGGGCAACATAATGTACAATCAAAGTTTATATATATAATTATATTTTTTCAGAAAGCTTAAAAGTAACACACACTAATATTTTATATAAATGTGAAGCAAACCATATAGTTGGGTCATTACATTATTCATATTTCATCTCTCTCTCTCTGTATTGTGGTTGATTAAATAATGGCAATTTTTTTGAGTAAATTGCAGATAAAATTGGTAATATTCATAAGTTTGATTCTTCTTTCAAATAATAATGTAAATGGAAGAAGATATCATATAACGGATAGTTTCGATTACACCGCCATAAGTTGCAGGGCACATACGGCATCTGTAACCGATTTCGGGGCGGTTGGCGACGGAGAAACAGTGAATACGGCGGCGTTTAAGGCGGCGATTGATAACTTGAGTCAATTGGCGACGGACGGCGGATCACAACTCTTTGTTCCTCCGGGAAGATGGCTTACCGGAAGTTTTAATCTTACAAGTCATTTCACTCTTTATCTTCATCAAGATGCAGTTCTTCTTGCTTCTCAGGTTAGATTTATTGTTTTTAATCTTAATAACTTATTTTTCTTTTTACGGTTTTAACTACTTACGGTTATACGGGTTATACATCGAAACAAATTGTATTGAGTTCGGTTTTTAAAATAAATTTAAATATCGGTTATATTTTATTAAAATTCGAGATCCAACCTTAAAATGTTTATATTGAATTTATCGATATTAGATCTTGCTATCAAATAATTTAAAAAACACAAATATAATTATTATATCAGAAGAGATTTGGGAGGAAAGTAGAGTATGTTGGTAGTTTTTGTCGACCATGGATGGATCTATGTTAGGTTTAAGAGCCCATCCTGATTTTTTTTTTACTGTAAGAATGCTATGTTACTTTCTAAAGTTTTTTTTCTTAGTTATAATAAGGTTTATTTTTCGGATTTTTTCTAATTTTTTTAATTTAATTTAATATTTATTTTTTATAACTCTAACAAATAAAAAATTCACATTCATCAATTCATTTAATCTATATTTTTCTCTTTATTTTTTTTCAAAATAAATTTTAACCCAACTTAACTCTTATTAATGAATCCAAGATTTTAGCCTAGACTTTCAGGATTTATCTAGATAAGGCTTTTTTCGGAGGGTGTTTACTAGATTAGTTTTGTTATATCAAAATTTTATATATACGGTGTACTAATAATTTATTTTTTTGGTTAAGATTGAATAAGTATATTAGTTTTGCGATTATGATGAATGAATTGGTTAAATGATAATCCTTTAGTTACACTAATTCTTCAACTAACAATTTTAGAAAAGATAAATTTTGAATATATTCTTAATAATAAAAAAAGATGAAATAGCTCAAATGTTGAAATAATTCATTAAACATATTGAGAAAATACAAATTTAGATATCTTGTCTGTGTGATTTGTAGTTTTTATAAAATATGGAGTAAAGATATACTTACTTGTTAAAAGTATGAAATGGGATAAATCGACAATTAAAAGCTCTCCGTGACAAAGACAAGAAGAAAGGAAATTACATATTTTACTTTAAGGAATCTCATATGACAACAAACATCATGTGAATGTCATCTTTTTATATAGTACAAAACCACAAATGGCCATAGGAAGCAACAAGGAAATAAAAGTTGGAGAAATTCCAAGAAAGTTTTTTAGGGAAATTGTGTATCATGTGAGTCCTCATTTGTCCTTTACTCAATAACCCATAATTTCATCATCATTTTCATTTCATTACATTTTAAAGGGTTTTGTTCAATTTCTTGCATCTCCTTATTGTCATACATCATCCCATCATTAATGTTTTTTTTTTTTTTTAAATAAACCTAAATATCAAAATTTTAAGAATAATCTTCATACAAGCCAAAAATACATACCAATAAAATCTATATCCCAAAAATGATCTGAATTGTGATTCAAAAATATCTCATACCAAATGAAAAACACATTGTTATTTTTTTTTTTTAATTTTAGCTACTTTTCATTGAGATAATGATTATTTAAGAGAATATACTTGTTTTCGAATAGGTTCGATATTATATAGGTGTGAGATCTAATATAATTGTCAATTAAGTGATCAATTACTATTTTGTCCCTTGTAAGATTGTAGATGTGACATGAATCTCTACTAATGTGTTTTGTATAGATCTAGTTAAACTTATAAGAGAAAATGAAAGAGTTTGATTTTCCAAATTGAGACGAAAAATAATTAATAAATATTTAATTTTGCTTATAGGATGTGGATGAATGGCCCCTCATTGATCCCTTGCCATCATACGGCCGAGGAAGAGACGCGGCTGGTGGAAGATACACTAGTCTTATATTCGGAACCAACCTCACCGATGTTGTGATCACAGGTTCAAGCAATCTCGACTACTATTGATAACTATAGTCAAAACCGACATAAAAAATCAAAAGAATAAACAAAACATTTTTCTCGGCGGCTTGTAGGGGGCAATGGCACAATCGATGGTCAAGGAGATCTATGGTGGGACAAATTCCATAAAGGACAATTGCAATACACACGACCTTACTTGATCGAGTTGATGTATTCCGATAATATACAAATATCTAACCTTACATTGCTCAATTCGCCTTCATGGAATGTTCATCCTGTCTATTGCAACAATGTGGTGGTTCAAAGCATAACAATCCTTGCACCAGTTAATTCACCAAATACTGATGGAATTAATCCAGGTAAGTAATAATTAATCCACACATTTGGAAACATTTTTCTTCTTTTTGGAGATGCGAAGTTTCTATATATTTATTTGGAAAAACTTTGTTATGTCAAACATTTTCAACTTAGTTTAGACTAACATTCTTAATTGGAGAGATTATTCAATATATAACTCTTAACTAAAAACAATATGGAGTACATATTTAAAAATCTAATTAAGAATTTTCATGATTTACAATAATTGAAATTCTAATTCTAATTTTATATAAGATTAATCATGCATAAATTTTCAGACTCTTGCACCAACACGAAAATTGAGGATTGCTACATTGTCTCCGGAGATGATTGTGTCGCGGTTAAGAGCGGATGGGACCAATATGGAATTGCGTTTGGCATGCCAACGAAACAACTCGTCATTCGACGGCTAACATGCATCTCTCCCACGAGCGCAGTAATTGCATTGGGAAGCGAGATGTCGGGTGGGATTGAGGACGTAAGGGCGGAAGACATTTTAGCCATCAATTCAGAGTCGGGCGTTAGGATTAAAACCGCGGTAGGAAGAGGTGGATATGTAAAAGACATATATGTTAAGGGAATGACTATGAAAACAATGAAATGGGCATTTTGGATGACCGGAAATTATGGGTCACATCCAGACGACAAATATGACCCCAATGCTTACCCGGTTATCCAGAACATTAACTATCGCGATATGGTTGGCGAGAACGTGACTATGGCGGCTAGGCTTGAGGGAATAGTCGGAGACCCTTTTACAGGAATATGTATTTCGAATGTGACGCTTGGACTTGCTCCAAAGACGAAAAAGGTGCCGTGGACTTGTACCGATGTGGAGGGAGTTACGAGTGACGTCGTTCCTCAGCCTTGCAATTTGTTGCCGCAAAGTTCGAAGAAATGTGATTTTCCACTAGAAAGTTTGGCGATTGATAATATAGAAATTCAAACATGTTCACATACCATTAAGTACTTGCAAAAATAATTTATAGATAATATTTATATGTGGGATCTCTTTAAATGCAGGTTGGATTTGTATTGATTTGAACCTTATGATTCCCTCAAATTATGTGACATTACTATTGTATATGTGAGACTATTTCTATTATATTGTTTTTATGGATTTTTAAATTGAAAGATGCAATTCTCATTAGATATTAGATATAAAAGTATCCCTTTTTAAGGAGAGGATTCTAATATTTATTTCATAAAAGTTTTCAATTAATAGTCATTTAAAATTACACTTTGACTATGGTAATACTTAGATCATCATTCAAGTGTTTTTCTTCTTCTTTCTCAACAGCTTGATTTTGCCATATCATGGAACTACTATTCAAGTTTGTGGCTAGAAAGTATTAGCTTGTGAGGAATTGAATTTCAAGGTTATAGGTATCATAATTAGATATGGAGTAATTATAAATTTTAAAGAAGAAATGTTTAGAATGGGATTCATACTAAAGATAACCTAACTTAAAGTGAAGGGTCATAATTATGGGATTATAATATTTTTTCTATAAAATAAATTCTGAATTTAAAATTGAGAAAATGAACTAGGATTCATAACTTTTTTTTCAGATAATAAACTTTGTTTAAAAAAAGAAAATGTATATACATTTGGATTTCTTTAGTCTTTCCACCTAAAGTTTGTTGAGATTGTATTTGAATGAGATAAACAATTAGATATGAGTATCTATTTAATATAGTTTTATGTCTGTTATAATCATTTAAATTTATTATTTAGTTAAATCAGAATATATATGTTAATTACTATTGTTTAATTCCAATATTGATATATATATTTTGTTAGTTTCTTTTTATTTTAATTATATATTTGTTTTAAGTTGGAATATGAAATCAAGTTCATGTTAATAATTTATGTAGCTCTAGTAAGTTATTTTAAAATAATGATTTAATCAAGAGATTTTAATTCTATTTATATATATATTTAAAAAATTAGAAGAGGTATAAATGTCATTCAAATCTTAATTCTAAAGGTCTTCATTAGATATGAATACACAAAAACAACATTAACCTATAATCTTTTTTTTGTTGCTCATAAAATAAAATAAAATAAGGATGGTACATCTACATAAAAATCGATACATCCAATTATGAGTATTAGGAAAGATTATTATATATATTATGATTTTGTGCTGTTAAAAAAAAAAAAAAAAAAAAGAGAAAAAAACTGTGAGATACTTTGATATGGGTTATTTAAAGATAAAAACTGAAATAAATTCAGTTTGATATAATATTAAAAAAAAGAAAGAGAAAGTGTGAGCTCCTTTGATATGAGTTATTTAAAGATAAAAACTGAGTTTTTTAAAATAAATTCAGTTTCATATGATATTAAAAAAAAAAATTATGTATATATTATTTAAATATTCTTATCTTTAATAAATAATAAAATTATAAAAAAAATAAAAAAAAATAAATTAATACTTTATTTTTAAAATTGAATAATTTGATTATGAAAAAATAAGAAATTTAATATTTATATATTTAAGTAAATTTTCAAATAACCCCAAAAGAGAAAAGGCACATATATATTTATAACAAAAAGTAAGAACGACAATTTTGACCCAAAATGAAAAAATGGGTCGTGCCAAAATAAGGAAAAAAATTTATTATTAATATTGAGGTGAGAATATTTGAACTCATAAATTATGAATTACTGGTGTCACTTAATATATATATATATATATATATATATAAATATTTAACATTCATAAATAATTTTATAATATTTAAAATTTATTGAAAAAATCATATATCTTTTTATTTTTGTTTACATATAGGCTATAGCCTTCTCTTAATAACGAGTAAGTTTAAAAAAAATATAAAGTTGATTATTTTTGGTAGGAACAAAAGTTTATTTTTACATATTAATTGATTTTTTTTATTTAAATGTATCAGATATTAAAAAATAATTTATATAATCTCTTATACAATATATTGTTTTAAAGGTGTTATATATAATTATTATTATTTTTGTTTTATTATCATTTTATTCTCCATTAACAACATTTGAGTAATCTTGTTATTGGAAAATGTTTGAAATAACTATTATAAAACAATTAAATGACTATTTTTCTTAGGTATTATTAATTAAAAGAGAATCTTTTCTATTATTATATCATAATTATATTGATAAAATTTAATAAAATAACTTACATTATTATTATTATTATCTATTTATTTAATACTTCATTTTATTTTTTAAAATTAAATATTATGAAAATATATTCAATTTTATATATTTACAACATTTATAATAATTTATAGTACAATAATATTGGAGTAAAAAACTGTATATATAGAAAACAAATATTAAACTATATTTAATAAATAATTTAAATATATATAATATATAAATTAGTTAAGAAATAAGAAAAAAAAATATTAATTATATATATATTTAACACGATAAATTATATACAAAATTAAATTAATTGATTTTTAGATTTTATTAGTCTAAATTATAATAGATAAATCTAAATTAATTATTTATTTCTAAAAAATTAGACACTAATATATAGTTTTGACATAGAATGTTATGATTTATCAAAATATAGAATTTTTTATTTGATACTAAATAAATTATTTTAAATAGTTATAAATATAATTATATATTTAATTTATAATTTAATAAAAAAAATTAAATATATTTATTTATTATTTTTTAATTAAATATATTATATATTATATATTATATATAATATTATATACTATATATTATATATTATATATTTATATAATTTATTTATATTATATATTATATAAATAAGTTATATAAATAAATTATATAAATATATAATATATAATATAAATAAATTATATTATATTATATTATATATTATATATATTATATTATATATAATATTATATATATTATATTATATTATATATTATGTATTATATTATATTATATATTATATATTATATTATATATTATATATTATATATATTATATTATATATTGAAATAAAAGAAGATAAACTTGCATGCCTTTGATATGGGAAAATGCAACACAAAATACTCCTTCATAAATAAAAAAGAAATTATGCTCCTTCAAAAAAGAGTAATGAATATTATTATTTATAAGAAATGTATTTATACTGCTGTAAAACAACTAATTAAGAGATAATACAGGAGAATAATTAAAAGACTAAATCAATAACTGAATTCTTAAAATTCAACTAATTTTTTAGGAGACGGTATCTGTTATACCATCTTCCCATTATTTGTTTTTTAAATAAAATATATTATAATACAATCAAATTTAAATCTTGTTAAATAAAAAAATAAAAAATTATTTTAACAATTTTAGCTGAATTTAACTCTTTTATATATATATATATATATTATATATTATATATAATTTACATATAATATATAATTTATATAATTAATTTATATTATATATTATATATATTATATATATTATTATATATATTATATAATATATTATATATTATATAATATATTATATATTATATATTATATATTATATATTATATATTATATATTATATATTATATATTATATATTATATATTATATATTATATATTATATATTATATATTATATATTATATATTATATATTATATATTATATATTATATATTATATATTATATATTATATATATTATATATATATTATATATTATATATTATATATATATTATATATTATATATTATCTATTATATATTATATATTATATATTATATATTATATATTATCTATTATCTATTATGTATATGATCTATTATCTATTATATATTATATATTATATATTATATATTATATATTATATATTATATATTATATATTATCTATTATCTATTATTTATATTATATATTATATAAATATATATTATATATTATATAAATTATATATTATATATAAATTATATAAATATATATTATATATTATAAATAAATTATATAAATATATAATATATAATATATAATATATAATATATAATAGATAATATATAATAGATAATAAATAATAGATAATAGATAATAGATAATATATAATATATAATAGATAATATATATAATATATATAATATAAATATATAATATATAATATATAATATATAATATAATATATATAATATATATAATATATATATAATATATATAATATATATAAATATATAATATATAATATAAATAAATTATATAAATTATATATTATATGTAAATTATATATAATATATATAATATTATATATTATATAATATATTATATATAATATATATAATATTACATATTATATAATATATTATATATATTATATATATTATATATATTATATTATATATATTATATATATTATATTATATATAATATTTATATAATTTATATAATATATAAAATATATATTATATATATAATACATATATATTTATATATATTATATAATATAATATATATTTATATATATTATATAATAAATATATATTTATTATATAATATATATATATTATATAATAAATATATATGTAATATATAAATTATATATATATATATGATATAATATAAATATATATATATATATATATTAAGTTTTTGTTTGGTTAAAAAATTTTATAACTTTAAATTTTTTTATACATATAGTTATGTTCAAGGTATAAAATTGTAACTATTATGACTAAGTATAAAACTGTATATTTTTTTTTTCTTTTTTCTTTACTTATTAATTTATATTTTTTTCTCTCAAACATTTAGATCTTTTTAATTTTTAACTGTATTTTTTTTATTTATTAGATTAAATTCCATAAAATAGATTAAATTATCTTTAATTGTTTATTTTAGTTAATTTTATTTTTATTCAGGCCTGTAATTGAGTAAATTCTTATAACTTCTTATTAATTATCCACAACTTAGAACAAGGCCTGTAATTGAGTAAATTCTTATAACTTCTTATTAATTATCCACAACTTAGAACAATTTATATAAAAAAAGTGCATGGCTTAGCAAATTATTGAGATTCATTAATTAATTTGTATGTGATTTTATCATTATATATTTAATAATATTAATTATTGATAAATATGTATTTAAATATTGAATTAAAATATAAAAAATCATATATATATATATATATATATAAAAAGAAGCTATATAATCATATAACATTATTATTTATTTTTAAAAATATTTATATGATATTTAAAAATATTTTTATTAGTTTAAATAGAATTAATAAATACAAAGATAAAATAGTAAAATTAAACACAAAATTATAAAACATATATAATTTATACCTCTTTATTATTTTAATCAAACATTAATCATCTATATAATTAATATATCTTAATATCCCTCTACAAATTATATCTCTTACATCTTATACCTATATAATTATAGTACCCTATACAAATTATATCTATTACATCTTATATCTTATACCTATATAACGGTTAGTTCGATGCTACCCATACAGGTAGTGCCTGAATCAAATTACTAATTGACAGAGGTCAACCTTTAAATTACTAATTGGTCACGGCAGGGGGGCTCGGAAAAATAACAAAAATTGGTGTCGTGGTGGTGCTACGAGATAGAGAACTATCCGCCTTACTTAAGCCATGATGCGGCATTCCTAGTGCCAACTGGAACGGACTGATAATACCAAATTATCTTTTGTTCTTCTTCTGGTCCGTAAAGAAAGCTAGAACGAGAGTGGAGCTGAAAACCTTTATGCTTTGAGCTTCGTAGACGTAGCCTTGGTTAGACCTTTAAATTCTTTTTTCTCACACTTAACTCATAAACTTAATTTAAAGGAAGAATAATATATTTAATTATTATATATTTTGTATTTACTAAAAAATAATATAATTATTTAAATTATTATTAATTAAATATTGATATGATATATTGTTGAGAATTTAAAGGTGAAAATTATACATAAAATTATTATATATATTTTATAATATATTTTATAGAAGAAATAACATAATAATTTTAATTTTTTATTAATTAAATATATATTACATTAATACTATCAATATGATATGTGGTTGAAAATTAAAAAAAGAAAATTATACATTAAATTATTATATATATTTTTTTAAGGAGGAATAACATAATAATTTTAATTTTTTTATTAATTAAATATATATTACATTAATACTATCGATATGATATGTGGTTGAAAATTAAAAAAAGAAAATTATACATTAAATTATTATATATATATTTTTTAAGGAGGAATAACATAATAATTTTAAATTATTATTAATTAAATATATCACAATAATATTATCTATCACATGTTATTAAATATATATATTACGTAATAATTTTTTAAAATTATTTTGTTATTTCTCATAAAAATATATAAATAATAATTTAATATATATATATATATATTCAATTAATAATAATTTAAGATTATTATATTAAATTTTTTTTTAGTAAAATCAAAATATATAATAATTTAATATATTATTTATTCTTTTAAATTCTCAACCATAGTTAAGTTTATGAGTTAGGTGGGAGAGAAAAGAATATAAAGATATAAAGATTTACATGTGTCATTTAGTAATTGAATTCAGGCACTACTTGAACTTGAATGGACAGCATCGAACTAACCTATATAACTATAATACTAACCCTATATAACCCCTATACATGATATATATATATATATATATATATATATATATATATATATATATATATATATATATAATTAAGAATTCACAAATAAGTTATTAATGAACTGTTTTAAATAACTGTAATTATTGATTAGAATGAAATCAATAATGTTACTTCCTATATTGCATTTGTCAATGAGTGAATGAATTTCACACGTTCCCTTATTTTAAGACATAAACTGAGCTAATTTAATTTTTTGATCTAAGATCTAAAAATTTATCATCAATTAGTATTATTCTTTATATTTTATATCCCATTTTCAAGCAATTTGACAAACTATTCCCACACGAAAGAAGGGTATAACACAAACTGAATTGATTAAATTAAAACAACCAACAAAATCCATCATAAGATGAAAACATAACCGAAAACAAGAACTCGCCGAGTGTAATTTAGGCGGTCATGTACTTCAACATAGCCCCTCGAAGCTTTTCCATGAACTCAGCAGCTTGTTTCTGTTTGTTTATTTGAAATATCATATAAACATTAATCTTATTCCTATTCAATCTTGTTATAAGACAAACATAAACCATACCTGATCACTCTTTTGCGCACTTGCAATGTTTTCGTCAAGAAGTGTTAATAAAGATCTATTGATCTCATTTTTCTCAACCATATCGAGTAGCTGTAAAAAAAAACATAAGTTTATTAAACAAATTGAAAGCAAAGGTAGCTAGAAGAAGATGAAGATTGGCATACTTCTCCTTTTACATCCTTTGATGTCAAAATTTTGGTTAAGCTCTCTCTTGCCTTAACGAGATCAGTTTGCATTTTATCATAAGCTTCTGCATAAACAAAACAGTTAGTTTTCAAAATTGATCATTTGAAGAACAATAATGAATGAGTCTGTTTTAACATTTATTAGACCTATTCCTTCTTCGAGAGCTTTTTGGACTGCTTCAAGTTCAATTAATCTGTCTTCCATGTCCTGTACAAAGATTACCCAATTCAATTTTCAACTTTAAATGAAAACCCATAAAGCAAAAATCACACAAACTTGTGTCTTTGTCACGGCAAATCGAAGTTTTCCCAAATCAAGTTTCAGATGATCAAAGAATTCCTTGTTCAACCTGCACAAATTTTTAATGTTGTTCAAAATATGATCAATTTTGATTGACCCAACTCTCATCTAATTAAAGGATCTAACCTGGGTCTCAACCTAGCAATCTCAAATTCCAATTCCTGAGCCTCGGTATCAAGAAAGTACTCAATCAAAGCCGCTGGAGCATCTGGAGGTACACGAGACTAAGAATAAAACAAATCATTTATCAGTTACACGAGCAATATGATATAAATTATGGTAGTTTAAGTATTACGAACAAAAACCAAACACAACATGAATAACATAAACAAAAATGCTCACAAAGACAAAGTGTACTAGAAAATAATCGGGGGATAGGGCAATTCTACCTCTCGGAGCTCAAGTCGACGTTGTTTCTCTTCACGAACTTGACGCTCAAAGTCTTCTCTAGCTTCAACATCTTTTTCCATCCTCTTTCGGAATTCGAGTTTAGCAATATGCCCTGTTTTTGATGGACCCAATACTCCTTCTGGGTCCTACCTTCACCATAACAATGTCACAAGCTTAATTTCAAATTCGAAAGTGGAATTGATAAGAAAATAGATATACCCATGCTACGCAGTTGATTTTAGTTCTTGAAGGAGTTGGGCTGAAGTAAGTTCCTGTTCTTGGTACGGACGTAAAAGGGCTGCAAAGACTAAAAGAGGCAGCCATGATCGACGCTGGCTTGTCGGAGCTCTGAACTTTGTGGGTTCAGGTTTGGTTGGTTATGGCTATTTGTATTATCCGATTACAATAGTGTGTGTGCCTCATCCCTTCTTTCTTCCTTCCTTCTATCTTAACAGTTATAGCTTATTATAAAGTAATATAATAATAAAATTCAATTTTGCTCTCAAACTATTAATACTTGTGCATATTGATTTTGAAGTCTTTTGCTTACAATTTTAACATTCAACTTGTTGAATTTATTGTTATTTGCCATCTATTATAAAAAAAAAAATTCAAAACATTTAATAAACAAAATGAATGTGTACCTTAAAGTGTAAGCCCAATAAGCCCCTTATGGCATATCAATACTAAGAGAACCCATTTTTAATTTAAGGGTCCATTTTTTTTACTAAAACTTAATTTATTTGTTTTTCTATTATTATTATTTTTATAATCAAGGAAAAGACCTTATAAATGAAGACATTTTAAGGAATAATAATTATTATTACTACAATTGAATTATATTTTCGCTTCAAAATGTTTCGATATGTTTTTTTCCCGATTTAATCGGGGACAAGGCATGTATGACATTTGTGTTCCGTCCAATCTCACCCCAAATACTATAAACATATAAAATCATTTGTATATTTATTCTTTATATTTTATAATAGTTTTAAGTTTATTTTTTTATATAATATGAATTTTCAATATATTATATTAAAAAAATATGTTTATATATATATATATTCCGTTTTCATTTAAAGCACTTCCAGTGAGAATAAAATAATTTAGTCTTTTAAGTTTACTATTTTCACCGGACCATTCTAGTGGGGTAATAAAAAGTAAAAAAATTAAAAATTCTGTTTATTTAATTTTTCAGAGAATGCTGTATAATCGGTGTTTCGCAAAATTCTTATAAACCGAACGAGACGAGGATGATAATAAAAAAATCTCCGAAGTAAAACGAAACGGGGATGTTAAATGTATTCCCGTCCCGATCCACCCATTGTCATTTCTAATGTGGACCATTAGTGGGATAAACAAAATATTTTTTAAAAAAAATTCCATTTATATAATTTTTATCCCATAAAATATTGTATAATCGGTGTTTCGCAAGAATTTCCCTAAACCGAATAGGGGAGATGGTAGTAAAGAAAGTCCGAAGTAAAATAGGACGAACTTCTGTCCCGATCCATTCCATTCCATTCCATTCCATTCCATTCCATTCCATTGTCATCCTAATGTGCACTATCAGAATAATCAAATTAATTTAAATTGTTTTTTATTTCAAATTAATTTAACATGTTTTTTTTTATTTCAATTTATCATATTTTAATGAATCACCAAATTTTAACTATTTAAGATTTAATTTAGTCTTTATAGTGTAAACATAGTTTTAAAATACGTTGTTCGATCGGCGGTTCAACCGGTCCGACCGCGAAACGGTTGAATGGGCGGTCCGACTTTTGACTTCTATAACGTTACTTTTCGAAACCGGTCAAAAACCGTCCGACCAGAAATTTGAACCGAAAATTTTCTGTTCGAAAGGTTATCCATTATTCTATTGGATCTATTATACTTCTATATACTTCTATCCAAGTGACATTGACTTTAATCGTTTTCGCATCAGGATTCAAGAAGACTACATCTTATCGCTTCGTGGTTAATCATCTTGAAAAGAATTTGTACCACGGTTAGACCAAAGTTCAACTAGTGGCAGACGGTGGTGGGTCTTCAAAGTATCCGATAACTCTTATCGATTCCTTTATATGTTTGTTAAAATTGCAGATCGATAACGCCAAAGGATCGACAAAATTTCACATTTTATAGCGCAAATAGGTTAAATGAAGGGGAGCAAGAGCCAGAGAAATAATAAGAAGAAATACATTGGTCTCTACATCATTTGTTGACTGTGGTGTAGATTAAAGTTAAAAAGTAACCATGGTTATATTAAAATAGAAGAGGTAGTTGTCACGGGCTAAATCTCGAATGCTTGATTTTTCTCGACCCGTGCAGTACTAGGTTAGTATTGCCACAATGCTAACTAGTCGACCTGTTTAAAAATGCAAGAAGGAAACTTTAGAGTGAGAGTGAGAGTTTGGAGAATAAGATTGTATTCAGTTACTTAGTGCATGGCTTAATGACCAAGGCTTGTTTATATACAAGGGAGGAGATCATTCTAGATACTCCTTTATCCTAGGTCTTTCTAAAGACTTCTAATATTTAATTACATTTAGCATGTCCTAGAGAATTCTAGAGACATTTTTTAACTTATTTACATTAAGGACTTCCTAGAGAATTCTAGAGAATTCCTTGGGAAGGAAATACCTAAGAACTTCTACAACATTCTAGAGAACTTTCTAGATAATTCCCTTTTGTGGACTGATTTTTCCATCCAACTTAAGTGGGCTGTGACATGCTCCCCCATCTAAGTCGTGGACGTCCTCGTCTCGACCTTGGACCGGTACTCTTCAATCTTTTACCGGAATTGCCATAAGTGATCTTCACTTTCCCAACTACTCTCGACATCGGGTAGACCTTTCCATCGTACAAAGTACTCGGTGTAAGGTGGAACGCCCCTCCTTCTTATCTCCCTATGGGATATGATTTCTTCGATGTCTTTATCGAAGGAGATGGTGACGGTAGTCGCTGCCCGATTTGATTCTCCCCTCCCGGCATCCTCTTCGTCTTTGTGGAACGACTTGAGTTTGCTCACATGTAATACCGGATGAATTTTTAGTTTGGGTGGAAAATATAGCTGATAGAAGACATTACCTACACGCCGCACAATTTCAAACGGTCCTTCGTATCTTCGCACTAGCCCCATGTGCAAGGACCGGAGAGACTTAAATTGTTGCGGGAGTAATTTCACCATTACTCGGTCTCCCTCCTTGAACTCGACTGCCCGCCTTTTTAAATCTGCCAATTTCTTCATCTTCTTTGTTGCTTTATCTAAAGATGCCCGAGCAAGATCCGCTTCCTCCTCGAAAGATTTAGCGAATGTGAAGGCAACCGGACTTTGACCCACGTATCTTATGGCCAGATTATGTGGAGTGGATGGTTGTCTCCCTATCACGAGTTCGAACGGATTTCGTCCGGTCGATTCACTTTTCTGTAAGTTGTACGAAAATTGCGCCGTATCCAAAAGCTTGGCCCAATCTCTTTGGTTGGCGCTCACGTAGTGTCTCAAGTACAACTCTAGTAAGGCATTGACTCTCTCGGTCTGCCCATCAGTTTGGGGGTGGAAGCTGGTCGAGAATGTTAGATTGGTCCCCAATAACTTGAACAACTCGGACTAAAACTTCCCGGTGAAACGGGGATCCTGGTCGCTCACGATCGTCTTTGGGACTCCCCAATATTTCACAATGTTCTTTAGGAACAACTTGACCGTTTCGATGGCTGTGACATCGGGTGGTGCCGGAATGAATGTGTCATACTTTGAGAATTGGTCTACCACCACTATGATTGAACTGAACCCCTCCGACTTTGGCAGCATTGTGATATAATCCATTGAAACACTTTCGAATGGATATTCCAGCACTGATAAGGGTTGGAGTAATCCGCCTGGTTGTTGGCACACAAGACATGTTTGCACGTACGCCTCCACGTCTTCCCGCATCCTGGGCCAGTAGTATGAATCCTTCATTAGTGCCATAGTGCGATGCATTCTGGGGTGTCTAGCCCATTTTGAATCGTGACACTCCTTCAACACATCCCGTCGCAAGCTCCCCCATTTGGACACGAACACCCGTTTTCTTTTCGTAAGGAGCAACCCGTCTTCGACTTAAAACTTTCAGGTCTTGCCACTTCGAGCAAATTCCATCATGTCATGCACATTAGGATCTTTCTCTAGACCTTCCCGTATGCGTTCTCTCAAGTTGGTCTCTAGTTGGCTTATGGCGGCCAGCTCCGCCTTGCGACTTAGTGCATCGGCTACACGATTGGTGACCTATAGCCTGTACTCCAATGTGTAGTCGAACTCTGCTAGAAATTCTTGTCACCTAGCCTGCTTTGGTGTAAGCTTCTTCTGCGTCTGGAAGTAGCTAGTGGCAATGTTGTATGTCCTAACCTTGAACTTGCTACCGAGCAAGTAGTGCCTCCATGTGCGTAGGCAATGCACGACCGCAGTCATCTCCTTTTCGTGGACAGTGTATCTTCGTTTTGTGTCGTTTAACTTTCGGCTCTCAAATGCAATAGGGTGCCCCTCTTGCATTAATACACCTCCAATGGCGAAGTCAGATGCATCGGTCTGGACTTCGTATTCCTTATTGTGGTCAGGTAGTGCTAGCACGGGTTGTTTTGTAACTTCGGCCTTGAACCCCTCGAAGGCCTTCACGCACCGCTCGTCCCAGCTCCATGCTCTGTCCTTCTTCAATAGGTCGGTCAGGGGTGCAACAATCTTTGAGTACCCTTTGATGAACTTCCGATAGTAGTTCACCAAGCCAAGGAAAGACCGAAGTTGGGGCACATTTTGGGCGGTTCCCATTCTCGAATGGCCTTGACCTTGGCCTCATCCATCATGAGGCACCTGGACTTCACACGATGACCCAGGAACATCACCTCATCTTGAGCGAATGATCACTTTTCCAGCTTTGCGTATAACTCGTTCTCCCGCAAGGCCTGGAAAACCAATCTCAAGTGTTCCACGTGCTCATGCAACGTGGGCGAGTATACAACAATATCGTCGAGATAGACTACCACAAACTTGTCTAAGTAAGGGTAGAAAACCTTGTTCATTAGAGTGCAAAACGTGGCCGGTGCATTCGTAAGGCCAAAATGCATAACAAGGAATTCATACGATCCATACCTGGTTACCATGGCGGTCTTGTGCTCATCTCCCTTGGCAATTCGCACTTGCCAATAACTGGATCGTAAGTCTATTTTTGAGAACCACTTGGCTTTCCCAAGTTGGTCGAACAACTCACCAATAAGAGGTATCGGGTACTTGTTCCGGACAGTGAGTTTGTTCAGCACTCTATAGTCCACACACATCCTCAACGACCCATCGTGTTTCTTCTAAAATAGCACTGGGCACCGTAGGGAGATTTGGATGGCTGGATCATGCCGGCGTCGAGCATCTCCTTCAACTACTTCTGCAACTCCTTCAACTCGGGCGGTGCCATCCGATAGGGCGTGCGAGATGGTGGCATATCATCGGTCACCAACTCGATCTTGTAGTCCACGTCCCATTCTGGTGGTAGTCTCCTTGGGAGGTCGTTGGGCATCACGTCTTTGAATTCCTCCAACACCGCCCGGACCTCCTTGGGTATCTCCCCTTTTCCTTTGGGCTCATCCTCATCATCCACCATAGGAAAAGCCGCAAACGTCTCTTCACAACGCTTCAGACCTCGGCTGAATTGCATCGCCGAGAGCATGCCCTTCCCCTCTGATTCTCTTTTTGCTGGTATGACACTAGTCTTCTCGTGGTCCAAGATAATTAGAGAATTAGAGTAAGAAATAATACAAGCACGTACCTGGTTGAACCATCGCAGTCCCAACACTATGCCGTAATCATCCATAGGGACTACGGTGAAAGAGACCACCCCCTTCCAGTCTCCGATCTGAGTTGGTACGCTTTTCGCCTCCCCGGCCACCGGTTTGGTTGTTGTGTTGACGGACTTGATGGTCCCCTTCGTTGGGTTGATGCTGAGACCCAATGTTTTGGCCACCCCTTCGCGCATGAAGTTGTGAGTGGAACCCGTGTCGACTAGTGCTTTGACGTTCTTTCCTCTGATCAAGGCCTCCACGAACATGGAGCCCCTCTTTGTTCCCTTGACCGGTTCCACCACACTAGCTTTGACCGCGTTAAGTAGTTTTAGGGATCCCATTTGAGTCCCTTCTTCTTCTTCTTCGGCTGGCTCGGTCCCTTGCACAGCCGCAACCTTCTTTCCTTTGAACGGGCACATAAATTTCAAATGGTTAGTAGCACCGCAAATATGACAAGTTCTTGGCTTACCTGATTCCTCGGTTTGCTTCCCCGAGTTGCTGTTTGGATGCCACTTCTTGGATGGGCGGTCTCCCCCACCTTTCTCCTTGTTCTCCTTGCTAGACTTCGGCTTATCCGTGGACACTTTCAGCTCGATCAGTCTTTCCGCGACCGCAATGACTTCGGAAACATTCTGCAATTTGGCTCTTTGGAGCTCTAGTTATGCCCATGTCTTAAGGCCATTGACGAATGTGAACAGGGCCTCCTGTTCGGTGAGACTTGGCAACTCGAGCATCAGTTCTTAGAACTCCTTCACGTACTCCTTGATGGACTTATTGTACACGAGTTGACTTAGTCGTTTCCGAGCTTCAAAATCCGCATTTTCTGGGAAAAATTGGCGTTTGAACTCGACTTTGAAATCTTCCCAAGTCTCCATTCGTAATGTGCCACGTTCGATATTCGTTTCACGCCTTCTCCACCATAGAAGCGCCATGTCTACTAGAAAGAAAGGTGTTGTATCCAACTTAGTTTGATCATCGAGTATGTTGGATGCCCGAAAGTACCTTTCCACGTTCCAAAGGAAGTCTTCAACTTCCCTTGCACTCCTCGAACCCTTAAATGGAGTCGGCTTGGGAACATCCATCCGATGAGGTGCCGAACCTCGAAGTTCCCCTCCATTCAAGACAATTCGGGTTTCGACCGCTTTTAACCTTCCCATCATCTCCCTCCGGAAGGCGTTGATCATCGTTTAGAGTTCACCCTGGACTGTTTGTAGTTCACCTCGGACCTCGTTCTGAATCGCATTGACATCACCTCGAACCACTCCAAGCACTTCGTCCTGAATGCCACGATTCGAGTTGTCAATGATGCCCATGACTTCATTCTCCAATTTTTCACTTGCCACATCCAATGCCACCACCTTGTCGGCCACCGTGCTGAACACCTCGAGAGCTTCTTGATGCTCGCTCATGCTTTCCTCAAGCCGGGTCACCCGCGCTTCCATGGCAACATTTCTCTCAACGGACCTTCCCCTCTTGGGCGCCTTGTCCTTTTGTTCGTCGGTCGGAACCTTCGTGGCGTTCGATCCTGAATCCATTTCTTGCAACGTGAATGCGGAAGTACGAAACGCTTGCTCTAATACCACTTGTCACGGGCTAAATCTCGAATGCTTAATTTTCCTCGACTCGTGCGGTACTAGGTTAATATTGCCACAATGCTAACTAGTCAACCTGCTTAAAAATGCAAGAAGGAAACTTTAGAGTGAGAGTGAGAGCTTGGAGAATAAGATTGTATTCAATTACTTGATGCATGGCTTAATGACCAAGGCTTGTTTATATACAAGGGAGGAGATCATTCTAGATACTCCTTTATCCTAGGTCTTTCTAGAGACTTCTAATATTTAATTACATTTAGCATGTCTTAGAGATTTCTAGAGACATCTTTTAACTTATATACATTAAGGACTTCCTAGAGAATTCTAGAGAATTTCTTGGGAAGGAAAGACCTAGGAACTTCTAGAACATTCTAGAGAACTTTCTAGATAATTCCCTTTTGTGGAATGATTTTGCCATCCAACTTAAGTGGGACGTGACATGCTCCCCCACCTAAGTCGTGAACGTCCTCGTCTCGACCTTGGAACGGTACTTTTCAATCTTCTGCCGGAATTGCCATAAGTGATCTTCACTTTCCCAGCTACTCTCGGCATCGGGTAGACCTTTCCATCGTACGAAGTACTCGATGTAAGGTGGAACGCCCCTCCTTCTTATCTCCCTATAGGATATGATTTCTTCGATGTCTTTATCGAAGGAGATGGTGACGGCAGTCGCTGCCCGATTTGATTCTCCCCGTCCGGCATTCTCTTCGTCTTTGTGGAACGGCTTGAGTTTGCTCACATGGAATACCGGATGGATTTTTAGTTTGGGTGGCAAATCTAGCTGATAAAAGACATTACTTACACGTCGCACAATTTCAAACGATCCTTCGTATCTTCGCATTAACCCTTTGTGCACGGACTGGAGAGACTTAAATTGTTGCGGGAGTAATTTCACTAGTGGCAGACGGTGGTGGGTCTTCAAAGCATCCGATAACTCTTATCGATTCCTTTAGAAGCGAGAGCCAGAGAAATAAGAAGAAGAAAGACATCGGTCTCTATATCATTTGTTGACTGTGGTGTAGATTAAAGTTAAAAAGTAACTATGGTTATATTAAAATATGAGAGGTAGTGGTGTAAATTAAGTTTAAAAGAGTAACCCGATTAAATTAAAAAATTATAAGTTTATGATTCATTCATTCACTAATTTGTTTTCTTTTGGTATTATCTTTTTAGTTATTATTATTTATTATTTTCAAATAATATAAAATTTAAAATCCGGTTCAACCACTGATTCAACCCGTTGTCGAGTTCAAAAAAATCGAATTTTTCAGTACAATGATTTTAAATAGTGGTTTTTTTAATTATTTATTAATATTTGTTAAGTTCTTTTATTTTATAAAATAATTTGATTTTTATAACTTTAATTCAAATAAAATTATTTACAGAAAAAGAAAAATACGACAAGATTTATTTAACTAAAATAAATGGAAATGGAAATGAAAATGCTGCGTCGTGCTTATCCATTGGAAGGTACTAGAAGGCCCAGCCGGCGTCCACTGACCATCTTTTCTCGCCGCTTATCGTCGTTTTTGGGAAATTTACTACACTCCTTCTTCGATCGCAGTCGCATCGCCTTAAGCATTACTCTCTACCTTTGGCTAAAACTTCGATTTTTTCTGCCATGGAAGCTGAAAAGCTAAATCAGTTGAAGCATTTCATCGATCAGTGCAAGTCTAACCCATCCATCCTCAACGATCCTTCTCTATCCTTCTTTACAGACTATCTGGAAAGGTACCCTTAACAATTTCTCAACTATATATATGAATGCTCTCTAGATCTGTATTGATTGGTATTTCGACTTGTTGCAGCCTTGGAGCTCAGCTTCCTTCATCTAAATCTGGGGAGACCAAATCTGTAATCTTTCCTTCGTTTTTCAGTATCTGATGTTTTGTGAAAATATTTATCATTTTCTTGATTAGATTTAGCTTTAGTCTGTATTACAAAGAATGGGTTGCTGAATTGATTGCTGATATTTAAGGTTTTGAGATTCTCATGTTGTTCTTGGTCTGCAGAAATCTTATGTTGTCGAGGAGAGTGATGATGACATTGTTGATAACGAAGATGAAGATGAAGATGAGGCAGATGTAGTTGCTGAAGAAGAAGAGGAGGATGAGATAGTTGAATCAGACATTGAACTTGAAGGCGAAGTTGTTGAGCCTGATAATGATCCTCCTCAGAAGGTTTTCCCTTTTAATATTATTACCCAATAATGTTTTGCTTTCGATTCACACTTTTCTTTTCACTTATGCTCTACTTTATACTATCAGACTGGAGATGCTTCGGTAGAGGTTACAGAGGAAAACCGCGATGCTGCTCAAGAGGCAAAGTCTAAGGCAGTAGAAGCCATCTCAGAAGGTATTGATTGTGATTTATAGATATGTACATTTTGTATGGTAAACTATGTGATTTTGATTGGGTGTGTCTATCTATGTCAGGCAATCTTGAGGAAGCAATTGAGCATCTCACAGAGGCTATTGTGTTGAATCCAACTTCAGCCATTATGTATGCTACAAGAGGTGAAGCCTGTATTCATATCTTACCCCATATTTGATCTTTTCATATTATTTTTTGTTTGATTTTATCTTTTTTTTTTCTTTCCAGCTAATGTGTATGTGAAGATGAAGAAACCCAATGCCGCTATTAGAGATGCAGATGCTGCTTTACAGGTACTTCTCATCTCGTCAATTTGGCGTTGTGTGGTTTCTTTTGTTATTCCTGCTTTTGCATATGTTCATGAATCATGGCTAATGTTATTGTTGTGGGTGAACAAGTGAAAAATATGAAAGCTTTATTTTAGTATAAGGATGTGTTGGATTAAACTGAAAAATAAGTACTGACTGTGGATTACCAAATAATGAATTTTAAGTGCCGAACTAGATAGTGTCTGAAAAATAAATGTTGAATAAGCCAACTGAAAATTATATATGAATTTTAAGTATGGAATATGCAAGTTGATTAAATAAAAATGTACATTAAGACCATTTCCCCTTACAATGATGAACTTCAATTAATATATTATCAAGTTATGTTATTCATAACTTACTGAATTAAGCTAGGTATTGTAGTTTAATTTGAGCTGAATTTAAATAATTAATTGGTTTTAAATATTACTTATCTAATGGATTTATTTCAAATAAGCACTTAGTTTTAAGATTAAGTGATAAGTTGTGTTATCAAACACAGCCAACTCAAATGTCATCTTTGCTGGACAAAACTATATAGATACACAAATTTGAAATTTCTCGTGTTTGTTATATTGTTACTTTATGATGTTGAACGCTAATGTACTAAAGTTCGTTCTTATACTCTTGTATTTCATTTTCTTTATTCTGTGCAGATAAATCCAGATTCAGCTAAAGGATACAAGTCTCGTGGCTTGGCAAGAGCGATGCTTGGACAATGGGAGGAGGCTGCAAAGGATCTTCACGTGGCATCAAAGCTAGATTATGACGAGGAAATCAATGCTGTGCTAAAGAAGGTTTGCAAACATAACTATATAAATATTGTATATTTAGACTTTTCAGTCTAAACATTTTAATAGCAATATGAAGATGTTTTAAATCTTGCTCATAACCTAGATCTCTTCAAGCATTCTACTGACAAATTTTTATCTACATTGATACAGGTGGAACCTAATGCACACAAAATTGAAGAGCACAGAAGAAAATACGAGAGATTGCATAAAGAAAGGAATGAGAGGAAGGCTGAACGTGAGAGGCAGCGTCGTCGTGCTGCAGCTCAGGTGAGGATGAGTATTAATTATGAAAACACGGGGAGAATTATATGCTGCACATTCATCTATCTATTTGAATTATTAATAGTTTCATGTTCTTTCTTTATGTAAAAGGCCTCGTATGAGAAAGCAAAGAAACAGGAACAACAGTCATCCTCAAGCAGAAGACCTGGGTCCATGCCTAGTGGATTCCCTGCTGGCATGGGTGGCTTTCCTGGTGGTGCTGGTATGCCAGGTGGCTTCCCTGGAGGTATGCCGGGAGGTTTTCCTGGAGCTGGAGGTATGCCTGGAGGTTTTCCTGGAGCTGGAGGTATGCCGGGAGGTTTTCCTGGAGCTGGAGGTATGCCGGGAGGTTTTCCTGGAGCTGGGGGTATGCCGGGAGGTTTCCCTGGAGCTGGAGGGCCGGGAGGAATGCCTGGAAATGTTGACTACAGTAAAATCTTAAATGTAAGTATTTACCGTATTATTATTATTAAAATTGTGGATGTATGTTGCATTTATAGTCGGTTCCATTTTTTTTGTATAACCTCATTTTCCCACGTTACTTCTAAAGTTCTTCATTCTCTTCTGATTTATTATACAGGACCCTGAGTTAATGGCAGCGTTTAGTGATCCAGAAGTCATGGCTGCTCTCCAAGATGGTAAATTTCTACACACCTCCTAGCTTGCATGTTGTTGGATTATTTGAAAAATATATAGGTTACAAAATAAAAACCTTATTTGATGAAAAAGTGATTTGATAGTTGATCGTGATACAAGATTTTTTTGTGAAATAACCCAAGTTAGTTAAGTTTGCATCTTCGGCCTTGTTTGAATAATAACCAAGTGATTATTTCCAAGTAATATTTTTTTGACTTGTTTGACGTAGGTTATTTAAGGAAAAAGACTATAGGAGTATGCATAAAATATATAATAAAAAAGTAATTATTAGATGATATTTTTGTTGATTTGAATGATGTGTCTGATGAGTATAGATTGTTGATTGAAATATTGGGTTATTTGAAATTAATTTCAAATAACTTGAACATCAAACAATGGCTTGCTCACACGCTCAACTTTGAAGAGAATCACACTTCAAAAGCTATTGATAGAACCTAAGATTAGATTTCAATCTTCCCTGAAGGAGGTTCAAACCGTAATGGGTAGACTTTTCACGGTATGGTCAGTTCTTGGGGATTGTTTTGGGTAAAATTTGAATGTAGTTGATCTGGGTGAGACACTTCAACCCACCCTGGACTGAGACTTCAATTTAAGGGGCTTATTACATTGATGTATAAAGTTTGAGAGAATCGAAACCACCTTATTGACACAAGAGATTGGATAGTTGTGCAAGCCTCTTTCAGGAATTTTTACTTTTATTCTTTTGGTAAAAATGCTTTTGGTTAGGATGATAAATTTGGATTAAAATTCAGTTCCCAAGTGTAATATTCCATCATCTGGATACACATCCTGATGATGAATCTGATAGGCAAGATGTGATTTCATACTTGGGATATATGTTCTGTTTCATGAGTAGGGTTTTAATTTTTCAATTTGTGTTGCAGTTATGAAGAATCCGGCAAACCTAGCTAAACATCAGTCAAATCCCAAAGTGGCTCCTGTGATTGCAAAGATGATGGGCAAGTTTGCAGGTCCTCAGTGAGTTATAATTCGACGCTAGTTTGCTTGAGAAATGCTCTTTAAATTTTAAATCCACGACGGTTTTGATTTTATGGTTTTCGGGATTTTTATGGTTTAAATCATCTGAAAGGAATTTATGTTTTTTATTCCTTCTTCCTGGTCTCTTTCAAATATTTAACAGAAAATAGGTCAATGGAGTGAATTGAGTTTGGAATTACAGACCAATTTTTGTTTTTTTATTAGTTCAGTTGGAGTCCTTTGATTTATATCCAGAATAAAATTAGGAAATTTTAAATTAATTAAATTAACAATAAAATGAGTTGGAAACCATATGATTTTATAAACTTACTTTTATTTTTTATTTTTTATAATGTGAATGTTGGTATTGAAAAATAATATAGTGCTGTTAAATGTATTATTTATTTATATTTCTATATTTTAGAGATGGTAATGTGCATTGAGATTGATAATGATAGGTAGATTTTTATTGGTTGGCCAATAAAAAATAGTAAACTATAATGAAACTTTTATAGGTGAAAATAATATATATATGTATAATCTTCATAATTATATGTATAATTATGAAACTTTTACAAATTATTTAATAAAAAAAGAAAGTTAAAAATAAAATAAATAATTGTCTATTTTAATTAATTAATATTTATTTATATTTATTTTCTTTCCTAATATATTTTTATATTTATTTGAATATATTTATATTTTTCTTAGACATAATAGTTTTTTTTTTTTGTGTAGGATAAATTAACTGGTTGACTCTTTATCTTAATATATATTTATTTGCATTATAAATAATTTAAACTATAAAAAAAAAACTTTTAAGGGTTTTTAGTTTAAAATGTTATATTTAACCAAAAATATTGATAAATTTGATGACTGTTTTTTAAAGGTTAAGTGGTGATTTGTTTTAAAAATAATTAAAAAGTTAAAAGTAAATTATTCAAGTAATTGAAAGGCTACATATTATACCCATTAGACCTTTATTAATTTGATTAATAAATTTGATTTTCAATTTAGACCTTTATTAATTTGATTAATAAATTTGATTTTCAATTTAATTGATTGATGGTCAAGTTCAATTTATATATTTGATCTTACATTAAATGTTTTTCATGTAACAAAAATAAAATTATAAAATTATCTGAACGATCCTCTAATTACTCTAATCGTTTTTTAAAACAAAAAATCATTACTTTAATTTTTAAATTTTTTATCAATAACCCTTTTCTCAAATGTTTGGTATATATATATATATAATATTATATATATATATATATATTATTATTATTGATTTTCATATTTATATAATTATTAAAGCTTTTATATAATATATAGATAATATATATATATATATATATTATTTAATTTTATCTATTCATATCTATATCTATATAAAAATATATATTATTTTTAATTATTAATTTATATATAATATATATTTTAAAAAATAATTTGAGGATTAAAAGAAATGGAATAGTTAAAAAGTTATCTTTACTTTTAACTCTCAAATTATTTTTTAAAATATATTATATAAATTTATATATAAATATATATATAAATTAATATTTAAAAATAATATATAAAAATTATTTTAAACTTTGTTATATATATATAGATAAAAATAAATAAAATATTTATATTATCTATATATAAAAGAAATTTAATAATTATATAAATATAAAAATTAAATGATAAAATATAAAATATATATATATATAATATTATATAATTATATAAAGGATTTATTAATTATATATATAAATATAAAAAATAAGATTAAAAATAGTATATAAAAAAATTTAACTTAACCTTTTACATTTAAATAAAAAAAAATTGACGGAAAAGTCATTAGTGACCTTTCTAAAAGTTAAGGGCGATTTGTTTTAAAAATTAATTTGAGGGCTAAAAGTAAGGGATCAGAGTAATTAGCAAGAGATCAATGTAGCTTAGCATGTGCTGGATGATATGTGTTAATACGAGATCTAGAATTGTTCGAAATTAGATGGTTTCAACATTGATTTATTTTAAAGTAAAACATTATTTTAAATTTTTTTAATAGTATTGATATATTTTTAAAATTAAATATATAAAAAATAATTAATTTTATTCAAATTTTAATAATTTAGAAATTTGTTATAATCAAATAATAATTTGATTAAAATTTGATTTAAATTAGTTAAACATAATTAATTTAAGAAAATATTATTATTTAAAAACAGAGTTGCCAATAAAATTTTAGAAAAAAATCAATATAAAGGTGTACGTCTGTACACGTATTTTTGCCTCAGAGTCTCCATAAGGAGTTCTTTATTTAGTTACGCTCGGAAAAAGCTTGCGCGCTATGTCCTATGCTCCCGTTAAAAATGATTTTATTTTTTAAGTCTGATTATCAAAAGATTTATTTATAACGTTTATTCTATTTAAATTAGTAATTTAGGGTCCTAAACAATGATAAGTTTAGATTACGTAAATAATTGTACTAAATTATTTAAAGTTGCATACATGCAATTACGGTTAGAAGATATTGAGTGTAAGACCTGAAAATAACAGAAAATGGTGTTAGAATTTAAAAATAAATCTCAAACGGAGCCTTAATCAAAATATTTGTTTGAGAATTATCCCGAAAATATTTTGAAATCATTTTCCGACCTCTCGAGATCATTTGAAAATGAATTTGGATTCCAAAAGTATAAAAATAATTTATAATTTTGGATTTTTGAAAAGTGGAACCAAACGGGCCTTAAGACCAGAGTCATAAAGATCAGATCCAATTTTGTCGTTCGAGGACCCGGAGAGACTCAGTTTAGACCGAGGGAGCTCTCGATCGGGGTTTGGGATACTCGGTCGGAGGACCGGAGTCCTTAGGTTAGGATGCCAAGGACTCTCGGTCTTTGGCTGGAATTACCGGTCTATGCGTAAAAACCTATCGGTCCTGGACTAGCCTGATGTTAGGTTTCTCGGTCGAGGTGTAGAAACTTCTCAGTCCAGGGCTAGCACTGGGCTGAGATCATTGGTTCTGGTTTAGAAAACTCGGTCCCAAGGTTAGACCTCTCGGTCCTAAGACCTTGGAGTCTTGGTCCCAAGTTATATTTCTCAATCTTAGGTGAAAACTCTCGATCAAATTTCTCGGTCCTTGCTTAAGAATAACGGTCCTAGGCTCGGTCCTAACTCAAGAACATCGATCCTTGGTCTCAGTCCTACCTCTTGATCATTGGTCCTACAAGACTCGGTCCAAGAACACCAAGTGTTCTTCATTTGGTTCAAAGTTGTAGGTTTACAACTTTTGATACAGATCACGTGTAATCTGTAAGTTTAATTCTTGTTCTAAAAACTTCGAAATGGTGTTTATAATCAAACATGACCAAAACAAGAATACTAGTCAAGCAAGATTTGTAACAAGTTTCAAAACTTAAATTTAAAATTTTGTTTGAAAATTTTCAGTTCGGTCAAACATTTTTAGGCAGGTATCTAAATAAAATCAAGCTCAAAAGTTCAAGAACACGGATTTTTTTTTCTTCATACTTTCAAATTAAATCTGAGTTTTTTTTTAATTAGGGTTGAATTGATTAAATTTCTTTCGATAAAAAGCTTGGAAATCAACTAAGGATCGATTTCAACTAAAAAAAATAAACAATTAAACCATAAATAAGTTCAACCCGATTAAAATTGAAATATTTCAATTTTGAATCACAACATGAATCACAGGTTGATTGGAAGCTTATTTGTGATTGGAGAACACTCTTATGATCTTAAGGAAGCTTTCAAAGGCTCTAGATAAAATTTTAGACTACCGAAAAAGTTTTTTAAAAGAACTCGTCGAAGTTCCTATTATTTTTTTGTATTTTATATCTCATATTGAGATTAAATATGTCATAAATAAATAAATAAATATATATATATATATATACTATTTTTATATGAAATGTTATAAGGGCAAATTGATAGCCATTATATACTTTTATAATATATTTGTATACTATTTATTATTATTTGAAGTTTAAGACACACATTTAAGACTTACACATAGCACAACGATACCATCATCATGACCGATTATAGTTTTATAATAATATAATAAACTATCATTATTATTATTATTATTATTATTATTATTATTATTATTATTATTATTATTATTATTATTATTATTATTATTACTTCAAAAAAAAAACATACCTCTCAAGCCATTTCTTCTTCTTTGTAATGCAAAGATGTTAGGGGGGCCCCTTTAATGAATCGAGGCGATCTGGACAAAGTACCCAAATCAGCTACTTCTTTATTGCACTTTGTGGGGTTGAGAAGTTTTATTTTTATTTTTATTTTTTTAACTATTAAATTATTTCTTTTAATAAATGATGAATATTAATTTGTCTACCTAACCTAACTATTCATATGACTTTAATTAATCATATTTAATCACATTCGTTTTATTTTATAAATAAATAACACTACAACTGTAATTTCATTATAATAGAAAATTAATAATAACCTTAATTGAACAATTTACTATTTGATTGTCAACTAACTCCCTTCTACTAGGAGTAATCAATTGTAATTATATAAAATATTACATCACCAAAATAGTATAATTTATAATTGAAAAAAGTTATTTAAAAATATATTTATTATTATTTAAATTAGTATAATACATTATAAGACCTTAAAAAATCAAATTTGAAATCAAATATGTGTGGGTTATATATATAGGATGCTCAAAAATACCATAATTAAACTGTAAATATCGTAATTTAAAATTAAATATATTATTTCTTGATTAATGAATGTCAAAATAAATATTATCATTGATCTATCTAAAATAAAATTAAAAACTCTTGATTTCTTGAAATAACCAAATGTGAATGTATTGATTAATAACCTAAAAGGAGGCGAGAATCTCAATAGTTAATTAATAGGTACAACTTTTCAAAACCATTATTGCTTATTGACTCTTCAACCTTTTCTGATGAGAAGAAGAGAAATATAAAATGATGAAAACTCTAATTATCGAAAACAAAATATATGAATATTAATTAGCCTACATAACTACTACTTTATTGCCAAAAAAACAAAAAAAACATTATTATAAAAGGGAGAGAATTTTTTTTTTTTTTTAACTATTAAATTAACTTTCAAATTTTAGTTTTAAATTTATTAAATTTGTATTATTTAAAATAAATTTAATTTGTGATGATTTAAACAAAAATATATTTATTTAGCTAAAAGAAAAGAAAAACTTAATATATAAAGATAAAATAAATAGAGATAATTTAGTTACCAACTTTAGTTTTAGAAATAAATCTGATTCATCAACATCGGAGTGTCCATCATGTGTTAAAGATTTTTGAAATTTGACACATGAGCTTAAGAGACCATCATCATCAATAGACTTCAACTTCTCAAAACTAAATAAAAACCCAAAAGGTTTCTTCGTACTTTTGAAATTGCTCAAACCGAGTTTGAAGTGGAAAATCAACTACGGGCTTGAAGTTTGGGAAAGTGTTTTTATTTCTTTTTCCAGAATGCTTGTTCTTATTTATTTTTTTCCTTGATTTTGTTGATAAATAGGAATCGTGCTATTCTATTCTCCAAGTAAAATAGTGTTTTTTATTTTTATTTTTTGGGATATCATTAAGTTAGGGTTTATCATTGATATTTTATCAATTATTATTTATGAGCTTTTTAAAAATAAGCCCATAAACATATTATTATAGTTTATTTATTTTGAAAATTTTGGTACCCAAAAATATTTGGGTCTGAGGCAATTGCCTTACTTATTACACATGATTGGTAGCATTAGCATTGTGTATATGTTTAAATATTTTTCTAAATAAAAAAAATATTTTTCTGCCAAGTTTTAGTCTCCTTATTCAGTAATTTAATCCATTTTTTTTTTTAAATTTAACAATTCTTTACATAATTCTCCTTTATCTATCTATATATATATAATGATGCTTAATTTTTAAAGTGTCCGGATTACCTGGTCGAAAGTTGTGGTTAATTTAGATATATGTGAGAGTAAATGAATATTTAGGTCGAATTGTGGGTTGACCCGCCCATAAAATTTTTACTGTAATATTTTTTTACGATTTTTTATATTATTACTCGTGCAAATGCACGAGATACATGCTAATTTTAGATAAAAGCTCACAATTAAATAATTTTTTTAAATAAAAGTATATATCATAAAAACTATTACAATGTTCATCTTTCTTCTCCTCCTTGCGTTTTCTTTTCAAATTAGGAGTTAACATTCATTTTCGAGTAGAGAATCATATGACCCATTCTTCGAAACCATTATTAATGAAAATGATAATGATGAATAAAAATATTAAAACAAGATAAAGGTAAAGAAAATGATATTTAGTTAGATAATTTTGATAAAAAAACAGAAAATATATAAATATTTTAAGAAGAAGTTGAAAAGATTATTGATTGAAATTGTTAGATTAGGATTTCGTTTAGAGATATGTTTGAATTTGAATTATTTAAATAATATTATTTGAGTTTGAATTTTAGTTATTTACATAATTTTGTTTAAATTCAAATTATTTAAAAATCTTAATTGGTAAGTTATTTTAAAAAAAAAATTATCAAATAAAGTGACAGTGAAATTAAATATAAACAAGCTAAATTTAAGGATAAAAAAAATGAAAGAAACCGGAATAAATTATAATTATTTATTTTTTAATTAAATATTATTATATTAATAAAATTATTAGTCTTTTAACATTGAATAAATTTGATGAAATTTATTATTCATTCTTTTTTAAATTTAAAAATGTTTGATTGATTGTTTTAATTATAGTTAAATAATAATATTAGTAAACATTATAAGGACTACTAGACTGCCTATGAGATTATTATGAGTTAATTATATTTCTTTCCACAGTTAGGATTACTTAGTGTTGAAATTTTTTTTTTTTCTCAACTAACTAATGTTTTCGATTTATTTTATTTGTCGTGCCACTGCCAGGCACAATTTATAAATATTTGATCTATCTTTAAATGTTATTCATGTAACAAAAAAATTATATCATAAACTCATATCATTTTAGATGATTGATGTTTTTTAAAATATATATTAACATTAAATTTGGATTAATTTAATCTTTAAAAACTAAAATTAATTAAATTTAAATAATAATAATTTCTCTAAAATATTTTTATTTAAATAATATTGTATATACTTAACCAAATTTACTTAATAATAAATAATTCACAACTATACATTAAATACATCATTAATAAATGTATTCATCCAAAATAAATCATCTATATATCAATTCAGTTTAATATTTTTTAATATTAATATACACACCAGAAAATAAAACTTTCTCAAAGATATTTTTTTGAAACCAATCATAAATGAATATTCTTATAAATGTTTTCCTTTGTAGTTTTTATTGAGAATAATGTCAATTTTTGTTTATTAAAATACATAATTATTTTAAAAGAATTTCGTCTATAATAAATTGTTTGTGTAGAAAAAATATTACAACTTTCCTACAAAAAAAAAAGGAATTTTTTTTAATTTCCTATTAAAATTACATAAATCCCCCAAAATCCAACTTTCTAACAATGATGCAACACATATCCAAATCACTTTGATTAAAAATTAGAAATTTAAATTAAATTATAAAAAATACAAAAGAACTTAGATAATTGTTTGAACTTTTCTTTTTTAATTACTAGGGACAATAGATAATTTATTTATTTATCAAAAATAGCCCCCAATCTTTCTTTTGTAACCAGTTCGTCATACATGTAACATTACCCGTTCGGTGAGATTGAACAAATCGGGTTGACTCCACCACCACGTATAAACATGAAACAACAATTAAATTTAAAATATAAGGCCTTGTTTGGTTAGGGGTTTTAAAAACTAAGAGAGAGAAAAATTAATTGATAGGTGATGATTTTGAGGAGGAAATGATTATTTTTGGTAAAAAGACTTAAAAGTATTGATATATATAAATAAAATATAAAATAATAATTTAAATTAGAAGGTATTTTAATATTTTAATTAATAAAACGAGTAATGTGATTGTTAAAAAGTGATTGATTAAAAAAATAATTTAGTTTGAGTTTTTTAAATAACCCAAGAAGAAGAACGAGGCCTAAGATTAAAAATAAAATATATAAATTTTGAATTTCAAATTAATAATGCAATTACAATACTTTAACCCAACAAGTAATAAATAAAATACAATTAAAGTTATCAATCTTGTCAAAGCAACTCAGCCTGACAAAGTTATAATTACTCATCATTATTTTACTTTATATATATTACTCTTCTTTTACCTGGAACTGGAAGTATATATATATATATATATATATATATATATATATATATATATATATATATATATATATATATATATATATATTAGGAGAGAGATATACTTATGAAGAAATAACATACTTTTCTAGATGGACAAAAATTAAAATATAAAGATGAATAATTAATTAGCCTACTTAATTAGCTATTTCTTTATTGCACCTTTGGAGTTGAGATTTTTTTTTTAACTATTAAATTCATTTTCAAATGATTTCTTTTGAATTTTCTTTTCATAAATGATTAATTATAATTAACCTGGTCATAGAATATTTAAATTAATCACATTTATTCTATTTCACAAATGAATAACACAAGATTAATTCATTCTCAATTATAATTTTGTTATAATAGAAAATCAATGTAAATATTATACACAACATACATCAACTTGATTTAGCAATTTGTAAATATTGATTGATTGATTGCCAACTCCTTCTACGAGGAGTAATCAATTGCAATTACATAAAATATTACCTCACCAAATATATTATAATTTATATAGAAAAAAGTTATTTGAAAATACATTTATTATTATTTAATTGAATTAGTGTAATACATTGTAAGACTTTTAAAAAACTAAATTTGAAATCAAATCTGTGTGGGTTATATTTATAGAGACTAAAAAACACCATAATTAGACCGTAAATACCATCATTTAAAATTTAAACACATTATTTATTGATTAATGTATCTAAAATATAATTAAAAAGCTCAAAATAACCAAATGTGGATGTATCAAATAATATTTACCCTACCTAGCCACTTCTTTATTGCACCTTGGGGTTATGAGAAGTTTTATTTTTATTTTTTTAACTATTAAATTAACTTTCAAATTATTTATTACTATAAATTTTTTTTTTTTAAAATGATGAATATTATTATTAGTACCTAACTTAACTGGTCATATGACCTTAATTAATCACATTTATTCTATTTTAAAAATGAATAACACAATTTTAAATCATTCTCAATTGTAATTTCATTATAATCGAAAATCAATACATCACCTTGATTGAGCAATTTACAAATATTGATTGATTGTCAAATCCTTTTATAAGGAGTAATCAATTGCAATTATATAAATATAAAATATTACATCACCAAAAATAATATAATTTATATTGAAGAAAGTTATTTAAAAATACATCTATTTGAATAAGCTTAAATAAAAAAAGAATAATAATAATTAAAAATAATGAAAAATCTTAATGTAATACATTATTATAAGACCTTGAGAATGAATGTCAAAAGTAAATAATATCATTTGTCAAAATAAATATTATTATTGATCTATCCAAATAAAATTAAAAAAGTATTAATTTCTCGAAAAAAACAAATGTGAATGTATTGATTAATAACCCTAAATGAGGTGAAAATCTCAATAGGTATGTCACGTCTCTTTCAAAACCATTATTACTTCAATTTCTTGGAACTGTAAGTGTAATTATTATTAATAATAATAGTAGTAGACTCTTCAATTTCTTGGAACTGTAAGTGTAATTATTATTAATAATAATAATAGACTCTTCAACTTTTTCGGTTGATAAGAAGGCCTCTTTAATGAAAGGATTTTTAAGGATAAAATTCAGTTTTTATTTCAAAACTCAAACATTTTATTAACCATCAAATTAAATAATTTTATCATTTTAATACTAAAATTATCCTCTAATTTTATCATCTCTCTAAACATCATTCTCTAATCTTCAAAATATAAAAACTAATTTTTTTCTACTTTTTATCACACATGAGTTTTTTTTTGGATAAAACCCAGATAAAAACCAAAAAACTCTTTCCTCAAACAAGACTGAAGAGAAATATAATGGTGAATACTCTATGCCTACCTAGGTACTAGATTATTGAAAAAATAAAAAAAAATGTGAATATTAATTAGCCTAACTAACTACTACTTTATTGAAAAAAAAAATTATTATTATTGAAATTTAATAAGACCTTTGGAGAAACAAGAGAATTATTTTTTTAATTTTTTAACTACTAAATTAACTTTTCAAATTTTAGTTTTTAAGTTTTTTAAATTTGGTAGTTAGAATATTTTTTAAAAACTTAGTAGGAGAAAAAAATAATGATTAATAATAATTGTTAAGGAGTGATTGATTGAAAATTGATTTTAATTGACTTTTTTAAAACCTAAAAAAACAAAATCTTTATTATTTATTTAGTTAGAAGAAAAAAACTTAATATATAATTTAATAAAAAAGTTTTATTAATCCAAAATTTTTAGGCTGATTATATATAATTGTTTACATACTCACTATACTAATTCTCAAACTAACCTCGTTTGATTTTTTACTTCCCAAATTAAGCAATTTTGTCTAATAATTCTCAAATTAACTTATTTTATTATTCAAACTCAATTTTTATATTTTGATTTAATTTATTTATTTTTATAATATTTAAACTTATTATTAAATATATATATATATTTAAATTATTGTTTTTTATTAAAATATTTATATTATTATTTTTATAAATTAGATTATTTATATTTGAAAAATGATTTGGGGGAGAGAATTTGAGTGAGGGAATAAGAGAAGGAGGGACGTGCCCTATGATTAGATAAAAAAATCAAATAATTTATCTCTCTTTATCCTCTCACTTTTCCCTTTTTCCAATGTGATGTCAAATCATTCACTTCTTCAAATTTCATCCCCTATCACTCTTCTTTATATTTTGATATATATTTTAAATTATTATTTTTATAAATTAGATTATTTATATTTTAATATATATATTTTAAATTATTATTTTTATAATTTTAATAATATTAATTTCAATATATATATTTATATTTCAGTTATTATTTATATAATATAATAAATATTCACTTTACCATCCTCATAAATAATTGATAAATACTAATATATTTAAAATATTTTAACCATAACTATATATAATAATTTATAAAAATAATTACAATAATTTTAATCTAAATTATTAACAATTTTACTCAAATACATCGTTAACTATGTTTTGTATAACATTTTTTGCCACACTTCTCACAAATTATGATGTTTTGTTAATTATTCATCTCAATTCAAATACAATGACTTTGACTTCGTTAGATTTTCTTCTTTCTCAAAATTTCATTGGGAATAAAATTATCATATTTCTCTTAATCATGAGGAGAACATCAAATATTAATTTTTTTAACATATCTAAAACCGTTAACATTATATTTTATGTTAGGTTTGTTAGTTGATAAATATATTTGACTTATATTTTTATTATTATTTTTGAAATACTTAATTTTTTATTTTTCATATTATTTGGTGATAATTTAAACAATAATGTTTTTGTCATTATATTTAAACCATTCTTATTTATATAATATTAGATTAAAAATTTTAAAATAAAAATAAAATGTTATATAAAATAATAATTAAAAGTAAATATATATTAAAATATAAATAATCAAACTTATAAAAATAATAATTTCAATATATATCAAAATATAAATAATCAAATTTATTAAAATAATAATTTAAATATTTTAATAAAAATAATAATTTTGATATATATATATATTTAATAATAAGTTTAAATATAAATAAATTAAAAAAATATAAATAAATAAGAAAATTGAGTTGAAATAATCAAATATGTTAGTTTATAAATAAATGAATAAAATAAGTTAATTTAAAAAATTGAACTAAAAATAATGTTACGGTAAGCGCTGCTATTCTTAGCAAGTCTGGTCGAATAGGCAGCTAGAGCACAGCTAAATGTGTTATAAAGTATTATCATATTATTTATTCTTATCAATTTATCCTTCAATTATTTGTTTTTTTGTGATGAAAAATTTTCTAATGAAATTAGTCTTTCTAAACAAAATTTTAATTTTTTAAATACAATTAGAAAGGTATAAAAATAAAAAATAAATTTAATAAAATGTTTTAGAAGGCTAATAACCATCATCTTTTTTTAAACATTATTTAAACAAATTTAAGTTTTAAGTCAATATAAATTATTTATATTTATTAATGTTCTTAAGTTAGAAATCAGTTATTAATTATTTATTTATGTTAGTTTTTTTTCTATAAAATAAATTCTAATTTTTTTTTTTTTATATTATGAAGTTAGTAGAACTAAGAGGTAATCATTTGATTCAAAGGATTAAAAAACATTTTGACACAAGAAATGACAGAAAAAAATGTGACTAAAAATTTATGTATATAATATAAAATATAATATATAAATTCAATTTAACAAAGTAAGAGTGCTTACTAAAAAGAACAATTTTATTCGCGAAATATATCAAATTTCTCTTAAAATTTTGAAATTTTTTTACAAACAAATTTGGTCAGTCTAAAATAAAGAGTCAAATAGATATATTGAAATACACATTTCAAATGTGTCACAAATAATAACCATATTTTTATTTTAAAATGTTGTTAACAAATATAGAGTATATAAGTAATGTTATAATATTAATTAAAAATCTTACTATTTTTTATTTATAAAATTTCATAACTAAAGAAAATGACATAAAGTTTTGATCGAATTTTTCTATTTTAAAATATTATAAACCGTTCTTACAAATCATTTGATGTCCAATTCACACTATTATCCCAAAGACCTAGGGATATGAAAAATGTTTCCATTTGGCTGCTCCAGAATTCATAGAATTCGCCTTCAAAGATAGGAACTTGACTTGAAGAGTATGAGAATAGAGTGGATGTCATTTCAAGATTGAAACGTAACCTTGCTCTGATACCAAATTTTTTAGTGCAGAAAATATTATAAATACAAAAATATGATTTTATTGATAGAAATCTCAAGTAGCTATATGTCACGGGCAGAAACCCGGTCACCGAATATTCTTTCGTCCCGTGCGGCACTAGGCTAGATTTCCACAATCCTAGCTAGTCAGCCTTCTAAAAGATGCAAGAAGATGGAATACTTGAGAGAGAAAGAGCTTGAAAAATATATTGTTTATTACTTACAAGAGTGAGGTTTTACAAGTGTTGAGTGCTTTGAACAATGGTTGTTGAGTGTGGAGTTCTATGACCTAGACTTGTTTATATACATGTGGGAAGATCATTCTAGATCTTCCTTGTCCTGGACATTTCTAGACTCTTCTATTATTAAACTAATCCTAAGAATTCATAGAGGTTTCTAGAGAATTCTACTAGTACTATACATGAGAACTCCTAGAGAATTCTAGAGAGTTCTCCCACCTTACATACAAAAGGAACTTCTTAGAGAATTCTAGAAAGTTCCATGACCCTACTTACAAAAGAGGAACTCCTAGATAAATCTAGAGAGTTCCATGACCTCACTCATAAAAGGGGAACTCCTAGATAAATCTAGAGAGTTCCATGACCAACAAAAATCCAGGAACTCCTAGAGGATTCTAGAGAGTTCTAGAAATGACCCAAGACATGAATATTCTGGAAAATGCACCTTGTAGGCTTGACATGTGCACCCCATACCAATGGGCCGTGACATTCTCCCCCACCTAAGTCGTGGTCGACCTCGGCACGACCTTAGAACGATGCATGGTGATCTTCTTCTTGGCGTCCCCTGAGTGCTTTTCCTTCCCCTTGCACGTCACGACATCGGGTGCACATATGGCCGCCAACTCCAACCGATATGAGACGTTTCCCACACGTCTCTCGATCGAAAATGGTCCCTCAAATCTGCGCACAAGCCACTTGAGCACAGACCGTAGAGACTTCAACTGTTGCAGGGGCAACTTCCCCCTTCCACCGTCTCCTTCCTTTACTGCACGCCTTCTCAGATCTGCCCCTCTCTTCATCTTCTTGGTGTCTCCCTCCAAAGATGCCTGAGCATGACCTGCTTCCTTTCCCACGGACTTGGCACGAGTGAAGGCAGGTTGACTTTGGCCCACGTTGCCTGTGGCCAAACCTTGTGGATTTGATGGTTTCGTGCCTTTAGCCTTGAACCGCTTGAAGACCTTGCACCTCCTTTGGATTTACTTGGGTACTTGTCCTTTCCCTTTGCAACCGTCCCCATCATCCACCCTTGCAAAAGTGGTAAAAGCCCCTTTACCACATTTGCGACCTCGGCTGAATCGCATTGCCGAGAACATGCATATTCCCTTGGATTCTCTCCTTGTTGGGATCACACTAGACTTCCCGTGATCCACAATGATTAAGGAATTGGAATAAGGCATTATGCAAGCGCGTACCTGATCGCACCATTGTAATCCCAACACTACGTCGTAGTCTTCCATTGGGACCAAGGTAAACGAGACTGTCCCATACCAGTCTCCGATCCTGGTGTGCACTTTCCTAGCCTCCTCAGCCACCGACTGGCTACATCGAAGGACTTCACTGTCCCTCTTGTTGGACTGATTCGCAGACCCAACGCCTTGGCTACTCCTTCTCGCATGAAGTTGTGCGTAGCCTCTGTATCCACTAGTGCCTTAATGCGTCTTCCCCCGATCCAAGTTTCCACGAACAAAGAGCCACTCCTTGTTTCCTTGACCGGCTTCGCAACACTAGTCTTTGCAGCGTTGAGTAGTCTCAAGGAACCCACCCGAGTCCCTTCCTCGGAAGACTCGTGTCATTTCACTACTGCAACCTTTTCCCCTTTAAATGGGCACATAAACTTTATGTGATTATGAGCACCACAAATCTGACACACTCTTGGCTTACCCAAGTCGTCGGTTTTCCCCACATAGTTGTTATGTGCATGCCCCTTCCTAGGTGGGCGGTCTCCCCCACCTTTCTCCTGGTCACGTGGGCGGTCTCCCCCACGATTTTCCTCCTCGTCCCTGAGGATCTTCGACCTATCCACAAACACTTTGAGCTCTAACAGTCTTTCTGCAACCGCGATTGCCTCGGAGACATCCCGCACCTTGGCCCTTTTCAGCTCCAACTGCGCCCAAGTCTTAATGCCATTCACAAATGCGAACAGGGCCTCCTGTTCCGTTAGACTAGGTAACTCAAGCATCAACTCCTGGAACTCCTTCACATACTCTTTGATGCTCCTGTTGTGAACAAGTTGATTCAACCTTTTCCTAGCCTCGAACTCGGCGTTCTCTGGGAAGAATTGGCGCTTGAACTCGGTCTTGAAGTCCTCCCATGTCTCCATTCGTAGCGTACCTCGTTCAATGTCTACTTCCCGCCTCCTCCACCATAGTAGTGCCATCTCTTGCAGGAAGAAAAGTGTTGTCTCCAACTTGTTACGATCATCTTGTATGCTTGATGCCCGAAAGTACTTCTCCATGTTTCAAAGGAAGTCCTCCACTTCCATTGCACTCCTCGAGCCTTTGAATGGAGTTGGCTTAGGAACATCCACCCGTTGAGGTGCCGCACCTCTATGTTCCCCTCCATTCCTCCCAATCCGTCTTTCCAACGATTCTAGCCTCCCCAAGATCTCCCTCCGGAGGGCCTCGACCATCGCATGGATTTCTCCCCGAATTGTCTCGAGCACTTCATGGCGGATATCATTAACCTCCCCTCGAACCGACCCCAGCACTTCGTCATGAATGCTCCGGTTCATATTGTTAATGATCCTCATCACCTCGTTCTCCAACTTTTCACCAGCCTCATCCAATGCCGTCACCCTCTCGGCCACCGCGCTAAACACTTCGAGAGCCTCCTGGTGCTCGGACATGCCTTCCTCAAGCCGGGTCGCCCGCACTTCCATGTCGACACTCCTCTCGGCGGACTTGTCCCTCTTGGACCTCTTGTCCTAAACATTTCTAGACTCTTCTATTATTAAACTAATCCTAAGAATTCATAGAAGTTTTTAGAGAATTCTACTAATACCTATACATGAGAACTCCTAGAGAATTCTAGAGAGTTCTCCTGCCTTACATACAAAAGGAACTTCCTAGAGAATTCTAGAAAGTTCCATGACCCTACTTACAAAAGAGGAACTCATAGATAAATTTAGAGAGTTCCATGACCTCACTCATAAAAGGGGAACTCCTAGATAAATCTAGAGAGTTCCATGACCAACAAAAATCCAAGAACTCCTAGAGGATTCTAGAGAGTTCCAGAAATGACCCAAGACATGAATATTCTAGAAAATGCACCTTGTAGGCTTGACATGTGCACCCCATACCAATGGGCCGTGACATATAGCTCACTTAATTTTGATATATGAAAAACTAATAAAAGATTCTCAATGTAAAAGATAAGATAGAAGAATCTAGAACTCAAAGTAAATGAAATTCATGACATTAAATAATGCATCTATTGAGCTTCATCTTCTTCTCACACTTCATCTTAACACGTCGATCAATATCATGTAGCCACAACAATTACACAATTAATTAGTAGATAGAAAAAGATTATATATGAGCATATAATTAATTCATGCATTCATAATAGAGATGCTTTTCTTTTGTTTTGAGTCATTGGTCCTTGTAAAAGAGAAACATATAGGGTCTACAATATCTTTCTTTTCTTTTTTAAAATTAGGTTGTTTAGGAAATAGAGTTTTTATTTAAAAAATATACGGAAAAGAATGAATTTAGAACACAAATGATGACCGTTATCAAACTTGAAACGCATTGAAACGACATAAGTCTAGGAAAACAGGGATAACTAAATCGTGTGCAGACATGAAGGTGTACAAACTTCATTAGGATATCAACTACGCCCGAAAAAGATCAGATAAACAAATCAATAGAGAAGTCGGATTATAGTCTACTTGCTCACTGGTTTTTTGATTTGTGTTGAAATTGATGTTTACTTAGTTTTTGATTTGTTACTCTCTCGTTTATCACATTTGTTAAGTGGTTTTTGTATGATGTTTAAGTTGATAATGAATAACTTGTGACCAATGATGTTATAATTTGAACTTTATTGTTTTTTTTATGAGTTTTTCATCATTCGATTACAATCTTCACGATTAATTAGATAATGAAATATATTTTCAATATATATGTACATATCACTTTATTTCTATCTAATATTTGAATTAAGGATGACAACGGGTACCATATCCGGGTAGTGAAGTATTCATCCCCGAACTCGATTTTTATTTCACTACCTGATTCTGACCTCGAACCCGACGTGTATCTCTACTTCTATCCTCATCCCCGATTTGTCGGATACTTGATCCCCAACGGGTACCTCATTATCCGATTAAAAAATTTATAAGATTATAAAGATTGAAGAAAAAGAAACACAACTTTAAGAAATAATTTTAAAATTAGTAATATCGAAACGTTAAAAATACTATTTTTGTGGAAATATAAAAAATTTATAGTTGGAATGTAATATATTTATGACGATGTTTGTACTGAATTATGGATAAAACCAAATCAAATGATGTATTTATGATATATTTGTAACGATGAAGCATTTGAATAGGATTTTGGTTTCGCACACTCTTCAATCCCGACATTTCTCCCCCCCCCTTCTCATGCCTGACTCCGAACCCGATTTAAAATACCCGAACTCGACTATCAGGTACCCATGGGTATCATCCCTAATTTGATTAGACTAAGATAAAATCAAATTAAATATTGTCTCAACTATTATGAATATAAAAGATATTGAAATACAGAACAAAAATTATCATTCAATGCTTAAAAACTGAATATTCTGAAAAACACAATAAATCAATAACAACTTCTCATATTACACATGGCACATTTATTTATTTTTTGGCTTGATCAATTTTTTCTCATATTCACACTAAAATGGGCTTGTTTATCCTCATGCATTTGACAAAAAAAATATTAAAGTTTGGTAACTTTATGGACATTGAATAGTAGATGTCTCATTAAAGTGATTTATTTGAGTATCTAATTCCATATCCAAATCCCACTACATCGATCCACCTCTTCATTTTATCCCAATTAGCCCTAATTAACTCTTTTGAGAATGCACTATAATTATTCTTAATTAACATTATTTGAAAACAAAATATCTAACCACTTTTTAACTTAAAATATTTCTTTATTTAAAAAATAAAATATATATGATGTATCAATACCTTCTCACCAAATAATACAACTTTTCATAATAATAAAATTATTTAAATAACCCTATTCAGAAGACAGTGAGAATATTCTTTAGTAATAATGTAAACTATAAAAAAGAATATTAAAAAAAAAAAAACTCAATTTGAAAATGCCTACATTTATACCAAGAAAATAAAAATAAAATAAATTTTTTTTTATTCTTATTGAGATATTGATATATATTTTAATTGTGTATATGAATAAATTTAATAATATTTATCTATTAACTGATTTCAAGTATTTTTATGTATGTAAACTGATAATGAGAATTGAATTATTTTAGTAAAAATGGAAGCTCTAAAAATAAAAAATAAAAAATTGAGAGTGGTGAATAAAAATAATATATATATATATATATATATGAAAACAGACTTCCTTCTTATCTTGTATTGTGAATCTTACTTGTATACAATTATTATTAACTCCTTCTTAATTAATTAACTACATAATTAATTGAAGCTTTTTAACTAATTATCTTGACTGGAATATATTGAAGATATTATATTTTGATGTCTACCAATCATTATATAACTACTTTAACTAATATTTTAATAAACATATTAAAAAAACTCTGTGTTTTTGGTTCCCAATTAAAACAAAATATAAAAAAGAGGAAAAGATTTGCAAATTTATATATTCTTATGCAGTAGTGTGGTTAGAATAATTTATAACATTAAGAATCTCTTTCATATAAAATTATTTGGATAAGCTATTATATAGATTATATCTAATTAGGCTAAAATTCTTTTGTTAATTAATTAGTTTTTCCCCTTTCTTTTATCTGTCATGTCAAACAATAAAGCAATATTTTTTATTTTTGAAAAGTTATACATTCTTTTTAATTAAATCAACCAACAAAAAATCACAAATATTATAAATACGACTATAACTAATATAAAATAATTTATGACATTATATATCACAAATTTTCCAAAGTAAATCAACATCAAACTAAAAATAATAAAAACAAATTAAATCAGTACATATCGTAAGAGTTAAAATCGATATTGATCATAGTAATCATAATAATTAAATTTTCATTCACAAAAACTTTGAATATTTCATATTTCTATCTTGTGTTTGGATTATTTTTAAATCTCATATTATTAAATAAGGACTGCATTTTTTTTCTTCTTCTTTTGATGTTGACTCTTATTTTTAAAATTATAACAATTTAAAGTTATACAATGTGTTATTTTAGAAAACATTGAATTTGAATAAAAACACTTTCATTTTAAGAAGGTTCGAGAATAAATTTAGGTAAAAAAACTTGTAACAACTTGTGACATAAATTATTTAATTTTTATCCTACAAAAATGACATTCTTGAATAAAATAATATAACTTATTTACTTCATCATAATACCATATTACAATAAATTAATTATGACAAAATAAATAAGTAATGAATATGTTATTAAAAAAATACAAGTGGGAGTGGCATCTTTGAGACATGAATGGTTAGATCCAATTATATTCTATGATATTTGTATGGGTGTGAGTTAACTTTATATCTAATATCATAGCTACCATTTCATCCGAATTCCCAATATATATACACCACAACTACACACACTACCCATTGTAACACTCACTCACACTATTACTTACCATACTAAAGAAGAAATATGAATATGGATCAATCAAGCAGTCGCAAGCGCAAGGGATTCAAGCTAGTCATGTCGTCTATCTACCGAACCAAGCCTCAATCATCTTCAACTAATAATTACTCGACAATACCCACAAGCGGAGGAGTTGTTGGGACTTTCATGATCAATCAAGAAATAACATCTGCTCCTCCGCCCAGGCAGAAGGTGGCTTTTGCGGGAGGTGGTGTGGATTAAACATTACATACCTTTCCCCACTTATCAACCAAACTATCCAATAAGTTTTGCATCATTCACCTTCATGGCTAAGCAAGTTATTTTGTTAAAAGCCCATCACTCATATATTATATAGGCATCCATGTGATCATTGATCAATCATCGTCATATATCTATACCACTTTTTTTTCTTCTAAAGTTTGTACAAACATTTAGACTAAGTAGTGATCATCGATCATAAATCTTCGAAAATATGTATGTTGATTGGGGGCCTGTGATGGTTGCAATTGGATTATTCATACTTCTATCGCCCGAGATTGCTCTTCCAGGTGCCAGCAAGAACCAGAGTCATCGAGTTTGGCAACATGTATACTAGCGGAATATCCATCTTGATTCACGCCATTCTCTACTTTTGTGTTTACACCATCCTCGTTGTTGCAATCGGCATTCATATTCATACCCATGTTTAAACTAATCTAATATAATTCCTAGGCCTATTTATATGCATACTATGCTTTTCGATTAATTGTGTTCATTTATTCATTCACTTTTTCTAATTAGTTGTACTTCTTCTAACTTAGAATATAATTCATATAAGATTAAATAAAGTACAAACAATCTAAAAATTAATTTTTATTTCCCATTTAATCTCAAATTATTGTAATCATCAAGATCAACTAAAAACAAATACCAAAGAAAGAAACTATCCGTACAATTTTATGAGTTTTGACAAGACACAATATAGACTAAGGGAAAGAATAATAAATGGATTCAATACAGATTTCATGATAAGAATATTGCCTTAAAGATTCAGTTTCAAATCTATTGAGTTGGTATAGGTGGTGATAATTTGTGTTAGAAAAATATTTATCAAGATAAAAAAAAACCCTAAAATAGATAATAATCCTAAAATAGATAATAATGTCATATTATATAAAGCATGAATAATAAAGGATGATCAATAATATGTAATGGATTATTGAGGTAGAAAAAGTTATATTGTAACTAGGGGTAGGTCGTTACGATATACTTTAATCTTTTATTCATACCTCTTACATTTCCTAAAATTTCGGTAGGCAAAAAATTCATCTTTTTACCTTACCTTGATTTCGGTATACCTTGATTTTGATATTAATCGGTTTACAAACATTCATACATTTATCTTATCTTGACTTCGGTATACCTTAATTTCAGTACGGTATTATAAATTTGATATCTAAAAAATGTATTAACTTAAAAAAAAATTCAATCTCATAGGTAAGATAGGGAGGCATATATGGAATATTATTTTGTATAATTATATTTTAATATTATTAAAAAATTATATTTTTATAATTAAATCCATATTAAATCTATTTAATTATTTCTTATCAGTATTATATATATATATATATTATTATTATATATATATATTATTATATATATATATTATATATATATATATATTAACTTATAAATACAATTTCGGTATATATCGATATACCAAAATTTTAAAAATCTCATACCTTTACCGTATCAATAATTTCGATATCGGTATTATACCTTATCTTTTTTTTTCAGTGTCTTAAAAATTGATATTTTCGATATATTACGGTACAATATTTTCAATATACCTTTAATGTCAGTATTTTTTTTCAACCCTAATTGTAACACCGATCATAAATTTATTTTTTATACCATGAAAATAAATAAAAAATGGTTATGTTAATCCAACTACATCATTTATATTCATTTTTGGAGTCAACAATATAAGTTGAACATTAAGTTGTTTTCATTCAATCAATTATAATTTTTTCATGAGCCATAAGAATTTCATTAAAAAAAATAGTACTTAATATATTTGGTTTTTAATTTATTTATTTAATTAACGAAACAGGGGAAAAGAAGGGGGGGAAAGGTAAATAAATATAAAAAATTGTTTTTACAAAGGGTCATTAGGCTATCCACGAAGTGGGTCTAATTTTGTGCTTGATTTTGAGTTGGTTCTGTTTTGTCTTTGAGATGTGGTTGTTTTATTTTTTTTAAAAAAATCAAACCCACCCAATCAACTATTAAGTCAATGTAAATCGTTTAATTTTATAAAAGATATGTTTCGTGTTCTTATTTAAAAGATTCATACATTTTAATAATATAAAAAAAAAATAAAAACATTTGAAGATAATAGGAGAAGGATCTGAAGATGAAAAATGAGATTGGAAATAACATTTTGTATTAAATAATGTGAAATAAATTTCTTGGTTATAGTGATATGTGGGTAATATTTATTATAATTAAGAATTTGAAAAGACACTATATTAAAACAATATATATATATTATAATTAAAAATGTGAAAAGTCACTCCATTCAAATGACGTGTAATATAATTTTTTTGAAAAAGCTTACAAAAATTTAAAATAGTAATTTATTTTTGTCTTGGACTATATAATTTTTTTTTTTTTATTTTTACCAATGTTATTACTTATTAGCCTATATATAGAGAGAGAGTATTCGTTGTGATTTGAAATATCAGTGTTTTCTTAGAAAGTAAACCCTAACCCTAACTAACGTTGGCAATTCTCTTCTTATCTACTTCGAAAGATGAAGCGTCGTAAATCAGTAGAGGCCGAGGGATCAAGGAAACGGCCATCGTCCGAGGAAGAAGAAAAGATGGCGCGGCGTCGTAGAGCAGCTGAGGCGGAGGAAAAAAGGAAACGTCCATTGTCCGACGAAGAAGAAGAAGAAGATCTAGATTCTGATACGGATCAAGAGGCAGAAAAGAGCCAGCCTCCACCTCCACCTCCACCGAAGAAGAAATTAACCCCTCTTCCTCAAACCCATTCTTCTTCTGAGGACGACGATAGTGAATCTGAGTCTGAGCCTGAAATTGATTTACAAAATAAGTCAGTTCCTGTACCGAAACTTGGATCTAGTAAGCCGATGATGGGGGATCCCTCAAAATCTTCCAAAAAACCCATTACTAAACAATCTACGGATTTACAGCATTCTGCTGGGGTTTCTTCTAAGAGGCCGAGGCTGGAAGATTCTCCCACTCTAAAGAAGTCAAAGAAGAAGAAGAAGGAAAAAGAACAGGAAAAAGAACAGGAAAAAGAGCAGGAAAAAGAGCAGGAAAAAGATCTGGAAAAGGACTTGAAAGGGAAGGAAAAAGAGCAGGAAAAAGATCTGGAAAAGGACTTGAAAGGGAAGGGAGAAGATGCCAAAAAACAGCTCTTCCAGCGGATATGGAGCGAAGACGATGAACTTGTAATCCTCAAAGGATTGATCGATCAAGCCGAAAAACAAGCGATTGCTCCTTCATCAGTTGATATGCATACATTTTACAACGTTATCAAAGGGTCTCTTCATGTAGTAGATCTCACCAAAAGTCAGTTGAGTGAAAAAGTGAAAAGAATCAAAAAGAAGTTTCAGACTAATCTGAAGAAGAAAAGTAAAACTGGAGTTGATAGAAAATTCTCAAAACCTCACGACCAGAGTTGTTTTGATTTATCGAAAAAGATCTGGGGCAGCGACAATGTTATGGAGAAAGGAAAGATGGTTGATGTTGTTCAAGTTGATGTTGCTGCTGTTGCTGTTGATTCTACTCTATCCGCGGTTGAACTTTTCTATAGACAATCAGCACTAGAAGGCTCCAACTTGGAAAATGCTATTTTGAAATACGGTTCACCTTTGATAACAGGTGAAAAGAAGATGGAGCTGGACAACAAGTTGAATCAGATACAAGTGAAGGAGTTGGAGCTTAAAATGCTGACACTGGACTACATGCGAGATAAGACATCTTTTATCCTGGAAGCGTTGCAATCCGACATAAATCTAAGTAAGTAATTGGTAACATTTTGGAGACAATGTTTTTGGTTTCATTTTGGTTTTTGAATTTCTGGTTTATTTTGGTTATGAACTTTTAGCTTATTTTTGGTTACATAGGCCCATTTGTGCATGATCTTACAGTTTTTGGTTCTTGGTTTTATCAAGAATATTTTGAATGGGCAATATATATAGTTTCTACTAAGACGATGCTTTGTTGGTAATGAAAATATATATATGGACAAATGTTATGCATTGACCTTATTTGAAGAAAACAAGTTTTACCTTCTTTGGGATAAATTAAAATCTTTCATAGTAAATAAAAAGTCTAACAATCCTTAATTCTGTTGTGGTCTGTTTTTGTTAACAATACATTGAATGAGAATTTTAGGAGTTTGATTGGATGATTTGGTCAAATTTAGGACTTGGTGTTATACTATTTAGGCATCTTCTCAATTTCTACATCTCATCGACTTCCACACAGCTCTTCCTTCTCCAAATAGTGATGGATTTGATGAATGATTATTCTCTCATATCAAATTCTGGAGGGCATTGATTCACACTGTATTCCTTTCTACAAAGTTGGAGATTTCATCTATAAAACATACCTATTCTTCAAAATTTTGTTCAATTCTTTGTTTTGTTTCCATGTGGAGGCCCGAGTAGCTAATTCTGAATGTTCCTCTGTTTCTGCAATCTCTAATGATCTCTTTCCATTTCATTTTGGATTCTTAGAAAGAATAAAGTTTTCATTGCTACATTGGTTGAATAGGATTCTCTTTTCACCCCTATTTTTACAAATGGGGTTGTCTATGGTAACTTTTCTTTCATTATTTTTATCACTAATTTCTTTCAATTAAACAAGTTTTATAAAAGTAACTATCTTTAATTAGATAATTGAAATAGTATTTCTTTCACTAATTGATGTATCACAAATTAATTCTTTTAGTTAAAAAAATAATGTGTTATTTAAAATTTATTGTCTTTATTATTTTATATTTTGAAACTTTATAAATTAAAATAACCCAATCACATCAAACAAGGTGAGGGATGAGGGTGTTTGTTGTCAAGAGTAATGCAATTGCATATAGTAAATTTTAAATTTTTAATATTATATATTATAAAATATTTATTTTATTGTATAATATTATATTTTTTATATTTATTTCGTTATAATATGTTAATTTTTTTCTCTTAATATTATATAATAATATTTTTTTCTCTTAATTTTATATAATAATATATATTACTTATTTCTCTTTATATTATAAATAATATAATAATATATTAATTTTATTTTCTCTTCATATTATATCTACTATAATAATATTCTTTTTCTTCCTCCTTAATCCTTTTATATCAATGACCCTAAATAAATTGTAACAACATTTTTAAAAAATTTAGTATATAATATTATTAATTACATATTATATATTATAAAATATTTATTTTATTGTATAATATTATATTTATTTCCTTATAATATATTAATTTTCTATTTATATATATAATAATTTTTTCCCTTAATATTATATAATAATATATTATTATTTTTTTTCTTTTCATATTATATCTAATATAATATATATATATATATATATATTTTGTAACAACATTTCTATCTCTAGTATTTTAATTTTTTTATTATAAATTCAATTATTACCTAATTATGAAAAGAGGTTACATTTTAATACTGTTAAATTAAATATTATATTTTTTAGATTTATTTCGTTATAATATGTTAATTTTTTCTCTATTTATATAATAATATTTTTTTCTCTTAATATTATATAATAATATATATTACTTATTTTTCTTAATATTATATATAATATAATAATATATTAATTTTATTTTCTCCTCGTATTATATCTACTATTATAATATTTTTTTTCTTCTTCCGTATTACTTTTATATCAATGACCCTAAATATATTGTAACAACATTTTAAAAAAATTTAGTATATAATATTATTAATTACATATTATATATTATAAAATATTTATTTTATTGTATAATATTATATTTATTTCCTTATACTATATTAATTTTCTCTTTATATATATAATAATTTTTTCCCTTAATATTATATAATAATATATTATTATTTTTTTTCTTTTCATATTATATCTAATATAATATATATATATATATATATATATTTTGTAACAACATTTCTATCTCTAGTATTTTAATTTTTTTATTATAAATTCAATTATTACCTAATTATGAAAAGAGGTTACATTTTAATACTGTTAAATTAAATATTATATTTTTTAGATTTATTTCGTTATAATATGTTAATTTTTTCTCTATTTATATAATAATATTTTTTTCTCTTAATATTATATAATAATATATATTACTTATTTTTCTTAATATTATATATAATATAATAATATATTAATTTTATTTTCTATTCATATTATATTTACTATAATAATTTTTTTTTTCTCCGTATTCCTTTTATATCAATGACCCTAAATATATTGTAACAACATTTTAAAAAAATTTAGTATATAATATTATTAATTACATATTATATATTATAAAATATTTATTTTATTGTATAATATTATATTTATTTCCTTATAATATATTAATTTTCTCTTTATATATATAATAATTTTTTCCCTTAATATTATATAATAATATATTATTATTTTTTTTCTTTTCATATTATATCTAATAATATATATATATATATATATATATATATATATATATAGTAACAACATTTCTATCTCTAGTATTTTAATTTTTTTATTATAAATTCAATCATAACCTAATTATGAAAAGAGGATACATTTTAATACTGTTAAATTAAAAAAAAATATTTGTTTATTCGTATCAAAATTACAAGATTATATCAATACGACTACAAGTATTTTTTCTTTTTTGAAATCAATATATAGTTATATATTTAATATATTTTTGATAAAATGTACTACTATTATATTTATCAAAATACGACGCAACTGTTACGTTCCATTTTATTGTATGAGTAGTATTTTGTATTATAATTAAGACCATTAATAAAAACAAAATAATTTTGTTATCAAAACACAGCCTAAACTTAATTTCTAAAGATTTTTTTTTTGTAAAACTATAAATTGGCAATGAGAGTAGATTAACATGCATGGAAATTTAGGAGATTTGTCATCATTAAATACAATCAAAATAGGATTTCAAATCTATGGTGTAAAGTACAATGAAAATAACTTAATAATCCTTGATATGTTAACATCTTAAGAATATCCAATTGTAAAATGAACTTGGTTTCTAATGTTTGCTTAGAACAAGCAATGGATGAAGCCTCACTCAAGGAGATATGAAATGTGCACGAGCAAGAAGATACTCCTTTCCTGCCAAAAACACACCAGTTTGTGACCATTGGATGTCCTCCCAGTCAAGATTCTCCTCCAACACCTATTTTAAAAGTTTAAGACCAAAAATATTATATTACAAAATCTGTGGAACTCAAGGCCTTGTTTGATTGATGTGGGTTATTTGGAATTAATGACGATGTTACATATTAAGACGACGACGAGATTGTTGCTCATTCCTCTCCTCAATATTTGTTGAATGTTTATAGATGATTTTGGGAACACAACACAAACAAACAATACCTAAATATGAAGAAGTCAAATGAGCAACAACTTTATTATTTTAGTCTTCAACATCATTGTCTTAAATACATATGTGAGAGAAAAAAAAGTTAAATATGTCACCTACATAAATTTTTTTTTTTTTTTTTTCTATTTTTATCATATATTAACGATGTTATAATATTTTTAAATGTTTAGTGTAAACTGAGAACGAACCAATTTTTTTCTTACTCTAAACAAAATTTTGCTGCTAAAAAAATAGCTAGGTTCCCTTCGCTTTTCCCCCTTTGTTTTTTGACAGGGAGAGGAAGGAAAATCGATGAAATCTTTTTTACAATTTTTTTTTTTTTGTCAAGAGAGAGATAAATTTTTGTCACCAAAGCGAGATTCTAAGGTAGGTGCCTCTTCAAGTGCTTCGGTGTTCATTAATATATGTAGATCATCCCAGACATTGTCCCCTTCCTTGTCCCATTTGAAAAATAATCCTTAAAAAAATATAATTTTATAATTAAATAACCCATGTATGACTCCTACTTTCTCCCAAGTGGAATGATCTTTGACAAAGGATTGGTCAAAAACTTTAACTGACATTTCATGTTCAATTCTTCCCAACTAACTCGTAGGATACTTCTCTATTGATATTTTCTTTGTGAGGAACATGGGGATGTGCCTAGTTCAAGTCACCCAAAAAAAACTTAATGTATTTTTTTTCAAAGTTTAAAAATACGCGGTGTCCGACCGCAAAATAGTTGAACTAACGGTCCGGTTTTTGACTTCTAAACTGTTACCTTTTGAACCGGTCAAAATCCGGTTCAACTGGACGGATTGACCGAAATCCAAACCGAAAATTTTCCATTCATATTCCTCAGATCAAACGATAGCCGACCCTTTTTTAGACCGAAATTCGCCTAAAATTACGGGTTGACGACCAGAACGGTTATCAAAACTATGATTTGTTGGGGGTATACTTTTTAAAAACAATGAACAACGGAAAAAAATATATATGTCACACTAAGAAAGCAATCGTCAATGACCGACAATGTAAATCAACCTTGAAGCGCATATCCAAGAAAACAAATAGATGCTTACCCATGTTGTTGGTGGGTTTCTTGCAACTAGATGAATATAAATTGAATTTGATTTTGTTTTTAATTTTTTTTATTATTAAAAATGTATCTTTTTCATATTTTTTCACTAAACAAAAGAAAATCTTATTGAACTTAAAAAATTAATTTGATTCATTATATAATTAGGTGTTGTTGTAAAGTAAAAACTTGATTTAATTATTATTTGAATAAGATAAAAAAAATTATTTAATTTTATAAAAAGTAACTTTTAGATTAAATAAGTAGAATAAAATTAATCTTTTATGAAAACTAGTCCAAGAATTTTAGGGCTAGGCCAAGAATTTAGGAGTTGTTGATATATATAAGTTTATAATGACATGAGAGAGAAAGTCCCTTGACGTTTGTTCCTCTCTCTTAAAATACCGACAAACTCCCTAATCAAATCCAACGACTAGAAACATTCACACGTGCCATCTCTCCATATCCACCGTCCGTTTAGATCCACCAGCAGCACCATTCAGAAGTAAGTAGCTCAAGAGTTTCTTCAAAAAGGCAGAATCCAATCCAGATCCAATCTCCCATTGAAGAGGAGAAATAACTGCATTATCGAGCTCTATCTATGGTGGAAGCTCAGTCATGGACTACTCGCCGGAACAGCAATCCTCGCCTGGAATCATATCCAGATCAGGTTCTCGATATTCCGGCAACTCCAACCGGAGAAGAACGAAACGGCGGCGTTTCTTCATCATTCCTATCTCCAAACCTATTGACCGCAGCTATAATCGGATCCTGGTACTTTTCAAACATAGGTGTTCTTCTTCTTAACAAGTATCTTCTTAGCATTTACGGTTTTCGTTATCCGATCTTCCTTACTATGCTTCATATGCTTTCATGTGCCGCTTATAGTTTTATCGCCATTAGATGGCTTGAATTCGTTCCATTCCAGCAAATCCTATCTCGCCGTCAGTTTATGAAGATCTTCGCACTCTCTGTCATTTTCTGTTTCTCCGTTGTTTGTGGTAATACATCTCTTCGTTACCTTCCTGTTTCGTTTAATCAAGCAATCGGCGCCACTACGCCTTTCTTCACCGCGATTTTCGCTTTTCTCATCATTTGTAAGAAGGAATCAGCTGAAGTTTACCTCGCTCTTCTTCCGGTAGTGCTCGGCATTGTTCTCGCTAGTAATAGCGAGCCTCTGTTTCATCTATTTGGATTCATTATCTGCGTTGGATCAACCGCGGGAAGAGCGTTGAAATCGGTTGTTCAAGGGATAATATTAACATCAGAATCGGAGAAATTGCATTCAATGAATCTGTTGCTTTATATGGCTCCAATGGCTGCTTTGATTTTACTTCCTTTAACTCTGTATATTGAAGGGAATGTACTAGCGGTTACAATTGAGAAATCGAAAGGCGATTGGTTCATTGTCTTCTTACTGATTGGTAACGCAACCATTGCGTATTTGGTGAATTTGACAAACTTCCTTGTAACGAAGCATACGAGCGCTCTAACGTTGCAGGTTTTGGGGAATGCGAAAGCTGCTGTGGCTGCGGTTGTGTCTGTGCTGATATTCAGGAATCCGGTGACTGTAATGGGGATGACAGGTTTTGCTGTCACGGTTATGGGTGTTGTGCTTTACAGTGAAGCTAAGAAAAGATCCAAAATCACAGCTCATTGATTCAAAGATTCAAGATTCAAGATCCAAGATCCTATCAATTAGCATATACAAACACGGGTTAGATCCTTTATTTCTATATGCCTTAAATTTTCCATGGATAAGTGATCATCTTTGTTCTGTATAGAATTTGTTGAAGTTGTAGATTGAAGGTCATTCATTTACAATGTCTCTATCTCTTTCACTCAATTCACTACCAAAACTTGAATTGCAAATGAAACCATATTGCCCAAACACAGTTCTTTGTCAATGGGTATTGATTGAATTACATTAAATGTGACTAAATTTTGTTTGTGAATTTTGTGTTCTTATTCAATTATAATGTATTTGGTTGTTTGTAATAATCAATCTTTCTTTGGCAAAATAGCTATGAACTCCTCTATAATTTCCTGTTAGAATTTGGCTAATTTTGTTATATATGTGTAAACAAGCATTTCTATGATTTGTTTGAATAAATTTGACTTTTTTCCAAAAATATGCAAATGTTTATTTGTGGAAATTGAAACAAAACAAGTTGAAGTTTTGAAATTGGAATATTTTTAGATGGATTTTTAATTTTTTTTAAAATGGTTTGTTTTTTATAAAGTCACTTTATTGTTATTATATTGTTTTTATTACTTAAAGAAGAGTTTATTGTTTAAAGTAAATGATAAGAATCCTACCTATCAAGACCTTAATTCAATTTATATTATTTTTAATAGAGGAAAGAAAAACCTTTTTCATCAAAAAAATTTTAAATAATAATTTAACTTTTCACTTAATCCTATAAAGTTTAAACTATACTTTAATTTAAAATATTATTTTAATATTTGGTAACATTGTTTAACATTGAAAGTTTACAGTTTCTTTCTAGTTAGAGACTTCAGATTAGCTCAGATTAGGGTTTTTTTTTTTTAAAAAAAAAAAAAAAAAAAACCCTAGTTTATGGGTTTTATTTTATTGGTTAAATATTTCTAACGCTTCTAGTTAATTGGTTTTTTATCGGTTAAATGGTTCAGTTTTCGGTTAAATTATTTTTCTAACGATTTAACCGGTAAACATGTAATAATTTAATTATATTTATTTTTATTAGTTATTTTTTAAAAATATTAGATATTATTAATAATATTTAATAATTTATATATTAATTATTTTTAAATTATAATTTGTATAGAATTGTTTAAAAAAATCTATTTATATGACTATTAATTTAAAAATATAAATTTTTAAAATATATTATATTATTACAATAATATAATATATTTCTAAATATATTTATCAAATATTATTATAATATATTATATTATATCAATAATATAATATAATATAGATAAAAAAAAAAATTAAAAATTTAATACTTAATTTAAAAAATTGAATTATCGGATAGGTTAAGTAATATAACCAAAATCGATAAAACCAGTACTAATAATGGTTGGTTAACTGGTTTGTAAAATAAAAGATAAAACCGGACTTAATCGGAACCGTTTAACTGATTAACCTTAACCGACCGGTTGAACATCCCTTAAATTTATTAAAATTGTTATTATGAGTTTGTTTATATTCTTAATCGTTTAAATTTATCTATTTTATTTATATGCATTAGTATTAACTATGATTGTAACAACTTAATATACTTATAAATTAAATCAAACTAATCTATATTTGGAACAAAAAAAATCATATCCTCAAGGAGTTGATATAATAATCTTTACACTAAATTTTAAAGGAAATATGTAATGTACTAGTTAGTTAGGTTAGGTGAATTAAAAAAATTATAATAATTGTTTGTTAAAATATGAAACTTTTCATAATAAATTTGATTTTCTCATAATGATATTACATATATTTTCTATAATAATAATATATTTTTTTCAAATAATGATTTATTTTCTATAAAGTCACTTTATCGTTATGATATTGTTTTTATACTTAAAGACGAAAGTTTATTCTTTAAAGTAAATTAGTAACGTCCTATCATAATTTTAATTCAATTTATTATTACACGATATTAATGTCTCGAGGAAAACTTAACTTTTTTTTTATAGTATCATTATGATTTTTAGTTACATCAAAAATGTTTTAAATGATAACTTAATTTTGTTCTAATTCTATAAAGTTTAAATTCTGATAGTTTAAACTATACTTTAATTTAAAATAATATTTTAATATTTGGTAACATTGTTTAAATTGTTCCCTAAATTTTTAATTACATTTAAGCTTAGGCTTAATGTTAATATCTTTATTGGAATTGTACAAGTCTCTTTACATTAGGGATCAATTGAGATATAGAAAAAACTTATTTCCACACCCTAATAATAAAATAAATGGTGGAACTGACTTTTGTTATGTATCGAACAGGATTCGACAATTTTTTATTCAGATAGTTTATTAAAAATAATTGGAATAGTTACTTAAAAATAAATAATTAAGTTTATTCGTTAACTTATTCGTTAATTTTGAGCTTGTTTATACTCTTAATCACTTAAATTTATCTTTCTTATTTATTTTAAATTATCTAACTTATTAGTTAGACATTAAAATATAATTAATTTTATTTATACTATTAAACAACTTATTAAGTAATCATGAAGTTACCTCCATCTTTTGATCCAAAAAAATTCATATCCCCAAAGAGTTAGATATAATAATCTTAGTAAATTTCAAAGGGATTATTTACTTACTTAGTGAATTTTAAAATTTAAAAAAATATATATATTTGGATAAGTGAAATTAAAATTTAAATTTAGAATTGAAATTGAAATTCTAAATTTCCATAGAATTAACATGGTAAAATGATAGAATTATAATTTAATTTAAATTCTTATTTTTTATTAAAATTATTTAAATATATATTATTTATATTATTAAGATATTTATTTTACATAACTTATTAGGATACTTCAATTGTCAATAATTTTTCTCTAGGATTCCATTTTCATTCGGGAATCATTCGGTTTAATGTATTAACTTACTAAATTTTATTAAAAAAAAAGATATCGGTAGTTCCGCGGGTTAAATTTCCACATTCTAGAAAAACATAATATTTATTAAATATATTAAGTTTCAAAAAAAAAAAAATTTATTTTAAAAGATTAACTTATTAAATTATATAAAATATATATTATATGTTCAACCTATTAAACTTATTGTAATTGTAAATGATAAAATATAAAAAAATAGTTTGAAAAAACAAATAAATATTATAATTAAAATTATGAGCTACAAAATAATAAAATTGAGAATAATAAAATTAAATTGAATTTTTTATAATTTAATTAGAATTTTAATTTCGAATTACAATTCTTAATCTCAAATAAATAACCCAACTTAAAAATTAAAATTATCCCTTCCAATTTTGATGTTACCAAACACAAAATAATAATAATTTTTAAAAATAATGGTTTATTTTTCTATAAAGTTACTTTATCATATTATGATATTGTTTTTATATTAAAATAAATTAGTAACCTCCTATCATAATTTTAATTCAATTTGTTATTACATGATATGAATGTCTAAAGGAAAACCTAACCTTTTTTTATAGTACCATTATGATTTTTAGTTACATCAAAATGTTTTAAATGATAATTTAACTTTGCTCTAATTCTATAAAGTTTAAATTCGGATAGTTTAAACTATACTTTAATTTAAAATAATATTTTAATATTTGGTAACATGTTTTAAATTGTCCCCTAAATTTAATAACATTTAAGCTTAGGCTTCTTAATGTTAATATCTTTATTATTGGAATTATACAAGTCTCTTTGCATTAGTGATCAATTGAGATATAGGAAAAACTTATTTCGACACTCTAATTACAAAATAAATAAATAAACGGTGGAATTGACTTTTCAGAACAAATCTAAAAGAACGTTGTAAAAATATAATTATAAATGTTATGTATCGGATAACTGCAATGATGAAAATAGTTACTAAAAAAAATAATTGAGATGATTCAACTTTTTTTTTGTTAAACATTGTTTTGAAATATTCAGTTTATTCATATGGCTAATTTTAAGTTTGTTTATACTCTTAATCACTTAAATTTATCTTTTTTTTATGTATTTTAAATTATCTAACTTATTAGTTAAAGTTAAAATAAATTTGATTTTATTTATATCCATTAACTTATTAATAGCTTAGATTGTAACAACTTATTGTATAATCACAATCTATTTACACTTATAAATCAAATCAAAGTTACATCTTATAAATCAAATCAAAGTTACATCCATTTGGACCCAAAAAAGTTCATATTCCCAAGGAGTTGATATAATAATTTTTAGTAAATTTGGAGTATGTACTTAGTTTGGTGAATTTTAAAATTTAAAAAAAATATATATTTGGCTAAGTGAAATTTAAATTTAGAATTAAAACTGAAATTCCAAATTTCCATATAATTGATATTGTAAAATGATAGAATTATAATTTAATTTAAATTCTTATATTATTAAAATTATTTAAATATACATTATTTATATTATTAAGATATTTATTTACTTAACTTATTAGGATAATTTAATCAATAATTTTTCTCTCAGAAATTATTCAGTTGAATGTATTAACTTAATAAATTTTATTATAAAAAATTATTGTCCGCATGTTAAATATAGATATTTAAAAAAAATATAATATCTGTTAAATATATTAACTTTCAAAAAAAATTTATTAATTCAAAAGGTTAACTTAATATATTAAATTATGTAAAATATATATTATATGTTCAACTTATTAAACTTATTATAATTGTAAATAATAAAATAAAAAAAATATTTTGTTTGAAAAAACAAATAAAATATTAAAATTACAAGAGCTACAAAATAATAGAATTAAGAAAGATAAAATTAAATTGATTTTAATTTAATTAGAATTTTAATTTCGAATTGCAATTATTAATCTTAAATAAATAACCAAACTTAAAAATTGAAATTATCATTTTAATTTTGATGTTATCAAACACAAAATAAATTAATTTTATAAAAAATTGAAAGTTTTCATACAAAATTTAAATTTTCCCAAAATGATAGACTTTTATAATTACTTACGAAAATAAGTGTGAAAAATAAAATATAGCTCTTAACATTCGCCATTACATGTCGACGTGTTCAGTTTAAAGCCACAATCTCGATTCGTTTTCCCTCCCATTTTCCCTCTCCTCCCGTTACCGAATTCCAATCGCCGGCCAACCACCCACCCACCAAGTTCAAAGTACCGGCGACCACGACCACGACCACGACACTTCTAGCTGGCTTGCATTCTTAGTAGGATCCGAACTCTTCTTCTCTTTTCCATGTCGTTTCAGACTTCCACTCATTCAACCGCTGTTCAATCTGGAAGAATTAGGGTTCTAAAGGAAGGATCTAAGCTTTCTGATGGAAATGTAGGGCCAGTAGTGTATTGGATGTTAAGGGATCAGCGTTCGAAGGACAATTGGGCGTTGATCCATGCTGTTGATCAGGCGAACAAAACTAATGTCCCTGTTGCCGTCGCATTCAATCTGTTCGATCAATTTCTAGGCGCCAAAGCTCGTCAATTAGGGTTCATGCTAAAGGGTTTGCGTCAGCTTCATGGTGATTTGGAACAAAATCTCCGCATACCATTCTTCTTGTTTCAGGTAAAAGACTATAACTTTCTAATTTCAATTTATACACATAAACAATAATGTTATTAAGTTTTGCGTACATACATTAGGGGGAAGCAATAGAGACAATTCCAAGTTTTATCAAAGAATGTAATGCTTCATTGCTTGTCACTGATTTCTCACCACTGAGGGAAATCAAAAGATTTAAAGAGGAAATATGCAAGAGAGTTTCTGATGAAGTTTCGATTCATGAAGTTGATTCCCACAACATTGTTCCAGTTTGGGAGGCATCTCCCAAACTGGAGTACAGTGCTAAGACAATTCGGGGTAAGATCACAAAACTGCTTCCTCAATATTTAATTGATTTTCCTGAATTGGCACCACCACTCGTGAAATGGCCTGCAATGAATCCATTGATTGAATGGGAGGATATCATTACTCGAGTTATAAGGTGAGTGGATGGATAGCTTGTCGTTGAAAGTTTTCATTTGAGGTTTGGTGATTAGAATTTAGATATTTTTACTAGGGAAGGAGCAGAAGTTCCTGAAGTCGATTGGTGCGAACCAGGAGAATGTGCTGCTATGGAAGTTTTGATGGGGAGTGGTAATGGGTTTTTGACGAAGAGATTGAAGAGTTATTCGGCTGACAGGAATAATCCTTTGAAACCAAAAGCACTGTCGGGTCTTTCTCCATATCTCCATTTTGGACAGATAGCTGCACAAAGATGTGCTATAGAGGCAAAGAAAGTCAGAAATATTTGCCCACAGGTTGCTATTTCGAATTGCTAAAATCATCTTGAGTTTTGTTTTAATTTGGATTGGCCTGATTTTTAATTTGAAGGCTGTAGATACTTTCTTGGAAGAATTAATAGTGCGGAGGGAGCTGGCTGATAATTTCTGCTTTTATCAACCCCATTATGACTCATTAGAAGGAGCTTGGGAATGGGCACGCAAAACTCTAAAGGATCATGCATCTGATAAACGAGAACACACTTATACGTATTCTCGAGTTGTCTTTCTTGAAATAGTATACTTGAAAATGTGTAGAATGTAACATTTTTGTTTGTTGAATGATGCATTTGCAGAAGGGAGCAATTAGAGAAGGCACAAACTGCTGATCCTGTAAATTTTTGGCTTTGTAATTTGATATATAGCTTATTGAAAATTAGGTTTTCTTACCATTAATGGTAATTGATAAGTCATTTTATTTGCTTACAGCTTTGGAATGCTTCTCAATTGGACATGGTTCATAATGGAAAGATGCACGGCTTTATGAGGCAAGTTGTTTTTCCTTAATTTTGTTTATTGTTGTACATTTAAAGTGAGTTAATACCATAATAAGTGATGATGAATAGAATGTACTGGGCAAAGAAGATTCTTGAATGGACAAGTGGACCAGAGGAAGGTCTTGCTATTGCCATTTATCTAAACGATAAGGTATTTGATCTAGACGACAATTTCTTGCATGTTCGTCTTAGAATCACTTATGTTTTTATGGTTCATGTGCAGTATGAGATTGATGGAAGAGATCCAAATGGATACGTGGGCTGTATGTGGTCAATTTGTGGCCTACATGACCAGGTTTGACTTTTTTCTGAAATAAGGTTCTTAGTTTCTTCTACAATCTTGCAGCTGTAAGGAGTCTTGATTTCAATTGTTGTTGATGATATGATCATGATCAGGGTTGGAAGGAAAGGCCAATATTTGGGAAAATACGGTATATGAACTATGCAGGCTGTAAAAGGAAGTTTGATGTTGATGGATACATAACTTATGTCAAGAGGCTAGTTGGAGACAACATCAAAAAACGTAAAGCTGGAATTCTGATGATGAGTGGAAAGCACAAAGAAATTCGTGTCTAATTTGAACAAATCCAGCAAGATCACTTTGCTGAATTAATCAAGAAAGCAAATCGAAAGCAAATCGCAGAGAGAAGGCAGAGAAAACTTATCAACTTCATTGATCAATCAATTGTAGAAGTTACAAAATGTTAATCGGGTAAAACCCCAAATTAGTTTTACTAAACTAACAAATAGCCCTTGCACTTTATATATATTACAATTTCAATCAACTTAAAACATTATATTAAAATATTAACATATACTTATTCATTTGTATTACAATTACAAATTTACAAATCTTCTTTATCATTTAGCTTGATACTCCCCCCTCAAGATGCACATCTTGTAAAAACAATCGCGATCGAAGAAAGCTGAGTTGTGGATAGTCCAAAGCCTTTGTAAAAATATCAGCAATCTGCAATTTAGTGGATATGTGCTGCAATTTTATAAAACCAGATAAAAATTGATTTCGAACTACATGACAATCGATGTCTAAATGTTTTGTCCGCTCATGAAATACAGGATTTTCTGTAATATGAATGGCTGCCTGATTATCACAATGTAATGTAATGGGTAATTGAAGAATAATTCGGAAATCATTAATAAGATAGGAAAGCCACTTAATCTCGCAAACTGTCACAGCTAAGCTGCGATACTCGGCCTCGGCTGAAGAACGAGATACAGTGGGTTGTTTTTTTGTTTTCCAAGAGATAACCGAATTTCCAAACATGATACAATAACCTGATAATGATTTTCTTGTTTCTAGACATGAACCCCAATCAGAATCAGAGAATGCCTCAATATGTAGTGAATTATCAAATGGAAAAAACAGTCCCAAAGAGATTGAACCCTTTAAATATTTAACCAAATGTAAAGCTGCTTCCCAATGACAATTCATTGGTTGATTAACAAATTGAGACAATTGTTGTACAACAAATGTAATATCTGGTCTAGTATAATTAAGATATAACAATCTCCCAATAAGTCTCCTATATTTAGAAGGATCTGCCATTATATTCTCATGATCATTGGAAAATTTAATGCCTTTGATCATGGGTATTTTAGTTGGTTTACAACCCATAAGACCAACATCACCAATAAGATCGAGAATGTATTTCCTTTGATTAACACAAAAACCATTATTGGTTTGTGCAATTTCAAGACCAAAAAGAACTTGGCTTTCCCAAGGTCTTTTATGGTAAATTTAGAATCAATAAAATTCTTTACCAAAGAAATTTCAGTCAAATCATTTCCAGCAATAAGAAAATCATCAACATATATGAGCAAAACAGTGATACTAGATTTAGAATGTTTAATATAAAGACAATGATCATGTTCTGATTTAATAAATCCTATTGTAGTCAGACTTAAAGAAATTTCAGCATGCCATTGTCTTGAAGCCTGTTTTAAACCATATAAACTTTTATTTAGTTTACAAACAGGTTTTTTTAAATCAGAATGTACACCCTCAGGAAGTTTCATATAAATTTCCTCATCAAGATTACCATGAAGAAAAGCATTATTGATGTCAATGTGATGTAAATGCCATCGTTTAGAGGCAGCAAGTGCAATTAAAAAACGAACTGTAACTGTTTTAGCAACAGGTGCAAAACATTGATGGAAATCAATTCCATCTTTTTGATTAAAACCTTTAGCCACTAAACGTGCCTTACATTTGTTTAAACTGCCATCAGAATTTAACTTTGTTTTGAAAATCCAGCGACAACCAATGGCCTTTTTTCCTTTTGGTAAAGTTGTAATTTCCCAAGTATGATTATGTTTTAGAGCTTCAAGCTCATGTGTCATGGCTTGAATCCAATCAGGATTTTGTGAAGCCTCTAAAAATGATTGTGGTGTGTAAGTATGATCAACATTAGAAAGAAAATTAATGTATTCACAGTCTAATAGAGAATTTATAAAAGGATAAGTGTTAGGGGTGTATTTACTGGAATTTTTGGATTCAATCTCAACATGATTTATTTCAAAATCTTTCAACCAGGAGGGTGAATGTTTTTCCCTAGTACTTCTTCTATTTTGATGAACATGATGAGAATCAATTGAATTAGGTAAAGTAACAATATGATCAGTTGATAAAGCAGGTTGGTCATCAGATAATTGTAAGTCAGATTGAGAAGAATGTTCAAGTAAATCAAGTGGACTGTCAGAAATAACTTCATGTGTTTTATCATCATCAAAATGTATTTCATTATCAAAAATAATAGATGATTCAGAACTATTTGGAGCAGATATTGTGTAATGTGAATTGTCAGTTATATTTTGATATGGAAAAATATCTTCATAAAAGACAACATCTCTCGAAATAGTAACAATACCGTTATTAATTTCATAAACTAAATAACCTTTTTGATCAGATGGATAACCAATAAAAATACATTTAATGCCACGATCTTCAAATTTGGTTTTATGCGGCAAAACATTTGCAATGTAACATAAACATCCAAAAACTTTAAGATGATTATATGAACAGTTATCTTGATGTAGCATAAAATATGGTGTTTTAAAATCTAAAACTGAAGATGGCATTCTATTAATTAAATAAGTTGCAGTAAGAAGAGAGAAATGCCAGAATTTAATATGAAGTTTGGATTGATTCATCAATGACCTTGCCACATTAATCAAGTGTCTATGTTTTCTCTCCACAACACCATTTTGTTGTGGAGAATAGGCACAAGTTTTTTGATGAATGATACCTAAAGAATTAAAAAATATATTGAATTTTGAATTTATAAATTCAGTACCATTATCACTTCTTACTATTTTAACTGAAGATTCATATTGATTTTTCACCAAAGTAATAAAATTTTTTATGTTTTCAAATACACATGTTTTATCTTTGAGAAGAAAAATCCAAGTGCATCTACTATAATCATCTACTATGGTTAACATATAAGAAACTTGAATTATTGAAGGTTCCTTATAAGGTCCCCAAAGGTCAACATGAATAAGTTCAAAACATTTTTTTGAAACAGAACAACTATCAGGAAAAGGCAATCTTGACATTTTTGAAATGGAACAAACTTCACAATGATGTATTTTATTTCCCAAACCAGGGTAGACATTATTCATGACTTTAGAAGATGGATGACCAAGTCTATTATGCATTCTAATACAATCAATAACAGGAGATGAAAATTCAGTAGAACTACTATGAGAAATGTCTTTAGAACAATAACGAAGAGAAGAGAAAAACAAATTTCCAATTTTCTTCCCAAGCTGAAATTTGTTGACCAATTTACGGTCCTGCAAAATACATAATCTTCATCAAATATGCACATCATGTTCTCATCTTTAATCAATTTTGCTACTGATATTAGATTGTATTTGAAGTCTTTTGCTATCATGACATCTTTTAGCACTAATCTTTCATTTAGTTTCATATCTCCTAATTCAACTATTTTTTTAATTGATCCATCCGCTAAATATAGGATCCTTACTTTCTCAAGTTTTCTAATATTAATGAGAAGTTTTCTAGTATTGCAAACATGACTGCTTGCCCCTGAATCTATCAGCCACATTATGTCATTGTTATCATCATGATATGTGCTCATACTGTGTTCAAATGTAAATGCATAACAAGAATCATAACAGTTTGGAATTTTAGTGTACTTACCTGCACTATACTCTGAAGTTCCTGGTGCTACCTTCCCTTTTCCTTTTGAATTTGCCTTGCACCATTCTTTGAACTGTTTATATTCCGTTCCAGTAACCTCTACATGTTCTTCAATGTCATCCAATGGAGAATTTGCCACGTTTGCTGTGTTGACAGCAACCTGTTTTTTCCTTGATTGTTTGAACCACTCCGGATATCCAAGCAATTTGAAACAACCTTCTTTTATGTGACCTTTTAATCCACAGTGAGTGCAGATAGAATTCTTGTAAGGTTTGAATTTTTCAGCAGGTAATTTTGAACTTCCTTCAATTTTCTGATTCTTGTTGTTCAATTCTGTCTTCTCCTTTACCATCATTGCAGTGTATTCTCCTTTAGATATGCTAATATTCCTCTTAGTTTCAACATTAACTAGAATAGTAAATGCCTTATGAACTGAAGGCCATGGATCAGATGCTAACATATTATCCACGACATGTTCATAAGAGTCATTTACTCCCATCAGAAACTGAAGCAACTTTGCCTCTTCAACATCTTGCGCTACTTCACTTACAACCTTACATCCATAACAATTGACAACATCTGATCTATCACAGTTGCACTTTCTTGCTGGCTTCAAATGTGCAGTTTCATCCCAAATCAATTTAACTTTGGAATAATGCTCAACAATATCAGAAGTACCTTGTTGAATAGTGGATATATCCTTCCCTAACTGAAAACGTCTTGGTCCGTTGTTGCCTTCATATGTACTTCGAATATCTTTCCATAGTTGTTGAGCAGTTACAGCATTCTGGAAATGAATTTTCAGGTTTTGATCCATAGTGTTCATTATCCAGTTTCTCACCATAGCATCCACTAGCTTCCATTGCATTACTCCATCTACATCTAGTGGCATCTTACAAGATCCGTCGATGAATCCGAGCTTCATTTTTGCCTCCAATGCTAGTCTAATACTTGTACACCACTCATAGTAATGAGATCTTGTTAGTATAGAATTAGTAATTATTGCACCTGTGATGTCTCCATTTTGAAGAAGTAGTGGATCAGTGTTGTATTTCCTCTTGTTCGCCATTCTCCTCTTCAATCGAACCTCTGTTTCTTGATCTGAGTTTGAAGACGACGATCCTTCGCTGATAGTCAAATTAGGGTTTGAAATCTTCACTTCTTGATTCTTGTCGGTTGAATCACTATCTTCTGAGTTTGAAGAAGAATATGAACCATGCTCTGATACCATGAACAAATCCAGCAAGATCACTTTGCTGAATTAATCAAGAAAGCAAATCGAAAGCAAATCGCAGAGAGAAGGCAGAGAAAACTTATCAACTTCATTGATCAATCAATTGTAGAAGTTACAAAATGTTAATCGGGTAAAACCCCAAATTAGTTTTACTAAACTAACAAATAGCCCTTGCACTTTATATATATTACAATTTCAATCAACTTAAAACATTATATTAAAATATTAACATATACTTATTCATTTGTATTACAATTACAAATTTACAAATCTTCTTGATCATTTAGCTTGATATAATTCAGACCGATTTTTGGCTGTATTTTTCAAGCATCCCGTCAACCTGTTGTTCTTAGTGAAAATCAAACTGATTTTCAAATGAGTAGTTGAACATGTGACACGTAATGATTGATCCAACTGCTGCATTCATTTGACACAATTGTTATTGGATAACAATATTAGTATAGTTTTTAAGAGGGGTGACTATGAGACAATGAATCTAAACTAGGGAAGACAATTATAATCCTCCTCTCGCGTTTTTGTTCCGATCTGAACTGTTCCGTTAGGGTTAGGGACGGGTTTTCTCCTGTTTGACCGGTAGTCGAAATGATCGTATTTAAGTCTCCGTACCGATCTCACCCCGAGCACTATAAACATAACTAAATATATAAAATTCTCATATATTGAAATTTTTTATAAAATTTTAAGTTGATGTTTTTTATAATATTATAATATTACAATATATTATATTTAAAATTTTGTTTATATAGTTTTATTATATAACATTTTGTATTTTTAAAAGATATTGTCCAAAAATCGAACAGACGGGATTGTAGTAAAAAAAATATCTCATTGTCATCATAATATAGACAAAAACTAAAAATGTTATTATTAGAATTGATTGCGAAATATGACCTAAATATAGAGGTGTAAAAAATGAACTTGACCCGTCAACCTGACACGAGTCGACCCGAAGAATATTGGGTTAGGGTAGGGGGTTTTCGGGTTTGAATCATTTCGGGTCAGACCCAAAATATAACCTGAAAAAGAAAATTTGGTTGGGTTGGGTTTGGGTCAACCCGGGTTGACCTGAATTAAAATATCAGGTCACTCATCGTCCCGAATCCACCCAACCCGACCCACCTAATATATTAATAAAAAAAATAACTTGCCTACCTTACAAAAAAATCCTAACCCTAACGGGCCTAACCCATATCCTTAATTTCTATTCTTTTTCTTCCTTCCGTCTTTTTCACTATTCATTTTCTTCCATCTTTCTCACTTCTCTTCAATATACATTCCTTCTCTAACTTTCATCTTTTTTAATCTCTTGAACTCCGCTAGTATCCAGCAATAAAATGAGTTCACAAATTAATCTTGATCTTGAGGAGGATAGTGTGGAGGGTTCATCTATGCCAAATTTAGATGCAAATAAAGAAACGTGCATTGATTCCTAAGATCAAGCCTCCAAAACTGGTATTGATAAACGAAAGAGACCAATAAAATCAAAGTGGTGGCAGTATTTTGATATGCTTCCTAAAATAGAGGGAGAAGATTTGCGATGTAAATGTAAAGCATGTGAAATTACATACAAAGCTGATAGTAGCATGAGAACAGGTAATCTTCGCCGTCATATCCTTAATCAATGTTCTAGATAGAAAATTCGTGATATAGCTCAAGCTTTGTTAGAACAAGGGGATAAAAGTCTTAATATTAGGTCTCAAAAGTTTAGTCAAAAAGATTTAGAGAGTTGCTAATCTTAGCAATTGTGAGGTATTATTTACCATTTCAGTTTGTAGAATATGAGGCAGTTAAATCAATATTTACCTATTTGGAACCTCAAGTCAATCATTTCACTAGAAATACTGCAAGAACTGATATTCTCGTTGTGTAATATTTATTTTGTGAAAATTTTGAATTTTTTAAACATAATTATTATGTTTATGCAAATTTTATTATTTTGTATTTAAACTAAAGTATTATTATTAAGCAAAAAATCTTATTTCGGGTTAGTCGGGTTGGTCGGGTTGGTCTGAGTTCGAGTTTGTTGTTTTCAGGTTGGTTCAGGTTCGGGTCGGATTCGAATTGAAAATTTTGTTATAATGCATCTTCTTCAACCCGACTCGAACCCACTCGACCCACCTGAATTGACACCCTTACCTAAATAATAATAAAAAAGACACAAATTTATTATAAAGAGAATATTATAACATAGATTACATAAGCATAAAATGAATTCATTTATAATCTTTCATTAGTTGGATTAATGGATCATCTGGTCAACTTTCGCATTAAAGAAGGTAAAAAAAAAGTTATAACACGAGTTTATATAACACCCGATCTTTGAAAACGATGATTTCAAATAAATAACCAAACAATAATTTTAAAAAAAATAAATTTGATCTCTTTTGTTTTTCTAAAGTGTCACAATTAAATAAGTCTCAATTTAATCAATACTAATATTTTTTTCAAAATTATAGGAGTCTTCGTATTATTGTCATAATATATTATCATAACAAACTTTTTTTTTTTTTTATATATTAAGATATAATATTTTTATTTAATATTATCAACCTTTGGTAAATTTGGAGTTTAAAAATTATTATTTTCAAATCACAAATATACTTTTTAAAATTGTAATATAAATTATGTATATCACAACTTATTTAATCAATATTTGATTAATTTTTGCAATAATTTCGTATATATATATATATATATATATATATATATATATATATATATATATATATATATATATATATATATATATATATATATATATTTGTATTAAGAAAATAATAAATTTTGATCCATGGTCTAGAATCCTCTAGGTCTCTCTTATATTTTGGGTGAATTTTAACTAACTTTATTCGGCAGCCTTTATATTAGAGGGTAAAGAGATTTGAAGAACTTCTCCCTCATAATAATCCTTTCGATCGTCGTTCTCCGAATCGACGATTGTTCTTGAAACTCGTTTTCGGTGTGCAGAAGGTAACACAAATCTATATCCACGATTTGATTTTCCTCTACTGTTGTTAGATTGACATATCTTTTGATGTAGAGCTTAGAATATGGAATTAACCTTTCATATGTCTTGATTGTTGTGGATTTTAACCAGCCTTATTGCTTCTGTCTCATAACCGTTTATAGGCGGCGAAGATATTACAAGAACCTCTGCTTGATAATCCGAGGCGGCGATTGTTGTTGAAACTCGTTTTCGGTGCGCACAAGGTAAAATAACACTATCTATATCCACGATTTGATTTTCCTCTACTGTTGTTAGATTGACATATCTTTTGATGTAGAGCTTAGAATCGGATGTTTAGAATATGGAATTAACCTTTCATATGTCTTGATTGTTGTGGATTTTAACCAGCCTTATTGCTTCTGTCTCATAACCGTTTATAGGCGGCGAAGATATTACAAGAACCTCTGCTTGATAATCCGAGGCGGCGATTGTTGTTGAAACTCGTTTTCGGTGCGCACAAGGTAAAATAACACTATCTATATCCTCGATTTGATTTTCCGGTACTGTTAAATCGAAACATTATGATCTGCATAGCTTTTGATAGATATTTTATAATCGGATGTGTAGGATATGCCTGATTATATGTTCTTCTTCCTAGAAACACGCCTTGCTATAATGATTATGAGTTTTACTTGATGGTAAATTGAATGTAACGCAGCATTAATATCTAACATATTGTCCTGGTTTGTGATTTAGAAGTTCTTGTAGTTTGATATATTGTTCAGTTATCCTCTTCTCTTTATAGATAATGTTGATATATCTGCGTTGCATTTAATTACCGGATTTCAGAAATAAAGGTTTTGACTACTGATTCTCTAAAATTTTATATGATATGTTCTCTTTACAGATAATGTTGATATGATCTGCATAGCTTTTGATGGAAATTTTATAATCAGATGTGTAGGATATGGAATTAACCTTGCATATGCCTGATTATTTGTTTTTCTTCCTTTTCATCGACTTTCTATGTAATGTTTGTTAGAAGCTAGAAACACGCCTTGCTTATGATTCTGAGTTTTATTTGACGGTAAATTGAATGTAGTGCTGCACTAACTAATATTGTGACTTAGAAGTTCTTGTAGTTGGATATATTGTTCAGTTATCTTGTTCTCTTTACAGATAATATTGATATGTGCATTGATAATTTGTCTTGATCATCTTAATGACACTTGCAATATAATAACATCAAATAGATTGCATGTCCTTTGCAAGAAATTGGAGCAATTACAGATAATACTAATTACGTTTTGTCTTTATAGGTCAGATATGTCCCTTTTTACCACAATGTTTATGATGAGTGGGCATTAGGTGAATGTTATTAAACTTTTGGACCTCAATCGTATATCTCATTGTTTATCTATGGTGTTTAATTTTGCGGGAGTTGGAAATTTAGATTTTCATATTTTTGCAATCTAACAATCTGATTTTTCTACTTTTTATATGTTAGAATGTGTATACGTTGGTTGGGTTTAGTCATTTACTTTCAACCAAAATTGATATAGACATGGATTACAAAAGATCTTGATAATGAAAACATTCCTTAAAAAGACAATGTTATGCTCATTATTCATGTTTGTTATCACTTTTAGAAAATTGCAGATTATATATAGATACTGAAAATGCAAGGGGGCAGAGGAAGGGGTGGGGATCCTTTCTTCAATTTTGGTGACTCCTTTGGTGGGTTTGGAAACCATGGGAACTTGTTATCTGGCTTCTTCGGAGGGAGGGACCAATTTGAAGATCCTTTCTTCACACAGCCATTAGGAAGTATGTTTCCATCTACCTTCTTTGGGCCTCCCATGGGGCCTTCCATGGGACCTCCTATGGGGCCTCCTTTCATGAATCCACATGCATCGGGATTTCTCCAGCATGATTCACCTCAGCCTAAAAAGCAAAGAGGGCCAATTATTGAAGAATTGAACTCTGATGATGAAAAAGAAGATGACAAAAACAAGGCAGGCAATTCAGGCAAAGTGCCTTATGTTGAGGATCCCGATAACGTGGAAGGTGAATTATGGGCTGCTTGCATAATTGCATTGATTAGAATGTATCTTTGCTGCATCCTTTTATTTATTTATTTAAATTGAATTAATTTGACTATGTTGCAGATAAGAAAAGAAAACAGATGTACTACAAGCATGATGCTTCTCGAAACAATATGATGCAGTCACAACCTCAAACTCGTAGTTTCTCATTTCAAAGCAGCACTGTGACTTATGGTGGTGCCAATGGGGCGTATTACACCTCATCCTCCACTAGGAGGGCAGGAAGTGATGGAGTAAGTATGAGATTATTTGAGGATTATTTTTTGTAGGATTATTTTTTGTAGGATTATTTTTTGTATGTATTGTTCCATTTGCCCTTTGGAATTGTAGGGGAAAAGACAAGAGAAGGGTAGTTTAATATTTTATAAAAAAAAAAGGTTAAGAATAATTTAGTTGATGTTTCAAAATGAGTAAATCCAAATACTCCTTCATTAAACAAGACATATATGTTTGGCTTTGTTTGAGCTATAGGTTATTTGAATTTAAAAATAACCCACTATGTGATCATAATTGAAATCATCAAACAAAATATCCTAAGTTAAAAAATAGTTTTTCATTATATATCTGTAACCTTCCAATGGATTATTTATGTATGTTTGAAGTGATTCACCATTATTAGGGGTTTTGGGCATTAGGATCTCATTTTGGGTGATGAATTTTCATTCAGGTGACATTTGAAGAAAGTAAAGAGGCCAATACAATGACTGGTCAAGCTTCTCATAGGATCTCCAGGGGAATTTTTGATAAGGTAGGTACAAGAACCAAGCAGCGGTGATGTGTCATCCTTAAATATAAGGTTAATGTTGTTGGCTTATTCTTTTTATTAGGGGCATTCTCTGACGAGGAAGCTGACATCTGATGGTAGAGTTGACAATATGCAAACTTTACATAATCTTAATGAAGGTGATTATATATTATTAGATCTTTATATTAGTAATTGGCAATTTATTTTTATGAGAAAATAATGGATGGTGGGTGATTGGGGAATTATGATGATCAGATGAGATTCATGGTTTTGAAGAAGCCTGGAAAGTGAACGGCGATAAGCACATGCGCATGCTGCAGCAGCAGCAGCCTGGCTGGAATAGGAGCCTCAGTTTGGGTGGTGCAGGCGACATGGGGGGTAAGCCTAATCAAATACCCCGTTATCAATGACTTGTATATCAAACAAATGCCAAAACTAATTGGTTTATGTTTCAGGGTCCGGAAGTGGTGGTGTTGGTGGAGGGCGTCTACTCGGTTACTCTGGACAAGGAGTGGCATCTGATGAAAGTTGCACTTCTCCTTCTCGTCCTCCTCCAAACAAAATGCGCGCCAGTAAGAGTAGTCGGGGGAGATCAAAATCAGCTACGGCGGCAGATATGATTGATAATATGTACATGAGGAGGAAGAACTGAACTCAAAATTATATTAGTAATATGTCTTGTTGTTTATTGTAGGAACTCCTCACCACAACAAGAACATTTGTGATTGATTCCACTTACTTTTTTGTCATTCAAAATTGTGTTTAGATACATTTGGTTAAAACTCTATTATTGGATTGTCTATGAGATTAAGAACTTATACGTTTCTTCTTATGTTGTTGAATTCAAATCTGTATCTCATTTTTTGTTCATCTTCTTTCATTTTATCTTACACAGATGGGGAATTTTTATCCATTTCAAGAGCACATTTTTATAAGGTTTCTTTTATCTTTTTTTACTAATCAATTATCTCATTAACTAAAATATGAAAAAGAAATACTAATTTTATTTTAAATATAAAAATTAATTCAAATAATTAAAATTTTATAATTGATCATATAAAATTAATTCTATGTATTCAACACCAAAAAATTAATGTTTTATAAATAAAGACAGTTTAAAATATTAATAATAATAAAAATGAAGATAAAAGTATAAACATTTTCGGTACAAACTAACAAGACATCTTGCATTACAATGCTAATTTTTTTAATATTAGATTTATTTTAAAAAATAGTGATAAAGTCAACGTCAATTAAACACAATTAATTGGAGTGTTTTTTTTTTTTGTAAGATTAAGTTATAAAATTAAAATTATAAGTTATCATAATAATAATTTGCATTATAAGGTTAAAATATATCAATACTATGACAATAAAAAATTAAGATGAAGAAGAACTCGATGTGTCCGATGAAGAAGATGAAAGATACGAGAAATTTGAAAAGGATCTCAAAAAACGAGATGCACTAGCTTTGCGCTATATTCAACAAGGAGTTGGCAAAACTATATTCCCTCGTATTTTTGGAGTAAAAAAGGCTCAAGATGCTTGGGTGATATTGAAACAGGAATTTCAAGGTACGGAGAAAACGATCGCATTAAAACTCCAAGCCTTATGGAAAGATTTTGACAATCTAAAGATGGAGGATCGAGAAAAGGTACAAGATTTTTCTTCTCGTGTTTCCACTATTGTCAATCAAATAAAAAGCAACGAAGATGAAATCAAAGATAAAAAGGTTGTTGAAAAGGTTTTTGAAGCCTTCCTCAAAAGTTCGATCATGTTAATGTTGTGATTGAAGAATCAAAAGATTTGTCCAAGATGACAATATATGAGTTGACTGGATCTTTTCTAGCACATGAGCAAAGAATTAATCGCTCTTGTACTCCTTGAACTGATCAAGCCTTCAAATCCAAGCAAGTACCAGAAGCGTTTTCAAGAATTCATCACAACAAATTTGGTAAGAAAAATGAGAAGACATTCGGTTGGAAAGGCAAAAGCACCACAACAATCAAGTGATTCTTATTCTTGTATCATTTGAAAGAAATCAGGAGAAGAAAGAAGATTGTTATTTCAAATGCAAAAGATGCAAAATCCCTAATCATTCTCAAAGGGATTATCGATTTCAAAATCAGGAGAAGAAAGAAGATGATGCAAAATTTGTGAAAGAAGATTATGACGTTATGTTTGTTTCTCTAAATGGTGAAGAGAAGTCAAAAAGTCGATGGTATCTTGATAGCAGTGTTAGCAACCATATGACAAGCAATAAAGATATGTTTGTGGAGCTCAACTCGGACATTACTTCAACCATTGTTCTTGGAGATGGTTCTTATCAAGATGCGAAAGAAAAAGGAACAATTGTTGTTCCAACTTCGGGAGGTAACAAAAAGTTTATCACGGATGTTCTATATGTCCCTAATATTTCATATAATCTTCTTAGTATTGGACAACTTATTTAGAAGAACTTCTCGGGATATTTTAATGATGGAAGATGCAAAATATTTGACAAAAAGAAGAATATGGTTGTGGCAACTGTCGAAATGAAAGATAAGACTTTTTCTCTCACGTTTCCATTCAAAAGTGATTGTGCATTAAAAGTGGAAAATGAAGATTTGTCTAAACTTTGATATCTTTGATATGGTCATTTAAATCAACGGGGACTTCAGTTGCTAAAAGAGAAAAATATGGTGGTTGGACTTCCTTCTATTCAAGTGATGAATGATATTTATAGAAGGTTGCACAATGTCACGGGCTAAAATTCGACCCGTGCGGCACTAAGCTAAATCGACCCTGATTCTAGCTTAGAAAGCCTTTCTAAACACAATGCAAGAAGAACTCAAACGCAAGAAAGAACTTAGAGAGAGAAAACTCTTGAGAATAAGAATATATTGAAAGAATGCTTGATAATTACAATGGAATACCTTCAGGGTATTTATAGGACTTACACGTATTAAATTAGGAATTACGTCTAATTACAATTTAATTACACTAATTTAGGATATTCCTTCCATAACAAGAATATCCCTACCTAATTTAGAATATCCCTTGTAATCTCTTCCTTAATTAGAATATATATTATAATCCTTTCCTTGATTAGAATATATCTTCCAATCACTTCCTTAATTAGATTATCTTCCAATCTCTTCCTTGATTAGAAGATTCGCTGGGCCCACGTAGGTAACTGGGCCTCTCCTTGGCTAAGAAGATTAGCGCACTATCAGGCCAAGACTTTAATGAGCCTCGACATCCTCCGGGATTGGGTCGTGACTCTAATGGGCCGTGACATACTCCCCCACCTTAGTCGTGGCCGTCCTCGGTTCGACCTTGGCATGATACTCTTCAACCTCTTCCTTGAAACATTCCCCACACGGTCCCTCGTATCTGTGCACAAGCCCCTTGAGCACAGATTACATAGACTTGCATTCTGGAATATCTTGGAAGTACACCTCGTGGCTCGATGTTTGCACCCCATAAAAATGGGACGTGACATACTCCCCCACCTAAGTCGTGGGCGTCCTCGGCACGACCCTAGACCTGTGTATGGTGATCTTCTTTCTGGCGTCCCCTGAGCGCTCTTCCTCCCCCTTTGCACGTCACGGCATTGGGTGCACTTATGGTCGCCAGCCTTAACCGATATAATACGTTTCCCACACATCTCTCGATTGAACATGGTCCCTTGAATCTGCGCACAAGCCCCTTGAGCACAGACCGCATAAACTTCAACAATTGCAGGGGACACTTCCCCCTTTCCATCGTCCCCTTTCGTAACTGCACACCCTCTCAGATCTGCCCCTCTCTTCATATTCTCGGTGTCTCCCTCTGAATATGCCTGAGCACAACCTGCTTCCTTTCCCACGGACTTGGTGTGAGTGAAGGCAGACTGACTTTGGCCCCCGTTGCCTGTGGCCAAACCTTGTGGATCTGATGGTTGTGTGTTGTCTTTGGCCTTGAGCCCCTCGAAGGCTTCGACACACGCTATCTGGACTTCCTCGGGTACTTCTTCTTTTCCCTTGGACCCGTCCCCATCATCCATCTTGGCAAAAGTGGCAAATATCTCTTTACCACATTTGCGACCTCGAACGAATCGCATCGCCGAGAACCTGCTTATTCCCTCTGATTCTCTCCTTGTTGGAATCACGCTAGTCTTCCCGTGATCCAAAATGATTAAGGAATCGGAATAAGGCATTATGCAAGCGCGTACCTGATCGCACCATTCGAGTCCCAACACTACGTCGTAGTCTTCCATTGGGACCAAGGTAAATGAGACTGTCCCATTCCAGACTCCGATCCTGGTGCGCACTCTCCTAGCCTCCCCATTTACCGGCTTGGCTACATCGAAGGACTTCACCGTCCCTCTTGTTGGGCTGATCCGCAGACCCAACACCTTGGCTACTCCTTCTCGCATGAAGTTGTGCGTAGCCCCTGTGTCTACTAGTGCTTTGATGCGCTTTCCCCCGATCCAAGCTTCCACAAACAAAGAGCCCCTCCTTGTTCCCTTGTCCGGCTTCGCAACACTAGTCTTCACAGCATTGAGCAGTCTTAAGGATCCTATTTGAGTCTCTTCTTCCTCATCAGAGGACTCAGTTCCTTTAACTGCTGCAACCTTTTCCCCCTTAAACGGGCACATAAACTTTATGTGATTATGGGCACCACAAATATAACAGGCTCTTGGCTTCTCCGACTCGTCGGCTTGCCTCCCTGAGTTTTTATGTGCATGCCCCTTCTTAGATGAACGGTCTCCCCCACATTTCTCCTGGTCCTGTGGGCGGTCTCCTCCACCTTCTTCTCCATCATCCCTGATGAACTTCGGCCTGTCCACAGACACTTTGAGCTCTATCAGTCTTTCTGCAACCGCTATTGCCTCGGAAACGTTCCGCACTTTGGCCCTTTGCAGCTCCAACTGTGCCCAAGTCTTGAGGCCATTAACAAACGCAAACAGTGTCTCCTGTTCCGTTAGACTAGGTAACTCGAGCATCAACTCCTGGAATTCCTTCACATACTCCTTGATGGTTCCTTTGTGCACAAGTTGACTCAACCTTTTCCTTGCCTCGTACTCGGCATTCTCTGGGAAGAATTGGCGTTTGAACTCGGTCTTGAAGTCTTCCCACGTTTCCATCCTCAAGGTCCCTCGTTCAATATCTCCTTCTCGCCTCCTCCACCACAGCAACGCCATCTCTTGTAGGAAGAAAGGTGCCGTCTCCAACTTGTCACGATCATCAAGTATGCTTGATGCCCGAAAATACCTCTCCATATTCCAAAGGAAGTCCTCCACTTCCCTTGCACTCCTCGAGCCTTTGAATGGAGTTGGCTTAGGAACATCCATCCGTTGAGGTGTTGCACCTCTATGTTCCCCTCCATTCCTCGCAATCCGCCTTTCCATCGATTCTAGCCTCCCCAAGATCTCCCTCTTGAGGGTCTCGACCATCGCATGGACTTCTCCCCGGATTGGATCAAGCACCTTCTGGCAGATGTCATTAACCTCCCCTCGAACCAATCCTAGCACTTCGTCACGAATGCTACGATTCGAACCGTTAATGATCCCCATTAACTCATTCTCCAACTTTTCAGCACCCTCGTCTAACATCGTCACCTTCTCGGCCACCGCGCTAAACACTTCGAGAGCTTCTTGGTGATCGCTCATGCCTTCTTCAAGTCGGGTCACCCGCGCTTCCATGGCAGCACCTCTCTCGACGGACATATCCCTCTTGGATCCCTTGTCCTTATGTTGGCCGGTCGGAACCTTAGTGACGGTAGTTCGTGAATCCATTTCTTGCAGCTTGAATGCGGAAATTCAACCTCGCTCTGATACCACTTGTCACGGGCTAAAATTCGACCCGTGCGGCACTAAGCTAAATCGACCCTGATTCTAGCTTAGAAAGCCTTTCTAAACACAATGCAAGAAGAACTCAAACGCAAGAAAGAACTTAGAGAGAGAAAACTCTTGAGAATAAGAATATATTGAAAGAATGCTTGATAATTACAATGGAATACCTTCAGGGTATTTATAGGACTTACACGTATTAAATTAGGAATTACGTCTAATTACAATTTAATTACACTAATTTAGGATATTCCTTCCATAACAAGAATATCCCTACCTAATTTAGAATATCCCTTGTAATCTCTTCCTTAATTAGAATATATATTATAATCCTTTCCTTGATTAGAATATATCTTCCAATCCCTTCCTTAATTAGATTATCTTCCAATCTCTTCCTTGATTAGAAGATTCGCTGGGCCCACGTAGGTAACTGGGCCTCTCCTTGGCTAAGAAGATTAGCGCACTATCAGGCCAAGACTTTAATGAGCCTCGACATCCTCCGGGATTGGGTCGTGACTCTAATGGGCCGTGACATACTCCCCCACCTTAGTCGTGGCCGTCCTCGGTTCGACCTTGGCATGATACTCTTCAACCTCTTCCTTGAAACATTCCCCACACGGTCCCTCGTATCTGTGCACAAGCCCCTTGAGCACAGATTACATAGACTTGCATTCTGGAATATCTTGGAAGTACACCTCGTGGCTCGATGTTTGCACCCCATAAAAATGGGACGTGACAACAAGCTCCCATTTCCCAAAACTGAAAAATATGTGAATGTTATATTTATGGAAAGATGCACAAGCTCCCATTTCCCAAAACTACATGGCGAGCAAAATCACCACTTGAACTTGTCCATTCTGATATATGTGGCCTGATGCAAACTCCTACTCCCGGAGATAAGAGGTATTTCATTCTCTTTGTTGATGACTATACAAGAATGATGTAGATTTATTTCCTTAATCAAAAGTCCGAAGCATTTTCTATTTTCTTACGATTCAAGTCTCTAGTTGAAAAGGAAAGTGGTCATATAATGAAGTGCTTGAGAACTGATCGTGGAGGAGAATATCTCTCAAATTTTTTTACGGAATATTGCAAAGATAATGGTAACAAAAGACAATTAACCGTTTGTAAATCTCCATAACAAAACGGCGTAGCTGAACAGAAAAATCGTACGATTGTAGAGATGGCGAGAAGCATACTGAAAGGAAATGGAATTCCAAATCTATATTGGGCCGAAGCTGTTCACACAACTATATATATTCTCAATCGATCACCAACCAAAGCGGTCAGAAATAAGACTCCATTTGAAGCTTGGTATGATAAAAAGCCCGCCATTGATCATTTTAAAATATTTAGGAGTATTGCTTATGCTCTAATCCCATCTCAAAGTCGGGAGAAGTTTAGGAGACAATGATGAATCCAAGGGATATCGATTGATGAATCCATTGACCAACAAAATTATTGTATCTCGAGATGTTATTTTCGATGAAAAAGCTACTTGGAATTGGAAGGGGAAAGAAGTTGAAGACTTGGGATCACAACCATTTACGAATATATTTACAAACTAATAAACCGAAACCTTTAAATGAACATATTTGCGAGCCTTTAAACGAATATATTTGCAAGCCTTTAAACGAACATTTTTGCAAACTAATAAGCCGAACCTTTGAAACATAAGCTCGACTTATTTAAAGTTTGAGGTTTTTTAAAGCATTTTATGTAACCGAATCCGAATAAGTCGTATACCAATAAGAAACAGTAGTGATTCCGGGGATCTCTCTCTGAACTGAAAATGAATTTCAAATCACAATGAAGAGGGGTTAGGGTTTACTTTCTAAAACACTGATATTTCAAATCACAATGAAGACTCTGTATATATAGGCTAATAAGTAATAACAGTCGATCCTAGTAAAATAAAATAAAATATATATAGTCCAAGACAAAAATAAATTACTATTTTAAATTTTTGTAAGCTTTTTCAAAAAATTTCTATTACACGTCATTTGAATGGAGTGACTTTTCACATTTTTAATTATAATATATATATATATATATATATTTTTTTTTTTAATATAGTGTCTTTTCAAATTCTTAATTATAATAAACATATAATTTTATTATTACCCACATATCACTATAACCAAGAAATTTATTTCACATTATATAATACAAAATGTTATTTCTAATCTCATTTTTCATCTTAGATCCTTCTCCTATATCTTTAAATGTTTTTTTTTTATATCATTAAAATGTATGAATCTTTTAAATAAGAACACAAAACATATAATTTATAAAATTAAATGATTTACATTGTCTTAATAGTTTGATTTTTTGAAAAAAAATAAAGCAACCATATCTCAAAGACAAAGCAGAACCGACCCAAAATTAAAAGTATGCATTTTTTGCATAGTATATCGTAACGACTCACCCCTAGTTACAATGTAACTTTTTCTACATCAATAATCCATTACATACTATTGATCATCCTTTATTTTTCATGCTTTATATAATATGACATTATTATCTATTTTAGGGTATCTTTTTATCTTGATAAATATTCTTCTAACACAAATTATCACCACCTATACCGACTCAATAGATTTGAAATTGGATCTTTAAAGCAATATTCTTATCCATGAAATCAGTATTGAATCCATTTATTATTCTTTCCCTTTGTCTATATTCAAAACAAATAAAATTGTACGGATAGTTTCTTTCTTTGGTATTTGATTTTAGTTGATCATGATGATTACAACAATTTGAGATTAAATAGGAAATAAAGATTAATTTTTAGATTGTTTGTACTTTATTTAATCTTGTATGAATTATATTCTAAGTTATAAGAAGTACAACTAACTAGAAACAATGATGAAGGAATAAATGAACACAATTAATCGAAAAGCATAGTATGCATATAAATGGGCCTAGGAATTATTTTAGATTAGTTTAAACATGGGTATGAATATGAATGCCGATTGCAACAACGAGGATGGTGTAAACACAAAAGTAGAGAATGGCGTGAATCAAGATGGATATTCCGCTAGTATACATGTTGCCAAACTCGACGACCCTGGTTCTTGCTGGCAACTGGAAGAGCAATCCCGGCGATAGAAGTATGAATAATCCAACCGCAACCACCACAGGCCCCCAATCAACATACATATTTTCGAAGATTTATGATCGATGATCACTACTTAGTCTAAATGTTTGTACAAACTTTAGAAGAAAAAAAAAGTGGTATAGATATACGACGATGATTGATCAATGATCATATGGATGGCTATATAATATATGAGTGATGGGCTTTTAACAAAATAACTTGCTTAGCCATGAAGGTGAATGATGCAAAACTTATTGGATAGTTTGGTTGATAGGTGGGGAAAGGTATGTAATGTTTCTTTTTCTTTATTAAAGTTTATTTTCTTATGCTTTTTCAAACTATGGTTAATATTTATAAGGGTAACTTAAACATAAAGGGTATTGAATATGTTTAATTTTTTACTAAGTTTATTTGATGTTGGATTATTTGGGATTTTTATATTGGTTTTTAAAAGAAAAGGCCTTGTTGAATGAAAATGTAAATTATATGAGTTTTTAGTGGGTTAAATTATTATAATATCATTTATATTTAAAATTAAAATTTTATAAATATAAAAGAATAATATTTTGATTGAATTGAATTTGTTAAAAGGAAATAAATTGTGATAAGTGGATTTTTTTTATTAAAAGAAATTTCAATATCAAAAAAGTTTTAAGAACTCATTAGGTTGAAGTATTGATTCTAAGTTAAGGTTGAAGTTATGTTAAAAAATATTATTAAATGAAAAGGCTTAAATACTTATTTTCAATATTATTATTTAAGCATCAATATAACACAATAAAAAGCAATATATATAGTATATAAAACAATAATATCTAGTGAACGAGTTGAGTAGTAGTAGTGTCGATGCATTCAACCGACGAGGAGTTAAGAGAGTCTCGCCTGAACCTCTCTTGAACTGAGGATATATAAGTTTCGGCTTTAAAGTCCACCTTCTCATCTCCGGGCACCCCATATATGCTCTCGAACTTCCTTCGAAATTGCAAACTACTACTACTCTCCACACCACCTCCCGCAAAAGCCACCTTCTGCCTAGGCAGAGGAGCAGTTGTTATTTCTCGATTGATCATGAAAGTCCCAACAACTCCTCCGCCTGTGGGTATTGTCGAGTAATTATTAGTTGAAGAAGATTGAGGCTTGGTTCGGTAGATAGACGACATGACTAGCTTGAATCCCTTGCGCTTGCGACTGCTTGGTTGATCCATATTCATATTTCTTCTTTAGTATGTTAGGATTGAGTAATAGTGTGAGTGAGTGTTACAATGGGGAGTGTGTGTAGTTGTGGTGTATATATATTGGGAATTCGGATGAAATGGTAGCTATGATATTAGATATAAAGTTAACTCACACCCATACAAATATCATAGAATATAATTGGATCTAACCATTCATGTCTCAAAGATGCCACTCCCACTTGTATTTTTTAATAAAAAAATCATTACTTATTTATTTTGTCATAAATAATTTATTGTAATATGGTATTATGATGAAGTAAATAAGTCATATTATTTTATTCAAGAATGTCATTTTTTTTAGGATAAAAATTAAATAATTTATGTCATAAGTTGTTACAAGGTTTTTTACCTAAATTTATTCTTGGACCTCCTTAAAATGAAAGTGTCTTTATTCAAATTCAATGTTTTCTAAAATAGCACTTGTACAACTTTAAATTGTTATAATTTTAAAAATAATAATTAACATGGAAAGAAGAATAAAAAATACACTCCTTAATAACATGAGATTTTTTTTAAAAAAAAAAATTCAAATACGAGATAGAAACATAAAATATTCAAAGTTTGTATGAATAGAAATTTAGTTAATATGACTATGATCAATATTGATTTTATCCCTTATGATATGTTCTGATTTATTTGTTTTGTTTTATTAGTTTGATGTTGATTTATTTTGGAAAATTTGTGATATATAATATGTCACAAATTATTTTATATTAGTTATAATTGTATTTATAATATTTGTGATTTTTTCTTGGTTGATTTAATTAAAAAAAAATGTCTAACTTTTCAAAAAATTAAATATTGCTTTATTGTTTGACATGATAGATAAAAGAAAGGGAGAAAAACTAATTAATTAACAAAAGAATTTTAGCCTAATTAAATATAATCTATATAATAGCTTATCCAATTAATTTTATATGAAAGAGATTCTTAATGTTATAAATTATTCTAACTACACTACTGCATAAGAATATATAAATTTGCAAATCTTTTCCTCTTTTTTTTTTTTTTTTATATTTTGTTTTAAGTGGGAACCAAAACACGAGTTTGTTTTTTTTAGTATGTTTATTAAAATATATTAGTTAAAGTAGTTATATAATGATTGGTAGACATTAATATAATATCTACAATATATTCCAGTCAAGATAATTAGTTAAAAAGCTTCAATTAATTAAGAAAGGGTTAATAATAATTGTACACAAAAGAAGATTCACAGTACAAGATAAGAAGGAGGTCGTTTTCAGATATATTATTTTTATTCACACTCTCCCTCTCTCTCTTTTTTATTACTTTAACTTACTAAAGATAATTCAATTCTCATTAGAAATTAATACCTAAAATAGAGTTAAAGTAAGTTAATATTATTAAATTTATTAATATATACATATTTAAATCAAGATAGGCGTTTCCAAATTGAGTCATTTTTTTTAGCTTACATTATTACTACAAATAATCTCATTGCCCTTCATACATATTATTTATCTGTGTTTTGAACTGGGTTATTTAAATAATTTTATTATTATGAAAAGTTGTACTATTATTTGGTGAGAAGGGTAATGATACATCATATATATATATATTTTATTTTTTAAATAAAGAATATTTTAGTTAAAAAGTGGTTAGATATTTTGTTTTCAAATAATTAAGAATAATTATAGTGCATTCTCTTCTCATTGAATGGAATCACATGTAAAGAGAGTTAATTAGGGCTAATTGGGATAAAATGAAGAGGTGGATCGATGAGTGGTGAGTTCAATAATTGTACAAGTGGGATTTGGATATGGAATCAGATACTCAAATAAATGACTTTAATATGAGACATCTACTATTCAATGTCCATAAAGTTACCTAACTTTAATTTATTTATTTTTTTGTCAAATGACATAGAGGATAAACAAGCCCATTTTAGTGTGAATATGAGAAAAAATGGATTAAGCAAAAAAAAACAAAATGTGCCATGTGTAGTTGTTATTGATTCTAATGGTTTTCGAGAATATTAAGTTTTAAGCATGTGTAATGATGAAACATTTGAATAGTCACACATTAATCTTTAATAAAAATAATTAATTTAATATTAATATAGTTGAGTATCGTATATCGGGTTTGAATTTCGCATACTCTCCATCCCCGACATTCTCTGCCTCTCTATGCTCGGCCCCGACTCCAAACTCAATTTAAAATACTCGAACTTGACTATCGAGTACCCACGAGTATCGCTACTGATACAGTTTCGGATTGCTAAAGACTGTCAGCCTATCACTCATTTGATCTTTGCTGATGATGTATTTTTGTTCGCAGAAGCTTTTTTTTTTTTTATCAAATTGAGGCTATCCAACCTTGCATTGATCTTTTAGACTTAAGGTTTCAGACCGAAAGAAAATAGGATCTCTATCTTCATGCCATCTAGTAACCCAAATTAGGTAGGGGTTTAGCGAGTTTTGTTCATACATGGGCCGTAAAAGCTATTTTCAAACCTTTGGCAGGAAAATTCACGCTTTTATGATGAATTTATGTTTGGGCTATTTTCTTCTCTTCGATTCTGCCCCTATTTCAATTTAAGTTCCACTTTAATTTATCATTTTAAAGATGTAAAAAAATAAGTACGTAGGTAAGTAATATTTTTATTTATATTTTTAACATTTCAATATTACTAATTTTAAAATTATTTATTAAAGTTGTGTTTGTTTTTTAAATCTTTATTATCTTATAAATTTTTTAATCGGATAATGGGGACCTGTCAGAGATCGGGTACCCGACAAATCAGAAATGGAATAGAAGTAGAGATATCCGTCGGGATCAGGTAGTGAAATGAAAATTGGGTTCGGGGATGTGTACTTTACTACCCGTCGGGTAGGGTACCCATTGTCATTCTAATTAAATATTAGATAAAAATAAAAATGATATATATATATATATATATATTTTGAAAATATATTTTATTATCTAATTAATTGAGAAGATCGTAACTCAAAAGCTCGTGACAAAAAATAATAAAGTTTAAATTATAACATCATTTATTATAAGTTATTCATGTCAACTTAAACATCATAAAAAAATCACTTAAGTGATAAACAAGAGAGTAAAACTCAAAAACTAAGTAAACATCAATTTCAACCCGAATAAAAAACTGGTGAGCCAGTAGACTCTAATTCTGACTTCTCTACTTATTCGTTTGTCTGATCTTTTTCGGGCGTAGTTAATATCCGAATAAAGTCTGTACGCTTTCATGTATGCACACGATTTAGTCGCCCTGTTTTCTTAGTCTTTTGTCGTTTCAATGCGTTTCACAAGCTCATCAATGAATTATATCAACGCATTCGAATTACGTCTGGTATATATCAAGTTTGTGAACTGTCATCATTTGTTGTGTTATAAATTCATTCATTTTCGTTTATTTTTTAAAATAAAAAACTCAATTTCCTAAACAACCTAATTTTAAAAGAAGAAAAGAAAAATAATGTAGACCCTATGTGTTTCTCTTTTACAAGGACCAATGACTCCAAACAAAAGAAAAGCATCTCTTTTATGAATGGATTAATTAATTATATGCTGATATATAATCTTTTTCTATCTACTAATTAATTAATTAATTATGTAATTGTTGTGGCTACATGATGTAGATCGACGTGTTAAGATGTGTATGGGGCAAAATCTGTGTTGTCAGTTTCAAGCTGCTTTTAGAGATGATCAAGCATGCATTCCGAATGATCGAGAAAGCATATTTTTTTTTTCCTCTTTTTTGATGGGTTTGGCTGCCGGGGTTTGGCTTTATAAAAGAAAAAGCAAATGTTCTCCAAATAATAATAGCTAACCTAATTCTCTATTTTTCTTACCCATAAATAGTATAAGCCAAAAACATTATTGTTGTAATACACGAGTACTAAATATAACGTTATATTTGATTCTCATTTAAAATGAGTTAAGTTGGAGAAACATATTTTAGAGAACTTTCCTCTGATATTGGGAATCTTATATTTTTTTATTTTCATAAATTGATTTGTTAAGTACTTAGACAAACTTTTACTTCACATTTCATTTAACCTAGCTACTATATCTCATCATTCCACCTATTACCAGCTTCCCAAGTTTGTTATTCATTGAAAGTATAAATATTTCATGCAAATTTTTAAATTGAAAATAACCAAATTATCAAATTGCGACTAATTCTTACGGTTTAATCATATAGTTCGCTAACATACTCAACTAATTTAACGAGACAAGCAGAACATGAGTCTGACGGAGTCGAATCCAGAACCTTAGAAACTCTGAAATATAAATAAATAAAAAAAAACCGAGATTAGTTATTTTGGCACACATATTTGCCCCTTTACACATTAAGAGCTCGTTTGATGTTTTTATTATAAAAACTTATTTTTCTAAAAAAACTCAGTTTGATATGATTTTAATGTTTTTTAATATATATTATTTAATTCTCTTATCTTATCTTATTTAATAATAAAATATTTAAATAAGAGATAATTTGATATTTTATTTAATAAATATAATAATTTAATAGATAAAAAGAAATAAGATCAGGATAATTTATTATTGGGTAAAATTCCCAAATAACCATAAAGAAGAATCTCTAAAAAAGACTTCCACCTAATCTAAAATGTACCTGTAATGATACAGGATTTTCATATACGCCCTTATACAATTTAATTGTCAAAGAATGACCTTGAGCTTTATAAAACAACAAAGGATCATAATACAATAGATTTGACCCTTAATAAACCGAAAACCAACAAACTTCAGACTTCTTCAAACATTTATTTCTCTATACACCTTTGTGTTATTTATTCCCTTTGTATTAGTCTAGTTCTTCTTGGATTCTCAACCCTTCTATATATTCTACTCCGGCCAGTCCCCTTCTTCACCGATCAATAAGGAGGAGGAGTCGATTTCGCACTTCTTCTTCTTGCATTGTCAGTAGTTGGGGATTTAGAGTCTTTTTTGGAATTTTACAGTGTTCAATGGGTTATGTCAAAGTCATTGACAGTTGTTGGCAAGTTTGGGATGCTTGTAATTTTGTATTTTGTTTAGTTTCTCAATTTCTTTGATTTTTCTCAATTTTTATTTTTCTTATACATTTTTCTTGTAATGTTTTTGTCATTGGACATAATATTTTAAAAGAGAACCATATATATAAAATAATAGTACAATTAATTAAGGATATTGGTTGAAACTTGTAATAAATTATGCTGAGTGTGTTAATTATGATATGTCTTGGCTTCTTTATGCAGATATGCTTAATTATGCTGAAAATTAATTCAATTGTGGACACATTCAATATTATGATTAACCTTTTTATGCAAGAAAGGGAAGTTGAGAAAGCTAAGTAAGGAATTCTGATTGCTTTTATGTAAAACTTTGGATTTGGATTTAAGCCAAATGTATTATTAGACTTGACATAATATAAGCATGTCTTCTTGATCTTGTTCAATTAGATGCAGTCTACTTGAATGAATTAAAACTCATGTTCATCAACAGCAATATTATTGGGAAAAGGCATGAAGTTGTTGTTGTTCTTCTTCTTCCTGCAGCCCCAATGGCATTTCCAGGAACAAAAAGAATTGAAGGTGTTGAGCTTTGTTGAATGAAGAGAGATGACATTTGAGACAGATTGAGAGGCAGAAGGGATGATCGCATAGCCATCATCCATGTAGTCTGTACCCTCCGGGAAGAGCTGCCAAAGAAGAGCCCCAGCCCCAGGGCCTCCGGCCTTTGCAGAATCCAAGATGTTCTTATAAACAGTGCTCAAAAAAGTGTCTCTGAAAGAGGAGTTGTAACCAACATCCTTTCTCGATATTCCAAACTCACTGAACACCACTGGCATTCCCCCGAGGAGATTCTCTGCATCCTCAATGTGACTTTGCATCCATGATTTGACGAACCGGAGGTGTTCATCACTAATTGATTGAGAAATCCTAAATATTAATTCAGTCAGGATTCAGGGTACATGCATGCATGAATTCTATAAATGTAAATAGTTTTTTTAAAGTTACCAATTACCAAGAGTCGGAATAAATATGAACCGAGGCAAAATCAATGCCAAGAACCTGGTGGTTCCTTATGAAGTCTGTTCCAACTTGTTTAGCGTATGCATTTGGGTTGACCTGATCAGCCCTGTTGGGATTTGTAAGACCATAGAACCCTTCAACTCCGATCTCAACCAAGTGTTTTGGATCAATACTTTTCACATATACTGCCATTTCTTCTATCCATGCCTATATATATATATACATTAATTAAACCAAGCTAGTTGCATATACAATTACAATCAAATTAAACCTGTAGTTTATCTCCAGAGGGGTCTGAGGTACAGCGTGCCTCATTCATTAGTTCCCAAGCGAAGATTGTAGGATCATCTTTATAAGTGATGTTATTCACTGAATTCACTCTATTAAGAACCGTCTGCACAAAACAAAAACAATTCATGAAGAGTCTAGCTAGCTAAACAAACAAAGAAACAAAAAATGATATATAATTGCTTGCCTTGACATGGGATTTGTAGTAGGCTTTGAGTGTTGGATGTGAGAAGAAATCGTCATCTGAAGTTAAATTATTAAGGCCACCAATCTCTCTACCCCATTTAACATATTGTGCTTTCCCCCCATATGCTTCCCAGTTGTTGACTAATGACAATATCAGCCTTATCTTATATTTTTTTGCTTCATTCACTACAAAATCTAATGCTTGGAAGACTTGTTCATCATAAACAGATGGTGATTTCTGAAGAGCCCTCCATTGTCCATCATTGAAAGCCCAAGTCCTACATACGGTTAGACCCAAAGAAGATGCCTGCTGAAATGTCTCACTGATCTTCCCTCTAGTGGATAAATCAGCTGCAAATACCATCAGCCAATAAGTGTTAAACCCATTAATGTAGAAAGGTTGTCCCCCGCCATTCAACACAAACTGTTTTCCTTTCCTCTGCACCATTGTCCAGCTTCCACCGCCATCCCCTATCTTCTGTTCCTCCTCCTCAAATGTCCTGCTCATCATGAGGGAAACTTATAATTGCATGAAAACACATGATAAAGAAAGGAAACAAAGTAAAGGAAAACTTGGATACCCTGCAGCTTGACTATGAATATAACTGATCTCATTCTCCATCTGCTGCTCCCCCATGGCCTTGACACCACCAATGCCAGAGTATGTCGACGTCACTCTTTCTGTCCATACTACTACTACGATCAGGAGGATAACTATTTTCAATCCAAACATCGTTCGATCTGTCTAATTCCCCGATGGAAGAGACCCTTTTATAATATCAGGATGCATGCATGCATACCTTAAGATAGTCATATACAGCTTGCTTTTAAGCAAAGAAAGTTGTACAATCTAGCAATCTCACTTGAGATTACCACAATTTGTTTGAGATTACCACAATTTTAGTTTATACTTTAATTAATTAATGGGAAAAAAGTGGTAATGACAGAACCTCTTTCCCTGTATCCATTTGCTGTTGGAGTGCATATCCAAAAAGGTAATTGCAGATAATTAATTGCAAATGTTGTTCTCGTGTGGGATCAATACTTACACTTTAATTGGAGGAGTCTTAGCTAGGATATTGAGGTTAATACAAGGCAAATTGTAAGAGTACAGGGGTGATGAATTGATGATGAAGATGATGATGGCCCCTTAGTAACGTACGTATGAATTAAAAAATATTCTATCTGCTTCACTTGGAAGCATGAATATTTCTTCCTGAGGACTATTCTCATTAAAGAGAGCCTGCATCATCAATACCCTCAATTTTAAAATTACTTTTATACGGTTTATTTTTAGTTCTTATTATATTTACATAAGGAGATTCTAAAATAATCCAAGGATAAACACATAAAAAAACCTCATATGAACTAATAATTTGAAGATTTTCAACAGAATATCCCCAATGGGTAAATAACATTTTGCACTGTTTTACAACACACAACATCTCTTATATGCTCTCTTTCTCAATGTTTACAAGTCTAATTGCTGCAAACAAACCCGGACTTATTGGATAATGAGGGTAATTACATTGAATCTGTATAATTTGACACCAATGAATTTCTCGGAAGAAAATCAAAGCAGTTGAACATCATCATGCCGCCAAGAGCTTTTGAATGTCCTTCTGTAAAAGAAGCCAAAAATATTACTAGTAACATAAGTAAATTTCAGCAGAGTAAAATCGAAGATTGAAGAACCAACTGTAGGAGATATCGAAATGCAACTTTAAAATTAAAATTATATTAAAAAATAAATAAAAGATAATACTTTTTTTCATTCAACTGTTGGCATCTTAAACAATATATCCCCATTTTTGCTTCATTTAACACACAGTACCGATTAAGACGTTTTAATATTTTAAGTTTCAGTAAGGGTTACCTCAATTTGGACAGGTGATGTAGGTGGTGGGTATCTTTCAACAAATTTACCATTTTTGTCCACCAGAAACTTTTCAAAATTCCATTTGATTAGATCGCCTAAGAATCCTCCAGCACTTGACTTGAGAAATTTATAAACTGGAGCTGTATTAGGTCCATTCACATCAACCTGTTGATAATGAATAAGCTCTTCAGTCTTTATCAATAATCTTTTAGCAGAACCTTAAGGATCATAATAAAGCTTAAGGAGGAAAACCTTGTCAAATATTGGAAACTCTGCCTTAAATCTTGTACAAGCAAACTGCTTAATCTCTGGATTACTACCAGGTTCCTGTCCCCCAAATTGGTTGCAAGGGAAAGCCAAGATTTCAAATCCTGCCATGAGGAACATAAGTTACAGATATCAAGCCAAGTCATAGCATATACTTTTCCTAATGCATTTCCTTTTCTTCTTTTAAGTACGGTAGATTTTTAATTTCACAAGTCAATTGCAAAGCATGATACAAAAGCATAAGATCACACAAGATAATGCACAAACAATTTCTTGATACAGGATTTATAGGAGCCCTTGAATCATTCTCTATAATGCTCTCTCACAGACATTCTACAATAAATTTGAAACTTAAGGAAATACGACTTTGAAAAATATATATGTTCCTTCGAAATCCAGCCTATTTGAGAGTTAAGAAAAACACCAAAAAAGGAATTATAGTTGTTAATTCCAGCCAAATATTGGAAAGAAATTTTTTTTATATCTTCAAATTTTGGTCTTGGCATCTTCCAAAAGTTGTAGTCCCGTTTCTTAGATTCACAGACATCTTGAATCATCTCAATTTGAAAACTGGAACTAAGAGTAACTAACTGTTGCCAAATAGATTCTTAGTATGAACTGCAGCAGAATTTCATGTGATGATAATGTCAATCAACATAAACTATAGTTACAGTACATCTAGTTTGTCATTGGACCTCTTTATAAATAGGGTGTGATCAGATTGTCCAGTAGCCAGCCACATTTGATCATGTCCTTCTGTAGATATTTACAAGGCTGTGGGGTTATTGAAGAGGGCTGGTCGTGTGATTTTGATAATGGGATTGGATCAGTCTCAGGAAAGGGAGAGTCTTGATTGTCCGTACTAGGTGCTTCCTGGTTTTCAACAGGAACTGATTGAGAGCATCGCAAAAGCTGCCAAGAGCCTGGTTGTGTTGGTTTTGTTTTGTGGAGTGAATGGTATCTCTTTTGCTAAAGTGAATCCAAAGATTGGTGCTATTATATGGTATGGCTATCTTGGTGAGGCTGGTGGGATTGCTATTGATGAGATACTCTTTGGTGATCACAATCCAGGTACTTTTTATTATTATTAACAATTCTTTCTTTTATACAAAAAATCCATTGATTTGTCTCTTTGGATAATGAAAGGGTTTATAAAAGCAATTGCAGCTAGTGTCATAAATACAATGGGTTTGTGTAAGAAATTAAAGAAGCAGAGGACGAAAAAAGAGGGAGAATTAGCTTATTGGAGCAAATAATGAGATATGGAAAGAAACTTTAAACTGTACATTACAATTAGTGAATAAGATCGCGTGTATGGATCATTAGTGTACCTTGTGTTTTATACTTCTCATAAATGTGTGAGAGTTCTTTGTAATTTGATGTCGTCAAACCACTGAATTCAAAATCAAATTATTCAATTAGACCACTAACAAAGACCAGATCTTTTAAGAAAAGACACTATAAATATGTACCATCGACAAGAAGTGCTTAGGAATATAGGTTATAAATTTTGAGAGCAAGACTTACCATTTAGAAGCAACATTGACAATAAGTAGAACCTTGCCCTTAAATTTGTTCAAAGGAACATCCTTCCCATCAATATCCTGCACACATAAAATCTCATTAATATCAAAAGATACTATTCACACCAATAGTACTCATAAAATCATTTTTCTAGATGCAAATAAAATACTAGGATCGCTAAATTAAGATACTAGAAACTGAGACAAAAAGGACCCTATGAGTCTGATCCCAGAGTGTTAATTTGAATTTGAGAAACAGATTCATCAGAACTTTAATTTAAATTGAGAAAGGGATCCCTAAACAAGGTCATTCCAAATGGGCATTGAATGATATTTTTCAAATTACTTCCTATAGAAATTTTCACTAACCAACAGCACAAAGGGTGTTCATTCTCATTTTCATGTACCAATTAGACATGAAAATCACAAGCAACATCTCTATGTTTTGAACCAAAAATGGCTATGAAGAAAGTCAATTACTAACCTTCACAGTGTAATCATAAATCGTCTCCCCAGTTGCAGCTCTGGCCTGAATAGACAAAGAACGTGATTTGAATAGAGAAGCAGGGAAATTAGGTGATTTTAGTGAGAGGTTGTTCCTGAAGATGGCCGGAGAGTACCCAAAAGAGCAATTAGAAAAAGGAGTTGAAACAACCGTGGGTGAAAGTGAAACCCATGAAGGATTTGAAGATAAAACTGAAGAAAACGCCATGGAAGCCATGTGTAAGAGATCTTTTTTTTGAAAGGATTCAATTAGGAAAAAAGAATCCCAGATCGAATGCACTTAGTTCTTATAGGATTCAGTTTTTGAGCTGAAATGTAGTACTGCGTTATTCACTTTTGCTCAAGGAAGAAGAAGAAGACTGATTTGGTGAACATTTGTTTGTGGTCGGTAGTGTAAACACGTAATTCGTTTTTTCTTTATTTTTTTTATATATATTAAGTTATAAGAAAATTAATTATTTAAAATTATTTATATAATTTAATATTTAAATTATTAATTTTTTTACATGTTTTTTTATTATTTATTAATTATTTTTTAAATGTAATTTTTAATTTAATAAATGATGATTACTTCTTTTTAAAAAATTATAAAAAAAAAAATACTTATCATTACCCATTTCAAATAAAAGTATTAAGAAAGTGTTATATATATCCATTTATATAAAAAAAAAATTGAAAGTTTAAGATATTAATATATAATATAAAATTAATTTTTATTTAAAAATATATGAAAAATATATTTTAAACTACTAATTAAATAATATAATTAATTATAATCAAATGAAAATATGATCAACTCATCATTCTTCTTTTAGAAAAAAAATTATTAAGTGAAATATTTTTTTTCTAAAATATTATATGTTTTTTTGTTTTATAATAAGACATTTTTTCATTCTTTCATATTTGTAAAAATAATCATTGTAATTGATATTTTGTGTAAATATATATATATTTTTAATAGTGAATTGACTTCTTATTATAGGATTAGTATATGTTTAATATTTAGTCTAAATCAAATATTTAAATAAAAAAAAATTATTTTTTGTTTTTAAATCAAATTTTAAATTAATTTGAATTTAAATATAGTTTTCGATTTAATTTTTGAATTTAGGTTTTAACTAGAAAATCAAATTTATATTTTATTATTTATTTAATTATATATTATATAATATATTAAAAAGATTGAATTCAATTTTGGTTTGATTTTCAGATTGACTAAAAGAAATAAAAATTTGAATCAAGAAATTCAATAATTTAAAAAGCTATATTTCTAATTATTTTATTGTATATATGAATAGTTAATTGTTATTATTTGACAATTTCGTATAGTAGGTAGCATATAAAATTTATGAGATTTATATCAATTAATTAGTTTATTGAATTGCTTTCTTTTATCCTTTATTATTATAAAATTTTATCAACTCATCGCTATGAAATTATAAAAACTTATATCATTATTAAAAAACTATGAATATTTAAACTAAAGAAGTATCAATAAAAGTAAAAAACTTTTTTTTTTTTTTATAATATAATATATATTTTAATTTAATACATGTATAAGTAAAAAAAAAACTAAAAACATTATTTTAGTTTACGGTTTTACCCTTAAATCTGAAACGCAGCGATTAGAAACTAAAAACGCAAGTGAGTGATTTCAGACTGTAATGTCTGTGGGGGAAATTTGACGAAATGACCTTGCAAACCGGGTTATTTGACCTGGTGGAATTTTATAATTTTTTTTGCGCTCGTGGTGTTCTATTTTTTTTTATACGATTTTGCCCTTGTCGCGAAACGCTAAGTGACTTAGCGTTTCGCGAAGTGGATTAGACGTTTGTATAAATACCCAAATAATTTCATTTCCCTAAATTTTTTTCTCTCTCTTCTCCAATTCTCTCCTTCACTCACGGGGGCCGGCGACGACGGCGGCCGGCGGCGACGACGTCTCCGTTTCCATACAAATCAAACCCGATCCGAGCTCTTCTAACCTAACTAATTCATTTATGTTTATCTATTGCCGATTTCTAACCCTAGATCTATTTTGCATGCAGGTTTCTTATACTAGGGTTTATGTGATTTCTCCGATTCTAACTATTTGAACGGCGTCGAGGTAGATCTTCATTCTAACAGTTATGTTCTTGTTTAGGCTTTCTTCATTTCATAAACCTTTTCATATTTCCTTTATGTCCATCATTTTCTCCGTTTTGTTGATTCTTATTGCTGATATGGTTCATATTGGTTCATGTTTGAGCATTTCGTTAGGTTATTATTTGTTATTTGTTCATAATTGCTGAAAATCTATGTCTGATAAGAGCGTATGTGTTTCCGTTTCAGATCTGCTTACCGTTTCGCTACGGACTTACCGTTTCGCTACGGTACTTACCGTTTCGCTACGGACTTACCGTTTCGCTACGGACTTACCGTTTCGCTACGGACTTACCGTTTCGCAGTATACCTCGCGATTCGCTAAGTATCAAGATTTTTTGTTATTTATAGTTAATCATGAACTTCATTTGACTAGGTATTTACATCACTTCATGGTTATGAAGAGAACATGTGTTAACAAAACAAACCTTCTAATTTTACATTGGAAACATTTAGATTCTTCAGAAAATGCCTTTGAAGAATCTATCATTGACCTCCAGATAAGAAATAAATTTCAAACAATTTTCTCTTATCTGGAGTTCAATGATCGCTTCTTCAAAGACTTTTTCTGAAGAATCTAAATGTTTCCATGTAAAATTATAGGGTTTGTTTTGCTAACACATGTTCTTTTCAAAACCATGACTTTGTTGTTGATACCTTGTCAAACGAGATAGATTACCTATGAAACCAATAAAAAATTTTGTACTTGACGATTCGCTAAGTACTACGAGCTCCAGCTAGGAGAATGGTTTGAATTCGATTTCGTTATTAAAATATATTAGCGAAAACGTATTCAAACCATCTTCTCTTAGCTGGAGCTCGTTGACCTCCCGATTCGCTAAGTCCCTCCCGATTCGCTACGTCCCTCCCGATTCGCTACGTGTCTCCCGATTCGCTAAGTCCGTCCCGATTCGCTAAGTCCGTCCCGATTCGCTAAGTCCGTCCCGATTCGCTAAGTCCCTCCCGATTCGCTAAGTGCCTCCCGACTCGCTACGGAAGTTGAAGAGACGCGCGTACTCACACGCGCTAGACCTTATATATTCAAAATATTAAGAACATTTCATTTCAACCGCCCGACTCTCTCTCTCTAACCCATTTTCTCTTCACTGAATCTTGTCAAGCTCGATCATTTCTGCTTTCTTCTCGTTCGTGGTTAAGGTTAGTTCATTATCATTTTCTGCTTTTTTGTTCATTGGTGGTTTTTGCATGTTAGTGTAATGTTAAGTGTTTCTGTTCAGTATATATTTTTCGCCAGTAGGGTTTCTGTTCAGTATATTTTTGTTTGTTGTCATTAGGGTTTCATTAGGGTTTCGCTAGGTACCTTCCGATTCGGTAAGTACCTTCCGATTCGGTAAGTACCTAGCGATTCGCTATACCTAGTTGTGGCCGATCATTTTCTGGTTTTTTGCTTATGGATTTTGGTCTTTGCATGTTAAGTTTAAGTGTTTGTTTCAGATTTTTTGTTTAGGGTTTTTGCATGTTAAGTTTATTGTTGTTTCTGATTAGTTTCGTATTGTTTCCGATTCGGTAATGCTGTCTTATGTTCAGTTAACGGCGGTTTCGCTCGGTACCTCTCGATTCGCTAAGTGCCTCCCGATTCGCTAAGTACTTAGCGAATCGGGAGGCACTTAGCGAATCGGGAGGTGCCTCCCGATTCGCTAAGTTCTTACGTTTGTATGTGTTTGTTCGAACATTTTTTATGATGTTGTTTCCTTTTGTAGATGGCAGAAACAACTGTTACTGAGTTTCCCGGTCGGATTTCGTGGAAAAGTGCCCTCACCCTGAAGAAGATTGTGAATAAGTTCGAGGAAATGGATCTTCTGGAGAGTGTGTACAATACCCAGTTCAGATCATTATTCACAGCCCCCCTCTTGCAGTTCTCAGGAAGTATTGTTCATCAAATGTTGTTGAGGCGGTTAAGCTCAAACTCCAAGGAGATAACTTTCATGGTGAATGGGCAAAAGCTTGTATTTGGTATGAAGGAGTATGCGTTGGTTACCGGCCTATGTTTCGGCGTTTATCCTGAGTTGGACCAAGAAAAATTGCGCCGTTGTCCACCTCTCTCGGTTAAATACTTTAAAGGGAGCATGAGTGTGAAAATGTGCGAGTTCGAGAAGGCTTTTTTCAAATGCAAAGACAAGGAAGATGCATTCAAGATGGGGCTGGTATGCCTGATTTGCCAGTACATATTCACATTTGACCCAAAAAGAGTTATATTTCCAAAAATACTCAACCTGGTGGAAGACAAGGACACTTTCTTCCAATATCCATGGGGGAAGGTCACCTTTAGAGCCACCCTCAAGGGTTTAAACAAGAACATGAAACACCTCTGTACCTCATTTTTTGAGAAGAAAAAGTTGGCTGAAGATCCTTATGCTCCTTTTGCATATAACATCTATGGGTTCGCATTGGCACTTCAAGTGTGGACGTATGAGATCTTCGAAAACTTTATCCCTAAATTCGCCAGAAGGAATGAGATTAATGACCCTCTACGCCCAAGGTTGTTACTCTATCATTCCAACAGGAAAAACACATCGATGGAGGTTAAGACTGCTCTAGAGACCACGGATGTGACTGAGATGGAAGAGTCCTCCATGGAGAAGAGGTTATACAGTGGTGATGTATTTGAGCAAATCGACGAGACAGCTGATGATTTTTTTGAGGGATTTACTGATGGGAAGGTAATAAAAGATGATGTTGATGAAGAAGAAGAAGAAAGTGAACATGAAGAAGTTACTCCGATTCCCAAACCTGCCACGAGGAAGAGAAAGGCTGATGCTACTCTTAAAGAAGCAGCCAACTTGAAGAAGAAGCTTGCTTATGAATCGATTCCGGCCCACATTCTTACTCCCCCATCCGCGACCTCAAGTCCTCGGGCTGACACACCTTCTCCTCGGGCTCCAACACCTACTGTTGGATGTGATTTTAATGAGATGAAGGAGGAGCTGAAAATAGAGTTGAAAGAGGAGATGAAAAAGATGAAAACAGAGCTCATCAAAGAGCTAAAAATCACAATCCAACAAACTCAACAAACTCACGTTGAGTCGTTCAAGAAGATGGTTTTTAATATGTCCACACAGTTGTTAGAAAAATCCAACAAAAGGATGTCCATATTATTAACCAGATTAGATGATATGGAGGATAATATAAAGAAGAAGAAGAGTAAGAAGAAGGATTCTAAGAAGGCTGTGAAGGTTGAAGAGGAAAAGACTACTGAGGTATGGAGATATTGAATTTTGCACTTTACATTTTATTTCGCTAAGTACATATCTGATCTAACCAGTACATATTTTGCAGGTTAAGGATTCTAAGAAGGATGTCGAAGTTGAGAAGAGCAAGGTTGAACAGGAGGAGGAGAAGAAAGAGGTATTCTGCGAACTTTTCGTTTCGCAAAGTAGTTTCCGTTTCGCTAAGTTAGTATTTTTCGTTTCGCTAAGTTAGTATTTTTCGTTTCGCAAAGTAGTTTCCGTTTCGCTAAGTTAGTATTTTTCGTTTCGCTAAGTTAGTATTTTTCGTTTCGCAAAGTAGTTTCCGTTTCGCTAAGTTAGTATTTTTCGTTTCGCAAAGTAGTTTCCGTTTCGCAAATTATTTGTTGTCGATTCGCTAAGTGTGAATTTTGTCTATTTTGTAGGAGACTGTGGGGGATGATGAGAAGGTGAATGATGGGACTGATGGGAAAGACGATGTAATGGAGGACAATGAGAAGGTGGAGGATGAAAAACAAGAGGACGTTGAGAAGGTGGAGGACGCACAGAAGGTGGAGACCGATGAGAAGGTGGATGATGATGAAAAGATGGATGAGGATAAGGTGGAGAACGATGAGAAGGTCGATGATGAAGAGAAGGTGGAGGATGAAAGAAAAGACAACGATGAGAAGGTAGATGATGATGAGAAGGTGGAGGATGCGAAGGTGGAGGACGTAAAGATAGAGGTTGAGGCTAAATTGGAGGACGGTGTGGCTAGGGTGGATGATGTGGAGGTTGATCTGAAACTGAAGGATTTGAAAGTGAAGGTGAAGGATGAGAAGACTGTGGGGGATGTGAAGGCAAATGATGACAATGATGACAATGACGATTTCCAGTTATACAATACTCCTCCTAAAGGAAATTATGGGAGGAGAGTGAGGAAGCCGAAAAAAGATGACTCGTACACCAACCCTTCCTTGTCAAAAATGCCCAAGACAAAGGATCCTATGAAAGTGAATCACCTTCAAAAATTTGATGATGAGCTACTTCATAAAGTAAAGGCGTGGTTGGATGATCCAAAAACCGATAATTCGACAACGGATTTACATACGGTTCAAGCAAAGAAGGAAGTGTTGGTTAGAGTTGTAACAAGGCTTACATGGATTGAAGACGAGGTAAGTCGTTCAAATCAATTCATTAATCTTCGTTTCGCAAAGTACTCTTCGTTTCGCAAATTACTCTTCGTAAAGCAAAGTACTCTTCGTTTCGCAAAGTACTCTTCGTTTCGCAAAGTAATCTTCGTTTCGCAAAGTACTCTTCGTTTCGCAAAGTGCTCTTCGTTTCGCAAAGTGCTCTTCGTTTCGCAAAGTACTTACTTAGTCAATGTTGTTTGATATGTACTCAATGTATGTTGTATGCTCCCATTGTGCAGGAAATCGATGCATTCTGCCATCTTCTGCGGAAAAGGATTTCCTGCTATCCCAAAACATATAAAAATACACTTGCGGCAATTGGGGATTGCGTATTGTCGGATAGAATCAGGCGACTGCACAGGGATTTTATTAAGGATCCTGCCAAATTTCCAGTCGACGAATTCAAAGACTATTATATGGGCGCACCACATAGATATATGCCAGAGTGGTCTACAATTGACGACGTCTACATGCCAGTGAACATTAACCAGAAACACTGGATTTTATGTGTAGCACGTCTTCAAAAGTACCGCATTGACGTGTACGACTGTGACGCCTATCTTTATAAGAATCTGGATCCTTATTTGAAACCCTTCTGCGACATGATTCCATGTATATTCGCCAAAACAATCACTCCCGGTGAGAGGGTAAGGTATCCTAATTTCAACTTCGAAGGCCCCCTCCAACCAATGACATACAAACGGTTTCCACACCCCAAAGTGAAAACCGCTGCTCCTAAGGTTGGAGAAGTCCCGCGGGCAACAGAGAGCGGGGACTGTGGGGTCTTCACGCTAATGTACATGGAACACTTGACCGCTAATCAACCCGTGCATAATGTGACCTCAGAAAATATGGGATTTTTTAGGCAGAAGATGGCGGTCCGGTTATTCCATCAGATTATGGAACCTTAAACATTATTATTTGTAAATTGGATAACTTATTTTGATGTATTGTAAACCTTGATGAATATGTTGGAAGTTGGATTATGTATTGTAAATTATTTTGTGTAAATTGATGTATTGTAAATTCGCAAAGTACTCTTCGTTTCGCAAAGTAATCTTCGTTTCGCAAAGTACTCTTCGTTTCGCAAAGTAATCTTCGTTTCGCAAAGTAATCTTCGTTTCGCAAAGTACTCTTCGTTTCGCAAAGTCCCTCCCGTTTCGCAAAGTCCCTCCCGTTTCGCTACGTGTCTCCCGATTCGCTACGTGTCTCCCGATTCGCTAAGTGCCCTCCCCCATCAGATTGATTATATTTTCCATCTGTTTCTTTAGCAACCTTAATTCATTTCTCAATTGAGATTGGATTATATAATGCCAATTGACAATATTTTAAACAAGCATTAAACCTCAATTAATTAACAACATACCAGTACCATAGTTCAATTAAAAACATATATTACAACATAGTATCTATCAAGCTAAAGGTTCATATTGTTGAGATGATGAGTCATGCTGCTTAGATGATGAGTCATGCTGCTTAGATGATGAAGCTCGTGCAGTAGATGGTGCAGGCATCACTGCTTTGCATGTTGCCCTATTATGTCCAAGCCCATCACATGAGCTGCATCGTCTCGGGATCTTACGGACCTCACCCTGGGATGACCTACGCTTTGTTTGTGGCCTGCCTTTCTTAACCTTCACATTTGGTTTAAGACATGAACGTTGCTTGATATTTTCGGGAACATCCCAATTTTCTTCATCACCGGGAGGATAACATGTCTCGGCATATGAATTTATCCAACACTCAGTTGTGTAATACCTGTGTGTAGGGAAAATATAACGAATTATTAATTGGTTAAACAGAATGAACACGTGAGCTAGATATTAATACCTTGAACAGAAGTCATAAGAAACCAAATTCCGACTACGGGCAGCAGCCATTGCATGCGTACAAGGAAGACCCGAAACTTCGAATACTCTACAAGTGCAGTTCATGTCTTTCAAATTGACTTTGAAATGGGACTGATTGTCATGCACATAAAACTCGAATCGGTTAAGCGATTGGACTGTATAGAATCTGGCCTTCTCGAATCCCTCACGTAACACCTTCTCATAATTTGGAGATAAAACTTCTTCGTGATTAGACGCTCTTTCTCTTCTATCGTTAAACCATTGTTGTATTGTGAATCTTAAATACTCAGCCATTTCTGAAATGGGATACTTTCTGGCTTCCCTGCTCTGACTATTGAAACTCTCAGCATAATTGCTTGTCAGTTGATTGTATCGCTTACCGGGAAAAAATGCTCTACTCCATCTTGGGAACCCAATTTCTTCCAAATAGGCAGCAATCCTGTGATCTTTAACCTTGATTTTCTCAAACCACCGATTAAATTCTTGGACAGTGTATGCCCTTGAAGCCGAATCAAACTCCGCATGACACTTATCACTTTTAAATTTGGCCACAATATTCATCTTTATGTGATATGTGCACGCGCCGTGGTCTGCTTCTGGGAAAACAGCGCACAAGGCATTAGCGATGCTTGGGTGTCTGTCGGATACGAAGACGAGATCATCAACTAATCCAATTGCGTCTCTCAGTTTTTGCATGAAATAAGTCCAGGAGTTATTATTCTCTGAATCAACAACGCCGAATGCGACAGGATATAGTTGCTCATTCGCATCCAATGCAATAGCCACCAATAATTGACCACCCACCTTGTGCTTAAGAAAACTAGCATCAACACATAATACAGGACGGCAAAAGGATTTGAAACCCCTAATTGAGAGGCCTAGGGACATGAACATATACTTGAAGTGACCGAGCTCGTCTGTCTGTATGTCGGTTATGGTACCAGGATTACACTTCTCCAACATGTAAAGGTATGATGGCAGTATTCCATAAGAATCCTCTACCGTTCCTCGCACCGCTATTAAAGCATTTTCCCTTGCCCTCCATGCCTTATTATAAGTCAAAAATATCCCATAAGTTGTCTGCATGTCTTCAATTATTTTCTTAGGCAAGTGGTTATGATGATGGTCCATGTACTTGCTCTTCACGCACTGCCCAATAACCCATGCTGGTGTTTGCATTTTTTTCTTGGGCCTCGACAAAGTGGAGCATGAGTGTTGATGCTCAAATGTCCGGATCTCAAACATCTCAGAAAACTTACCTTTCACAGCCCGCAAGCTCCACTTGCATGTCTCATCCAAACATTTGAGTTCCCAAAGATTTTTCCTTGACTTCTCCACTTTGAATTCAAAATGATTGGCCATCGCATATTTATATAGAGCAAGTTGAAGTTCTTTTTTATTTTCAAACAACGAACCGACTTCCAATACGGTTTCACTAGTTAATGCCATCGCAAATGTGGGGTCTGGCGGTGATGTGTCTGTCGGGTCTGTCGATGGTGTACCCATTGAAGATCGTCTTGCACTAGATGGTGTACCCATTGATGATCTTCTTGCACTTGTTGGTGTACCATTTGATGCCTTTTTTGCACTAGTTGGTGTACCCAATGATGATCTTCTTGCACTTGGTTGTATAGGTATTGATGCTTTCTCACCACTATTAACATGCAAGTCCTGAGTAAGTGGGATGTGAGGCAAAGAGGTTTCTCCGGCTTCATTTTGACTTTCAACAAAGAATTCCAAGGGTACAACAGGTGGAACAAATTTCTGAGTAAGTTGTGGTGGTAGTATACTTTCTTGAGTTGGGTATGTAAGTAGTGGTATCTTTTCTTTAGTAAACGCTGACTTCTCCACTACAGATACACACAATGGTGACACTGTTCGACCCAAAATCAAGCGTGATAGATATGTGTTCAAATCCCCATCATTATCAATAAAAACAGGTTTTGGATTTCTGATATTCGGAATATCATACTTCACTTGGAGCACTAAATCGTATGCTGATAACTGGAGATTAAGTCTATCGTAGAGTATATCAAGTAATTCAGCATAACGAGTACTTTGGGGTAGATCAAATGTTTTGATTGAAGATGCATCAAAATACAGTATTCCATCAGCATCAAGTTTCCACTCTCCATTATAGAAAACGAAAACTTCAGCTGCAATATAAAAAACATGATTTGATTTAGAGACGTATAATTAATACTTCGCGAATCGAAAGGCACTTAGCGAAGCGGGAAGTCCTTCGCGAATCGTAAGGCACTTAGCGAAACGGGAAGGGCTTCGCGAATCGTAAGGCACTTAGCGAAACGGGAAGTCCTTCGCGAATCGCCAGGCACTTAGCGAAACGGGAAGTAAACCCTAACCAATCTCAGAAACCGAACATCAATAAAACATGCTTCAAATAGACGTACCTATTGGAACAGTGCTCGTGCACGTCGTCGAGCTCATAGTGGATTTCGAATGAACTTCGCCGCCGAGATCTCCCCCGAGTTCGTCGCCGCCGCCGGAGTTTAGAGAGAAGGAGGAGAAGAGCGGGAAGAGAGAGAAGGAGAAGAAAAGAAATGAAAAAAAAGTACGGCGCTTATATTAAATAGTAAGGGCAATCTGGACATTTCACATATCGTCACTTCGCGAAACGCTAAGTGACTTAGCGTTTCGCGACGAGGGCAAAATCGTCCAAAAAAAATAAAATCACCAGGAGCGCAATTAAATTATCAAAATTCCACCAGGTCAAATAACCCGGTTTGCAAGGTCGTTTCGTCAAATTTCCCGTCTGTGGCCTGCAATTTGGGTCCATCGACTCAATGCTTCGTTTGGTAATCAAACGGCCCAAAACAGCTATACAACCTTCTCGACTGCATCTAGATTCTAGAAGGAAGTAGACAGGCAGCCGGAAAGTTTGATCAATGAAAAGGTAACCAGACAACAAGAGGAAATCAGAGAGATAAAAACCTAAGTTAGTGATCCGAAGATGAACGGCGGCCCGTCTGGTTTCAGTACGTATTTCATCAGAGATTTGGTTCAATCAGATTAACAATTATTGACCTACTTACTATCTCTTGATCGCTATCTTTTTCCAGACAATGCTCCGATCACTAGAACTTTTATTATCGGTTGTGCCCTCTTCACCATCCTTTTTGGAATCCAGGGTCGTTCTAATAAACTTGGTTTGTCATATCAGGTACCCTTTTTTTCCTTTTTTTTCTTATTTGGGTAGGTTTCTGTTATTGAGCTAGAACCCTATTTCCATGGATGAAATCCATGAACATATGATTCAATTCCTATGGGTTTCTCTTAGATTGGGTTTTGATTCAATTACTACATCCTTGAAAGAAGCATGCATGTCAAAAAAAGATCCAGTAAGATTAGTTCATGGGTTATGCATACTGTGGTTTTATTTCCTTGGGTTCTATGTCTTCATTTAAAGTTATCATTTTGTTTATGTTATCGAAACCCATTGCATGGTTAACCAATTTAGATCTTTCTTACTTGCCTTTTTGGTTGAGCTGAATTTACAGGATTGTGTTGTATTTTGCTGTGAACTAACATTTCGAATGCAAGTAAATCTAGGACAATGGCATAGAGAAATTTTTAAAAGTCACAATAATGATCATTGGAAAAGATGAAAAGTCTCACAAATTGTATTATTTATGACTGGAAAATATTCAAAGGATCTTAAACATCTATATAGAGTAAAGACTAAGCCTATGCTTGATAAGCTTTTCTGTTTCCTTTCCTTGAGAGTAGAATGATAGATGATGTTTGTTTGGAACTTAGGTGAGTCCTTGAGAGTGGATGCATCTTTTGTCCCGACTATGACTGATACGTTTGACAAAGCCTCGATAAGCCTAGCTAGCCGTGTTTCCTTTGTTGCGGATAAATGATGAATGAAGGGAACTTTTCATTCCGATATCCCATTGACAGACTTATGATAGTCTACCACTTTAGCCTCCTACCTGTTTGTGATTGCGAATAGGTTATTAAAGTGTCACACAACATTTATTTTCAAAATTTATTGTACAAAATTGTGAAATCTTTTTGGATGAATTTAATGGACTAAACAGACCCCAATCACACTAATTATTATTATTATTATTATAATGCAAAGTGGAAGTTTCGGTTATATTAGAAGTTTGAGTTTTGCAGATATATTTGGAAAATAAATGTGTAAGAGAAAAATTGAATTTCTCTCATTGCAAAATTTTGGGGTCATAGATTGTGTATCCCAGCCAGTCACGTCTTTAATACCAAACGTATCTATAAATTGATTGTCGGTTTCTCATTCAATAAAAAGTTTCCAAATGAAGCCATATCTCTAGGTAAGTATAGTTGCATCAACAGAAATGGAGGTTAGGGAAGAGCTTGTGAAAGCAGACTGTAATTAAAAGAGTGGAGATTGTTGGGGATGGTATTAATGGGGGGCCACGAGCTTCTAAAACTTATTAGCAGAATAAGAAAGTAGTAAAAATTTGACTTGCTTTCCTGAAACTAATGTTGGAAATGAAATAACTGATCAATGCGTTATGATCTTTAATGTAATTTCTACAATCATTATTGATGTCCTCACCATTTCTAGGGCTCCAGAGACCAAAGTTGTATGCACAGTATACTGGGTAAACAGACCTTGGAGCCACATTGACGTGCAATGATCACTTGCATATTGAAAAGAATAATTCAGAAATAGCTTTTCATATTTTTCCCATACATTTGTATTATCGATAGGTTATAATTATCTCAAAAACTTGAAGAGTTTTTTATGCTTGAATAGAGTTTTTGCTCTCTAATGTGATTTTCATTTCTCTTCACGTGTTTGCTTTCTAGTATTTCTCCTCTGATCATCTCGTGGTCAAGTAAAGGGCTAATCATACTGTGAGATTGTTTTTATGTTTCTATTATTCTTTTTATACATTACATTTTTTCTTCTTATCAGGATATATTCAAGCAGCTTCGCCCTTGGAAACTGCTTGCGTCAATATTTGCATTCTCATCTACACCAGAGCTGATGTTTGGGCTTTATCTGCTCTATTACTTCAGAGTGTTCGAGAGACAAATAGGTTCAAATAAATATTCTGTAAGTGCATCATTCTTGAACCTAGCTTTTCCTAGTTTGGTTTCCCTGAACCTGCAATCTTCCATTGACTTGGGATAATTGCAACATTGGAGGAATACAATTTGGCAGTTAATAGATACTGTTTAAAGTTCAGAATATGATTTGTTTTAGATGGTTTATTGTGAGTGCATTTAAAGTATGAATGATGGAAATGCTCTTCAACTTTATCATAACACGTGTTGCAATTTTTGGTCAGAAATTTTGTTGCCTACTATTGTACTGTTATTGTTGGTTCAAATGCAATCATTTTTTTGGGGAAGCTGTATGTTTTATTTACCTTTATGCATGATGGAATGTTATTATGTAGCTTGATTCCTCTTTTTGGAGATTTTATGATAGACACATGCTTCAAAAGATAAGAAAAATAAGTTGCATAACACTTACTTTGCAGACTTGCAGTAGAGGAACTGCATTCTTTATCTAACACTTACATAACCTTGCTTATTCATTTTGGTATTTATAATGTCATCTCATGTATACAATTCTGCTGGTCAGGTATTTATCTTGTTTTCCATATTTGGGTCTCTACTGTTTGAGGTTCTCACACTGGCTCTGCTTAGAGGTAATCTGCTAATTCAGTTTCTATACAATTAGGCTCCTTCCTGTATACTTTATTTGAATGTCTGTTCCTGTTTCCCTTTTTCTGAATTTAAGAAGCTAGCACGACCCCAAACAGTCATGACTCCCCATTTCATCTTAAGACATTCTTAGTGGGAATCGAACCCGAGACCTTTGGTCTAGTGGGTTATGTCTGTTCCTGTTTCTAATAATTTGTTAATGCAGTATTTTGGCTTTGTTCTAGTTACGAGTGCAGTCTCCCCTGGCTAATTGTTTTCATTTCTGATTTTTAGTTATCTATCTGTCATAGAACTTGTGTATTCATACTTCTGTGTGCATATTCATGTATACATGTCAGATTTGGCTTCATATATGTAAGCCATGTTTTCTGGAGCATTTATATTGGACTAATGTAGCCATTTGCAATTGTATAAGTTGTCGGTGGGTCTCCTTTGTTTTTCTTGAGTTCTAGACCCTTAGCTTCTAAGTACATTATGCCTATGAGATATCAAGCATAGCTTGTGAGATTGGTGAATTGAGTTGAGAATAGACAAGTGCATATATTACTTAGCCCCTCCAACCAAAGAAAAGAAGAAAACTTGTGTTTTTCCTTGCCAGGGTTGTATGTGTCTTTCAGCCTGCTTAGGCTCTGATTTGTCAAATTAGCTGATTTTCCTTTTCTGCATCTCCTCGTGTTCCGGCAATCAGCTTATATATGACTTACATACTATGAGACAACTTAGATGAGCTGTGTGTATCTACCCGTTCAATGTTGTTGCTAATATTTCTCCTACAATAAAGGAAAACCGTTGTAATTCGTCATACAGGTGCTTCTTTAACATATTAAATTGGTTAAATGAACAGACCTTTAAGTATGATTCTGGTTAATTCCTGATACATGTAATTTTTTTTTGGCCCGATTAAAAGTTGATGGGTATTTTTAAATTTGAAGCCGTTTTAGGAGGCCACAATATGAAACATAAAATTTATTTACGAAGTCATCCGAACCACCATTCTTAGATGGCTCAGTGTAGACAGTTTAGATTAGAGGCTTTGTATTGTATCAGGCAGTAAAGGTTGTAGTTCAAGCCTTTATACATTGGGGTTTAACATTGGATTAGCACGAAACTACTTAACCCCATGCCCACCTGTGTAACACCAATCAACCCAACTCTTCGTTGACGTCTTCTTTTGTGGTAAACCACTCTTCCCTGTTCCACCAAAAAATAACCCATCTTCCTTGATTTTTGTTTCTTCCTACTTGTATCTTCTCTCTTATTTTTTATATCGTTTATGCTTTACTATTATTTCATCTATGCGTGATGATATGTTTAATACTCTTTTCTCTAACATTTAGTGATAAGTTTCTTTTGGACATCCTGTTTGCAGGTTCTTCATTAAACATGATCAGTTCTGGTCCTTATGGCGTTTTATTTTCATCATTTGTTCCTTTCTTCCTGGATATCCCCGTTTCAACACGGTTTCGTGTGTTTGGTCTGCATTTCTCTGACAAGTCTTTCATATATTTGGCTGGTATACAGGTGATTAAGTCTTATTAAATAGGCAATTTTTCAAATGAGTTCTATTTTTCATCTTGCTACTCAGATTGCTTTCTCTATCTTATTCTTCCTTCAAGCTCTCTTGTTTTTTTTTGTCTTGCAGCTTCTTCTATCATCTTGGAAAAAATCTATTGTACCAGGCATATGTGGAATCCTTGTTGGTTCCCTGTATCGTTTAAATATCCTTGGTATTCGTCGATTGAAGGTTATCTCTTATGTCTTCAAGTGTTGTTTAATGTGATGTGTGATAACCTAAAAATGATTGTTTACAAGGAGAAGTAAAACACTCCAATCAATGTGAGTGTGATCTTTGAACATTGCTAGGAACAATAACTTCTTGCAACACGGGTCTTTATGTTGATATAAGGTTATAGGAGGGAATTATCCAGAATTTAATAAATTCTTTTTAGCGACTTAGGAATCCACTGTTTGAGTTACCTTTTTTAGTTCTTTGAACAAATCGTGGCCTCTTGTCAAGAGACCTACCTAGTAACATGGCTCTGCGACAAAAAACCTTAGTCATTGGCACTAATCTTACCAAGTCGGCATGAAGTCCTAATTAGGAACGACTTTACATTGGTCTTTAAAGCCTAATATTTACTCACACTTAAGAATTTTGGGATGTATTGGAACCACCAAACTTTCACTCTCTCACAAACACACGCATGTTTTTATTTTACAATATTGGTATTTAAATGCAGCCCGGATTGCTCGTGGTATGATGGGTAAATATTAACATGTAATTGCTTTGGACATGTGTATTGGATGGACTTGAATAGTTCAGGTTCTCTTCTCATCTAGGCCATACAACCGATTTTTTAGCTTTCATTTCCATTCTTTTGTCTTCTCATCTCTGGCTTTTCCAATTCCACCTATCAAGCCTATTTATAATTTGATATTGCAGAAGCTAGGTTGTATTGATTCTCTTTTCTTTTGCTGGTTAAAATGCTTGGGGAAGATCTGACCAATTTTATTGCTACTGCTTATGCCTGAGTTTACTATTGCCTAAAGCTGGAGTACTTGTTATGGGGGTGACTCGTGTATTTTGATATTTCAGTCTCCAGACTTCATTGCCTCGTTCTTTTCAAGGCTCTCCTTCTCATCGACTGGAAGCACGCCTTCTGCAGCACCAAGCAGACATGTTCTAGGAAATCTGCCTCCTTATACCCATCGCCAGGCTCAGGTAAGATATTTCCTGTTTGCTTTATTGCTTCTGAGAATTTATGCATAATATTTACATGCTTCAGTAAAAGAAATGATAAGAGACGGAATGGGAGAAAATTCATCAGATTTCTTCCAACTAGATTATGGATTCAGCCTTAGAGTGGAATGCAACAAGCATAATGAGCAATGATAATATTTCATCAATTTTATATTTCACATTTTTCTCAAACATACATGCTTGGTGACTAGAATTCAATTATCCTGTGAAAGTGACAGCCACAGTTCAAACATTAACTAATGTCTGAACCAAATTGATATAGGCAGTGACCTATTTAAGGCTTAAGGTTATTGCACTATACCATGATTTACTTGTGATATAGTTCTTGAAGTGAATACCTCAAGTTATTGGTAATCATAATTAGTATGAGTTAATCTGAATATTATTGAAAAAAGTTGGTTATCTTGCATATATAATTTTATCTCAGTAGTATTTGTAGCTACCAATTATTAGGATATGATTATTGTAGCTAGTATTTATTAAAAAAGAGAAATTGAGCATTTACAAATCATTTGATATCACGTGTATTGGCCTGTTTATTATTATTTTCCTTGTTTCAGGGTTAACCTATGGGTTGTTTCATAAAACTAAACATTGAAAATTACTAATGGAATATTTTTGTGCACTAGTATAAAATATTATGAAAAATAAATGACATATTTTCTCTTTAAGTATAATTGACTTCACTTTAACTTTTGATAGTTTAATGATATGATTATGTAAAATGTATTTTATATATGTATATGTTGAGATTCTGGTTGGTAGCTTGGAATAAATAGCAAGGTCAATGATATGATTATGTAAAATATTTGCTGTGATTTGAAGGAAATAGTTAAAATATTGGTTGGGTTATATATATCCTCTTAATTTTACAGAGTAACAACAACAACTATCAAGAAGTGTCTTCTTCTTCTTCTGCTCCTACAATAGAGCCGACAGAAGAGTCCATAGCCACTCTGGTCTCCATGGGCTTTGACATGAACCATGCTCGCCAGGCGCTTGTTCAGGCCGGAAACGATGTCAATGCAGCCACAAACATCCTCCTCGAAGCTCAGACTCAATAACTGCCCTATTCCTCCTCGACAAGTCCTGTATTTTCCCAAAGGATATGAAATATGTAGTATTAGAGGTGCAGTAGTTGTAGGTGATCGAGCTCAATGTGCAGACGGACAGATAGATGGCAGGAAATTTAATGAAACTTAAAAATTTGTTTATCTGTCGCGAATTGTAATGTTGTTGTTACTGGTGGACTTATTATTCCAGTGAAGTGAAGTGAAGTGAAGTGAAGTTGTTCTTCCTGCATGCATCATATTGGACATACATTTTTCTACTTAATTGAAACTTTCTATTTAATATTTATGTGCTTCAATTTCAATTTCAGGAGGAGGAGGAGGACAATTGTACCTTTGTTGTTACAATTGACTTGACTTAGAAGAAGTTGACAATCTTTTGAATATTGTATAAAATTTGGGTTTTAATTTTGACATTTTATTTATGTGCTGGAGTTTGAGTGGCTCTGCCTCAAAATCAATTTGAAATTGTGTGAAAACAAATTGTTTGTTAGTGAATAGTAAGGTGTTTAGTTTTCCTTAATTAAAAAAATAATAATTTTTTGGGGCATTTATTTATTTTTACATTTAATTTATAATTTTTAAAAATTTGAAATCAACAAATTATTTTTAAAATAATTATATACGAATTAAAATTTATAAGTAATTTAAAACCGATTTGTAACCCTTCCATAACTTTATCTGATGAATTAAATAAAATTGATTATATGAACCATTTAATTTAGAAAGCTTATATATATAGAGAGAGAGAGAGAGTAATGATAATATATATTCGATAGCATATGATAATAAAAAATAATTAGGAATAATAATACATTTGCTCAGCCGAACCTGAGGAGAATCCCGAGCCTCGCTGGAAGATCCCGTAGCTGCTGCAGAAAGAAAGAAAGAAAGTTAAGACTGACAATCCCGATCGATCGATCTGTCCTCAGGAAAGGCGATTCTTTTCGTTATTATAAATATACCCATTTTGGGTATTGCATGTATTAAATTAAAGAAACCAAATAAAAGAAGAGAGAATTCGAGATTTTTCGATCTAGTGGCCTAGCTGTGTTTTCTTCTTCATTCAATCCATCTGGTATTTATTTTTATTTCTTTAATATTTTGTTTCACTGCATTGCTATAATCAATATATTCATTATGAATTCTTCAACTTAAATTTGAGGCTCACTCTACAAGTAAATATATTCTTTCACTCTCATACTTTTCTTTGCTTCTCTAGACGACGATAATTTAACATTTCTTTCTTTCTCTAAACATATTTTATCGTATCTAAAAATTGCGATATACCGTCAATATTTAATAGAACAGTAGATTTCGAGATTTTAGTATATCGAAATAACATTATAGTTACGGTATTAATTTTCATTTACCGAAACTTTCAAGTTCGATATATGGTGTAGATAAAAAATTATGATATATCCTAAATAGTCTGGGTAAAGGTTGGGGTTCGGTTCTAATTTGTGAAATAAGATCTGAGTTGTCTCATTGACTCATTCGAGTGTGCTGGTCGACTCATATGTGAGTTCGCGAAACAATTATCGGGCAGTTTTGAGTGAGGCCTGGGCTCTATTTAACAGGCCCAATTTTCCTTTTCCTTTTTTTTAGCATGGAAAATAAATAGTTCAATTTGGGTTCTATTTTAAATAAAATAAATTCATTAAAGATGGGCTGGGCCTTTCTCTTATAAAATAAAATAAATGACAACAATAAAGTCCAGGCCTAGGCTTGATATCTAAATTCTTATTATAACTAAGGGCTTCTCAACAGATCCAGTTTAAATTTTTAATAAATAAAAATAAATTATTTTCCCAATTAAATGAATTGAAATCATTTATAATTAAATAAATAAATAAAAGTTTATAAAAGAATAAATTTAAACAAATAAATTCTCTTCATAAAATTATTTTGTTCATTTTTATATTAAATATCATGTTAAAAAAAAAAAAATACCAACAAATTTATTTTTCGAGGGTATAACTAAATACCGAACCAAATCAAATATCTTTATTTATGTTTTTAAGCGTTTTATCATTTTTCTATCCAAATAAAAAAATTGACTCAGAAGAATATTGATCTTTTATGAGATTTTTGACATAACATATTTCATTTATACTTTGTATTAAAATTGTTTTAGCTAAACTATTCTCTTTTTATTCACCTTAAACAAAAACAATTATTCTGCATAAATTCTCCAAATCAGATTTCAACCCTTTTTTATCCCCAGACCCACCTTGGGGCAGCTCACTTATGTGTTTTATTTTTCTCTATAATATAAGCAGTCTAACTTGAACCTTAAAAATCCAACTCAACTCACCACCTATTCATATTGTTTGACATGATGTTGATTCATTCATTAAATAGCACTGCATGCAATATGCATATATAGATAGAAGTAGTAGAGGGAACTATTGTTAGTTTTATTGGGGGGCAATGGTTACAATTAGGGGGTTTAGGGTTAATAATATGTTTGGTGGTAATTAGGATAAGGATAGGGATAGCTAGGTTTTGGTTTCATATGTGATGAGACAAGGACATGTGGGTGTTGTGTTGGGACCATTTATGTGCATTTTTCTGGTATGTGTGTTTGTTTGTCAAACGAAGTTAATGGTATGGATGGAGTTGTCATCATGATGGAGAAGGGACAACTTGTTTCTTTAGACTTTGAAAACTCTACTTCTTCTTGTTGTTGTTTGGCAGCATTACCATAACAAAATAAGACCGAAACAGAACCAGAACCAAAACCAAAACCGGAGAAGAGAATGGAAGGGGAGGGTCGTGAAGTGGGGATTATCGGAGCTGGGATAAGCGGATTATTGGCATGCAAGTATGTGTTGTCAAAGGGATATCATCCTGTTGTGTTTGAGGCAGAAAGCAGCATCGGTGGGGTGTGGCTCAAAACATTTGAGACCACAAAGATTCAGACTGCAAAATCACTCTACCAATTCTCTGATTTCCCATGGCCTCCTCCTGATCTACCCACAGAACAATATCCTACCCAGGACCAAGTCCTCCATTATATCCAATCCTATGCTCACCATTTTGATCTCGAATCACACATCAGATTCAATACCAAAGTTGTCACTCTCACCTATAATCAACAACAACAAGAAGAGCAGACCCCTTCTTGGAGCCACCCTTCATCCTCTTCTAAAGGAAAAGGAAAATGGAACCTCACACTATTACACCATCAAGAACCCAAGGTCTTCCAAGCTGACTTTGTCATCGTATGTGTGGGAAGGTTCGGTGGAGTTCCCAACATTCCTAAATTTCCATCTGGTAGAGATCCCAATGTTTTCCAAGGCAAGGTCATACATTCCATGGACTATGCATCCATGGACTACCCCGATGCAAAACAGTTTCTCCGAGGCAAGAAGATCACTGTTGTTGGCTTTCAGAAATCAGCACTTGACATTGCAATGGAATCCGCAGCTGTAAATGGTCAGTCTACTACTCAACTTAACTCAATCCTACTTACCTAAATTGTTATAACATTACAGGTTTGGAGAATCCCTGTACAGTATTATACAGGACAAAACATTGGAATGTCCCAGATCACCAACCTTGGGGAGTTCCACTTGCTAATCTTTACCTTAACCGCTTCTCTGAGCTCATGGTTCACAAACCAGGCGAGGGATTCCTTCTCTCTATTCTAGCTTCACTTCTATCGCCTTTGGTAATTACACGCCTTCATAATTTACCCTTTCCATACATTAATAATCGACTGACTGTCTGTGGGGATAGCAGAGATGGGCCTCCTCAAAGTTTGTCGAGACTTACATAAGCCATAAGCATCGGCTTGCAAAGTTTGGGATGATACCAAAACACAGCTTCTTGCAAGAACTTAGTTCTTGTTTAATCTCCACAGTACCTGATGGCTTTTACGACAAGGTTGAACAAGGAAGCATCATATTGCAAGAAGCTCCGACTTTCCACTTCTTCCAAAATGGTATTTTAATTAACGGAGAGACAAATATCACCACCTTGGAAACAGATTTAGTCATCCTAGCAACAGGATTCGATGGTGTCTCCAAGCTAAGAGGCCTTTTTGAATCCAGAATCTTCCAGGACTTGTTAACTGAACCACACAACTCACTACCTCTCTACAGGTACTTTTTTTGGTCCATGTAGTAGTTAGTGTTCTCCTATATGTTTTGTGTGTGTTCCACCTAAGCAATAGTTAGCAAACCCCATTTGGAAACACTTATCTCGATCCTTTTTAAAACAAATACAAATTCAGATCCCTAAAGTGCTTCCAAATGGGGTATACTTATATATATTGTGGTATATGCAGAGAATGCATTCATCCCCGGATTCCACAGTTAGCTGTAATAGGGTTTTCGGAGAGTGTTACGAATCTATTTACCTCAGAGATTAGATGCAGATGGGTGGCAGAACTTCTTGATGGCACATTCATGCTACCGAGCATACAAGGCATGGAGAAAGAAATAGATAAGTGGAATGATTATAAGAAGTTGTACTCAGGGAAATACTACAATAGATCCTGCATTGGTGCCCTTCATATATGGTACAATGATCAGCTATGCAAAGACATGGGCTGGAATCCTAGGAGGAAGAAGGGAATAATAGCAGAGTTGTTTCAGCCTTACGGCCCAATGGATTACACTAATCCTTGACCGAAGTCATCTGGCTGCTGTTCGTTGTTTTTATTTGAGTTTTTTTTTTTCAATTTAAATAAAGGTGTTTTAGTGAGAATCAAAACTCTTACCACTTGAATTTGAGGGTCGAGAGGGTCTGGTTGATATTCTTGATCAGAATTTCTTAGTCACTCTATTCCATGTATATCCAAGTCAAAAGACTAAACTAAAAATTAAAATGTGTAAACAATTGTGTCCTATACCATCTCATTGAATCTACTGTTATTATCCACTCAGTTCATTCCTAGTGGAGTAAATACACTTGGCAGGGCAGACATAACTGCCAAAGACAGACATCACTACTTACCAATAAGAAGCCCATAACTCAATTAGTTCCATCGTGTGAAATAACCAAACTAGTTTTACAAAATGTCATTCTACTTTCATCACGTGGTCTGAAATAATCCTGTATTTACAATGATCGTAACTTCTTTATTTACAGGGAACTTTGTAAAGTGAGATCGGATTGAGTCGGAAATAAAATGATTAAACAAAATATCACTACCAGGTGTAGACCCAAAAAATCACCCACAAATCGAGGAAGGAGCATACACTTGCTGTCAAGGCATCAAAATATTAGCTTACAGTTGGAATAATCTGCATCATGTTTGTACTGGACATTGAAACAAGGAGGTGACTATCACCAGCAAAGACTGATCCTATTTTTGCTACAACAGGGTACCTATTATAAAAGATATAGAAGAAATAAATCAAGAGGGAGAGACTTGTCATTTCGCAATCAATGCCTACAAGTAAAGACATCAATGAAAAATATAACTTTTAACATTTATTGCAGGATAAGCAAACTAGGTTTTACTACTATTTTTTTAAAAAAGAAGAAAAAAAAAGGTCATTATCTACTTTTATAAAGCAAGAAAGGAACGTCATAAGAGTAGAGCACTGAGTGGAAGGTCATTATCTCACCCCGAAAATCAAATATCACCTTTCAAATGTCCTAGATTGTCTGCTCATTTATATCCTCTTATTACTCTTTGCTCTTTATAATTTTAAAGAGCAAGATGATCACCCATAATCCACAAAAGTATCATTCTAGATTTAATAGAAAACATTACCTTACTGTTCATTGTGAATAAAGAGAAGTCCACCTAACTCATATCTCTTTCAAATCTACATGAAGAAACCACCATGGCCCATCTTTTGATAATAACCTGGAAAGAAGATAAAATTTTGACAATCTTTTTACTGGAAGAAAATTGAGTCACTGTATCACATTAATGCATTTGCACAGGGGCATGACCGAATAGAACTGTAGGAGAAATTTCTGGATAAAGACAGCATAAAAATGAGAAGAAAAATTATTCCACAATTTTATGTCTGGAAATGTACATGTTACATATTTTGACGAGACATAAAAATTTAGAGCTTAAAAAAACAGAAGTTGGAAATCAGCAGACTAAAATGGATGGCTAATAGGAACAATGGAGTTGGACAAAGGCCATTCAATTTGGAGTTCTCCATTTTGATTGCCATAAGAACATGTGAAAGGATAACAAATATCATTATTCAATTTTTCCTCTATGCTACTAATGAAAATTTTAGCTCGTTCTCAAACTAGTTGATAACACATGGAATTTTAGTGTGATTGTAATATCCAAACAAAAAAACAATTTCTAAGAAAATAAAAGTTGAAAATATATAACCAAGTCTCTCAAACTATAAATGATCATGTAAATATCAATCTACGCTTAGTGTACCACCCTTCCAACAATCACTAACACTCGATGGTTCATGCCTGAAGGGAGGAGCTCCATCTCTCTCAACAACTTTTGGTAGTCAATGATTTTGACCATTTAATGTTTCTCTCTTTGAAATGATCTCTTTTAGTTAGTCTTTCTTGTGTATTGTTTATACATTGAGCTCCCTTTTAACATTTGAGATGATCAAGAAATACAACTCAATCTTCTTTCTAAATCTCACAATTAGCAATAGTAGACTCCTAGTCTTGAATACATCCACGTGCACAACATTCACATGCAAAGAACCGCATCAAGATTGTCAACCAACCATTAGATTTTCAATGTTCTACGGTATATTGAAGGATAAAAGGTTATGGAAGAAAGCTTGTTTTGAAAACACCTAAGTTGTTAGGAACTTTTGCAAATAATACCACGAAATTTACCTGATGCAACCTGCCACTGCACGTAGTCCCATGAAAAGAGCCAAGCCTGACCACACACCACGAAAGCCAAAGACTGGCGGAGCACATAGAAGATATGCTGAGGAAATTGCTCCCACCGCTATCTGTTATAATCTAAGGATGTCACTGGAAGCCACAATTTTATCTCCAAAAACAATACAGGTGGAAAGATTTTATTCCAAATCATACCATAGAATAAGCTGCATATTTGAAATCTGAAACGCCGAAATGCAGACCATCGACTATAAATGCTAGAGCATTCAAAGGTTGACTTGCACTCACAAACTATAGGAATTCCAGACAAAATCAAGTTGAAAAAATATTGTGCTCGAAATTGTAAAAAAAAAAACTGAAGGAGAAAAGTGCAGGTGAAATTACCAAAACCACAGTTTTAACAGCGCACAAGACTTCCATATCTTTTGTGAATAGTGTAGCTAAAGTACTGAAAGATAGGCCCAATATTACAGCCAGGGAAGCTCCTGTAAGTAGTCCCAACTGCAATGAATATGATAACTAAATAAAAAAGATGCTCAAGGCAGTACAACCACCAGCATATGTATTCAAAAATCTATCCTTGGAAAATCAAAACTGATTCACTTTGAAGAAATGTGGAGGTGAATTACCTTTAAAACAAAGTTGGTGACTTCCCTAGAGGTTTTGTAATCACCCTTTGACAAATAACTTGCAACCAAGGCCTATTTGATTTGTGAATCAAGAATTAGAACAAAGACAAAACCCTTGATACAGTGATTTTTTATGCAAACCATCAAATAAATGAATTTTCTGTTGATTTTTTTTCAATTAAGAGATGAATCCATCCTGTATCCAACGAGTCACATAGTAACATATATTAATCTTAAAAAATAAAACTATAAACCTGAGCAGATGCTGCTAGTGCATCGGTGAGCATAGACACAGCTAACCATACTTGTAGACAAATTTGATGAGCAGCCATAGCCACTGGTCCTTGACGTACGGCCATAGATGTACCAAGTGTCATAGTTATAAGAACAGCAAGGGTTCTCCCGATAAGAAAACCTCCTGGAGAAGTACGTATGAAAATATCTTTACACGAAAGATCTGTAAATCTAAAATAAGGCACATAAAAATTCATGAGAAAAAATTGCATCTGATTGTTGTATGCAGGCTATCTAGGTGATACTATTACTGGCCATTAGCTTCCTGCTTGAGGCTACAACATCTTGACAGCACAACTGCCAACAACTCTAGTATAAGGTCAATGCCAGAGAATATATACTCAATTACATAAAGAAATGATGGAAATGTAAAAGTATAAGTTTAGTTTCTCCATTTGTGCATTACACACAAGCTACACAAACAAAAGTTATTTATACGCTTTAAATGTCTTCTAAGCCAACTAAAAGATTGAAGGTCCATCATGGTTTATCGGTATAAGCATCTCATAGACACCAATTCTTAGGGTTGAATTGTAATGATAATTCAAATAGAAAAAAGGAGACTTAGAGAAAAGAGAAGAGACTAGATATGTTTCCTTCATAATCAAGCATGGTTAAAACCATGACATAAGCCCCCTATATATAGTCCCCACTATATAATAGGACAATCATAAGTCTACTAGTACTGAAATACTTATAAACAGATAAACTAGAATGCCAACATAATTATCCTAACCAGCTAAATAAAATAAAAAACAATAGTTATCTACTAATAAGAAATAAAATATCTAATACTTCTAATTTGTGAGTCAGGTGTCCTCATGTAATTGGCCCATTGAAACCATAACCTATGTTCTGTATCAACATCTTTGAAGATTAAATTTTAATAGCAAGGATATTCCTTTGTCAAGATCATTCAGGAACTGCTAGGAGCCTAACAATAGAAGAGTCTGGCAGAGAACCTTGAAAAGCCATCTTTGAATGGAGAACGTCATTGGATATGCACAGGAGTTGAAAATATACTATAGAACACTTTCAGTGTGAGGTAAGAACCCATTTTAGATGAAAAAGTATAGATGCAAAGTACACCATGAAATGTGCATCAAAGATGAGCAAATATATGGCAGCCTAATCAAAAACATAATTACCAGATTTTAGATAGCCACTGAATCGCAGATCTCTTAGTTTTGGAGGCAGTAAAACAACTCGCTTATTTAGATGCCAAATCATTAATAAAGTAACAATGTATCTGCAAGAATGATGTTCAACATTAGTGTTAGTAGAAGTTGTCTATTAAAGCAATGAACACGTGAGGAGTAGAGACAGCCGAAAGTCAGATTTTCTTTGTATACTTGAATGAATAATATGTACATTGGGTATTGACATTTATACACAATTTTCCATTTAAGAATATGGTAGTAAATACAATAAAATAAAAGAGGATATTCTGATTTCCAAAAATCTGCAGCTGAACTGATTTGAAAGGGCTGCCTTCCTTGTGGAATTATTCCTTTAGAATTCTTGAGTTTAAAATAGGAAGACATACTGAGATATAACTGTAGAAATGGCTGCTCCAGTGACTCCCAACTGCAGGTAATACATAAGTAAGGGGAGCAAAAATATTGCTGAAAAATTACCAATGCCTGCACAAACAGAACTGTGAGGATGACCAGAAAAAGTTCTTTCTACAAACATGAATAAGTAGTAGTTAATGTCCTTAGCTGGGACATCAATATGAACTTTAGAAGTTGGAAATGATCTGACTAAACAAGTTGGACTAAATTATATATGTCATTTCTAAGTTCTGGTCCACATCTTGAAGCCGCAGAATTAACCACTTATGCAACACCATAGTTAGCCAGAATAAATGTGCCCATCTGACAAAAAGATTAGTTATGAAGGCAGCATATGCTAAATAGTACCAGAGACTGATTTAATATGGTCACTAGCAAAAGGAAGTAGCTTTTACTATTTAACATAATTTATAAATTATAAAAAAAAAAAACTATTTAAACGATCAAAACATATCTTGCATGAACTCACTGAGAAAAAACTAAGCAGTTCTTCAAGGTAAATAAATTACTTGACTTGGATGAACAACTTGAAAAATATCTGAGTTTGCAGGCTTGCAATTTCATAAGTGAATCAATAAAAAATAAAAAATCCAACAAGATTTCCATAAAAATCTTAGAAATTCCAAGAAAGATGTTATCTCTTCACAAGGCCATGTTATCTCTTTTGTGGTTGAATGATGTCTTCCAATTAATCAACATGCATATAAACACAGATTATCTAGTGGTCCATGACATTCCTGGTGAAGCCTAAGATATTTACTAGCAGAACACATAAATATGTGTGCTTGACACAACTCATCAGCACATATGTAGCACCTTTGGAAAGAGGAACTTCAGGAACGAGCCAATCGAAACATGGAAAGGATGAAGTGTCACAGTAAAGTTGAAGCAAACACTTACATAGGCATAAAACTGGAGTTCGTGTATCCTTGAAACCACGAAAAATGCCTTGAAGAGCCAAAGAAATGACAACAGCGGGAGCACCAAGGGCTCTAAGGCAGAGAAACTTCTGTGCTGGAAATCGCATTGGGGAGCCCTGTTTAACATTTGGAAAAATTCAATAGTCTATTTCTCTCTTACAGTTACATACACCATGCGCATATAAGAATGAATAGCAAAGCTAGTGGCTACTTCTCAGTCATCCCCTACCAACCAAAATAAGGAAACAAGTCTACCATATAAATATGCAAAATTAATTACCTTTGATATTCCCATCAAGTTAAGAAAGAGTCCAGATCCAATACACAAGGCCAGAGCCTCTATGATACCAATACCAACTGCCAAAACTAGTGCTGTGGACACAGAGGATAGATGTTTCTTTTTATTTATGTCCTTGTGAGCTTTACTGATGCTACCTTCCTCATCATGGACATCTTCTTCAGAAAATCAACTCCCAATTTAGCATCAACGTGAAGACCAAATACAAAGTGAATAATAGCACAAATATGATATATGAACTCTACCTGAATTGAAATGTCTGACTTCATTTTTCGAGATGTCCTCAGCCACAAAAGAAGTAGCAATACTGAGAAGCGGAATGTTGAACAGCTTTGATATAATATTAAAGATTGAGATTGAAATACCAGCAGAGGCAAGCTCTACTGAACCTATGGACACAAAATGAATTCTTCAGATATCAGGTTCTCCTAAAATCTACCATCCCCCACCCCCCCACACACAGACAGACACAAATAAAAATAAATGATAAACCACTTGACACTTTTCCTTGCAAAACTGAGAAAAAATAGAAGTCACCCAACCACTGAGTGAAACAAACGCATAATAAGGACAGGTGCAATGCAATGCAATGCAATGCATTACAGAATAGTTTAATTGAGGAAGATCATTAACTTGATTCTTACAAACATCCAACTAGATTCGGTCAAATGAAATGTTACATCCAAATAATCAATAGGAAACCCAAACATCAAAATACTAACCTGACATGTTGAACCAAGAAAAGAAGAAATTGACATAAAGCTACTTATATTACCTATTCTACCGATGTATGCGGTCTCCATGAGCTGTGCAAAGGGTTCAATAGCCTGTCCAGCGAATGCAGGCCATGAAAGCATTATAACTTCACGTTTAGCATCAGGTATCTGTAATTGAGTGGAGAATTTATCCTCCAGGTCACTGCAAAGGAAGCCAAATAAGTGTTAATTGAGTGGATTTCATCATCATACAAATTCATGTAGATAGTTTGCAATTAAAGACCTTACAAAGCTTTTTCAGATGAATTGCTTAGATATTGCTCTTGTTTAGCAGTAGAACTCTCGTCCACAAATGAAGGGTTGGATCCACAATTAAAAATGAAGCGATTCCCAAATGCAGGGGAAGTGGGTTTCTTTTGAAACGTTGAGAAAAGACTAGAGCGCGGTAAAACATCTCCATTTGTGAATCTCTTCTTCTTCGTCTTCTTCTTATAAGAGTTTGCAAGACAAATGTTGTTTCCACATGGTAGCTTCAAATTGAAGGGCAAACTTTTGCTCTTTATAGTAAGGTCATATTCACTTGTTAATCTACTTGGCAATCCAGTGGAGACCATGCCATACGTGAGTTTGGAAGTCGTCATCTTAATGAACTGATCATACGAAACATGCAAATTGAAATTAACAAAAGAGATACAATGAGATGAGACATGAAAAAAGGAAGGAAATAAGTAAAGAAGAATGGAAAGATAAGCAAGAAGGAAGGAAGGATATATACCTAGAGAAAACGGATTTAATGGTCGCGCGCGCATGAAAGTCAGAAAACAGTATTATATATGAAGGAGCGAAAAGATTCAAAGAAGCTGAATTGCAGAGAAGATGATGAAGAAGAAGAAGAAACAGTGTAAGAAATTCGGTGAAAAATACTCCGCAGCGGTACTGTAGTCTTGATCAGAAAGAAAGCTGAGAAGAAGAAGAAAGAAGAAGGAGAAAGAGTATATTATATATATATTTTCCCACCGCTCCGACAAATTATGATGATGTTCTCAATGCTAAAACAAAAATAATCAAGAAATATTAAATTTATCTTTCAAATACCGACCGACCGATTGACCCAAAGAATTATTTAGTCTGGTTAGCACTACACTTGTATCAATATGCTCTCAAAATAATATATATAGTATTAGGATTTACGATTTCAACTTCTATTATTGCTACGATGTTGCTGTAATTCGGTTTGATCGAGTTTGGTAGGAATTTTCCTTTTTCGAGAAATCATAACTCTTCAAGATTGGTAAGATTTGAGATGCTTGGTAAGTAAAATTATTCTTACTTTAGTAAAATACTTTGGAAGCATTGCCTTTTATTATTGATGTTAGTTGATATCGGAGTTTTCCCTATACCAAGTTTGAAGTAAATATCATACTGATATTTAGTATTTTGATAGAGATTTTCATAAACTAGATTCTAGAAAGTAACTATTACTAAATCTTATTTTAAAATCCTAATTACTTTAATTACTTTATTAGTTCGGTTCATAATTGTTACTAAACCTAGTAACCGAATCGTAGAGTACGATTTGACCAAATGTTTAAATTAATTAATGATAGCTCGGTTTCATCATCACTAAACCGAATAACTAAATCTTTGAGTTGAGTTGATCGTTTCAAAAACAGTTAGTTATTCGGAGATCTTTATAGCTCATGGATACTAATGGAGTGGATCGGAGACTTACTAATATCTTTGTCTCGTTCTATTCTAAAAAAAATATTACCATTCTGTCTCGTTTCAAAAAAAATTATGCAGGAATTGTTTATATCATATTTTAAAAAGAAATATATATATATATATATATTTCGATCCACCCGAAAAATTGGATGGAATGACGCTAATAATTATCTTAATTGGGGGATAACCGACCTAATAAAAATTTTGAAATGACAAAATGACCGCTCCCCATTTTCGGACAAACGTCACACGACAAGGTATTTTCGTCGTACAACAGGAAAAGTGATCATTTTCCTAAATTTTATTAAACATTAGTCATTCCCCCAAATAAGGACTTGTCATAAAATTTTCAATAAAAAAGTTGTTATTTATTAAATATAATAATAATAATTTTAAAATACTGATTTTGTAATATTATTTTCCTTAATTAATAGGTTTAACTCAAAGATTAGTAATTATTTTCATTCATACAACACCAATAAGAACATTTGAGTTAGCTTCTGTAAATTAAAAGGATGAATAAAAGTTTAGTAAATCAAAATAACATCTATAAAAACAGACAATATTTTGTTTACAAGATGATTAAGTATTGATGATGAATTAGGGTTTCTCCCAATCTTTAATCTTCTTACTCCCTTTGGGTTTTGCAATTGGAGCATTCATCCCACCACCCATTTTTGCATTGTACTTTGCCCTAAGAGGGTCATTGAAAGTCCATCTGCATTCAAATTCAAAACCAATAAATCAATCAGTTTTAACCAAATGATTCATACTCAAATTCAAAATCAAAATTTCTTTCCTACTACTTACGGATTGTTCCAATCTGTGGTGTCCTCGTTAACCAGATGGGTCCATTTAGTTCGTCCGCTGCGACCAAAGTGCTTCACCTGCATCACCTTTGGCAATATAGACTTGTCCATCTTATCTTCTCCAGTTGGTGAAGAGAAATCGCGCCTAAATATTGTCTCATCTCCTCCAGCAGTGCCAACTCGGTCATCAGTAGTTGACTGAAAGAAAGCACCTTTATGGTAATACTTTTGCATGAACCTCCATTTTTGCTTCGAAGGAGCACCAGTTTCTTTCGGGTTCTTCCTCTCCCATTCCCTCCTCTCTTCCTCTGTCATATTTCTAACCCTCTCGATCTCTTCCCTCTCTTTCAGCACAGCATCTCTACCCTCCCTATCCCTTTTGATCCTCGCGATTTCTCTTCCCTTCCAAGCTTCGTATTCTTCTGCCTCGTTTGTTTCGTCGTCAGTATCCACATCGGCTGCGTCTGCCTCCAGCTCTATGTTCCTTTGAATTTCTACATCCTTACGGATCTCTTCAACCACAATTTTCTTAGTCTCTGCTTTTCTTTCTTCGAGTCGCTTCTTCACAGACTCCTCAAGGGCCAGTTCCTCTGCCTCGAGTCTTTCGCGCTCAGCTATGGTATCCCTTTCTGATTTAGGTACAAAGACAGGCTTCACCATTGCCATACCCGTCGTTTCTTCCTCAGAATCAGTCTCGTATTCAGATTCTTCTTCATCTCCTTCCTCCTCCTCTTCTTCTTCTTCCTCCTGAATAGGAGCAACTTCTTCTTGTTGCCTCTGAAGATTCTTTTCTCTAATTCTCCTCCTCCTTTCCTCCAAAGCATCATCATCATCGTCATTATCATCTAAATCTTCTTCCTCCTCTTCTGCTGTTGATATAATCTCAGCTTGTCTAATACGTCTGTGATCAGCTCTCACATCTTCATCAATCTTACTCTCAGCCAACCTACGTAAACGAGGATCGTCCCGTTTATGGATCTCGGAATCTTCATGGATTGGAAAGGCTTTCTCAAGGGCGCTTGCCCTATTCATTCTAATATCCTCATCTTCTTCCACTTCATCTGCCCATTCAGGAGCTTTACCAGGCCAATATCTTTTCACTTTTGTTTGTCCGATTTTTCCCCTAAGTTTTTCCCTAATTGCAATCACAGAATCACTAACACCTGCTACCACCGACATTTTAACCCTAAAAAATTGCAGTCAGTCTTGCTAAGAGAAATTATTCCAATCTTCCAACGAACAGATTGAATTCCTGAAAAAACACACACAAAACATCAACTACTTACTGTATAAAATGGACAGAGAAGCAAGTGCTACACTTACTGAATCATTTAACAAGTTCAATTAGATCCAGAAACCAAATATTTGATGGTACTAAACATTCTAATAATATATATATCTTTCAGTTCCTAAATCCTGACTAAGGCTGAAGCTCCAAACTGAGCATATAGCAAGTTCAATTAGATAAATACATAATGATCCTGAAACCAAATATTTAACGGTACTAAACATTCTAATAATATATATATATATCTTTCAGTTCCTGAATCCTGACTGAGGCGGTTGAAGCTCCAAATTGAGCATATATCAAGTTCAATTAGATCCAGAAATACATAATGATTCAAATGATAAACATATATCTCAAACTTACAAAATTCACAGCACAGTCGAATATAATTGGTAAATGCAAATTCATATGTAGAAAGAAAACAAAGAGTCTTTACACGAGAACATACGTGGAAAATAACTTCACCTTCCTCGATTGGCAGCTGAAAACGAAGGAGGTGCTGGCGTGCCGCTGCTAGGGGAGAGGAGAGAGAGTGAGAGAGATCTGGAGAGAAAGGTCGCGTCCGCGGGAGAGAGTTAGGGTTGTGTCGTCGCTTGAAAAGATGAAAAATCGCCAGAAGAAGAAGAAGAAAGTTGAAGAGAGAGATGATGGATAGAAACAGAAAAGGTTAGGGTTTTATATGAACGGGTAGATGGTAGGTCGGGCGACCCGACTAAGGAATGGGCTATGGGTCGTTTGTTAGCGTGGTGCAGATTAAGAGCGCGTTTGATATGGGTTTTGAGGGATATTTTTAGATTTTTTTAGCCCATTTTTTAGAAAAATAAAATTTTATTGCATTAGTATTATTTAACTATTTAATCACTTATTTTATCAAATAAAATATTAAAATATATTATTTTATTAATATATTTATTAAAATTAAATTTTATATAACAAGGATATTTTAATAATTAAATAAATTTAAAACTCTAATAAATAAATAAATTCACACAGGCTTTTAAACAAGAAAAATAAATAAAAACGAAAAACCAAAATAGTTAGCTCTAATTGGGTTGAAACCAGGTTTTCAATTTCTTTACCATTTCAATAATAAAAAAATTAAAAACTAATAACCTACTTTTCATATTGAATAAGAGTTTTTAGATGAAATATATATAAAAAAAAATCTGAAAAACCAAGATCACACGCTCTAATCTGAAAAATTTGAAAAACCCTATTTTTTTTAATTTTTTTTACAAAATATATCTAAAAAAACAAAATCACACAAGCTCAAATTTTCAATTTTACTGGGCAATGAGCAAAATCAAACAAAATAAATGTATCCATCTCAAACAAAAGAAAATGATGTATTTCAAATGTTCTTTGGAGCAAAATCCTTATTATCCCAAAATTATATGTTCTTAACATTATCCTTAAGTGTAAAACGCCTTCTTAAAATATATATATATATATATATATATATATATATATATATATATATATATATATATATATATATATATATATATATATTCTCACTCAAAATTGAACGGAAAATCATATATATTCTTAAATAATAAAAAAATATGGATTAACAAAAAGTAAAAAATAAGATGAATTATATACAATCTATTTAACCTTGTCAAATTACTATTACTAATACATACTATTAAAAAAAAGGTGAATATGAAACTACAGTATAAAATGAATACCAAAATGAAACTACAGTATAATAATTATCTATCATGTATCGTATTCATATTTTTACTTTCATCCTATCATATTCAAGCACCTTATTTTTTATTTGCATTCACCAAATAAATATATATTCATATGGAAGAATACAAATATTTAAATTTTATCCGCAAAATCGTGGATTCGAATAAAGATTAAGTTAAAACCCAATGTTGAATAGAGGGTTGAACCAATGTGTGAAAGCTAGCTCAATGCAGATCCAGCTGCTCCATTAAGCAAGCTAGAGAAAGGGACCCCTTGATTTCTCATCTCCTCGTGTGCTTTTTTCACCTCTTCAGGATCTGCAACAAAAATTTACAAGATATTTTACACGACAAATGAAATATGTTTTGTTTTATTTATTGTTCGCATAAATTCAAAACATTTACCAATATTCTCTATCATCTTCGGCATCACAAACATCACGATCATCATGAATCCAATCATCAATCCCATTGGGCTTTTAACAACAGACATTATCGAAAATGGCTCCCTTATCTGATCAGTTTCCCATAGAAATCAGACATGAGCTTATTTGAAAACATATATTTTGTCACAATCATGATCCTAATAAATTATAACAAAAGCCCATAGAGAAGATGAAGAAAAATCTAACCTCGAAGTAGTGTTCTTCGTTCATTGGTTCCAAAACCAACTCATTTAGACCCTTCCTGTTCTCAGTGAGTGCAGCCTTAACCTTACTGGGATATCTAGCACTGACATCCACACGAACCTGAAACTCGATAATAATAATAATAGTAAAAATATAGGATGATAATAATCGAGTAAGAGTTGCTAAGAAGATGATCACCCACAGGAGAAAAGAAATAACCGATTGCATTCACTTCAATGAGATGAGTACCAGCTGGAATATCATTGCTTTACAAAACAAAAGGTTAAGGAAGTTCAAAATACTGCTATAGTGGCAAATAGGATGATTTCTTAAGCAAATCAAGTTTTCTTGAAAGGATACAATGAAAAATAACCATCAGTGCTGAGAAAAGATACTCTTTTGCCACCATTAAGGATAACCTTAACATCTGAGAGTTTTCCTGAAAGGACACCTACGGAACAAAATTACCATTAGACCGAGAAAGTATTGATGGAATAAACCCAATTTCTTTGGAAAACATTGTTAAAGAAAATATCAAATTTCCCAAAGTGCAGTTAAGCAGCCCAACATGAAATGGGTGTTTTATGAAATCTCTAGCTAGTTTTTTTTTTAATGTAGGAAGCTAGCATGACCCCACTTCCATTTAAGGCGTTCTAAGTGGGAATCGAACCCCTGATATTCGGTCTCTTGGGAACCACTCTTGTCACAAATATCTAGCTAGTCCAAGCAGTAATGTCATCAGTAGCTGGTGTTGGGTTAAAAAGAGTAGTGTTTAACTATTTTGTTTCCCTACCAAAATATTTGCAGTTATTATCAGCTTATATCATGATAAAGGAAAGAAAAGAAGAAGAAGATTTCCACTTTTTTATTTGGTGGTCTATAGCAAAATAAATCAGATGCATACAAAAGTGATTGAAAACCAATATCATAATAAAACAAAAAGGTTATCACTTGACACAGTCTTTGCTAGCATACACATTTCTTTCATATATGTTAACACAAAAAAAAAAAAAAACGGGTTTTAGTGAAGAAGGATGTGGTCTCGGATGAATCTCAAACGGAAGTGATTCCGACAAATGCACCAAAACAGTCTCAACAGTTCAATGTTATTGATGTTTAAGAACAGTCTAGGGTTCTCATCCCCTCTAATGGATTAGTAGTTATAAAATTTATTTAGTTTAACTTTGTTTTCTTTTGAATCATGTACATAGAATTGAGCTTTTCTCCAATTGAACTGGCCAATATCTTGTACACTGAACTTCTCGTCCGATTGATTATTTATGAAAGTTACAAACACCTTCTTTATTTATGTCTGTTTCCAAACACGACAGTCCATAAGAGAACATTTAAAAGTGTTGATTTCATTATGTAAAACACAATTTCCATAGTTCTCCCGAGAAGAAGTTATAGAAAAATCACAAAAGCAAGCAGAAACTGAAAGTAGGTAGTGCTAAAGTTCTCTGTATCATTCTACAACTAGGCTCAATAGTCAAAACGAATTGTTTAAAAGACTTCACATACTCAGACAATCAAATATATCGATCTTTAAACAATAAACAGGGAACAAAAATAGAAGCACACCCGGTATCTTCACACGACCATTAATAGTATGCCCATCATCGCTCCTGTTTATCAAGTAACATTGCAATCTATTATCAAAACAGAAACTCATATGGACATGTAATTTGAGTTACAGGGAAGTATATCATGAACCAAAAGAAAAATTAAGGTGTAACACTAAATTGGTAATCACCAGCACATAAGAAATTATTCAGAGACTTGTATTATTTGCTAATTAAACCACACTGTAAGGAATCGGTAGTTTGACGAGAAGAAAAATCATTGAAATTAAACACTCTACTGTTCTTCCTGTATAGAAGAACATCATTCTTTTCCAATCGCAATAGGTGACTAATAAATTCATAAGCTAAATTTAAGCTCTAATGCCAGATATACGAAAAGGAGATCAGCAAAAACAGTAAGAGAGAATGCGTTCTAACATATTTTCTCTGTTCGAGCAGCAAATAGAGAGAAAGGATGAAGAATACCTCGCCGCTACGGAGGAGAGCACCGGTTGGAGAAAAAAGAAGCCAATGAGGAACGACACCACGAGGAAGATGATCGGCCGAGATCTCATTATCACTTCCATGAGAGAAAGAGAGAGATTTCAATTGATCAAAAGATGAAGGAGAACTTCCATTCTAGATCTCAATTGCAGTTGAACAGTTGATGATCAAAAGAATTAGGGTTTATTGAATTCAAAGCTTTTTATTTAAAATAACACTTTCAAAACAAAAATATAAGATTTAAAATTTTAAAAATTGATTCGTACAGGTATTAATTAATATTTAAGTGTAACTTGAATTAATTCAATTATTTGAATAAAACTACATATATATAGAGATGTTATTCAGTTTGGATTTAGTCATTATCATGATGATGTTACAGTTCAAGCCTTAATTAAAAAAATGATTTGAGACTTAAGAATGTTAATGTTAAAATGTTAAGCATTATCATGTAATATGTGATTTCCTATTATAGTTGTATAATTCATTGTCAAACTTCTGTTTTTTTTTTTTTATTTGAAGAAATTTATGCACCTCTTTGATATCATTTATATTTATATAAATAAATCACAATATTATTATCACATTTTTTCGTGACATTGTCTAAGATATTAATGCAAAGATTCTCAAGAAAATATACATTATCGTTCTCTCTAATGTCAAGATCATTTGGAAGTTTAATGTATATGGTTTCAAGTTGTCTCGTATATAAAATTTCACCATTTGATTGTCTAATATATATATGGTTTCACTAACATAAGAGATTGTTTCGACATCAATTTGTTCAAACTCAAGTTCTTCAGGTCTCCATTATTGAAATCCATTTCTTTTTCTTGAAAATTCACTTTTCCAAACCAATTTCTGCCCCTTGACAAACCATCTAAGTTCTAAAGTTTCACAATTCTTTAAATAACTCAATTCTCCTTGTATTCTTGAACATATTCCTCCATGTTTTTTCCTTCTATAGTTGTCGTGTATAAAAAATTAATATTAGTTCACTCCAACTACGATAGATAAACATAATAATACTAGAATCTAAAACAATATAGTCGCACCATTGAAAATGTTGTGTAACATTCTTTCCTTCATTCATGACCAATGATACATTTTCACCAATGTCATCTTCCTACCTAAAATTAGAAAAACTCAATGGCCTCATGACTATTATCCCTTGGTAGTGTACATTTCTAATTATATATCTCCACCTCGAGTTGTGTTGTGATTCATTTGAATCACTACTTATGTCTCAATTGTGTATTCCAGCTTTGTCAAACTTCACATATAGACTTAACTTAACATTATCTCAACATTCTTCCGGACAAACTTTATACACTTTAACATCATCTTGAAATTCAATAAAGATTTATTTATTTGTCTTTTGGTTCTAGTTTTTCTTTATTCAAATGTACATATGCAACACAGCCACAGATTTATTTTGATCAGAATATGAATTAGATAAACCAATCTATAGATGAATGGGTGTTTTCAAACTAACTAAGAGCAATTGATGAACTTGTATTGATCAACAATTGCTTCTCCGCCATTTTGTTGAAGTTTCAGTTTCCCTTAAACGAGAAGTGCCTTGCAATTCTGGAAGCCTTTCCCTATTTATTTGAACTCCGAGTTCACGTAATCATAACATTTATCCTAATTTCTTGAACCTAGTTTGGTTTCCCTGAACCTGCAATATTCCATTGACTTGGGATGATAGCAACATTGGAGGAATACAATTTGACAGTTAAAAGATACTGTTTAAAGTTCAGAATATGACTTGTTTTAGATGGTTTATTGTGAGTGCCAAGTATGAATGATGGAAATGTTCTTCAACTTTATCATAACACGTGTTGTAATTTTTTATCAGAAATTTTGTTGCCTACTATTGTACTGTTATTGTTGGTTCAAATGCAATCATTTTTTTGGTAAAGCTGTATGTTTTATTTACCTTAATCTCATCTAGCTAATATAAGCAAAAATGTAATTTAGCCCTAATCACATCCATCTATTCAACAAATCAACAATAATGAAACAAAAACAGACATAAGAAAATTTGAAGAATAATCTCTGCAGTTGGATATAAAACATTCATCTTCCATAGAAATATGAGAAATGATCAATAGATACTTTACATCATATACAAAAAAATAAAAATTGAATTATCTTTTCCCTACTACTTGGAGAATGTTATTCTGTATATGACCCCTTGTAAGTACTTGTCTATTAGGATCAAGTTTCCAGTACCCATCAACAATAAACTTAATTTCATATATTCCTGGGTAAAGCCACAATACTGTAGTCCAGAGTTGTCCAGATCTCAATTTACTACTTTCTGATGGTAACTGATCCATCTTAACTCGATGGTGCCAGCCATTGAAGCTACCTGCGAGCTCAACAGTACTAGTTTCTCCATCGACGTGAAACTGAATCTCAACCTCCTGCAAATCAGAAAGGGTTTCTTCGGCAGATTGTAATTCTGCATCTTTCTCTAAAATAAGTTGTTGTGCTTCCTTAATCTTTAACTCAGTCTCAGATTGTAGTGTAGATAAGGCAAGCTGTTCTTTTTCGATCAGTTTCTTCAATCCCGCTAGCTCCATCTCCTTTTTACGCAGCATGAATTTAAGATGTTCAAATTCTGCTGCTTGGCTGCTGTCTTCTCCATTCTCATGATCATTATTATAATACCAATTTTCAGGATGGCTTGTCGAATCAACAAGAATATTTGATGTTATTCCATTCACTACCTTTGGAACAGATGATAGTGGTTCCAATCTTGCTACGATTTCTGAGTGATCATCTTTCATGTACTCGTCACTAGCAGCAATTTCGTTTTCTTTCAGTTTCAATTCTCCTCCATCTTGGTCCTCCTCCAAACATGTCTCATCATTTGGAGATTTTGATATGCTTTTGGAACCAGATGAAGAAATATCAATGTCCTCATCTAGAGGGTGATGGTTTTCACTATCCAAATAGATATCTTCAGGAACATTTTCACTGTCAAAAAAGCTGTCCTTAGCAACATCTTTTTCATTGTCCTGATGACAACTAGGGAAAACATCAATGTTAACACCTTCATCATTTTCACTCTGTAAAGAATCACATTCATGAATTCCAATATCATCTTCATTCCTTAAAGAAGTGATGTTTGCAACAACAGCTCCCACTTCATCATTTTGAGTTTGCAAAGACAAGTCTGTTCTTACAATATCTGCATTATTGCTACTGGATTCCAGGAGGAAAGAGACTACTTTAGTCTGTGATGAAAAATCTTCTAGGACAATTCCATCTTCATCTTTTACACTTGGCAAATTAGAAACATCCTTACAAAACTCTTCCTGTTCACCACTACCAGTTTCACTGCGTAAATACTCATTGGCAACATCTCCCTCTTCGTCGTGTTCAATATGTAAAGGATATTTTTTGACATCTATTTCCTTGTCAGAATTAGAAGAAACAGCAACACTTGCTTCATTTCCACCATGTAACAAAATGTCACTGTTCAAAGACACATCTTCAATGACATCTCTCATTCCATGAATTCCACTTTGTAACAAAATGTCTTTGGTTGAATCTCTTACTTTCTCACCCTGTTCGTTCACAACATCATCAGCGTTGTCTTCTACTTTCTCACCCTGTTCAGTTGTGAAGCTTTCCTTAGTGTCAAACTCATTTTTGTCAGTCTCTGCTGATGTTGCCAGAAGATCCCTTAGCATTTTGTATCCTCTTCTTCTGACAATGTTTGCAAGGTCCTGTCTCCCATGATGAGAAAGCTCCTTCATAGAAGGAACATGACCCTCAGGAAATCCAAAATCATTGACAAACTCCCGAATATTCTTGCAGAGATCAGCATTGGTCATAACCTTCTTTGTAGTCCCAGCTTTCTTGACTGAGGAAGCAAATACTGTGTGAAAGTGGCGGTGGCGCAGCGGCGGGATGTTGTAGGAGAAAATAAGGCAGGTTTTGGGAAGAGCTTTGTGAAATGGGAGAAAACAAAAGGGCGGAGAAGGGCACAAGTTTGCCATCAGGAAGGAAGTAGTCAGTTCTAGTGAGGGAACTTCAATCATGAGAGGTGAAAAACAATTGATGCCAGAGCCCCCAAGACAATGGTAGCTCAAGTGATTTTCAGTATTTTAAATAATTAATTTGATATTGACTCCAGATTTCAAGATAATACGAAATCAGGTGGTTAAGTTGTGTCTACAGTATTCGATTTGTTTGAGCCCTTTCTCTGTTGCCAGCTGGTGGCACACATTCTACCACATACATTTTAACCCTTAAAATTGAAGTCCTGCTAAGAGAAATTATTCCAAAGTAGAAACGCCTTCCAAAGAGCACCAGTATCCGCTATTCACTTGAATTCCTGAAAAACACACACAAACAAAACATCAATGTTCATCATAGACCAAGCTCTATTCTTTCTTTATTTATTTTCCTACAGACCTTCATCAATGTTTTAAAGAAACCATTAATTATAGTATTCAAGTGTCAATAAATAATCGACGTGGGATGCTTCTTAAGTTAGCTTTACAACATTTTAAAAAAAATACACTAGATCTAGGGCAGACCAATAGCCAGGGCCACCATTGATGCCAATTGCCAAGGCTAACCATAAATCTTAACTCAAGAATAATCACCATCCTCACCAAAATATCAAAACACGGGAATAGCACAGTATCAAAGTCAAGACGCATGGATGACTATCCAACCCATTCAACAAAATCACTTCATTGCATTTATATCATGGTATCAAGTCATCATTATCTCACGATCTCATCAATTCGAAACACGAATCAAGCTCGTGGCATTCAAACATATTTATCACAATCTCATCATTCTTAACTCAAGCTCGTGACTTTCTAACTAGGAATTGTATCAGCCTTAATTTTCTCGACAATTTGGCTTCAAATTCATTCATCATCAATAAAAACATTTCCTAATTAATTAAATGAAAAACACTACCTATTAACTTCAGCATGCACACACATTGCTACCGTTCAAAAACTGTCATGGGCAATTTGTTGCAAACAGTTTATAAAATCCAAATTGAGACATAATATTTCAGAACATCAACATTTCAGCAAGCTGAAGCACATTCAGAACTCTCAATCGATAGATCATAATCAATGAAACGTTGTTCATTCAATTCAGCAATAAAGAAGTAGGATCAGTGCACCTGATGCTGAAACTAGTACGTCTGACTCGGAGGTGAAGAACCCTTTTGTGCTTGAACTCTCTCGAGCCTCTGATGCAGCCCCGCAAACGAGAACTGGAACTGGAACTGGATTCAATGTATTAACTGTAGCTACGACTGAATCTATGAAAGGAAATAGATAAAAAGTAAGGATTCAATTTCAGGATTGTGCCGTCGATTGAAAAAGATAAAAGGGTAACCAGAATAAGAGGTTACGGAGACCCGGACAGGGAGAAGAAGGAGAGTCGAGGTTAGGGTTTTAGGGTGGGCGTGGGTAGATGTGTTGGGTGACCCGACCGCACCGAATGGGTTATGTCTCGTTTGGTATAATTTGATTAAAATTCCAATGATAATAGTTTTTTTTATAGGTTTTTTTATGGTTTTAAATTCATATTATCGCATTAATATAGTTACAACTATCAAAATCGCTTAATTTATCTATTAAAATATTTATTTTTACTTTGCATTAAATTTTAATTTTAAATACAAAATAATATTTTAATAATATATCTTAAACAAATTTTAAAAAAACCCATATTTTTATTGAACAAACCCATAAATTTTTTAAAAAAAAAACATTAAAAGAAGTATAGACATCAATATTTGAATCTAAAGTCTTCTATATTTCTTCGTATGATATTATTTGAGTATATATCATCTTAGCTACCACAATCTATTCTTGTTTTAATTGAGTTTCATCTTGTCCACCATAAAAACAATATGTTAAAGAAGGTTTTTTTTTTTTATTTGGTTTGAATTAAGTAAAAACAAGACATTGCCTTAATTATTTGGAGAATGGAAAAAGAAACAAAGAATTGGTCTGGCACAAGTCCCCTTCCAAGTTCTGATAGAAATTAGGTCCGGCACAAGTCCCCTTCCCAAGTTCGAGAGAAAAAGGCCCAAGTTCGAGAGAAAAAGGAAGATGCTTTCTTTCTGGGACCATCCGAAACAATCTCACACCAAAATTGGTCTTCATTTTTCTAATTCTAGAGAACACTCTAGCGGGTTTCTTTCGAATCCATAGGTGATGATAGACAATGGTGCCAAACAAAGAAGATTCATGGTGCAAGAAAAGCTTATGGGCATTCTAAAACAATATGTGCAAAAGACTCATTCTTCAAGAAGAAGAAACCATTAGAAACATAGCAACTGAGCAAGAATTAGAACAGAAAACAAAAACTTTGAGTAGAAACAATCATACATAGTGAAAACAAACCCATAACAGTTGAAACAAAGAAATCACATCCTTAAAAGATGTCATGATTTTGGCAACAGTGTAATGGTTAGAAGACCCATAATTGAAAACCATGTCTTGTTTTTGAACACAACAAAGATCTGTCAAACTATGAAAACTGCAATCAAGTAATGCACTACTACTATTGATATTGCTAGAACAGAAGAAATCAGAACCAGATAATAGCATTCATTCATTCATTCATAATCCAACCCCCATCATCATCATCATGATCTCTTTCTGGGTAAAAGATGTTCAAAACAGGTTATCAAAAGCAAACATTTACTAACTTACTAGTAGTACTAATATTGAGAAAGGAGATATGAATGAATAATATATCATTCATTCAAATGCCCATGCATTCTCTCTGCGAACTTCATCTTCTTCCTCTGGAGTAAAATCATTCTTGATATTAAACGTCTTCCTAATCTCCTCTGGAGTCTTCCCTTTTATCATATCAGCCACTGTCTGGCATGTCAAATCCAACAAGCTCTTGATGTTCAGGTAATTTGCTGCCTGCAATTCATACAAATTACAAAAATAACTAGGTCAAACAAAAACAAACAAACAAACAAACAAACAACAAAATTGTGGATCGATTCTCGAATAAAATAGACAATAAGATGTGAAGATCTAACCAAGATGAGGTCAAAGAGAGTGCCCTGATCTACTTTAACGAAATCAGCATCGAAGGTTTTAAGATCTTCTTCGACAGATTTGTCATCGGATTTGGGAGATTCGACATGCTTCTTACAGTATTCAATCACCTTAGCCATGATCTTGCTTGTGACGTTAGGAAGAGGAATGACGGTATCAGCGCAGTCGTCTTCGATCATATGTTTAATGGTTTGAGATTCCAAAGCTACAGATTCTTCAACCTCGAATGTTTCGCCATCGGAACTCTTGAGCATGATCATCTTCATCGTCGTCGTCGACATCTCTGCAAAAAAGATTGATTGATTGATTGTTGGAGATAATGAGGAACCCTAGTTTCTTGAAACTTATAGAAAGAGGGGAAATATAATGGTATGTTGTGTATATATATATGTAAGAAAATAGGTGAAAATCCAAAACGGGAGAGGCTGTTTTTTTTTTTGTTTTTTTTTTAAGATCAGCAAAAAACACGCAATATTTGTCTTTTAATTTTATTTTATTTTATTCAATTTTAATTTTTATATTTTAAAATAAATATAATAAAAATAATTTAAATATATATTATTTATATTAGTAAAATATTATTTAGATATATTAATTTTTTAAATTAAAAAAAAATATATATTCTATATATTAACTTCTTAAATTAAAAAAATTATTTAATATTCTTAACTTCCTAAATTCATACAAAATAAAATTAATTCAGGTTTATTTATTAAATTAAAAAATAAAAATAATATTAGTTCAATAATATAACTATTTCAATTTAAACAATATAATAATATTTTTTAACTATTTATTTATTTTTTATTTTTGGAATATTTGTTTTATAATCGTTTTTTTAATCTCGATTATCACGATTTTTCAAAATATTTCAAAAATAGTCTACAACATTTGTATTGAAAATAATATTATAAATTATTTATAGTTTTAACTAATTAAATGACATTCTTACCTTGTTTTTTTTTTAAATAAACTAATTAGTTTTACAAAATATTCTTTTGCAAGGGAGGAACTTGAGTTTCAATAGTCTGAACATAATATATTATTATTAACTTAGACATGTTAATATGGTAGTTTAATAATATATATTTATTTTAAAAGATTAATTCATTATAAATGAGTTATTTAAACAAAATAATAAACATTAAGAACTTGCATTAATAAAATAATATATATATGAGGATAAAAAGTTCATTCGATTTTTGAATATGTAAATGATTTTTATTAGAACGAATGAAATATAATAAGATATATATAATTAATAAATTGAATTTATGCATTTAAAAATAACTTAACAAATTATTGTTAAATGGTATGCGAATTCAAACCAGCATCATCATTATTGGTACTTAGAATCTCATTCATGTCATTGGAAGAGTGTATTTGGAGAATTGAAAATGCATGAATATCTTGTTTAGTCACATTAATTTCATTTAATATTTAGACAACTATATATATTACATTAAAAATATTTGATTTCTTTCTTTCATTGACGAAGGATTTGAAAAAGAAATGAATGATATTCATGATCATTTTAATTTATCCTTCCATTAAATAAAAATGACAATTGAATGCCACTGAATTTATTGAAGAAAAAGTCTACCTAAGTAATTAATTATAACAATTCATTCACTCCCTTATTTTAATTTCAAAACAAAAAAAAAAACATTTCACCCTAATTTGTTTATCATTCTTTTTGTTTACAATATGCAAATTCTCCTTATTCAATTAATTCAAAAAAAATTATTATTGTAAATTCAGACTTAAGTCATTCAAAAATTATCTACACAGTCTCTACCGATTAATGTTGTATATGAACACACAAATTGAGCTAGGTTTTGTTTTAATTATTTGAAAAACTCAAATTCAAAAAAAAAGCATTTCACTCTATTAACTAAAATTTTAAATTAACATTAATTTTAAATTATTTTTATTTTTATTTTATCATTATATATTAATACTCTTTAAACATTTTTACCAAAAAAATATTATCAACTACTCAAAATCATTCCAATAATTATTTTTCAAATAACCTAAGTTTGTTTACAAACTCTTATCCAAACCAGACCTAATATAAGACGGTAGTATAACAAAGAAAATTGTGAATATCATATATGCAGGGCGAATCAATAGAGGGGCTAGCAAAAAAAAATATTATTAATTTTTTTAACAGGAAAAACGTAACAATAAATTCTTAATTTTTTTTAATTTAATTCATTATCTGTTTATTTAATTATTAAGAAAATGTTAAAACTTACAATTATCCAATGATTTTATCTAAAATTTTCTCATTATATTTGTAAGGTTATCCCATTTTTTTTCAAATTCATTTTAACTCAATTCATGGATCCGTCCCTATATTTATATATGTTATCAATCATTTAATTATTTAAAAGTTAGATGTATTACCGTTGCAATATTTGACTAATGACATTATGAAATATATAATTTTACTGATTTTTATTAAATTATTTTGTTATTAACTATTTTAATTATCTTCACACAAATAATTAAAAAGTCATTTAATTTCTTAAAAATATATATATTTTGAAAAATACATTTATTTCATGTAATATTTCTTCACTTACAACAAGGCCTTGTTGTAAGCCCATGAGTTAAGTTAGGGCATACCATTATTTCAATTAAAATTGTTTTACAAGCCCACCATGCATCATAATTATGTAGAGCTAACTTAATTATGTTTATTTTTTTTCCCTGTAAGCTTTACTTGATAAAAACTAAACATAATTTCTTTATGCAAGTTAATTATTGAATATATTTGTATTTTTCAGCCTAAATACACATATTAAAAAAACTTCAATAAGCTACCTATATATATATATATAATACAACAATTAGGCTATAGATCTATTGTTGCTGGCTGGTCGGTCATGGATGTATATATTAATCTATATAATATGTTAATTAATATTAAAGTCAACTTTTCTTTTTAACAAAATTAACAAAAAAAAAATTAAAAGTCAACGTTGTTTCCTTAAAACATGCATAAAGTAGTCAATGATGTAACTATTTTTTTTTATTATTAATATAACAATCTTCATCTATAATCAATCAAGGTTGTTTATTTTAGATTATACGTACATATTAATATAGATATATAATAATAATATATACTTAATAATTATAATATATATATATTTAAGAACATTGACTTTATTATTATACTTGTATGCAAATGCATTAAGACATGTAATTCCTTATATGGATCCAAAATTAAAATTATGATGGATTTAAAAAATAGTTTGAAGTTTAAAAAAAGGATTAAGTTAATATTTTAATTAATAGTGAATTATATTGAACTTTTTTTTAAATTAGAGGGTAATATCATTTTTTTAAACTATGGGTTATGCTTCTCCTTTGGAGTGCAATTAATCTCTGTAGGATAATTACCTAACTTACCAACACATTTAACCATTTAATAGGCGCATAACTTGATGTCTGACATTCTCAAACTTAAACCTTAAGAAGGCGGAAGATATACATTTATTATTACCGTTACGCTAGAAGATGGGATAGTGTCATCTTCTTGTAAAAGCATAATCATAATGTAAATCGTTACTAATTATAATTGTTTAATTCAAACTTGATCTATCAATGTTATGAAATCACATTTTGTTGGTAATTAGAAATGAATGGAAGAAATTCATTTTAAGTTGTTATTATTAGATAAATTAAATTATTTGATTAATTTGATAATAATTTTTTGTAATAACTTGTAGTGTTGTTTTAATTAATACATAAACAAATTATATATTATTCTTAAGAAAAAGAAAATAGAATATAGATTTGGGTTAACCAGATTGGCATTAAGTCTGATCCTGACATTTTATTTTATTTTATTTTTACTTACGTAGAGATGTGAACTCCATAGTTTTTTTTTTTGTCCACTCGATTTATACATCATTTTTATTTTATTTTTAAAAAATCATTGTAATTTTTTGTTTTGTTTAAGTCCTTCACAATTCCAATTTGTAAGCGAAATTATAATGTAAGATAATAATTAATTAGTCTTATGGGAAATGAAGCCAGGGTCGGTGGTAGTGATTGGGATTCCAAAACAATAATTAAAATAAATTCTTCCATTTCCCATGCCAGCCAGATTTAATCAAATACTGATAATTATGCATAATTAATTAATAAACTAAGATATATAATAGTTTGTCAATTTGTTATAAATAGAGCAAGAATTGTATGTAGGCTTAAATATTATCTATCATATAGAATATAACATGGGCGCTTTGGATCATCTCTCCCACATTTTTGATTGCTCTTCCGGTTGGGGAAATAGAAGAAGGATCAATAAACTAAAGCACTTTCAGGCTAGTTCTAATTAATTATTTCTCTTTTTTCATTAACCCGATCGATAAATAGTTAAATTTGATACATTTAACCAATTTAGTATGTAAATTGAATTTATAGACGGTGGAGATGAAGATGTCTATAGATTGTGAAGGTTGCGAGAGGAAAGTGAGGCGGTTGCTAGAAGGAATGAAAGGAGTGACGTCGGTTGAAATCGAGCCGAATAAGAGTAAGGTTACGGTGGTAGGTCATGTTAACCCGACAAGAGTGGTGGCGCGTTTGGCTTTCCGAACCGGGAAGAAGGTTGAGATATGGCCTTATCTCCCTTCCGACGTCGTTTCACATCACCACCACGACTCATACTCATCCGTCCGCCACAACCACCACGACCCGCCCAACCTTCATCTCCCCCGTGCTACCTCCACTGAGGTCCGTTACACCGCCGCCTTTAGTGACGACAATACCGCCGCTTGCTCAATTATGTAACACATCAATCTTTTTGTTCATTATATATTTTTCAATTCAGCATCTACTCATGATTTTAATCCTAAATCCTCTATTTATTTTTTTTTGTAAAATAATAAGGGATTTAATCAATTAAATTCCTCCACTTGTATTAGATTTTAGTGCCACAAAAAATAGCTTCTAATAGAAGGTTTATTCACATGTAACAATTATGGGCTCTAAATATGTTAGAGCATTTTTCTTTATTTAAATTTAATTATTTTTATATGCATAAATAACTAAATATTTAAAATATAAATATAAATTTCAATCAGAACATTATTAATATGAAACTATGAAACTTATGTTGTTTGATTTTTTTTTTTTTGTTTAAAATAAAAATAAAAATATTGAAAGAATACTCTTGCACATGGGAGAAGGCAATTATTAAATTTTGACATGATCTAGAAGACTAGAAAAACGAAATATATAATTGGTTATATAATTGGTTATGTTTGAAAACACTTATAAATGGAGTTGAGCTGGGTTTAAATAAAAATTATTATTAAATGTATTTATATATATATATATAATTAAGGTAAATTTCATACCATTATTTAATCTAAATCAATATTAATATTAATATTTGAAAAAAATATATTATTGATAAATTTAAAAGAAAATGATTTAAACCTAAATTCCAATTCCGAATTAAAGTATTTCCAATCCATCCTTCACCAAACAAAAAAATAGACTTAATTATATAAGATGGCCGTGTTTATAGTTGAGTTTTCATTTAATAAATGAAATGAGAAATATGACGGGCTTTAATAAGGTAGCTAGCTAACATGAGTGACACCTAATTAAATAGTAAATGTATAATAAAAAATTATAAAAAAATATAATTGAGTTAAAAAGATATAGACATGACATGAGGTAAATAAAAAATATAATAAAAAAATCATAAAACATAAAAATAAGAATAAGAATAAAACATGTCAACTAGGGAAAATTTATCCATTTTTTTCGAATGAATCTTTAAGAACGTTATAGTAAGCATTTAAAATATCAAATCAATTACGATTATATCTCAAATAACTCATTTTTCTTATCAAAACAATATGTTTATTTATTTTTGGATAAAGTCCACCCAAATTCTTAAAAAAAATAAGATCAAACAAGCTTATAGGTGTTAATTGATTACACAAGAGTAAGTGGGAGTTTTAATAAATGGGTTTGTCGGCATGCCTCACAATTAGCTAGCTATATATGTTTCCTTAATTTATAAATAACTTACTTCATAAAAGGCTTGATCATCGTCATATCTTCTCATTCTCATGATCAATTGCATGCACACACTCATTCCAAATTAATTAATTAAGAGAGTTTGATGATGAAGTCGCCTCCTAATTCCCTTCTTTTTCTTGTTGCGTTGATGTTTGCATTGGTGGCGGCTCAAGCCGCCACCGTCGACAACAAGAAAGGGTTGGAGGCATCGGCCTTCCTGTGGCCGCCGACTCCACCCAAGAAATTAATATACTCACCTTTGCCTACCTTCACCTTCCCTTCCGTTCCAATCTACAAACCTAAGCCAAAACTAGTTCCCATTCCTACAATTCCAATCTACAAACCCGAGCCAAAGCTAGTTCCAATTCCTACAATTCCAATTTACAAACCCGAGCCAAAGCTAGTTCCTATTCCTACGATTCCAATTTACAAACCCAAAGTAAAGCTAGTTCCAACTCCAATTCCAATTTACAAACCCAAGGTAAAGCTAGTTCCACCTCCAATTCCAATTTACAAGCCAAAGCTTCCCATTTATAATAAGCCTCCTATCTATATTGGCAACCCATAAGCTGCCCAACTTTGGGCCATTCCCACCCTATCCTCATGCTTAATTATCTAAAGCCCCAATTAGTTATTGTTCTTACTAATTGTGCTACTTAATTATTGTGTAATAAGGTCTAAGAGCCATGGTGAGTGAAGTTGCACAATTGACAGAAAAAAATAGAAACATAATTAAGCATGTAATAGTTTGTTTGTTGAAGTCATTGTTTGGCTACTTTTCTTGTTATATATATATATATATATATATATATATATGCTATTGTTTTGTGTTATATGCATGGGTGTAACATTAATTAATGTTTTTATGTTACTACTACATATTACATATTGCATGTTGATTTTCCTAATTTAGCTAAGCAAGACAGATACACAATCTTTAATTAATTGCATGTTCTTTAATAATAGCAATGGCTAAGCAAAGTACAAGAGTAACACTTAATAAGATACTCATTTTAACCTTTGCAATGGAATTGATCAAAGGCTTCAAAAAGTGCTCAAAGTTTATCGTTCCTACATTATTAAAATTGCGTCAATCAAATTTCAAATCGACGAGAGTTAAAGTGTGCATAAAAAAAATATCAAGAAAATTAGATAAAGGTAATTTTTTTAAATTAGATAAAAATAATAATTTATTAAATAAAAAATAAAAAAATAAAGATAAAGTCACACTTGTACCGTAATATATATATTTCCGGGGTATTGAACCATCCTATACCGAATCATCAATTTAAATCGAAAATATATGATACATATAAAATAATTTGTTTATATAATAAAAACCATTGATCAGTAATCAAATATAAAGTTGTTGTAAATAATAGAGATATGGATGACAATTCTAATCTTCTCGTAGTTTTTTATTCGAATTGCCCTGTTAGGGTCAATTTTTCGCAAGTTTGACCGGGGTTGATATTTGTGTCCAGTGTCTTGACTACGTCCGATCTCATCCTGATTCTGCCCTCGAACACTAATAAACTCAATTAAATTTATAAGATATTTTTAAAAAAAATTATCCATACAAAATGATATAAATAAGAGTCATTTAAGCTCAACAACAAAAATATTATAAGAATTGAAAAAAAACACACAACACAAAAGTGTTCACCAATGACCAAAAAAGAAACAACTAAAAGAACAAAATTTAATGAGTATGGAATATGGATGTTTACGAGAATATCAATAAGTTTTTCGACCTCCTCAACTAGATTGTCATAATAATAGAATTATGAATTAAATTCATCGGTCGACAACGATCACTAGATGCTCCATGATTTCTTTTAAGCCAAATGGAGCACAAGAAGATAAGCGGGATGGGGGGCCAACAACTTAGACCACCGAGCCCATTATCTCTATCAATACTTTCCAACAACTAATGATAATGATAGATTTCGGCATAACCCATTGAAAACTCTTCATTTTCCTTAATAAGCTCTAAAACGCAAACACTCATTCACAATGTAAGAGTAAGTGAAACATTGTTCCATAATAAGCTTCAAATCGCAATCACCCCATCATAGTGTAAGAGCAAGTGAGACGATGAATTCGCCTTTTTATACAATTTTACAACGACTCGCTATAATGCACCATTTTTTTCATGCATCTATGATACATCAATATCCTTTAATGCATTATACTCCATCCAAAAAATGAGATATTCGATGGGAACTTAAAATCTCACAACTTATCCCATATGAGATCGTAAAGAGTATTCTCCGTAATTAAAGAGTAACATATTGACTAACCTTAAATTTATTAATATCTTGACAACATAAATATTACACGAAAAATGATTCACTTTTTTACACCCACCAGTTTCAACACTTTATCGTGTGAATCTAACTATTTAACATTTAGTTTTTCTCCTATACCTGATTCTTATTTCAAAACCATTAGAACTCGCGTCAAACATATTATTGACTGCAACATCCTACCAATAGCGATCGAATTTAAATGAACAAGATTATCAATATATTTATTTATTCTTCAGTTTATTTTTTTTATAATAATGTTTTTTTAATATATTATAATTTATATAATATTAAAAATCGTTTTATATATATATATATTTTTTTTTAGAGAATATGGTGCTCTGCGGGGATTTCCGAACCAAACTGGGCGAAGATGTTTGTAAAAAAGATCTCCCGAGTAAAATTAGTAAAATTGAGTGGAATGATAAACTCATTCCCTGCTTCAATGTGCCTATGTGTCATCCCTAATTTGAGATTTTTGAAGGAATTTGCCACAAGAAAAACGGGTTAACTCTTTGAATTGTTGGAGTATCACTAGTAAACTCTTGCATAATGTGACTTAGGAGTTGTTAAATAATTTATGAATATAACAAAATAAAATAAACATGTAAAAAAAATAAAATAATATTCTGCCAAAAAGTTGTCACAGGTATGTTACCTTTGAGTCAAACTTATAAGTATAGGATATTTTAGAAACTTTTAAAAAGTTGAGGTAGCTATTTTATAGTTTTATATAAGTCTGAGGTAAATATTAGAAGAAAAATTGAAATTAAGAAGGGAGATTGAGCGGGAGGACGATCCTTGAAACTCTCCAAAACCTCAAATCATGTCAGCCGTCCATTTTGAAATCAGAAAACACACCTTAAGCATTTATAAGGAAAATATAAGAAAAACACACCTTGAAATTGCCTTTAAAAAATAAAAATATAAAATATAATTTAAGATAATCAAATTTAAAATTGTTTAATACTAATAACTATTATAACATTAATTAAAATTGTGTCAAATAAAACTTAAACTTTAATAATATTTAAAGGTATGTCTCACGTGAAGAAGAGTTAAAGGACAAACTCATTTATTATGACATAAAAATAATATAAAAAAAAAAAAATCTATTAGTACTCTTAAATTTATAAATAAATAGGTTATATATAAATCATAGAAAATTATGAGATAAAAAATAATTTTGTTTGTCTCAAATATACATAGTTTTTATAAAAATAAAATATGTATCTCTTCATGGTTCACCTAAAACATGGTTTAGTGAAAAATAAATTATTTACATAATTTTTTTTAAATCTATTTTAATCTAATAATAATAAAAAATAAAAATATCACAAATAATAACTTTATATTTTCTTCAAATAACCCTTCAAATTTTCGACTTGATTTCAATTAAAAATTTAAATATAAAAATTTAATTTAATAAGTTAATATATATATATATATATATTTAGAAAAATGAGAAAATGAAAGAAAAGAACAAAAGTACAAAAGTACAAAACCAAAAAAAAAAACAATAAATTATAGGCTACAGGTATCAATCAATCAATCTATCTATCTAGTTAGTGAATATTATATTAGTAGGTTTAGGGTTTCATGCCGCGATGAAGATGAACTAAGAAAATGTTGTGGCTTCGGAATAAATCTTTAAATTATTGTTTAAAAAAAATAAAGTTAAAATCTTTAAGACTATATTTTTTTAATTAAGTAATCAAGAAAGAAAATCAACTCAGATCTTAGATTCAAAACCTCTCCCTAATTCAAGATCAAGATATTCATATTTATCCTCATCTAAGCTCTCATTTTCCAATTTTGTTCAAGTGTTCAAGATCAAACACAATTTGAAAATAAAAAAGTTTTAAATTTTTTATATAACTATAATCTAAAATAAATCATGCCTACAATAAAATATGGATACTTCAAGTCCTATTAGTTTCACTTTCAAGAAATATTTTACATATCTCTTTATCATTATTTCCTATCATGTTAAAAGAGAAAATAGTTGCAACAAATAATTTAAAGACAGATTTTTCTTTTTCTGTCTTTAAATATTTAAAAACTAATTAGAATAAATTTAAACTTTGTACTTGCACAAACAGCTTTGTATCAAATCCTAAAATTTGTAAAATAAACTATTTTCTTGAAATGCTAAAAATAGATTTGTGCGTTTTGAATTTTGGTTATCAAAATTCAAATTATCTATTCTAAACAAGAATTCAGGTTGACGGATAAAATTTAAATCCTACCCTCATAAATTAATTAAACATTAATATATTATTTATCGATAAAATTATGATAAAGTATATTATGAATTGTGTAATAAAGTTTTTCATTAAATATTTTCTTTTCTCATTTATATTTTAGTTTTTTCAAATTTGTTTTATAAATCTTCATCATTAGGATTTAGTTATTCAATTCTTTAATTCTATTTAAATAAAAATAAAAATAGAAATTACAGGTGAAAATATAATTATTTAAAAAGTAATATATAAAAAAATAACATTGTTAAAGTTTGTCAAAATGATCATTTTGACTTGGGAAATGACCACATTCCCCTTAATGGGCTTATACGGTCAAATTCATTTATTCGCCTTATATTCTTCCCTCCCATTCTCCAACTCAACAATAACATCGACGCTATGTTCTTCATCAACATGAAAAACCACATCTTTTCGGCGGTTGAAGAAAATGTATGTTAATGTGCATTTTTTTAGCTAGTGACCTGATTTGTGAAGATAATGACAACAAATTTCCGCGTATTACAATGCCTGAGGATTGCAATGTTTTGCGTATACAAGCATTGCGTTCCGTGTATTACGTTCATTGTATTGCAATGTTTTGCGTATTAAACTATCATTTCATTCTACATTTCATTCTACATTGACAGTTTCCAAACAAAAACGAGATTTTTGTTGGAACTTTTAATTTCATACATTTTTTTAAAGAAATCGGGATGGAGTCCGTTGGAGATGCATAATAAATGTAGCTAATATTAAAATTGAGAGATAGTTAGAGAAAAACTTATTGTTAATCTCTAAGTCAATCGGTAAGAGTATCTATGAGAAGATCTTGTCTCCCCTCCTCTTCAATAGAAAGTTGTTTATTTACGAGAATTCTTTAAACAATTTGATTAAATTTTAGACGAAAACAGTATGTCATTTTAGCCTCTTTTTTCTTAGAGATCTCAAAAAAATATCAATAAGAGTATGATAATTTTTCATTTCAATGGGGTGCCACGGATCAATTCAGAAATTGATTTTATTTTTATCATTACCAATTGTAAAAATGAGATGGGGTGGAGCTTCTCTTATGTTTTAGTGATAAAACCCCATAAATTTTCTTTTTTCTTCTGAGGAATCCATTCCCCATTTTGAATTCCATACTAGACGACCATAGGCTTGCGTTGTCGGTAAGAAATCTCCACTACCATTTACAAAAGAGAGAAGTGTTGAAAATGGAGTAGTCTTTGATTTCGAGTTTGTCATCAACAACTTCAAACTTCGTTGTGTTCCATTTCATTAAGTGAGTGATTTTAGAAGAGTGGGACACAACTTCAAACTTCGTTGTGTCCCATTTTATTAAGTGAGTGAATTTAGAAGAGTTGGAGTTGTACCAAATAAAACTCATAATGATTGTGTCAATTATGCTTGCACCCATGTTGGTATATGGAAGATTGAAATAATGAATGTTGGACGTGTAGCGAGAGAGTTTTTAATGAGGACCAATTTATCGCCCTTTAGAGAGAAGTTTGTTCTTCCAAATTGTCAGCTTGATTTCCATTTTTTCGATGATAGGATTTCAATTCTCCTTTAAACTGAATTTGGCGCCAAGAGGGCAACCGAGATACATTGATGGAAGAGAACCGATTTTAAACTTTAGATTGTAATCCAATGACTAGGTGTAAACACTGAAATTTGTCTTTTGTAGGTTTATTAAAACGAGTGTCTTCTGCAAAAATTTAGTGAGATATGTAGTTGGATTTATTCGTCGTTCTCATATTAATTACCATGAAAAAAATAGCGTTAATGACTCTCTCGAATAGTTTCGACAAACCTTTCATAACCATCGTAAAAAAGAGAGTGACAAATGATACTATTGTTTTAGTCTTCTCGAGCTTTTTAAAAACTTAGACACTTTGTTGATAATAAAAATTGAGAACTTAAGTTCAGTAACACAAGTTTTGATCCACCTCCTTTGTTTAATTCCAAAACATATTCTCTTTGATCTAAACTGAGACACCCTGTCCTTTTTTTAGTAATATAGTCAATGCCCTCGTTTATTGTACAATCAACACATCTTAGTTAATTTTATTTTTTTATCATTTGTCATGATGAAAGATGTTTTTGATACATATTCAATATTTGTCTTCCTCTGTTTGCTTAACCTAAAATTGCATAAGATATCATTTTCCAAAAATATATCATTGAACACATTTATGAACATGAGTGATTTGCTACTCAAAAATTCAAATAGCTGAAACATAAATATATATACATATAATTTATTTAGTTTTAACAATGAGTTAGAATAATTTATGTAAATACATGTAATATATTTGTTAGTTACATCCTCTAAATGGTAAGTATGAAAGAATTCTTATTTTTTATGTTTAATAAAACTCTATTAAGAGTTAACAAAATTTTGTTAATATGCTAAAATTTTAAATTTTAAAAATTTATGAATGAAAGATAAAAGAATAAAATCTATTGTTTTTCAATTCATAATTTTTTTAAATTATTAAACTTGAGTATATCAATAAAGTTTGTAACTCTTAATAGAGTTTTATTAGGTATTAAAAATATTTTATTATCATTTAGGAATTGTAACTAACCAATATTATTTAATTATTTTATATAAATTATTAAATTGATTGTTTTATTTAAATAAATTTATTTTTATATATATTTATGTTTAAGCCATATTTGAGTTATTCGAGTAACAAATCACTTATGTTCTAAATGTATTTCATCATACATTACATTACGGAAAAATGAGACCTTATTTAGTCTCAGGTTTGGAAAACAGATAACAGATGACGACAAATATGGATATAAACACATTTGTCATTAAGGGAAAAAAATATTTAATTAAGATGTTAGGTATATTTGTGATTGCATAAGGTTTCATTTTCCCAAAATATATCATTGGACACATTTATGAACATGATTGATTTGCTACTCAAAAATTCAAATAGCTGAAACATAAATATATATACATATAATTTATTTAATTTTAACAATGAATTAGAATAATTTATGTAAATACATGTAATATATTTGTTAGTTACATCCTCTATAAATGGTATGAAAGTATTCCTATTTTTTATGCTTAATAAAATTCTATTAAGAGTTGACAAACTTTTGTTAATATGCTAAAATTTAAAATTTTAAAAATTTATGAATGAAAGATAAAAGAATAAAATCTATTGTCTTTCAATTCATAATTTTTTTTAATTACTAAACTTGTATATTAACAAAGTTTGTAACTTTGAATATAGTTTTATTAGGTATTAAAAATATTTTATTATCATTTAGGAAACGTAACTAACAAATATTATTTAATTATTTTATATAAATTATTAAATTGATTATTTTATATAAATAAATTTATTTTTATATATATTTATGTTTAAGCTATATTTGAGTTATTCGAGTAACAAATCACTTAAAACCGATGACGACAAATATGGATATAAACACATTTGTCATTAAAGGAAAAAAGATTTAATTAAGATGTCAGGTATATTTGTGATTTATGTGATCATATGTAGCATATAAATTAATAAAAATTGTAAAGCGTGGAGACCTTGGGGCATTATAAATTTTTGTATGATATATATAAAATCAACTATTTAAATAAAAAAAATAATGATTTATTTAGTTAAAAGGAAAATAAATATAATAAATAAAGATAGAAAATATATATAATTTTATTTTATTTGAATAGAGATAATTTTAATAAATACTGCTCTCACTCAACTTATTTGATATTCTCACTGATAATCGATGCTGATTTGATACTAGATTTTTGTATTTTTTTTTAGGGAATTTAATTTTTATAATTTTTTTTTATTATTAAATCACTAATTTTATAAACAAAATATATTTATTTTATTTGAATTAAATTTAATTTTTTAATTAAAAAATAATTTTCATAATTAAACTAATTAAAACTCAAATAATTTCCTCAATTATCAAACAAGATTGGTTCTAAATAAAAACAAGTTCATAATAAATACAAAAAGATTTTGTTTGAAACACTATGTATACAAGTTATTTGTTAAAGTTCAAAGCATGGTCCTAGTATATATTTTTTATATTAAAAATAAGAATTAAGGATAATGAAATTTATTATATGTGATGAATGTGTTAGGACTTTAATCACATTATTCCATTTAATAAATGAATAACACAATATAAAAACATTCTCAATTGTAATTTTTTTTATAATAGAAAATCAATGCAAATGTATATGCATCATCTTGATTGAGCAATTGGCAAATATTGATTGATTGTCAACTCCTTCTGTGAGGTAATTGGATTTTATTTTTCCCTATCTCCAAAAATAGAGTACCATTATCTGATAAGCTAAATAAAGAGTTATTCTTCTGAGAGATCCGATGAAAACATAACCAGAAAGTCAGCAAAACGACGTAAAAAACGAAACTGAATGAATCAATTGGGAACGATTGCTTCTGGTGTTCTGCCTTTTTTGGTTGTGTGGGATGAACAGTTATCCAAACATCACAATTAGTTTCAAATTCTTTTAATAAAATCAAATATAAAAATATTAATATGTATTATATAATATATTATATTTATAAAATAAAAAATATTTACATAAAAAATATTATAATTTGTAATGAAAAAAGTTATTTGAATTAAAATACATCATTTATTTGAATAAGCTTAGATCAGAAAAAAATAATGATAATTAAAAATAATAAAAACTCAAGAAATGACACAAATATTAGTGTAATACATTAAACTTTAAAAAAAATCAAATCGAATTTGTGTGGGTCATATAAAAGTTCAAACACACCATAATTAAATACTAAACTTTAGTATGCTCTATCTTTTTTCTTTATATGTTAAGTTTTTTTCTTTTTAACTAAATAAATCATTTTATTTATTTTGTTTAAATCATCACAAATAAAATTTATTTTAAATAATACAAATTTTAAAAACTTATAAACAAAAATTTGAAATAAATAAATTAAAAGCTAATTTAATACTTAAAAAAATAAAAAGAAAATTTATCCACTTCCAAAAGGTCTTAATTAAATTTAATAATAATAATTTTTCTTGTATATTAAAAATGAGAATTTATTATGACGTGATGAATGAATCATAGGACTTTAATCACATTTGTTCTATTTCATAATTGAATAACACAAGATTAAATCATTTCAATTATAATTTTGTTATAATAGAAAATCAATACAAATATATAATGTATACATCACCTTTATTGAGAAATTTGCAACTCCGAGTAATCAATTGAATATATACCAATATAATTAAATCTAAAAATATTGATAGAATATATTATAAAATAAAAAATATTTACATCACCAACCAAAAATAACATAATTTATATTGAAGAAAGTTATTTAAAAAAAATATATTTGATTATTTGAATAAACTTTGCTACATATATTAGACTTTGAAAAATCAAATTAAATCAAATCTGTGTAGGTCATATAAAATGATCAAACACACATAATTAAAGATAAATATCATAATCTAAAATTAAAACACATGTAACTTAAAAGAAATAACTCAAAACATGAATGTTTAGAAAAAAATAAACTAATAGAATGTGATCCTAATCGACAAAATACTCTAACATTTCCTTTCAAATCATACATAAATAATTAATTAAACATTAATACATTATTTATCAATAAAAAAATGATAAAATATATTATGAATTGTTTTATAAAGTTTTTCATTAAATCTTTTCTTCTCTCACTCCTATTTTAGTTTCTTCAAATTTGTTTTTATAAATCTTCCATTATTAGGATATGGTTATTCAATTCTTTAATCCTATTTAATTTATCAGTTTAAACAAGAAATAAAAAGTAAAAAAAAAAGAAATTACAGGTGAAAATATAATAATTTAAAAAGTAATATATCAAAAAATAATCTGAAGAATCTTGAGATTATTTTTTATATTCCTATTTTTAATTATTATATCTTCACCAAAAAAAATAGACTTTATTATATAAGATGGTGTGTTTATAGTTGAGTTTTCATTTAATAAATGAAATGAGAAATATAATGAGGGGCTTTGATAAGGTACCTAGCGTGACACCTAATTAAATATACATAGGACCTTGTTTGATCTTTTTTTTTTTTTAATTCTCACACCATTAATTTGTTATCCATATTTTTTATTTATTTTAAAAAAAGATGTTTTTTGCTAATTTTAAATTTGGTCCAAAGTTATTTGGATGATTGCAATGTTTAAATTTCTTCGAATTAGTTTAGAATTAAAAATCAAATAAAATTTTAAGTTTTTTATATTTATGATTTTACAAAAATAAAGTGAATTTATATTTTTATATTTAAAAAATATCTTTAAATATAAAAAAAATATAACTTGTTCTAATAAATAAATTGATAGAACATTTAAGATTAAAATTTCAATTAATTCAAATTTACATTTATTTTTATTTGAAATTGTGAATTCAATATTTTATTTACATTTTTCAAATAAATATATTAGGATATTATTTGTTTCCTCTAGACCGAATAGACTAGAGGAGAAATTTGACTTTCAAATATTTTTTAGAACTTGCTTTGTGCCCTAGTTAAAAGAAAAGAAATTTGAAAATTCAATTTGAAAGTCTGAAAATGTGAGAGCGGAATTAGTGTTGATTTGACGAACATTTGAAAGTTCGAGGTCACGAGGTGGAGGTTGGGTGGTGGGTGGTTTGTTGAGTGTGAGGTCGGAATTAGTGTTGGTATGACAAATATTTGAAAATGTGAGGTCACGGAATGAAGGTTGGGTGGTGTGTGATTTTATATTAATATTAAGTTTAAGATTAAACTTAATTTTATCTAAAATATTTATAAATAAATAATATATTATATATATTTTTATTTGAAATTCAGGTTAGTTTAATAAATAAATAAATAAATAAATGAGTTATTTAAATTATTTTATTAAATGATAGGTGAAATATTTTTTTAAAGTATTAATATTTAATGAAAAGATATTTTTATTTTAAAAATAAAATAAAATATTTATAAATTGATTGATAAACTAAGAATAAGAATGGTAAATAATTTAAACAGTACTTGCCAAACAAACAATGCCTTAAGAGAATATGAAAAGACAAATCGTAATTAATAAATAATCTTGTCACCGCCCTTTTTTTTTTTTTTCCGGTTACTGCAAAAAGGTTATAACCCCCCATCTCTTCAAATCAATCAATCGCATGCATAAACCCTCCTACCGACCGACCGACGAAGAAAGACGATGACGCCAAGAAGAAATCGATCTGTAGCTCAGGCCGACGCCGAGAAAGAAAGACAAGAAGGTTCTTCTGATATGGAATCAGAAGGAGTCGAGGCTACTCCGCCTCCACCAAAGCAACTGGCTTCCGTCTCACAATCCAAAGGGTCCAAAGGGGTAAGTAAGTTTTCTTTAAAGATGATGAAATTTTATCGTACGAAGAAGAAATTTAGGTCTGGAGCTTCGTCTAAGAAGAAAAGGGATAAGAAGAAATTTAGGTTTGGAGCTTCGTCTAAGAAGAAAAGGGATAAGAAGAAGGAACAGGAAGTTGAAGAGGGTCAACTTCTTTCAGTGAATCCAGTAGTAGTAGTCTCTCCCTCTGACACCGATTCCCATTCCGAAGGGATTCCTCAGAAATCTCCTTCAAAAGCTTCTAGTTCAAATTCTCCTTTAAAAAGACCGGTAGATTCCCCCCATGTTGAGGACTCCAAGAGAGAAAAGAAGAAGAAGAAGGAACTTATTACGAAGAATGGAGAATCTGCTTTGAAAAAGCCTCTGTTTCAGAGGTTATGGAGTGAGTCAGATATATGTACACTACTGAAAGGATTGGTTGAGTATGCTGAAGAGAAAGGGATTCATCCTGTTTCGGCAGACAAGAATGGTTTTCACAATTATATCAAAGACTCACTTGATGTAGAAGTTACTATAAGTCAAATGTTTGAAAAGATAAGGAGATTGAAGAAGAAATATGAGACAAATCTTATGAAAGGAAGGAATGGAGTTGATAAAAAATTCTCGACAGCTCACGATTTAGAAGTTTATGAATTGTCAGCAGGGGTTTGGGGGAAAGGTAAAAATGTTGAGGTTAATGCTAACATTGGTTTGAAGAATATGGAGGAGAATGATGATGAGAATCAGGGAGAAGGAAGAGGGTCAAAGATGACGCTAAGGAGTGCTGTGAAGAAAAAGATGATGAAGAAATTAAAAGTGAAGGAGGTTGAACATTTGCTTCAACAACTCGATCTTGAACATAAACGGGCAACTCTTGAGTTCCAAGTCCTATTAAGCAAGTAATCATTTTTACCTTTTCTATTTCAGCAAATACATATCTTCTTCTGTTGTAGTCATTCTTGTATTACCTTTTCTATATTGATCAAGCAAAATGAATTCAGAGTGATGAATCTAATAATCTAATTAATAACCTGGTGATGAAATGAGATTCTACTGTTAGTCTTGAAGTAGTAGAGGTAATAATGCTTGATTGGTTGAATTGAGACATTTAGAAGACACATGATTCTTTTACTCTTTTTTTTGTTTTGTTTTGTTTTGTTGCTTATATAGTTGAAACACACTAAGACTTTGTCATCTGTTTATTGAGTTGAGAGACAGTTAGGAGCCGCATGATTCTTTTACTCTTTTTTGTTGTTGTTGTTGTGTTTTTGTTTTGCTGCTTACATAGTTGAAACATTAAGGCTTTGTCATTTGTTTAGGTGCATCATTAGGGGTTGGTACTCTTATTTAGTGCAAATATATCTTCTTCTACATGATGTTGGTTGCTTCTGATTTAGATGATGATAATGAATGATTCAAGAATTCAACTCAGTTGTTATAGATAGGTTAGACAATTAGAAGAAATAACTTGTTTACCTTTTCATAACCCCAAACAAACAATAGGGTTATTTGAAATAATGAAGTGACCATGGCTGCATTCTTTTAGGCTTTGTTTGTTTGTAGCAGCTATATATTTTCAAGATATATATTATTTAAACTCACATATTGTTCTTCAAATAAGTGATTAATGGAAACTTTTATGTTTACAGCTCCCAGGCCACCAAGACCACCAAGAGATGAGATCCATAAGGCTTTACCCTACTACTAATGTTTTTGGTGTTAAAATGATGGGGAAACACTTATTATCCAACTTTATAATATGATGTTCTTTTAATTTTTGAGGAAATATACATTAAACAATTTGTGTTATTATCTTACTTTTTAATGGCTCATCTTTTATGTTTTGCTTATTCTTTTTTATTATTATTTATATTTAGAGTTTAGGGATATATGGGTTGGACTATCTTCTTAGTTCAAATAATAGGAAGATATATTTTTAAATAACTTATTTACCTTCTCATAACCCCAAACAAACAATAGGGTTATTAAATTATTATATAAAAGAGGCTAGATGTGTATTGACATTTTATTTGTAGAAACATCCATATTTTAGATGTAAAATTTACCCTAATTTATGAAATTAGGCCATCCAATGGTGGATGTTATTATCATATTCTTCCTTACAGATGGACTTCATCCAAATTGATGTAGACCATTTATCATAATTAAAATCATTCTCTTTTCAATATATTTTTTAGTTGTTATGGAGATTTTACTCTATTATTGTATTGTCTAGTAAAGAATTGAATAAATCATGATTAATCTAAATTTTTTTAAAATAGATTTTTAGGATTTGTTTGAATTTTTTTTAATTTCTTATTTTATCATTAAATTACTAATTTTATAAACTAAAATATTTTTACTTTATTTGAATTAAATTTAAATATTAAATTAAAAATTATGTTTAATAAATAAACTAATTGAAACTCAAATAATTTTCTCATTTATCAAACAAGATTTGTTTTAGATAAAAAAAAAAATATAGCAAAACAAGCTCACAAAATTTTTGTTTGAAACACTATGAATATATACAAGTTGCTTATTAAAGTTAAAAGCTTAGTCCCGAGATTTTTCTGCATATTAAAAATGAGAATTAAGTGTCATGGGATGAATGAGTCACAAGACTTTAATCACATTTGTTCTATTTCATAAACACAAGATTAAATCATGCATTCTCAATTGTAATTTTGTTATACTAGAAAATCAATGCAAATATACACAGATCACATTGATTGAGCAATTTGCAAATATTGAAGTAATCAATTGGATGTGTTATCAATATAATCAAATCTAGAAATATTGATAAGTATTATATATATAATAAAATAAAAAAAAAATATTTACATCACCAAAAATAGCATAATTTAATAGGACAAATTACTTGGATGGCCCTCGAATTACTCTGATCGTTCACTTTTAGTCCTCAAATTATTTTTTGAAACAAATCGCCCCTTCAACTTTTAGAAAGGTCACCAATGACCCTTACGATCAAATTTTTAGTTAAACATAACGACTTAAGCTTAAAATATATTTTTTATATATTATCTTTAATCTTATTTTTTATATTTATATATATAATTATTAAATCGCTTATATATAATATTATATATATATTTTATTATTATTATTATTATTATTATTATTATTATTATTATTATTATTAACTACTCCAATGATTAAGGATAGACCAAATCTGATAAGGAAGGAGGAAGAGAGAGTCACGGTTGACAGACCAATCCCGGAAAAGAAAAAAGAGTTCCAATTTTTGGGGACAGTGGGCTGAAAGTTAGATCCCAAAAAAGAAAAAAGAGTTCCAATTTTTGGGATAGGGGCTGAAAGTTAGAATAGAAATGATGATGAGTCAATTTAAACCTAAGAAAAACTTCAAATTTGTGTCTAAATAATAGAAGAACACAAAATTCTAAAATAAATATTTTTTAAACGATTTGGCGGATCAACTTTGGTCATTTAGGTCAACTCGATTTTGACTCGTTTATTAATCAAGTTAAATAGGTCGACTTAATTTTGACTCGAAACTCAAAATACATTTCCCAAATCTGATAATTTTTTTATTTTTTAATTCGGATAATAGTTTATATGGTGTCAGAAATAGTCCCAGTTTTTTATGTATGAATATTTAGTTTAAAATATAGATAAAAGTGATAATGTTTAAAAAAATAACAATATAGACGAAGACGAAGACGAAGACGAAGACGAAGACGAAGACGAAGACGAAGACGAAGACGAAGACGAAGACGAAGACGAAGACGAAGACGAAGACGAAGACGAAGACGAAGACGAAGACGAAGACGAAGACGAAGACGAAGACGAAGACGAAGACGAAGACGAAGACGAAGACGAAGACGAAGACGAAGACGAAGACGAAGACGAAGACGAAGACGAAGACGAAGACGAGATCACTTCGATACGGTTTTCAAGTGTCGCTCATTTTGCAGACAGATTTCCTGTGTATTGTCTGGAATCAGGAATCAAGGTGATAATGGGGAAGAAGGCGAGCGTCCGTTATACGTTTCCAGAATTTGGAATTTCTGAATTCCCGAACTATTGTATGAATTCCTTGGGTTCCAAGTCTTTTAAATTTGACTTTAATTTCTAATTAAACTATTAATTTTAAATTAAATCAGTTCCTAGGTTTTCTGTTTATGTATAATGTTGACCCTGAACTTTGAAATTCGAATTATTTTTAATAATTTCAAATTAGTTCTAACCCTTGGACTATTTTCACGTCCAATTTGACTCTATACTTTTTATTTGTCCAATTTTAGCTATAAAGTTTCAATTTTCATTTGTTTTGTGAAATTCTTAGGGCTTGTTTGGTTCTTTTTACACCAAACAACCTTGTTTAATTAATTGGAGCCACTAAATCATTTTAGAAACACTCAAAAAGTTCAAAGATGGTAAAAAAAATATTTTTTACGATAATAATATTTTTTCATAATTTTTAGGGCCTATTTGAAAAATAACTTAGTTTGAAAAGCTAATATCTCCAGCTCTTTATGGCTAGAAAATTATGAAAATTTTACAATAGGTTGAATAAATTATTTTTGACATCCATTAAGTTTTTTAATTTTCGGATTACTTTTAAAAAAAACTCTTATCTTAGCGGAGTCATATCGGAAGTATTGTAAACCCAAAAAGTTATGAACTTAAGTGAAAAATATTTCTAAAAATACGTTCGACGTGCACAAACACATTCGAGATTTTCCAATCCTTTTGGGAAAATTCTTGATTTCGAATGTCACACACACGAGACTTTAATTCCCCTTCTCGATTCTTAATCCATAAGCTAATACACTCGTGAACTCTTTTCTGAACAAGGATTCACTATTCAAATCAACATACAAATCGTCATGCAACATACGAAACAACAGATTTATATTGTCGTTCACTTATATATCTTCTTTTGTCTAGGAAAACCTATCGTGAGTTCAGAGTATTCTTTAGACTGAGCATAAGATATCTTGATAAATAGACTTTAGACATTATAATGTAAAACAAGAGAATTCTAATGGATTGATATCAACCTTTATCAAAATCTAATTAGAGTTTATAGTAATCTTTGAGCGGAAAATACGGTTAGCCCTTCTAGATTAGATGCAAGGTTAGGATATTTACGAGTAAACGAATTCTGAACTCAGAACGCAACGTGTAACGTACATACACCAACAAATGGGGATAGGCACATAAGACATAGCTAATACGACTCTTTCCTCATGCGTAATCAAGCATCAAAACTTTAATCATTTAATACTTTAATTTTATTTTCTTTAGTTTCTTTGTGAAGTAAACTAAAGTGACGAATTTTAAAGTCAACTAGATTACTACGTTTCTACACGTACTAATTAGGAACTTGTACATGCCAATAAAAAAGTCTATGAAATAGAACTCCACTTTGACTCCTCGTCTTAAACAGATGAGACAACATCCCATGCATATAGTTTTCTCGTCTACTTTTTGTGAGATTCGAGAGGAATGTAATTCACGGGATGCTATAGCATAACTTTTGTAAAAAAAATATTTTTTTATAAAGTGCACGGGTCGTGTTTATCATTGAAGTCCTTCTCTGCGTCCCCTCCGTGGGTGGAACACTCGAACAAATAGGTAAGGCATGGAACCAACCAATTTCAGATCGCACAGATCGCTCTTAAAGGTAGAGAATTCAAATGGATAAATCTACTCCTTGAAACAAATCCTGTAATGCTATAAAATATAAGACATTGGGCAAACCCTAAAATAAGAAGACGCATAGAAAACCTTTAAAACGGTAGGGAAAAGACTATTCAAAAGATGCGAGAGAGAGATGACGAAAGAAACAACGTACAATAGTGATTGTATGATAAAAGAGAGAATCAAAAGATGATTTTCCATCTATGTGAATTTTAAGGAGGTTTTGAACTCCTTCTCTAAAAGAGTATTTTGTTCAAGGTTCGGTCTTGAAGCTTACTTGTTTCATCAAATCTTTGTTTTATTCTTGATGAGGGACCGCTCTGATCTAGAATGAAAATATTTTTGATAGTCTGAACCTATTGGATAGACAATCTACATGTCTTCGAGTGAGACAAATCAGGTCTTGATGTAGTTCATTTTCTTGAGTAAGCCGGATAAATTTTGGTAAAAGACCTTAGCGCGTATACTGAAGGGTTTTTGAAATGTATTTTAAGGATTTGACCATAGTAAAGGCGCAAAAGGGTTTGAGATGAAAATTTATGAATTGCCTTAGTGTGGACTAAGGGCCAAACAATATGTTATTAAATACATTATTAGAAAATGGGCTAAAGGATAATGTAAAAAATCGTTTTCATGAATTCTGGAAAGCACCCGTTAGCATGAATTGGGTTCTTGAAGTGTTAGCTCTAATGGGGATGTTCTTAGCATTCGAGCTAGAAGATGATATTATCATAAAATACCCCTAGTGTGGACTTGAGGTCTTGATGTATTTGAGTAAGAAACTTTTATGATTTTGGAAAGGTTTTATGTCCTTCTTGGAAGAAATTTACCAATTCGATTGGCGTTGTTTTTACTGTTTACAACCTTAGCTGAGGGGTTTAGAATGAATTTCAAGTATTGACCCATACAAGATTAAGGGTTTTTAAATAACTAAAATGATGACCAATGCGTGATTATAACACCATTTATTGAATTGTAATTGCATTTTTCGGATTGTAGGAAAAGATTGCAATGCATGAATTGAAAGATGTACAATAATTAATTTACAGACCGCCTCATTTTGTACTTGAATATTCTCACTAATTAACTCCATATTTTGACAATAGATTTTTTTACGACATTTGACTTGTATATCGTCTCATCATATCATTTGTTGTTTTAAAATGTATGTTACACTAACTCTTCTGTTCTTATGAGTATTGCAATATGTGTGTAAAAAAGGTTAATCATATTCCTTTCATAGAAATGAGTATATGAGTCATTCATGTTAGACAATATTGAATAAAAGAGTCGTGAATGATTATCGACAAAAAACAAGAGTATAAAACACAAAATGAACAGTTCGCATTTGCTTGATTGAATGATTTGATTCTAAGGAAATGTGAAAAATGAATTTAGGAGTACATTGAAATTTTTATTGGGATTTTAGGGTTATAGAACTAGATAGATGTTTTACAAGAGGTTTCCAAAAATTTTGAAATTTTCTATAGTGATAAAGAATATTTCTAGAAGTGTGTAGAGATTTAGTTTGAAATTTTTAGAGTTATACAACTAAAGTTATGATACTATGATGTTGAGTTTTTTTCTAACTCGCTCCAAAAAATCCAAAAATTGGTTAAAGTGGTCAAAAAATATTTTTAGGAGCATCTAGAAATTTATTTTCTGATTTTTTGGTGTTATAGAACACAAGTTAGAGAATTACAAATTTAAAGAATTTTTTAAGCAAGTCCTAAATTTAGTATAAAAATTTTATTTATGCTGAAAATAATATTTTTGAATACTATGTATATTTTGGATGTTTCTAATTTTTATTTTTTTTTGGAAAAACGACTTAGCGTCATTTCATTAAAAATTCCCAAAAATGAAAAAAAAAACACGAGTTTAAGAGATCATTCTAGACAGGCCTAGAATGATTTTGAAGTCGTAACATTCTGAATAAAAGCTAAAAAGCTAAAAACGTAAATGAATTATCTGATTACAATGCTTTCAATTCTAGTGAGTTTAAAAAACGGTAAATTCCAGTTCCTATAGATATTTCAGTTCTGCTCCATGTTTGGAATTCTTGTTCACGTTCCCGTGAGGGCGCTGCAATCCGATACAATATCTTTCCATAACTCTTCAATGCTCCTGCGGGTTCTTCCATATACCATTGCATTTCTTTGCAGGTCCAGGTGCTGGTTTTGTATTTCATAAACCTCGTATGCACCCATTTGATCCATAGTGACTCCTGATTGCGCTCCAAAGCCCACAAATGCTTGAAGGTGAGAGCCTTGTTCCACTCGATACAGTTCTTTAAACCGATGCCTCCTTCGTCCTTCGGTTTACAGAGAACTGTCCATTTGACTTTTTTTCTCCTCTTCAACCCAGTTTTCATTTATTATTAAAATAATGCTCCTGCAATTTCATTTGTCCGCAACAGTGGAACAGTGAAATCGGGAGCAGAAGATCCGGATGCAGATTATGTGAGGGATGCATGTAGATGATACATATTTCAACATCGAAGACAACACCCACTTGATCATGATTTTAAATTCTCCATTATTAGGATTTAGGATTATCCAAACTATTTAAAAAAAATAAATTTTTTAATTTATTTTTCTTTAAATTAAATTTCATCTCAATATAATATAATTTTTTTTATTTATGTCTACATCGTTTAATAAAAAATATATATATTTTATTTTTTTCAGATTCAAATTATAAACAAATAAAATTAATTATAACATTAAAAATTTAATAATATTTTTTTATAATTAAAAATATTGAACATTAAATAATAAAATAAATTAAGCAATTAGATTTTCTTAATCCAAAAAATTAGCATGGGAAGAACTATTCCGAACCGAATCTAAATTACAAGATTAGATTAACTATTCGGTTTTAATTAAATTTAGATTAAGTTTAATTCGGATTAGATTTAAATAATTCAATTAATTTAAAATTATTGAATAATTTCACGTTGACATTTACAAAGATATAAATATTTTTTAATTTGAATTGTCCAAACTATATTAAATTCAATCCATATTCAATGCAATTCATATCCAATCTTCAATGATTTATTTTGAATTTAATATGAATCATATAAAACAAATTGATTTGTATACCTTTTTCTCATCGTTGATAAAATATGGCTACAATAGTAAGTTTTGTCCCTAAAAGGTGGTTACATGAATAAAATAATGTCGTGTTATAAGAATAAATTATTGTCACCAAATTTACATGTATTACTAATTATTTTTATTTCACTGAATATAAATAAGAATTTCAAATTAATTTTCTTAATAAAAAAAAATAAATCTTAATATTGCCAAACACAAACAAATATTATTTGCATATTAAAAACTAAATATGACAAATTTAATAAAATTACCAAATAAAAAATAAACAAATAGATACTAATATTAAAAAAAGTAGTCATAAGACAGACAGGGATCGATGAGCTGATCATTCTTGGTATGGCTCCTCCTCGTGATCCTCGCGTCTGTCCTCATTGGCGCCTGCCTGCCTGCCTGCCTGCCTGTGTTGATTGATTTCGTCCGGCCAGCGATTCAGAGGTTGCCGATCTGATGATGCATTATTTGCAGTTTCCCAAAGGAGGGGCTCCTGTCGTTTGTGATAGAGGAAAGGGAAAAGAGCAGATGATGAACAAGGCAAAAGGATGTGCTCTGTCCGTTGGGTCTAGGTCCTTTATTGTGCGGCCTAGTTTGGCGTGTTATTCTTCTTTTTCTTAGTCTGACAAAAACGAACAACATTAATGGATATAAATAATTTATTTTAAAACCATTTAATATATAAAAAAATTTACTATTATAATGTAAAATTAGGGTGTTTATATTTTATAAAGAATAGGGCATGAGGTGTCATGTCAGAATTTATTAAAACCGAATAGTCAAAAACAAAATCTCCTTGATTTGTTCAATTGTCATCATTACTTAAAATTATTAGTGTAAAGACTCATAACTCATTAATAAATCATAATAACTCATGGCCACGAGCACGAATCTTTATACTAATTAATGTCCTCGTCTGAAAAACGAAAAATTTAATTTGAAGTGGTTTAAATTATTATATGTAAAAATAAAAAAAAAACAAACTAATAAACTTTCAAAATTATTTTGGTTTACGGCACAATGTCGCTAGCAGAATAGAATACAACACAAGATAGACTCTTTTAAAAAAAAAAAAAAAAAAGTCTTTGTATCAAAAATTGTAAATATTAATAAACGACATAATTGTGATTCGATGACAACGGGTACCCTACTTGTCGAATAGTAAAGTACCCAAACCCGATTTACATTTTACTATCTGAAACCCGAATTTCATTACCTGATTAAAAAACTAATTATTAGATTATAAAGTTAGAAGAATAAAAAAACATAAATAACTTTAAAATTAATAATATCGAAATATTAAAAATACTTACCTACATATACTTATTTGGTAAGCTATTAAAAAAAAAAAAATTAAAAAAGAATGAAAATTTGAATATAAAAATTAATGAGAGGATGTAATATTTTGATAAAGTAAGTTGTAAATAAAGATTTAAGTAGATAATATTTTATTGGTAATATAAAAAATTTAAAGATGGATTGGAGTGTATTTATGATAAAGATATTTGGAGTGAAAAGTGTGGATAAGATTAATTTAAATGATGTATTCATGAGAGGTTTATAATGATGAATAATTTGAAAAGTTATATAAATTTTAATAAAAATAAAGTTGGGTTTTGGTATATAAAAGATTTGGAATCATTTGAAATTGTGAAAACGAAAAGTAAAAATGCTAGAACTTTGGCTTGAGTTGGGAGTGGAAACTTTGAGATGGATTAACTATGGGGAGGAGGAGCAAATAAGTGCAGTGAGAAGAGAGGCTCACTCTCATGAAGGCTTCAGTTTAGAAAAAGAAGTGTGCAACCATGGCTTCTTTATGATGGCTCCAAATGTATGGAACCCGTCAAAGAAGACACTAGGGCGCCCTCTTCGTCTTCTGTCTGATCCTTCTTCTTCGGTCTACGTTACCATTTCTCAACGTCGTCTCAGCCGTTACCTTATTATTGGCAAAAGTTGCACCAACAACAACATGACGGTTACTTTTCTCCTTGTTCGGTTTCATGACACTGATCATCTCTCTTCCTATGACCGTGAATATATCCTGAAACAAATTGTCAGGATGCTAAGGTTATCACCTCAGGATGACAAGGATGTGACGGAGTTCCAAAAACTGCATCCACTTGCCAAACAGAATGGTTTCGGTCGTCTTTTTCGCTCTCCAACACTATTTGAAGACGTTATCAAGTCCATTCTTCTTTGCAATTGTAACTGGACTAGGTCATTGCAGATGGCTGAGGCTCTTTGTGGGCTTCAACTGGAACTTGGCACAAGAACAAAATCAAAACTCGGGAATTTCCCTAACCCGGAGGAGCTGGCTGATTTCCGTGAGAGTTTCCTGAAGCAGCGGTGCAACTTGGGTTACAGAGCACTTCATATTATCGAACTGGCTATGAAGATCACATATGAACATCTCGATCTTGAAGAAATGTTGGCGGTAGAAGAAGAAACAACTGCCTTTAACAAACTAATGGAGCTAAATGGTTTTGGGCCCTTTGTTTGCGCTAATGTGCTCATGTGCATGGGATTCTATATCCGGGTTCCTGTTGACACTGAAACCCGTCGCCATCTATCAGATTACCATTCGATTGATCGGAATGTTGTTAAAACATCCTCCAATGACGTCATTATTGAAGACATTTATGGAAAATATTCTCCTTTTCAATGCCTGGCTTACTGGTTTGAGCTGGTGGACTATTATCAGAAGGAACTTGGACTGAAGTTGAGTGAACTGCCGCATTCCAAGTATGGATCTGTGACAGGTACGTTAATGGCTAAGAAGTTCACCTCCGAAGAAGAATCGACCCCACCGACCAAGATGCAGAAAAAGAAGCAACCGGCCAGGAGATCAAACAAGAAATGGAAATTTGTTTAACTACGTACCTACTTACATCATTCTAAGCAAGCTACTCTTTCAGAAATTTGTAAGGCTCTTAAGCTAGAACAATTTGATCTCTACTCTACCGATTAAGTATTCTATATATTTTGGTTGTTTATTAATTTTGTTGTTTGATTTATAAATTAGTCGTTCATATATAATTGTTTGTTGTGATTGGTTACAACTTATTTCCTAGCTAGTCTAGGTTAGTTGCTCAAGAATCCAGATTAAGATCTTATCAAAGGTTTGATAAGTTAACAACAGTGTTCTTGAGCTTGATCAGCTCAATCAAGAAATGCTGCTCTTCGATCGATATTAAAACCCATGCATCTAATTAACCAACCAACCACTCGATCGATCCACCTAGCTAACGACAACTAGGAGTAGGATAGAATATTTAATTAAATACTCGAATATCTGTGCTTGTTGTTCCATTTCATGTTCGTCGTTGGATTACAACCAACCAAGCAGTGCATGCAAGGGTGGTTGTACGTACGTAGTTAATTTCTAGCTAGCTACGGAGAGATAGAGAAGAAGAAGAAGAAGAGTCCAAGGCTGCTTTGCTCAAATCATCGTTGAAGGAAGCCCATGCTCAAAGTCAAAGTCGCTCTCGATCGGTTGACGAATGTTCGAAAAAAGGATCAACATTCATGTCCAGCCACATTATTATGCCACATTTACAAAATTGACAAAATCACTTATTATATTATAGGTAGTATATATTATGAGTTCTCCAGTTTCCAGTCCTCAGAAATTTTTGGACCCCTCAACTTTTTTAGGGTCCAATTTTGCCTTCAAAGTTCCAGTTTCATTTCATTTTAATTATATTCCAAATTTTACAACTTAATTAGACTATCAAACTCTTTTCAAACAGGCCTCTAGACTAGACTTCATCTTTCTCCAGTTTAGTTTTGACCATAAGTCTTAATTTTGAAATTATTTCTTTCAAAAATATCATTCTTTAATTGATTTGAATATTTAAATTATTTTAGAAAAATCTGAAAAAACACGCATGGTGTTCAAAAATATTATTTAGTGTTGGTTATGAATTTAGTGATATATATATGAAGAAATTAAAGAAAGACACAAGAAGAGAGATATAATTAAGGTGATATTTAGTGTTGGTTGTGAATTGAAATTGAAGATGGTTTCTGTTTATATACTATGGTTTATTTGGAGAGAAATTAAACAATTTTTGATCAAGTTGGTGGGGAGAGAATTTGATCTTTTTATTCTCTCAGCCAAAAAGCTGATAGAGAGAAATTTAAAGACGAGCAATAGAATTCAAGTGACTCGTCTCCTTATCAACCGCATAATCCCCACATACCTTAACACACAAAATGTGAAAATCAAAATTATTACCTTTAAGCGTCGGTGTATTGTCTTCAACATTTACTCTTTGCGGCGTGTATTATTATGCTCCGAAAAAACTGAGTTGTGTTGCATAGACTCCATAGTTAATGAAACATAGATGGGACCAGCTAGGTCAAAGCTAATACGATGCCTCTGCTTTTGATTTTTTTAAATTGGTACGGTATTATGTGGTATTTCCAAAACCAAAGTTTGGACCGAGCTATTTATTCAATTACCTCATATTTCATTCTCTTACATGGTGTGACGCCCTGAAATCCTAATTTCGTGCATCTAATTCAGCGTAATATATGTCATAAACGCGGAAGCGCTAGGGTGTCTTTCTAAGGTTGGTGTTGAAATGATTGATATAAAAGTCGGTCCTACGGTCTCGGTCCCTCCTTCCACACGCATCTCCGACACCATGCTCGACTCCAAATCTTCCTCCACTTGTCATAAAAACATGTGGTTTGATCCACCTACACCACACAAGCATAATGAGTCGATAGACCCAGCAAGCATTTTAAAATAATACATAAAAGACATTTAAACTACATTGCATCCATGAGGTTTTTAAAGGAATATCATCATTAGTTCTTGTACAGTTTCATACTTGAGCACATGTTTGGGACCCTAGACCTTGGGAGCTGATCTCCAAGGTGAGGCATCCAACCGGCAATTCCGTCATCACATGAATTTGGAATTCGACTACCAGAGATCATCTTGGTAGCCATCCTCCCATATCCGTCAATTCCTTCATCATGATCACTTTGATTCCATAGCCCTTAACTTAAAAACATCATTCTGTAGAAAAACATAGACTTGCAATGAAAATATGCTTTGAAAACATTATGCATCGTTTATATAAAATACACGAATAAATAACATTGTGTGAGTTTTAAAAGATATATAATAAAGAATGTATAATAATTCAGATTTATAAACTTAAATAAAATTTATAAAGTAAAGAAAAGAGAGTATATATATTATATTTATAAATTTAAATAAAATTAAAATATATGTGTTATTTTATTTTAATATTTATATAATATATTTAATTAATTGAGAGAGAAATTAATAAGTTAATTAATAGTTTAGGGAGAAAGACGAGAGATTAATTAATAGTTAAGAGAGATAAGTTAATTAAGAGCTTGTTTGAGTAAGTGGTTTTTTGGGTTTTTTTTTTCAAATAAACCTTTGTGTTTTGTTGGATTAAAAGTACGACGGAATTGGGTTTTATTTATTTTTTACCAAATTACTTTTTATCTTTTTAGATTTTTATTTTGAATTTAATATGAATCATATAAAACAAATTGATTTGTATACCTTTTTCTCATCGTTGATAAAATATGGCTACAATAGTAAGTTTTGTCCCTAAAAGGTGGTTACATGAATAAAATAATGTCGTGTTATAAGAATAAATTATTGTCACCAAATTTACATGTATTACTAATTATTTTTATTTCACTGAATATAAATAAGAATTTCAAATTAATTTTCTTAATAAAAAAAAATAAATCTTAATATTGCCAAACACAAACAAATATTATTTGCATGTTAAAAACTAAATATGACAAATTTAATAAAACTGAACCCGCTTACAAAATTACCAAATAAAAAATAAATAAACAGATAGTAATATTAAAAAAAGTAGTCATAAGACAGGGATCGATGAGCTGATCATTCTTGGTATGGCTCCTCCTCGTGATCCTCGCGTCTGTCCTCATTGGCGCCTGCCTGCCTGCCTGCCTGCCTGCCTGCCTGTGTTGATTGATTTCGTCCGGCCAGCGATTCAGAGGTTGCCGATCTGATGATGCATTATTTGCAGTTTCCCAAAGGGGCTCCTGCTGTCGTTTGTGATAGAGGAAAGGGAAAAGAGCAGATGATGAACAAGGCAAAAAGGATGTGCTCTGTCCGTCGGTTGTCGTCGTCTGTATGATTTGAGATATTTTGGGTCTAGGTCCTTTATTGTGCGGCCTAGTTTGGCGTGTTATTCTTCTTTTTCTTAGTAACAACATTAATGGATATAAATAATTTATTTTAAAACCATTTAATATATAAAAAAATTTACTATTATAATGTAAAATTAGGGTGTTTATATTTTATAAAGAATAGGGCATGAGGTCTCATGTCAGAGTTTATTAAAACCGAATAGTCAAAAACAAAATCTCCTTGATTTGTTCAATTATCATCATTACTTAAAATTATTAGTGTAAAGACTCGTAACTCATTAATAAATCATAATAACTCATGGCCACGAGCACGAATCTTTATACTAATTAATGTCCTCGTCTGAAAAACGAAAAATTTAATTTGAAGTGGTTTAAATTATTATATGTAAAAATAAAAAAAAACAAACTAATAAACTTTCAAAATTATTTTGGTTTACGGCACAATGTCGCTAGCAGAATAGAATACAACACAAGATAGACTCTTCTCTAAAAAAACAGTCTTTTATCAAAATTTGTAAATATTAATAAACGACGTATATTGTCATTTGATGACAACGGGTACCCTACTTGTCGAATAGTAAAGTACCCAAACCCGATTTACATTTTACTATCTGACCCCGAAAACTAATTATTAGATTATAAAGTTAGAAGAATAAAAAAATATAAATAATTTTAAAATTAGTAATATCGAAATATTAAAAATACTTACCTACATATACTTATTTGGTAAGCTATTACAAAAAAAAAAAAAATTAAAAAAGAATGAAAATTTGAATATAAAAATTAATGAAAGGATGTAATATTTTGATAAAGTAAGTTGTAAATAAAGATTTAAGTAGATAATATTTTATTGGTAATATAAAAAATTTAAAGATGGATTGGAGTGTATTTATGATAAAGATATTTGGAGTGAAGTGTGGATAAGATTAATTTAAATGATGTATTTATGAGAGGTTTATAATGATGAATAATTTGAAAAGTGATATAAATTTTAATAAAAATAAAGTTGGGTTTTGGTATATAAAAGATTTGGAATCATTTGAAATTGTGAAAACGAAAAGTAAAAATGTTAGAACTTTGGCTTGAGTTGGGAGTGGAAACTTTGAGATGGATTAACTATGGGGAGGAGGAGCAAATAAGTGCAGTGAGAAGAGAGGCTCACTCTCATGAAGGCTTCAGTTTAGAAAAAGAAGTGTGCAACCATGGCTTCTTTATGATGGCTCCAAATGTATGGAACCCGTCAAAGAAGACACTAGGGCGCCCTCTTCGTCTTCTGTCCGATCCTTCTTCTTCGGTCTACGTTACCATTTCTCAACGTCGTCTCAGCCGTTACCTTATTATTGGCAAAAGTTGCACCAACAACAACATGATGGTTACTTTTCTCCTTGTTCGGTTTCATGACACTGATCATCTCTCTTCCTATGACCGTGAATATTGTAGTATTCAGAAATAAAATGTAGTAATTTGATTGATAAGAGATTTGGCTTAAATAGCCTTACAGCCTAAAACTTAGTCAACAACTGAAAAGCATAAAAATAGGATAAACTAAGTCAGCCTAAAAACAAGGCACGTCAAAGGAAATAAAATAAACTGCTACTGCTAACTGCTATTACTACTAACTGCTACTAATACTAACTGCTATTAAGACTTAGTCTTTTATTTTGCTAATACTAAATTTCTTCAACAAACTCTCCCCTAAACTGAATATCATCACTTCAGTTTATACTCTGCATCCTGCAAATTCCAAGTTTTGCCCTGAGTTTTTCAAATGACTCCAACTTCAATGCTTTCGTCATTATGTCTGCAGTCTGTTCATGTGTTGCACAATATGCAAACTCAACTTCCCCATCATTAGACAGCTCACGTATAAAATGGTATCTAATATGAATGTGCTTACTTCTACCATGTAACACTGCATTTTTAGCAAGCTTTATGGTAGATGAGTTATCACAGAACAAAGTAATACACTCATTATGAGAATAGAACAATGTTTTAAGCAGTCTTTTCATCCACACTGCCTGACAAGCACACAATGCTGCAGCTACAAACTCAGCTTCTGTAGTAGATAGTGTTACAATAGGTTGCTTCTTAGATGCCCAAGCCACAGCCCCTTTTCCCAATGTAAAAACATAGCCAGAAGTGCTTCTTCTATCATCAAGATCTCCAGCATAATCACTATCTGTAAAGCCAACCAAATTTCCTTCATTTCCTCTGTTGTATAAAATGCCAAGATCCAATGTACCCTTTATGTATCTGATCACCTTCTTAGCTGCATTCAAGTGAATTTCTGTAGGCCTTTCCATGTATCGACTAATCAAGCCAACTGCATACATCAGATCAGGTCTGGTTACAGTCAAGTATCTGAGACTTCCTACTATCCTCTTGTAATTTGTAGCATCCACAGGAGGTCCCTCTTCATCCTTGATAAGTTTAATACCTGGAACTATTGGATTCTTTACAGCATTGCAGTCCATCATCCCAAACTTATCAAGTATTTCAGTGGCATACTTCTTTTGACTAATGAAAATTCCTTTCTTGCCTTGTTGAACTTCTACACCCAAAAAATACTTCATTTTCCCAAGGTCTGTCATCTCAAACTCCAGCTTCATAGACTTCTTGAAATCCTCAATCAAGCATTCATCATTCCCAGTCACAACAAGATCATCAACATATAAGCTCACAATGATGATTTTATATCTTGATACAACCTTGATAAACAATGTAGGTTCTGATATACATTTTTGAAAACCATCTTTGACAAAATATGAGTCTATGCGACTATACCATGCCCTTGGAGCTTGTTTGAGACCGTACAAAGCTTTATTCAACTTATAAACCTTGTGTTCTTCTTCCTTTTTTATGAAACCTTCTGGTTGTTCAACAAAGACTTCTTCATCTAGCTTTCCATATAAAAATGCACTTTTTACATCTAGTTGAAAAACAGTCCACCCCTTTTGTGCAGCAACAGCTATAACTAACCTGATAGTGTCCCATCTAGCCACAGGTGCAAACACTTCATTGTAGTCTACTCCATACTTTTGTGCATACCCTTTCACTACAAGCCTAGCCTTGTGTTTCTCAATCTCTCCTTTCTCATTCAACTTCGTTTTGAATACCCATTTCACCCCAATAGGTTTGGCTCCTTTAGGAAGTTCAACTAAATTCCAAGTTGAATTCTTCTCTATAGCTTGTATTTCTACTTTCATTGCATCTGTCCAATTTGAGTTTGTTACTGCTTCTTCAAAATTAACAGGATCTTGAGAGACAAGAAGAGCTAGATTCACATTTTCTTCATCTGAAATATCTTCTCCCATCACATAATCTTCTTGCCATCTAGGTGCATTTCTCAACCTTATTATAGGTGTTCTTTGGTTTTGAATTGTAGATTCTGGATTATCTGATCCACTGTTTGTATCTTGATCTGATCCATCATCACTTTGAGATTTATTCTGTACAGCAACATCAATTTCTTCTAATATGTCACCAGCCCATTTAAGTTCTGTTTCTCCATCTTCATTCCAGTTCCAACTTTTCCCTTCCTCAAAGACCACGTCTCTACTAATGACAATTTTCTTAGTAACTGGATCATACAAACGATAAGCCTTTGACTGGTTGCTAACTCCAAAGAACACACAACAATGGCTTTTGTCATCCAGCTTAGCTCTCTTCTGATCTGGAACATGCACATGGCCAATACACCCAAACACCCTCAAATGTTCCACTGATGGTAACACACCAGTCCAAGCCTCTTCTGGTGTTTTCCCTTTAACAGATTTAGTGAAACTCCTATTTATCACATAAACACACCATTGCACAGCCTCTGTCCAGAAAATCTTTGGAACATTTCTTCCTGTCATCACACTTCTTACAGCATTCATTATAGTTCTATTCCTCCTCTCAACCACACCATTCTGTTGAGGAGTATAGGCTGTAGTTAACTGTCTTTTAATTCCTTTACTCACACAGAAATCATCAAACTCTTCTGAATTAAATTCACCCCCTCTGTCAGTACGTAAACATAATATTGATTCACCACATTCTTTCTCAACTAAAGCCTTAAACTTCTTAAACATTTCAAAACTTCCAGATTTTTCAGCAAGAAAATAGACCCACAATTTTCTACTAAAATCATCAATAAAACTAAGAAAATACCTCTTTCCACTTGATGATACTGGTGTAATGGGACCACACAGATCTGAATGAACTAACTGTAATTTCTTGGTAGCCCTCCATTCATTCTTCTTTGGCATTTTTTGCCTCGGTTGCTTACCAACCAGACATTCAGAGCAGATGTCCTTTGGAATGTTGATTATAGGCAGCCCCTTCACTAACTTCTGATTTTGCATAGTTTGTAAGGCTTTGTAGTTGAGGTGACTGAATCGACAATGCCATAACTTGACCAAATCTTCTGTGACTGTTTGTAGACAGATTGAGGATTGAGGATGAGTGACAGTCTTTATTATTATGTCAAATCTGAGAACAAACAATCTGTTTGCTGTCATCATTGATGTGAGTATCAATCCCTTTTCTGGATGAAAGATCTTACATTTGCCATTCTGAATTAGAATTGAAAGACCATTTTCTGAAAGTTGCCCTATGCTCAACAAATTGTTTTTGAGGTCTGGAACATAAAAAACTCCAGAAATTGTATGTTTTTGGGCTCCAATATGCATCCTTATACTTCCTTTACCACTAATTGTAAGTATTGATCCATTTCCAAGCTTGACAGTACTATTAAAACTTTGGTCTAGTTGAGAAAACCAATTCTTGTGTCCACACATATGATTAGAGCAACCAGAGTCTAAGAACCATGATTCTTTTGGCTCTAGCTCAGATATTTCAGTCTCTTGATTTTCTGCATAAGCCATCAACAACATTTCTTCTTCTTCGTTAAATTCTGCATAATTTGCCTTATCTTCCCATGATGGACACTCATATTGATAGTGTCCAAGTTTGTGACAATTGTAGCACTGTACTAGATCCTTATTTCTAGGTACTCTGCCTCTTCCTCTTCCTCTTCCTCTACCTCTAGGTGAACCTCTTCCTCTTCCCCTGCCTCTTCCTCCATCTGGTACATATGCACCAAGGGCATGTTCTTCTCCCTTTTCTGTCTTCTTGAACTTATGTTCATGAACAGATAATGAGCTTTGCAGCTCATCAATTGACATTTGTCTTGTATCTCTTGCCTCTTCGATTGCAACCACCACGTACATGAATCTCTCGGTTAACGTCCTGAGTATCTTTTCCACCACCAGGTAGTCGGGCATCACCTCACCATTGCTACGCATCTGGTTTGCCACAGCCAATACCTTTGTAAAGTACTCCTTAATCGTTTCACCTTGCTTCATTTCAAGCACTTCAAACTCTCTTCTCAAGGAGTTCAACAACGACCTTTTAACCTTTTCATTTCCCCCAAATTTCGTTTTCAGAGAATTCCAGATGATGTTTGAGGAACTTCGATCAAGAATCTGTTCGAACGTAACCCGATTGATTGCCTGGAAAAGGATATACTTTACTTTGCAATCCTTTGTCGTCGCCTCAGCAGAGGGGTTCTCCTTTTCGATTCCATTCTCTACGATACTCCATAACCCTTTAGCCATCAACAAATTTTTCATCAATTCACTCCAATGATCATAGTGTTGGCCGTCGAATTGAGGAACTTGGACGAGACTACCCTTATCGTCACCCATGGCTTCTTTGATAAACACACTAATTTCCTCACAAAACACTCGTGTTTAGTTTTAGGTATATGGCTCTGATACCAATTTGTAGTATTCAGAAATAAAATGTAGTAATTTGATTGATAAGAGATTTGGCTTAAATAGCCTTACAGCCTAAAACTTAGTCAACAACTGAAAAGCATAAAAATAGGATAAACTAAGTCAGCCTAAAAACAAGGCACGTCAAAGGAAATAAAATAAACTGCTACTGCTAACTGCTATTACTACTAACTGCTACTAATACTAACTGCTATTAAGACTTAGTCTTTTATTTTGCTAATACTAAATTTCTTCAACAAATATATCCTGAAACAAATTGTCAGGATGCTAAGGTTATCACCTCAGGATGACAAGGATGTGACGGAGTTCCAAAAACTGCATCCACTTGCCAAACAGAATGGTTTCGGTCGTCTTTTTCGCTCTCCAACACTATTTGAAGACGTTATCAAGTCCATTCTTCTTTGCAATTGTAACTGGACCAGGTCATTGCAGATGGCTGAGGCTCTTTGTGGGCTTCAACTGGAACTTGGCACGAGAACAAAATCAAAACTCGGGAATTTCCCTAACCCGGAAGAGCTGGCTGATTTCCGTGAGAGTTTCCTGAAGCAGCGGTGCAACTTGGGTTACAGAGCACTTCATATTATCGAACTGGCTATGAAGATCACATATGAACATCTCGATCTCGAAGAAATGTTGGCGGTAGAAGAAGAAACAACTGCCTTTAACAAACTAATGGAGCTAAATGGTTTTGGGCCCTTTGTTTGCGCTAATGTGCTCATGTGCATGGGATTCTATATCCGGGTTCCTGTTGACACTGAAACCCGTCGCCATCTATCAGATTACCATTCGATTGATCGGAATGTTGTTAAAACATCCTCCAATGACGTCATTATTGAAGACATTTATGGCAAATATTCTCCTTTTCAATGCCTGGCTTACTGGTTTGAGCTGGTGGACTATTATCAGAAGGAACTTGGACTGAAGTTGAGTGAACTGCCGCATTCCAAGTATGGATCTGTGACAGGTACGTTAATGGCTAAGAAGTTCACCTCCGAAGAAGAATCGACCCCACCGACCAAGATGCAGAAAAAGAAGCAACCCAGGAGATCAAACAAGAAATGGAAATTTGTTTAACTACCTACCTATATTATTTCTCAATCTTTTCAACCGCTTTGTAGCTTTCATGTACGACTTTTATTTTAATCTTTTTGTCAAATGATTGAACGTGGCTCATGTCATTTATAATTGAAGTTTTTGGCCAAGTGTTGTTAGCCTTCCTTAACTAGACAGAATGGGTAGTGAGTTGGATCGATATGGACCACAGTTATAAGTTAGGTAGAAAGAATTTTGATTGAGATGTCTTGTAGCTCTAAGAATTAATTACTGAATGAGTTCATATAACCACAAACTTACTATATTGGCTTACGTGCGATATATATAGAATGGGTTGTAGTTCTAATTATGTGTATTGCTTGATGTCAAAAGAAAGCTCACTTCTAGACCTTTCGATTGTTATCTTATAGAGCTTGATTTGTCCGGTCACCAGTGTATCCAAAATTATGGTCCTAGGAAGTGGAATCAAATGAATGTACATCAACTAGTGTAGACACTCGTGATCCTTTAATCTTCAACTTGTGCATATACAACTAGGAGTAGGATAGAATATTTGTGCTTGTTGTTCCATTTCATGTTCGTCGTTGGATTACAACCAACCAAGCAGTGCAAGGGTGGTTGTACGTACGTACGTAGTTAATTTCTAGCTAGCTACGGAGAGATAGAGAAGAAGAAGAAGAAGAAGAGGAGTCCAAGGCTGCTTTGCTCAAATCATCGTTGAAGGAAGCCCATGCTCAAAGTCAAAGTCGCTCTCGATCGGTTGACGAATGTTCGAAAAAAGGATCAACATTCATGTCCAGCCACATTATTATGCCACATTTACAAAATTGACAAAATCAGTTATTATAGGTAGTATATATTATGAGTTCTCCAGTTTCCAGTCCTCAGAAATTTTTGGACCCCTCTACTTTTTTAGGGTCCAATTTTGCCTTCAAAGTTCCAGTTTCATTTCATTTTAATTATATTCCAAATTTTACAACTTAATTAGACTATCAAACTCTTTTCAAACAGGCCTCTAGACTAGACTTCATCTTTCTCCAGTTTAGTTTTGACCATAAGTCTTAATTTTGAAATTATAATAAATTCTTTCAAAAATATCATTCTTTAATTGATTTGAATATTTAAATTATTTTAGAAAAATCTGAAAAAACACGCATGGTGTTCAAAAATATTATTTAGTGTTGGTTGTGAATTTAGTGATATATATATGAAGAAATTAAAGAAAGACACAAGAAGAGAGATATAATTAAGGTGATATTTAGTGTTGGTTGTGAATTGAAATTGAAGATGGTTTCTGTTTATATACTATGGTTTATTTGGAGAGAAATTAAACAATTTTTGATCAAGTTGGTGGGGAGAGAATTTGATCTTTTTATTCTCTCAGCCAAAAAGCTGATAGAGAGAAATTTAAAGATGAGCAATAGAATTCAAGTGACTCGTCTCCTTATCAACCGCATAATCCCCACATACCTTAACACACAAAATGTGAAAATCAAAATTATTACCTTTAAGCGTCGGTGTATTGTCTTCAACATTTACTCTTTGCGGCGTGTATTATTATGCGCCGAAAAAACTGAGTTGTGTTGCATAGACTCCATAGTTAATGAAACATAGATGGGACCAGCTAGGTCAAAGCTAATACGATGCCTCTGCTTTTGATTTTTTTAAATTGGTACGGTATAAAGTGGTATTTCCAAAACCAAAGTTTGGACCGAGCTCTTTATTCAATTACCTCATATTTCATTCTCTTACATGGTGTGATGCCCTGAAATCCTAATTTCGTGCATCTAATTCAGCGTAATATATGTCATAAACGCGGAAGCGCTAGGGTGTCTTTCAAAGGTTGGTGTTGAAATAATTGATATAAAAGTCGGTCCTACGGTCTCGGTCCCTCCTTCCACACGCATCTCCGACACCATGCTTGACTCCAAATCTTCCTTCACTTGTCATAAAAACATGTGGTTGGATCCACCTACACCACACAAGCATAGTGAGTCGATAGACTCAGCAAGCATTTTAAAATAATACATAAAAGACATTTAAACTACATTGCATCCATGAGGTTTTTAAGGGAATATCATCATTAGTTCTTGTACAGTTTCATACTTGAGCACATGTTTGGGACCCTAGACCTTGGGAGCTGATCTCCAAGGTGAGGCATCCAACCGTCAATTTCGTCATCACATGAATTTGGAATCCGACTACCAGAGATCAATTTCCTCTGCAGGCATGCCTACGAGCTCCTCGAGCTCGGTCAGCCGCGTGTCCGTTTCTGCTTCAAAATCTTCTTGGACCGCACGGCTGCTGCTACTAGTCTTCTTCATTATTTTCTTTCGCCCAAAATATACGTCGCTGTGCTCTGATACCACTTATAACGAAGGGTCTGTCTAACACGGAAAAACACACCAAAATTTCAAAACTTTGGCTAACCCTTTGTCCGGCTCAGGTCCTCCTCGCAAGCACCTGATCAGCCAACTCTCTCCAAGAAAGAACAGAATATAACGAAGATATAAAACAGCAAAGAGGCAACACAATTACGGCCGAAGCCAACCCTGTATCTTACTATTGATTCACACTCAACCAAAGAAGTTTACAAGGAACCCACGGGTAGGCACAATCCCCAGGCTCAAGAATATCTCTCTAGTTCTTAATTGATGACTTGATCGATTTCTTGATTGAATGCCTTAGGGTCGCCTCCTCTAGAGATATAAAATAGGATAGAAAACGTGTACAACTAACTTTGCCTAAGTCTACGCTGAATAATTCATCTAAGACTTAGTCTACCGAAAATATAGGGACTTTGATCGGGCCTTACCGAAATACTCGGTCTCGGCCAAGACTTCTTCCATCTTTGACTTAACGTTGCGCCTTTCTTCGGTCGCCCAGTGGATCGGGACCTTATAGGTCCAAAACTGGCCCAAGGCCCAATCCCTGGTCGAGGCCTGACCCATGCACAATGATCTGGCCCATGCTGAAACGCTTCGGTCCTCGGTCTTCTTTTTCCCCTCGGTCGGATGCGTCGGCCAGGCTACCTTCTCTCGGTCCCTGCTTCAGCCATGCTACCTTCTCTCGGTCCCTGCTTCAGCCAGGCTACCTTCTCTCGGTCCCTGCTTCCGCCCAGCACACTTTTCCGCACCTATGCCAAGGCCCCCACACGCGTGCCTTGGTATCTCCGGTCTGGTGCCCGAGCTCCACACTTGGCTCTTTTCTGGGCACCTCCTCTCGGTCCTGGCCTACACTCAAGTTAGCCAGGCCGAGAGTCAGCAACTAGGGTTGTGACAGTAGCCATCCTCCCATATTCGTCAATTCCTTCATCATGATCACTTTGATTCCATAGCCCTTAACTTAAAAACATCATTATGTAGAAAACCATAGACTTGCAATGAAAATATGCTTTGAAAACATTATGCATCGTTTATATAAAATGCATGAATAAATAGCATTGTGTGAGTTTTAAAAAATATATAAGAAAGAGTGTTTGCCTTAAAGTTCAAATCTGCTAAATGTTGATCTTCATCGGTCGGACCATTCGGTCCTAGTTGCCATCATCCACAGTCCTAGATCTCTGTCAAGACCGTAGATTTTTCGGTCTAAAAATGCTAATTTTTAGGATGTTACACAGTCTGTCTAATTATGGTCCATCTTTCTTAAGTAAGTTGTGCTTAATTTCCTCCATTTATATCTCAACTATTAAAAAAAGAATAATTTTATCTCACATCATTTTCTTTTTTGCTATATTTTTTTAACAATTTATTATTGATTAGTTGTATTGGTTTTACCACAATTTACTTAAACTTTAAATAGGGTAGAAATAAGGAAATGAGATTAGTGTTTTATCCTCTCAATTTGGTTTAGTTTTTATCAAAATTTTATTAAGAAACTTCCTTGTCTTTTATTTATTTATTTTTTTAATTTTCTTTTTAATCATGATAGTTAATTTTATAATATTCATATAAGTTTTATTAACTTAAAGAGTTGTCTTAAAACGGCTTTCTATTTTGCTTAATTCTTTTATAATTTCAATGTTAACGAATGGTAAAGAAAGGTTGATAGGCTTATAAGAAGTTGATATTATTGACTCTCCCAGGTTACCCTAGAAAATTACACGCGGTGTTAAATACGAATGGAAAAGAAAGGTTGTCACTTGTCTGGCTTATAAGAAAGTTGATGTTGGACTCTCCCCCATCTACCAATATTTTGAGTAAGAATGTATAATAATTCAGATTTATAAATTTAAATAAAATTTATAATGTAAAGAAAAGAGAGTATATATATTATATTTATAAATTTAAATAAAATTAAAATATATGTATTATTTTATTTTAATATTTATATAATATATTTAATTAATTGAGAGAGAGAGAGTAATTAATAAGTTAATTAATAGTTTAGAGAGAAAGATGAGAGGTTAATTAATAGTTAAGAGAGATACTTAATTAAGAGCTTGTTTGAGTAAGTGGTTTTTTCCAAATAAACCTTTGTATTTTGTTTGATTAAAAGTACGAAGGAATTGGATTTTGGGATAAAAATTGTGTTTTATTCTAATAAAATATTAATCAAACAAGCCCAAAGATAGAGAGAAATGGTTAGTTAATAATTTAGAGAGTATGCAGTAGTTTAGGAAAATGAATGGTAATTTAGGAAAATTTGTTTAAAACATTGGTAAACAAGAAATGGTTTCCCTTATAATGTACAATATAAAAAATTAATTATTTCATGTAATAAATCAAAAGTAATGAAGATAGAATGAAAAGTTAATGATTGTTTTCAATGACTCTAATTTTGATGTCAGATTTTGACGTTTAACTTATGTCAAGCACTTGTCTCAATGTAAGTGGGTAAATTATTTTAAATTTTAATTAGTTGTATTATAATGTCGTTTATATTTAAAATTTAAATTTTATAAAAAAAAAATATAAACATATTTTTGTTTAGTTAATTAATTAATTAAATAATTATAGTTAAACAAAATACAATCAAATGTTAAACTTTGGATAAAATCCTACAAAATCAAATCATTCACTCAATGCATCAACACGTGTATTTGTTTAGATCAAATATATCGATTGAATTATTCTTTTACTTTCTATTTATTAATTAGAATATTTTTATTATATTTTAGTGAAATTTAAAATATAAATATATAATAGTTTATTAATTAAAAACTAAAATATTTTTTATAAATAATTATTTTCTCAAAACTCAACCCAAAAAAAAAAATCTATTTCATCATCAAATAAGTTTTTTGATCTCTTTCAAAACTTCAAACATATCTAGACTCCTTTCAAGTTTGCTTCATTTTTATTGTTAATATTTATTTTAATTAGTATTTTGTATTTATCTTATCATTATTGTTAATTTTTTTATTTTGAGTATTTAATTTTTTTTTATTCATTTTATTTAAGTATAAAAATAACATTATAAAATTATTCAACCATATTAATTTATTTAATAATTTAACCAACTATTATAATGATTTAGAGATTGAATGAACAAGATAACGAGGAATTGTTCATAATAAAATTATATGGCTCTAAAGCTTGTTTGGTAGAAGTTATTTAAAAAATTTAAAGAGAAAAAAATTATAATTTGTGATGATTTTAAAGTAGTGAGATGATTTTTTTTCTAAAATGATTTAAAGGATAAAATAAAATTAGTAATTTTAAATAAAATGTATTTTAGTATTTTATTGATGAACTAGGGAGATAAATAATGATTAAATTTTTTGGGTTTGTTCGATGCTACATACCCCTAAATCCATTCACTAATTAACACAGGTCAATCATAAAATTGGTTTCTCATAATCAGTTCATAAACTTAACTATAATTGAGAATTTAAAGAAAACTAATAAATTAAATTATTATAGATTTTGTTGTAACGAAAAAATAACATAATAATTTTAAATTATTATTAATTAAATATATATGTATTAAATTATTATATCATATATATTTAATGACATATGAATGTTATATATATAAAGAGAGGAAGGATAAACTATTTGAAAAAATTAGCGAAATCAAGTCTACGAATCCGAATTGGCCTGCCAGGTTGCCCCTATGTCCCGAAACGCTCATTTCGGGACAAAAAAAACTTTTCAGGACATTTTTAATTATTTCTCTCCAGTCCAGTGCATTTAATGATATATTTAAAATTTTCTTTCTTTTATCCACATAACATGTTTATTTTCTCTTACTTTTTTTTAGCTGAGTTTATTATTTTATATATATATATATATATATATATTTAATTAATAATAATTTAAAATTAAAATGTTATTAGATTTTAATATATATATATATATATATATATAGCCATAATTACAAATTGAGGCTTTTTATTGAGTGTTAATTGCAATAACGGACCTCTAATTTAAAACCTCACAAATTGGGCCTTTTCATTGCCAATTTTTACAAAATAAGGCATCTCACTAACGGAAATGGATGTCTGTTAAAAATAAATTAGGTGGCATTTATATTTATAAAAAAATAAAGACAAGTGTCCTACGCATGGCAATTTAATTTAACTTAATAATTGTTATTATCAAACAAATTTATTCATTCAAATAAAAATAAAAATAATTTCCATTCTTCTCTCACAATACACACGTCTTCCTCCCTCCAGGTAAACCCTCTCATCTCCATTTCTCCAGGTAAACCATCATTTTCATTTCTCCATTATTTCTCAGTCCATCCCATTCTTTTCAGTAAGTCGCCCGCTCCATTCCTTTTAGTAAGTCCTCCGCCCGCAACCTGCCTCCGCCATCGATCATTCCTCCCGCAACCTGCCTCCGCCATCGACCATTCCTCCAGGTAAACCATCATCTTTTTTATGATTCATGTTTGATTTTTCACGTTTTTCAAGTTTCTTCCTTTCTTCAATCTCTTAATCGCAAAAGCAAAAGATGACATTAACAAATTCATGTTTAAACCCTAAACTATTATTTGTTAGATTTATAATGTCTTCTTCCCAAGGTCCTTTTCAAAGTTATATGTCAAGTGTTTATTGTTATTGTGGTTTACAATGTCCGATTTGGACAGCCCTGAGAGAAACTTCAAACCTTGGAAGAAGATTTGTAGGATGTCCAAATTACAAGGTAATTTTTTGTTTATTCAGTTATTCCTTTTTCATTTCAGTAATTGTTACATTTTTGTAGAATGGAGGTTGTCGCTTCTTTGATTTTGTGGAACCTCAATTAAGTGGAAGGACTCTTCAACTTTTCAAGGAATTGAAAGATTTACACAAGATACATAACAATCTTCTTGCTTCTTTTAATGAAAAATTTTTCAAGATTCAATAATTGGAAGAAAAGATTGAAGCAATGAAGTGCAAAGAAAGAAAAGAGGACAAATGGAAGATCTATGTTGTATTTGCTGCTATGTTGCTCTTTTATATGTATTTGTGTTTGTAAGTTGAAATTGTGTGTTGTGGATCGACAATAATAGAAATTCAATTCAAATATACACATCATACATCACCTTGTTTGAGCATTTAATTTACAAATATTGATTGATTGCAAACTCTTCTACAATGAGTAATCAATTGGACGTGATATATCATCAAAAATAGCATAATTTATATTGAAAAAAGTTATTTGAAAATATATTTTTTATTATTTGAATAAGTTTAAATTTATTAGAAAAGGATAATAATAATTAGAAATAATGAAAAATTAATAAATGACACAAATTTTAATGTAATACTATATACCTTAAAAATCAAATCAACATAGAATGTTCAAATACGCCATAATTAAACAACAAATACATGTATAATTCAAAAATGAAAACACATGTCAAAGTAAACTTTATCAATATATTTGAAAAGAAATTAAAAAAAGTCTTAATTTATTGAAACAACCCATTGAATGTATTGCATTAATAACCCAAAATGGGGCAGAAATCTCAACATTTTTTTTGTTTGAAGAATGAAAAAATGACCTAGTAGACTCTTAGGCTTCTTGACTATTGAGATGTATTTATTGAATAATAAGACAGAAAAAGTTTTTTTCTTTTTCTAGATGTGTTGAGAGGTTCTGTTTATCTATTATAAACTAATTAAATTAGGACTAGAAATATAATGACGAATATTAACTATGACTTTATAGAAAAAAATTATTATTATTAATTTTTTTTTGGAAATTATATTTTGTTGTTAGAAAACTATTATTCAAATTTAATAAGACTATTGGGAGCGGAAAATTTTTTATTTTATTTTTTTAATTATTAAAAAAACTTTCAAATTTTTGTCAATTTTTTTTAAATTTGTAAGAAACTTGAATAAACCGAACTACAAAACTTGAATAAACCGAACTACAAAACTTGAATAAATCGAACCAAGAAACTCAAATAACCTGAAAACCGAACTGATGAACACCCATATCGGGTGGTGGGTGGTTTGTCGAGTGTAAGGTCAGAATTAGTGGTTGGTTTGACGAGCATTTAAAAGTGTGAGGTCACGAGATGGAGGTCGGGTGATGGATGGTTTGTCGAGTGTGAGGTCAGAATTAGTGGTTAGTACGTATAACGAATATTTAAAAATGTGAGGTCACGAGATGAAGATCGGGTGATGAGTGGTTTGTCGAGTGTGAGGTTGGAATTAGTGGTTGGTTTGACGAGCATTTGAAAGTGTGAGGTCACGAGATGGAGGTCGGGTAGGGGTGGTTTATCGAGTGTGAGGTTATGAATTAATGGTTCGTTTGATGAGCATTTAAAAGTGTGAGGTCACAACATGGAGGTTGGGTGGTGGGTGGTTTGTCGAGTGTGAGGTCGGAATTAGTGTTGGTATGACAAACATTTAAAAATGTGAGGTCACGGGGATGAAGGTCGGGTGGTGGGTGATTTGATATTAATATTAAATTTAAGATTAAACTTAATTTTATCTAAAATATTTATAAATAAATAATATTTTATATATATATTTATTTGGAATTCATGTTAGTTTAATAAATAAATAAATGAGTTATTTAAATTATTTTATTAAATGGTAGGTGAAATGTTTTTAAAATATTAATATTTAATGAAAAGATATTTTTATTTTAAAAAATAAAATAAAATATTTATAAATTGATTGATAAACTAAGAATAAGAATGGTAAATAATTTAAATAGTACTTGCCAAACAAACAATGCCTTAAGAGAATATGAAAAGACAAATGGCAATTAATAAATAATCTTGTCACCGCCATTTCTTCTTCCGGTTACTCTGCAAAAAGTTTATAACCCCATCTCTTCAAATCAATCAATCGCATGCATAAACCCTCCTACCGACCGACCGACGAAGAAAGACGATGACACCAAGAAGCAGAAATCGATCTGTAGCTCAGGCCGCCGCCGAGAAAGAAAGACAAGAAGGTTCTTCTGATATGGAATCAGAAGGAGTCGAGGCTACTCCGCCTCCACCAAAGCAACTGGCTTCCGTCTCACAATCCAAAGGGTCCAAAGGGGTAAGCAAGTTTTCTTTAAAGTTGAAGAGATCTTCTCATACGAAGAAGAAATTTAGGTCTGGAGGTGCTTCGTCTAAGAAGAAAAGGGATAAGAAGAAGGAACAGGAAGTTGAAGAGGATCAAGTAGTCTCTCCCTCTGACACCGATTCCCAATCCGAAGGGATTCCTCAGAAATCTCCTTCAAAAGCTCCTAGTTCAAATTCTCCTTTAAAAAGACCACTGGCAGATTCCCCCATGTTGAGGACTCCAATAGAGAAAAGAAGAAGAAGAAGAAGGAAAATACCGCTAACATAGCTGTAGGTGAGAAGCTTATTACGAAAAATGGAGAATCTACTTTGAAAAAGCCTCTGTTTCAAAGGTTATGGAGTGAGTCAGATATATGTACACTACTGAAAGGGTTGGTTGAGTATGCTGAAGAGAAAGGGATTCATCCTGTTTCGGCCGACAAGAATGGTTTTCACAATTATATCAAAGACTCACTTGATATAGAAGTTACCATAAGTCAAATGTTTGAAAAGATAAGGAGATTGAAGAAGAAATATGAGACAAATCTTATGAAAGGAAGGAATGGAGTTGATAAAAAATTCTCAACAGCTCACGATTTGGAAGTTTATGAATTGTCAGCAGGGGTTTGGGGGAAAGGTAAAAATGTTGAGGTTAATGCTAACATGGGTTTGAAGAATATGGAGGAGAATGATGATGAGAATCAGGGAGAAGGAAGAGGGTCAAAGATGACGCTAAGGAGTGCGGTGAAGAAAAAGATGATGAAGAAATTAAAAGTGAAGGAGGTTGAACATTTGCTTCAACAACTAGATCTTGAACATAAACGGGCAACTCTTGAGTTCCAAGTCCTATTAAGCAAGTAATCATTTTTACCTTTTCTATTTCAGCAAATACATATCTTCTTCTGTTGTAGTCATTCTTGTATTACCTTTTCTACATTGATCAAGCAAAATGAATTCAGAGTGATGAATCTAATAATCTAATAACCTGGTGATGAAATGAGATTCTACTGTTAGTCTTGAAGTAGTAGAGGTAATAATGCTTGATTGGTTGAATTGAGACATTTAGAAGACACATGATTCTTTTACTCTTGTTTTGTTTTGTTTTGTTTTGTTTTTGTTTTTGTTTTTGTTTTTGTTTTTGTTTTTGTTTTTGTTTTTGTTTTTGTTTTTGTTTTTGTTTTTGTTTTGTTTTGTTTTTGTTTTTGTTTTTGTTTTGCTGCTTATATAGTAAGACTTTGTCATCTGTTTATTGAGTTGAGAGACAGTTAGGAGACCATGATTCTTTTACTCTTTTTTTGTTGTTGTGTTTTTGTTTTGCTGCTTACATAGTTGAAACACTAAGGCTTTGTCATTTGTTTAGGTGCATCATTAGGGGTTGGTACTCTTATTTAGTGCAAATATATCATCTTCTCTTCTTCTTCATGAATGATTCAAGAATTCAACTCAGTTGTTATAGATAGGTTAGACAATTAGAAGAAATAACTTGTTTACCTTTTCATAACCCCAAACAAACAATAGGGTTATTTGAAATAATGAAGTGACCATGGCTGCATTCTTTTAGGCTTTGTTTGTTTGTTTGTAGCAGCTATATATTTTCAAGATATATATTATTTAAACTCACATATTGTTCTTCAAATAAGTGACTAATGGAAACTTTTATGTTTACAGATCCCAGGCCACCAAGAGATGAGATCCATAAGGCTTTATCCTACTACTAGATGTTTTTGGTGTTAAAGTGAAGGGGAAACACTTATTGTCCAACTTTATATTATAATGTTCTTTTGATTTTTGGGAGGAAATATTATTACTGGCTACATTAAACAATTAGTGTTATTATCTTACTTTTTAATGGCTCATCTTTTATGTTTTGCTTATTCTTTTTTATTATAATTTATATTTAGAGTTTAGGGATATATGGGTTGGACTATCTTCTTAGTTCAAATAATAGGAAGATATGTTTTTAAATAACTTATTTACCTTCTCAGTACCCCAAACAAACAATAGGGTTATTAAATTATTATATAAAAGAGGCTAGATGTGTATTGACATTTTATTTGTAGAAACATCCATATTTTAGATGTAAAATTCACCCTAATTTATGAAATTAGGCCATCCAATGGTGGATGTTATTATCATATTCTTATAAGATGGATTTCATCCAAATTGATGTAGACCATTTATCATAATTAAAATCATTCTCTTTTGAATATATTTTTTAGTTGTTATGGAGATTTTACTCTATTATTGTATTGTCTAGTAAAGAATTGAATAAATCATATGATTAATCTAAGTTTTTTTATAATAGATTTTTAGGATTTGTTTGAATTTTTTTTTAAATTTTTTATTTTATCATTAAATTAATAATTTTATAAACTAAAATCTTTTTATTTATTTGAATTAAATTTAACTATTAAATTAAAAATTATGTTTAATAAACAAACTAATTGAAACCCAAATAATTTTCTCATTTATCAAACAAGATTTGTTTTAGATAAAAAAAAATATAGCAAAACAAGCTCACAAAAATTTTGTTTGAAACACTATGAATATATACAAGTTGCTTATTAAAGTTAAAAGCTTAGCCCCAATATTTTTCTGTATATTAAAAATGAGAATTAAGTGTCATAGGATGAATGAGTCACAAGACTTTAATCACATTTGTTCTATTTCATAAACACAAACACAAGATTAAATCATGCATTCTCAATTGTAATTTTGTTATACTAGAAAATCAATGCAAATATACACAGATCACATTGCTTGAGCAATTTGCAAATATTGAAGTAATCAATTGGATGTGTTATCAATATAATCAAATCTAAAAATATTGATAAGTATTATATATATAACATAAAATAAAAAATTTACATCACCAAAAATAGCATAATTTATATTCAATAAAGTTATTTAAAAATACATCATTTATTATTTGAATAAGCTTAAATTAGAAAAGAAAAATAATAATTAAAAATAGTAAAAAATTCAATAAAAAACACAAATCTTAGTGTAATAGATTAAACCTTAAAATCAAATCAGTGTGTCACGTAGAATGCTCAAACACTCCTTAATTAAAGAATAAATACCATAATCTAAAATTAAAACACTTATAATTTCAGAATTAAAACACTTATAATTATATTTCTTTCTAATTAGGGTTATTTAGACTTAGGGCTCGTTTGATGTGTGTTTTTATTTGTTTTTTTCTTAATTTTTTTCAAGATTTTATCTTAAAACTCAATCATCATTTCAACCATTTAATCATTCATTTTATATATTTAAATACCAAAATTACCATTTATTAACTCTAAAAAAATTAAAATATAATGATATTTTGATAATTTAACCCAAAATGTTAGGTTTTTTTTAAGTATTTATCAAATTAGTTTTTTTTTTTTGAAAAAATCTTAAAGAAAATATAAAACCATTTTATCAAACAAAAAGCACTTAGAGACACAATAAGGCGAACCATGACCTTACCATCGCCCATTTCTATTCCTACTTCTACTTCTATTTATGAGAATTTTATTATTACTATCCTGTCATGTCCGATTACAGAAAATTCCACAAATCACTGCTAATCCTTTTTTCTATAAAGAATTATTATAAAATTTAATATTAAATATATTAAAAATATATTATTATAAAAAATAAACTTAAAACTTTTATAAAATATTAAGAATAAATAAATATATTGGTGATGTTATATATATATATATATATATGAAAAAAATATTATATATATTTAATTATATTTATTAATGTTTGGGATAGAATAAGAGTAAAATGGGGACACAAATATTATCTCTTTCTCGAAGTCATTTCCAGATCTAAAACAGCGGAACAGATTATGATTGTTGTTCTCCCTAGTTAGACTAACTATATAATCTTCAAATAATAATTGATTATTAAATATTATTAATTACTAAACCTAAAATTAGACCATATGCAATCTGAAATATCTTTTATCAATAGATGGCTGTTAGTTAGAATGTCAAGTGTTGTCTACCACTACTTGATTAATTTACTAAATTGGCCAACCAGCCAGCAAGAGACACGACACGACAGAGGTGGACCAACCAACATAATGTATGCAACAATAATTGAACCAAAACCACCAGACAGACAGACAGCCAGCCCACACGGATAAGGACAATTATCTAGAAATCCTTTGGAAATCCAGAAAGCCATATAGAAATCATTAGCTAGCAAAGCATAATTAGAATCATTATTCATATATAATTCCTCATCACCATGCCCACTCTTATTAATTATAAAACCCACCACCACAACCATAACCACCTTAAGAAGAAGAACAAGAAAAGATCATGGGTGGGGAGTTGTCAAAACAGGTGGAGAGACGGAAATCCGTGACAACCCAAAAGAAGATATTATCCGATCTTCAAAACACATGCGGTCAAGAATTCACAGGTTGCGATTACCGTCCTCCCGACCGTAAAAATTGGATGTCCGGACTAAATCCATCAGAAAAACTCCTTATCAAAAACATCGTATGGCCAGGCACCCACGATTCCGCCACAAACAAGATCGGAATCCCAATGGTCACACGTCCGTTCGCTCAATGTCAATCCCTCTCAATTTACCAACAACTCTCCCTCGGCTGTCGGGTTCTCGACATCCGAGTCCAACAAGACCGCCGCGTCTGTCACGGAATTCTCGTCACATACTCTGTAGACATAGTCATTCGCGACGTCAAAAAGTTCTTATCAGAAACCCAATCAGAAATCATCATCTTAGAAATCCGCACAGAATTCGGCCACGATGACCCACCTGAATTCGAAAAGTATTTGGAGGAACAGCTTGGCGAGTTCTTAATTCATCAAGACGACCATGTGTTCGATAAGACGATCGCTGAGATCTTACCCAAGAGAGTAATCTGCGTTTGGAAGCCGAGGAAATCGGCACAACCCAAATCAGGAAGTGCGTTTTGGAATGGAGGGTATCTAAAGGATAACTGGATAGACACGGATCTTCCATCCACAAAATTCGATAGCAATTTGAAACATTTGAGCGAGCAGCCGCCGGTTTCGTCTAGGAAGTATTTCTACAGGGTGGAGAACACGGTGACGCCTCAGCCGAATAATCCGATTGTGTGTGTGAGGCCGGTGACGAATAGAATACATGGGTACGCGAGGCTGTTTATAAACAAATGTTGCGAGCAGGGATGTGTTGATCGTTTGCAGATATTCTCTACGGATTTTATAGATGGAGATTTTGTTGATGCTTGTGTTGGTCTCACCCATGCTAGGCTTCAAGCTGCTGCATGCACCTAAACTGCTGAATTATTGATTCCAAGATTGATTGATTTCTCATTATTTGTGTATGTACCCTATTCATGTCAAATATATGGCTATATAGCATTAAGCAGGAAATTAAAAGGTTTGCATAAGAAACTCTCAAGTAAGAACATAAGTGGGGATCTAGATGCTAACCTAATTACTTAATGTAATCCATGCATGATCAATATTGTTCGAGTATTGGCTTGTAGGCTGCAACAGGGCCGGATTAATCATGCCTCATGATCAAACGATCTCCATAGATAGATAGATAGACCACCATGAACCTTTGGATCTTCTTAGATCGGTTGTCCATCGAATTCAACTATTATATAGCTGGATGAAATGGAGTTAGATTAGTTAGTTATTTTGTATAATTAACAAGCTCAAGGAATAACATGATCAATCATGTGAGCTAATAAAAAAAATTGTTGTTCATGTCCATGAGGAAATTAGAAGTGAGCTGGGGGAAGGTTAATCTCCTCATTGGGGAGGTGTTAGAATCTTTAATATAAATATTAATTTTTTAAATCATAATACTCAATAAATTGTAGTTACATAAACATACCCAAATTTATAGTAAAAACTATTCATAAAGTACTTTTTTAGATATTTTCTTATTCTTGGATCTTCTAAATCTATAATATTACAAAAAAAAAAATCACCATTTATGGGAACATGTTTCCAACTTTTGTTAGATATACTATTTAGATGGTTGGGATAGGGCAGATCCAAAGATTGGGACGCCTAGTAAATTTTTTTTATTTAACTTATATGTTATATCTAATATAAATAGTTTTATATTTAAATTAACAAAAGTAATATAGTTTAATTGGTTAAATGTCCTCGACGGAGGTGAACCCTAGCTCGCCTCACCCTCGACACCAGATGGGGACCTAGCTCTAAAATACTATATTCATATTTAGCTGAGCATAATATTTATTATGACATCTCCTAATACTTTATTATATACATATAGATTATTAAAATGAGATTATTTTCCTAGTAGATGAATAATGAATATGCCCTAGACACCAAAAGCATCTACCTTAGTTGTCTTCGCCATCTAGGCATATATATTAAAGCCATCATATATGTATTTTTCATAATAATGGATCAAAAAGTACTCCAAGTTGATGATGAACAAACCCACCATCACCAGTTCACTAATTCCTCTGCTCAGAGCAAAACTGAATCCCTTCCACCACCACCACGGTCCTTCCTCTCTTGCATTGGCTATCATGAATACTTTTTGCCTGAGGTGATATAATATTACTCAAAACTTATTCCTTATAATGATAAGTTTTATGAAAAGAAAATGCAATTAATGCATGCAGATGTGGAGGGCAGCATTAACCGAGCTAGTAGCAACAGCCTCCCTCATGTTCGTCCTCACCACATCCATAGTTTCCTGTTTGGACTCAAACGACCCAACCCCAAAGCTCATCGTCCCCTTTGCAGTCTTCATTATCGCCTTCCTCTTCCTCCTCCTCACAGTCCCACTCTCCGGTGGCCACATGAGCCCTGTCTTCACCTTCATCGCAGCCCTAAAGGGGGTCATTACATGGGCCAGAGCATCTGTCTATGTTCCAGCCCAATGCCTCGGTTCCATAACAGGTTTCCTCATACTTAGATCCGTTATGAGCCACCAAGTGGCCAAAGCATATTCCTTGGGTGGATGTTCTATCATAGACAGTGACGGGTCATCCACCGGGCTTAACCCGGAAATCGCTTTGGTACTTGAATTTTGCTGCACTTTTGTCGTGCTGTTAATAGGGGTGACAGTTGCATTCGATAAGAGGAGGTGTAAAGAGTTAGGGTTGGTTGTGGTGTGTGGTGTGGTGGCAGCTGCAATGGGGGTTGCGGTTTTTGTGTCTATTACTGTAACTGGGCGGGCGGGGTATTCTGGTACAGGTTTGAATCCGGCTAGGTGCTTAGGTCCGGCTTTGTTGGAAGGAGGGAAATTGTGGGATGGGCATTGGGTGTTTTGGGTTGGTCCATTTGTTGCTTGTATTGTCTATTATAGCTTTTCTCTTAACTTGCCAAAGGAGAGATTTCAGTGGGTTGAAGGAGAATATGACTTCTTCAGATTGGTAGCAGGCAGACAGCTCAATAATTGAACATGTACATAATCTTCTTCAGACATGTCACTAACAATCTTTAATTTCAAATAACCCTAGAACAAACAAGGCCAGGCCTTAGACAAACACTTTAATTAGTTTCAACGCATTGAAGACGAAAAAGGATTTCATGATTCACATTACCTTCTTAGTATTCACATGAGGGCAAGACTTATCATCCTCCATCCACAAGATGTGTTGTTGTTGCTGCTGTTTTACCTACATTAAACAAGCTCCAATTCTGAATAAAATTTCAACATTTATCTCGAGTTTGTTAACATATATATACTCCAAATTTCGCTGGACTAAAAAATGTTGATTATTTTGGGGTGGTTTTTTCTTGGGCTCCAAATTATGAAAAAAAATGTCTAAGTTGTATCAAACAACATTATAACTAAATGAAAATTCATTTGATGTTATAGAGCATACAGAGATTTGATGCCCTAATTTGATTTAGAGTGAAAACAAGTTACTGATTTTTGGACGTATGATTCAGCGATAGTCAAAGCACGTTAGTGATGAAGAAAAAGAATAGAGGAAGAGTTAATTGGTGTGACTCTTTCTCTATTCTCTTTCTTTCTTCACCAATGTGTACACCTAAAACACCAGTCACTTGTTTTCATTCTATAAACAAAATTAGAACATCAAAACTCTATATGTTCTAAACCCTCAAATGGACTTTTATTTAGTTAAAATGTGGCTTCATACAATTTGAGTGTTTTTTTTTTATTTTCATAGTTGGGAAGCTCAATAAAAGACACAACAAACTCCCCCTTCAGAACTATGAGAAGAATGTTGTGTTGAACAACAAAATTTGAATTTGTTTTGTGGTAGTGCCTTAGTCATTAATCATTATATATACCTAAACCAACATGTTGAGACATGGGTATCTCATTTATATCCTCGTGATAATCTAGCAAGAAATAAACATTCATAAAGAAGATTCAAATGATAAAAAGGAAAGTCATTTTGTTGTCCGTGTCAAAATTTGATACCTGAAGAAAGTGACCCACCCATTGAATTGAAAAGTGAACCCGTTGCCAGATCCTCTGAAAAGTTTTGATAATCCTAATCTATCCCACAAGACCTGCATGACAAAAAATGCTGTCATTGTCAATTGGGAGCCATGGAAATTGAATAGAGGGCTCAAAATCAAAAGAGGGAATTTAGGCTATAACTTCAACATTAGACTCTGCAAAGTTTGAAACAACAATCGACAATAAATACAATTTGGGATAGTCTTCAAATTGAACTTTTGAAGCTACAAACTATGAGTAGAATAAGTAATGAAGAGAAACTACAAGCCAAGAATATTGAAGAGCAATTATATATATATATATATCTTACAGCTGCTGCGTTGCGACTTGCGACTTGCGATTTGCGAAGCCTGGTATGAATGAAGAAAGCGAAACTGCGATCTCTGTTTCTCAGCTTCTTCAGACTCATCAATGGCATCCAGAATTCCAGATGCCGCAAAATCGCACCCAAGCTTCCCATTCTATATATGTTTCTTGATTATAACATTCTTTTATTTGATATTTTATTCAAAATTAAGTTATTCCATTTTTAATTAGTTAGAAATTAGGTAATGAATTGGGTAAATATATATGGGAGAGAAATTATTAAAATTTAGCTCTAAAAATAAGGGATATTTTAAATTTTATTCAATTTAGCTGGCTATTTATTTTTTTAATTCGTAAAAGAAAGGACAAAACTCACATTTACCCACTTTGTTTACCTATAATATTTTTGTTATTTTTGTAATCTCATTTTTTTTTCATACTAATCCCAACTCAGATTCTTGGATTCTTGAATTCGTCCCGTATTATTCATAATGTTATGTTACGACTTGTTTCGTAAGGTGTGTTTTGGGTTCAAGAATCAAGTTCTTGATCTATAAGCCGGTGGAAATTCTACAATCAAAGGGCAGCGGAAGGTTTTCGATAGAGAATTTGGGGGAGGGGATAGAAGAATCAAGGGTGCGAAGAGAAATACTGTTGGTCTATACCAAACAGTCCATAGTAAATAATAATAGATGAATAGGGTCGAAGTTCATATCTTCATTATTCCATTCATGGGTCCTTGGGGAAGAAAGATCATTCTTATATAGGTGATGTCTTGCCCCATAATATTCGGTTACAACAAATACTAGAAAATAACAAAATTCGGTTTGTAAAGTAGAAAATGAAAGCAAAAACAAAATAATAAAACAACAAAACAGAAATCTGGCCCATGTGCACCATAGGACCGAGACCGGGTGCCGAGAAAGGTTGCTAGAATTTATTCTAGGACCGATGCCTTGATTTTAGACCCTAACATTATCTCCCCCTTCGAAATCCGTCGCCCTCGACGAAAAAGACCGTGGTCTGCCGAGTCTACCGAGCCTCTGATGCGCATGTTGAATATTTCAAAGAATTCGGTTGGACTTCAGCAAGTCCAGAAAGTGTCGGAGTCTTAGAACCGCATTTCTTAGAAGTCTTCGGTCTTCATGCTCCACAACCAGTCCTTCCTTCGGCCCAACACGCCAGGTGCTGCAAAATGGCCATTTTTCTTCCGGGCATACTCTAGAATGTCTTCAAACAACCAAGCCCAGTCCTTTATCCAGACCAGCAACACATGCGCAACAGCATAGTCATGTCTTCCGACTACCTTCCTGGCTGGTGTTCGGTTGTTGGGTTGCTGGGTAAGCCCTTTGATTATTTTTTGGAAATTTTCAGGAGCGTCTTCCAAAACAAGTGAAACACTTTGGCATTCGTTCTTGCTGATTATTTGTACCGTGGCAGCAACATTATGATTTTCAAAGGTCTTTTCTAGCTGGCTGCCTTGTAATATGTTGACCCGCGACCGAGGGGCACCTTGCTGGACCGAGAAAGTGTGCAAGATAATGACACGTTCGTCCATTGTCTCAAGCACCAAAGGTGGGTCATAAAAATCTGATTCTTGGACGGGTTCTTGAACGGGTTCTTGAACGAGTTCTTGAACTTCTTGCTGATTAGCCGGGGCCATGAACAATCTGGATTTGCACCTATGATTAAGCTCCCATTTTGTGCTCGGCCAGACTGTGTTAACAATGCATGATTTGGGCAGCAGCGGAGGTTTGGCATTGTACAAGGGCCTGCGACCGAATCGCAGCAAGAGATCTTTCTTGAATTTATGCCACGTCAATGCTTCCATATGGTTGCGATTCCGTAAATATGATTCATGCCACGTTCTTGCCTCTTTTGAGAAGTGAGTGCAGACAATGTCCAGCTTTGTGGCATCATTCGTCTTGCTCTCCCTAAATACTTGCTCGACAAATAAGAGTCAGCCCTCCAAATCAGTCCCATCAAATTCAGGAATATCAATATTTGTGAGTCGGGTTGGAGGAAGGTGGTAAGAAGCAATAACATGGGATCGGGTGTGGGGATCTTGGCCATTATTTAACGCACCTTTTTCAATGGCTGTCAAGGTTTTTCCAGCAGCATACCTTCTGTCCATATTTTGTTGAAAGACATTGTGCAAGGCAGCCTGTTCGGTCAACTGTTGTTGCAGGGCAGTATTCATGGATGCATATTGTTGGGTCAGCCCTTCGAGTAGGGTCTTAAGATCATCCATCTTTGCTGCTATCTGGTTTCTTTCATTTGAGAATCGTCTTGCTCTGATACCAAGAATGTTACGACTTGTTTCGTAAGGTGTGTTTTGGGTTCAAAAATCAAGTTCTTGATCTATAAGACCGGTGGAAATTCTACAATCAAAGGACAGCGGAAGGTTTTCGATAGAGAATTTGGGGGGAGGGGATAGAAGAATCAAGGGTGCGAAGAGAAATACTGTTGGTCTATACCAAACAGTCCATAGTAAATAATAATAGATGAATAGGGTCGAAGTTCATATCTTCATTATTCCATTCATGGGTCTTTGGGGAAGAAAGATCATCCTTATATAGGTGATGTCTTACCCCATAATATTCGGTACAACAAATACTAGAAAATAACAGAATTCGGTTTGTAAAGTAGAAAATGAAAGCAAAAACAAAATAATAAAACAACAAAACAGAAATCTGGCCCATGTGCACCATAAGACCGAGACCGGGTGCCGAGAAAGGTTGCTGGAATTTATTCTAGGACCGATGCCTTGATTTTAGACCCTAACATGTTATTACAACGACGTTTTCTAAGATTCATTTCGAAAAGTTAGTAGAGTTCGTTGGGGAGTTAATCGTTCTTGAAGTACAAATTCGATAACCTATTGGGTAATTATTTTTCTTTTTTAATATTAAGTTTTATCGTGTTTAACAATTTTTATCATTTTTAATATATATGGAAATTTAAAAAAAAAAATTGTTTAGTTAAATTATATATTAAATGTATTTTATATTTTAATTAATTTTATTGACTTAATAAATAAATCATGTTTAATTAAAAAAAAAAATCAATTAAGAAAAGCCACATATAACTTCATTTTCTTTAGAAGTGAAATATTCTTCTTTGATTTTCTACCTCAAAGTTTCACTTTATGATTATTATAAAGATCTACATTTTTGTAATTTTCACATTCCTTTTCCATTTCAAAATTTAAATTTGTTTATTCCTTGTTATAGCGATTTCTTATCCTGAAAATCTAAGATCATCTCAGCAGCTAAGTTAAAAAAACACTTTATCTTATTAATATCATTAATTTAATTTTAAATATAAATAAATATTTTAATAATTCATCTTACAAAAATTTCAAATAACTTGTATTTTTTTTATTAAACAATATTTAAAAAAAAAAAATCAAATAAGTTATTCTTTCCCAAAAAAGAGAAAAGTTTATTGTGAATAACTTTTTTTTTCAAACTAAATTCGTTAATATGGAAAGTTCAATTTCCAGAGTTTAAAATTATAACTTAGGTGATTCGTGTTACTTTCATAAATTAAATAATAATAATAATAAAATAATTTTTCTGGTGATATATATGTTTTTAGAAAGTTGGTGAGAGATTTGAATGGAGATAACATATATGGTGGGTCTAATCATTTGGTTACTTTCCATATTATCTATTATTAATGAACTGTGAATCGTCTTACTTTTAGTGATTGTATTCGACTCTATCCGAAACTTGTTCGGTAAAGCTCATGTAGTCGATTGGAGAGCTAATTGTCTTTCTAGAAACCTTTCGTGCACGTTAATTTTGTGTTATCCATGACTTACCGTCTTTATTTTTCTCCCTTTATTATATTTTAATTTTTTATACGATGTCATGTTTTGTTTAGTAGTGATAAAACAGATTTTATTTTTAAATATTTTATGGGTCTTACAAAAATCAAATAAATTAGTGGATTAACTATTTTTTAGGAGTAATAGGGGAGTAAATTTGAGGAAGGAAACGAAGCTCAGATCACTTGTCCTAAAATATGTCTTCTCCAAAATAACAAAACGATGTAGTATTCTTATAATTTAGTTGACATGAAAATTTTAACTCCGTTTATTTATTTTTGCTTTATTTCTCCATTTTTTCATTTATGTCTCTCTATTTCTGATTTATCGGCTACTAAGACCATGAGATCTTCGTTTATTTTTTTACTGCTTTATTTCTCCTTTTTTTCATTTATGTGTCTCTATTTCTGATTTATCGACTACTAAGATCAGGGCATCTTCGTTTATTTTTTTACTACTTTATTTCTCCATTTTCTCATTTTTGTCTCTCTTTCTGACCAGATTCTCAAAATTTAAAGTAGTTCAAGCTTTTCACGTCAATGAATGCAAAATCATAACTTATTTTCGGATTAACACGTCTTCACGAGTTAAGCCTCAAGTAAATCTTTTTTTCAGAAAAAGTTGGGGTTTATTTGTTTAAAAAAAACTATGGTTTATCTTAGACGAAATTTGATCGGGTAAAATTAGGAACTCTAAAAACTATTGTCCACAAAGAACTGATTTTTCCAAAAAAATTCCTGTTTTATGGGAAAAGATACATTTGCATAAATAAGATATTTTGTCTAATTCTTTATTATAATTTTGTATAAATGAATTATGCATATATGAAAAGGAGAAATTCATCCATTTTTTCCAATAAAGATGACCCCAAGTTCACTAATTATAAAATGCGGGGACTAGAAACTTACGGTTGTAAAGAGTTTTCTATATTAATTTTTTTTAATGTTAATATTGAGTTAAGTTATGTTCAAAACATGATTCATTTAATTGTTCAAAATGAATATGAAGTATTTAACAATAAAATATTTTTTTAGGATTGTAGTAATATAATGGAAGGCGAATCTATGAGTTGTCGGCATTTAAATTTTAAAAAAATGAAAACCGATATTAATGTTATCAACAAAGGTTAGAATATAATAATGAGATTTTTTCTTAATGTATGAATGCTAATATTATTTTCTGATTGATATAGATTTGGATAAAAATGATTCATTTATCATAAAAGACTTTGTACCACAATTAGGAATATAGTTTGAGACTAAAGAAAACCGTATGACTTTTATTTGGCATATGCTAAGAGCAGGTTTTGGCATAAGAAAATCTCGTAGTCATAGTGATAATTTTGGTAAAATATTGGATTGGGTCTTTTGTTGTAGTGCTCAAGGTAAGAGGAAAAAAGATAAACGGTTGGTTTATGTGAATAACAGTTGACCTAAAACAAGATTAAGTTGTGAAGCTAAAATGAAGATCTGTAACCAAACAAGTGACATGTTTATTGTGGTGCAATTTGTAAAAGAGCATAATCATCATCATTCAAGTCCAAACAAGACTCACCTACATAGAAGTCATAGAGAAATATCTTCTTTAACTAAAATACATCAAGTGACGTCGGAATCCCTCCAAAAGCATCTCATGATCTCATTGCGAGACAAATGAGAGGGAAACAATTTGTAGGTTTTATTCCTGAAGATTACAGAAATTACTTGCGTTCGAAAAGAATAAAAGGTATGATAGTTGGAGACACAAGAGGTGTTTAGAATATTTGCAAAAACAATAATCTAGTGATAATAGCTTTTATTATGATTTTCAAGTTGACGAGGATGATTTGATAACAAATATTTTTTGGTCTGATGCAAAAATGAGAGCTTGTTATTATAAATTTGGAGATGTTGTTTGTTTTGATATAACATATAGGAAGAACAATGAGGGTCGTCCGGTTGTATTATTTGTAGGTATTAATCACCATAAACAATCACTAGTTTTTGGTGTTGCTTTATTGTATGATGAAAGTCCGTTGACGTCTGAATGGTTGTTCGATACATTTGTTGAGTCTATGAGCATGAGAAAACCCACAACAATTTTTACAGATTAAGATGCAGCCATGACAAAGGCTTTAGCTTCTACATGGCCAGCAACACATCATCGATTGTGTATTTGGCATATTTATTAGAACGTCGCTATAAAAATAATGATTGATTGAAGCGTATGTTTCAGATCTGAGAGAAATGGGCTTTAGTGTATGGACGACACATGTTTCTACAGATATGACTACAACCCAAAGAGTTGAAAGTTTGAACAACCTTGTGAAAAAATATGTCTCTTATAAACACAAGTTTTCGGGATTCTTTCATCATTTTGAAAGGCTTCTTGAAGATCGTCGATATATTGAGTTAAAAGATGATTTCAAATCAAATCATAGTATTCCTTGTTTTACGACATCCTATTGGAATTTTAAAACAATCAAGAAGATTTACACTCTCGAGGTATTCAAGTGGTTTGAAGACGAGTGATTCAAATGTCATGATTATAGCGTCGAAACTTGTGTTGAGGATGTTGGTTCATTGGTGAAATATAAAGTTATTCCTAGAGGTAAGGGTTATCATCATATAGTTACACTTCATCCATCATGTGAAAGAGTTGAGTGTGATTGTAGAAAATTTGAGTTTGCGGGAATATTGTGCTCTCATGTTTTAAAAATATATACGATCACCAATGTCTATGACATTCCTAATGAGTACATATTGAAAAGATGAACACGATGTGCTAAGGTTGGATATGATGGATTCAAATATTCAAATGTTGATGAACAGTCTTTGGAGCCTAAAATACTTCAAAATTTGATATAAAGAACTGTGTGGGTTGTTTGTTCAATTGAGTATTAAGGCAGCGGATAACAAAAACACTTACAAGATTGTTAAAGATAGTCTTTTGGGGTTGTGTAAGGTGGTAGATGTGAATTTACAATTTATTGAGCCAACTGCCTGTAGTCTTCTCAATAATAAAGAGGAGATAGAAACTGATGAAGGGAATTCTATGACGAAAGGATTAAAAAAACTAGTTTCAGGCAAAAAATTAAAAGGTAGCCTAAAAAATATTTCAAAAAAGAGGAAACCGTTGAAAAAGATCAATCAACCATCACTAGTCAGGTTTATTTCATGTGTGCATGATGGACAATATCAACATCAAGTGAATACTGTTTAGAATTATTTTATTTATGCAATACTGTTGTAATTGGTGTCAAAAGTTTCTAAACCTATTTTTTTAGATGATGATACATCCGCATGCACTTGGTGACTCCGTTGTAGTAGTAATTCATCATCCTAATATATATATAAGTTTACTGAGATTTCTACAAGTGGTATGTAGTAATTCATCACCCTAATTTTAAAATTCAGTTAGTCATTGTTTTATCATGCTTGTTTAATATTGAATTTTTGAAAATAAATCAGTTTTTTTTTTTTTTTAGAATATGAATATAAAATCTTCTTTAATCTTATAATTTTGTTGAACAATTCTGTCTAAAATATAATTGTGTATAGATTTATTTTAGTGACAATAATGTTATAATTGATGTCAAAAGTTTTTAAAATTATATTTTTTTTGTTTTAGCTAATAACTCATACGCATGTATATGGTGATTCCGTTGATAGTTTGAATATATCTGGAACTCAAGCTTCACAAATTCTATTAGCACCACATTTTCAGGTACATTCGTAATCCTATTTTTAAAATATTTATTAATAAATTGAAACAATTATGTAATTATCATATTTTATTGATTTCACAGATTTCATAAGTAGCCTATATGAATTCAAATCCAAGACGTTGGATTATTGTAGTTCACAACCGTCGATATTTTGGTCAAATACACAATTGGTATTTATTGTTATACAAATAGTATTTAGTCATATATTTAAGTTTTTTTTAATTAGAGAATATTATTGATTAATTATTAAATAATTTCAAACATTTATAATTGTTGTAGTTGGAATAACAAATTGATATTGGTTCTTCTCAGAGACAAGAGGCCGAAGGATGCTATAATATATCCGATGAACAAATTAGAGAATGATACGATAATATTTGTAAAATATATGTTTCTCTATTTGGAATACAGTGTTGTGATATAATGTCAAGTACTTTTTGTGATTGTATGTCAAATGTATGTGATTTTTAGAAAATGTTTTTATTTGGGTGATTTCTAGTGTATATTCAGATATATTTTTGATAAATTTGGGTGATTTCTAATGTTAGGTAGATATGGTTACATTACCCATTTGTACCGTCCATTTGTGTTAAAATCTTGAAAAATAAAATGTAAATTGGAATTGTATTATTGAAGTTAGAGCCTAATTAGTAGTAGAAAGTTTATTTTATTAAGTTAATATATGGTTTAAGAATCTACTTTCTTTCTTCTGTTTTTCATTTACAATTGTTACATGGTTGGATTGATACCATTTTTACAACTATTTTGTACTTTCTTTTGTATGAATAGTGTAAAAAATATTTGATTTCACCATTGATGATGACTAAAAAAACAATGTATAACACACTATTTGTAGCTCAACTTGATTAAGAACTCTCTAAATGAAGTAAGGTTATGAGTGTCGATTTATTCGTTAGCCAAAAGCAGTCAGCTCGATACAAAAGCAATTAAGAAAATCTGCTTCAAAACAACTATAAAAGTCAACAAACTTCAGAAACCAATACTATCAATATGAACTTAATGCATACACCGTTAGTATTAGTTTCTGAAATTTGAGTAAATTATGAAGTATGAACCATACTAAATTACTAACTACTAATATAAATGGTCAAATACTATCAATTTCAGCAACTAATTTCATAAACAAATTAATCTGGTAAACCTAAAAGAACTTTCAATAAAAAAGAATACATGTATATCCATCTATTGGAGCTGCTATGGGAAAGAAAAATCCCTGAAAGATGATTTAATAATTTGAGTTTAAAAATAAAAATATTTGCTACAATTTCTATTCAACCTTCTTCTTTATAATGCCTTGCCTTGGTTTTTTCATCATAATATATAGTAATTTGTCAATTTGAGTCAATTGTATTATTTAAAAAAAATGTAAATATTAATAAGTCACCTACAATAAGGTATTTTAAATTAACTAGTAATCTATATGATTAATAATACAATAATAACCACACATAATTTTCATTGTCTTGATCTAAGTTTTTCAAGAGCAACTTCCACTTTTTTAATTTCGGCATCTTTTTCATTTACACGCCGTAACAAACAGGTATAATACTTTTAACTCTTTGACAAATTTTTGGATCATACCATTGAAAAAATCGACATGCTTGAAAACTCTTCCCAAATAATTCATACAAAAATAAAGATTTACTAACTTACAAGATAAGAATTATCAACATATATTTAATACACATACCGATCAATTAGGACATGACCAAAATCTCCTTCCTAGATTATAAGTATTCTTCCATTAAGTCACCAATATTGTTCTCATTCTATGTAAGCACATGGGCTCCATTATACTATATAACACAAACCAAAAATATAATTATTCAAATAATTGAAAAAGAAAACTTAGACTTAAAATTTAAATAAGTAATAGAAATAGAAATTTAAAGATGGGAAGCTTATGTACAATAAACCCTCAAGAAGCTCGTAATTGTACCTAATCACAATTTTTTTTTCTGCATATCTTCATAACATATAAGATGCGGAACAATTAGACTATGTAAAAGGATATAAATATGACAAGGCTCACCAAATGGTAGGTATTAGATATTGGAAAAGTCACATTTATATATTGTTATTACCTTGAGTTTTAAAAAATTGAAAACGACTATTGTCAGTTATCACATGACAAATGAAAAAAATGAGAAAAAAAACGCTTCTTCGTGGACGATAGTCTTCAGAGTTTCTAATTTTACCCGATCAAATTTTGTCTAAGATAAACTTTAATATTTTTTAAACGAAAAACTCTAACTTTTTCTAAAAAAAAGATTTATTTAAGGATTAACTCGACGTGTTCATCCAAAATAAGTTAGGATTATGCATCCATTGACATGAAAAGTTTGAACTATTTAAAATTTTGCTTGAATTTTTAAGGATCTGGTCTTGGGATCCCTGTTCTTTGCAAATCGGTTGATAGATAAAACAAAAAGAGACAGAAATGAAAAAATTGAGAAATAAAGTAGTAAAAAAAATAAACGGAGATCCCCTGATTTTAACAACTGATAAATCAAAAAGAGAGAGAAATAGAAAAATGGCAAAATAAAGTAATAAAAAAATTAACTGAGTTAAAATTTTAATGCTAACTAAATTATAATAATATTACTTTTTTTTGTTATTTTGAAACAGAATGAAACATATTTTGAGACAGGTGATTTGAGCTCCTTTTCCTTTTTCATTCCCTCGTTTAAATTCCTTACTTTTATCATTTCTAAATTTATTAAAGACCTAAAAGTAAAATCCATTTAACCACAACCAAACAATAGTAAAAAAGTTAAAATATAATAAAGGGAGAAAAATAAAGATGGTAAGTCATGGATAGCACAAGATCAAAGGGAATAATATGTCATTGTTGAAAAAATGAAAAGTGTAAGGAAAGAAAGGGAAAAAAATTCATTTGAGCTAATCATATTGTGCACGTCATTCCCTCTCTAATTCTTCACCCAAATTCTCTCTCCCAATCATTTCTTCTATTTTTTTTTTTTTTTTTTTTTTTTTAGATTTTACTAAAAGTAATCAGCTAAATCTAAAAAAAAATAAGAGATAAAATAAGGTCTAACTAATAAGTTTGTTCCTTAAAATGATTCATAATCTGGGCATCTATTTGTGATGATTAAGGTGTGAGTGAGACCCCTAATGTTAAACCCTAATAATTCTACATCAATTAATTTAATTTAATTTAATGTTGGTGCAGTGTAGTGAGGCCCCTAAGCCTAATCTACAAAAGTAACACATCATTTAATTTATTTCAGATACTTATGAGGTCAGAAAACAAAATGATAGTCTAAAGATTCATGATTGATTGATTAATAATTAGGCTGTATGTTTGGATCTGCATAGACCTTCTAAATTGTAATTTCATTCATTATATAGCTATTAATTGCATTTAATAAAAATATATATATAATATTTCATTCATTATTCTTTTAGATTTTCTAAATAATTTATTCAAAATCACTTTTTCAATTCATCACTTTTTAACAATCAAATAACTCATTTCATTCACTAAAATACCCTATATTTTAAATTATTAATTTTTATTTATTTATATATATCAATACATTTTAAGTCTTTTTATCAAAAATAATTATCATATCCTCAAAATCATCAACAATCATTATTTTTATCTCCCTCTAGGTTTTTCAAAAATCTCAATCCGAACAAAGCCTAAAGTTTATTAATTTACGAGATTTTAAGTGTTTTTTTAATTTTTTATCTAAAACTTATATCACTTTATCTATTTAATCATTATTTTTATCAATTAAAATATAAAAATTATTTTTTATTAAGTCCATAGAAGAATAAAAATATAAGAGTATTTTGATACATTAATTTAAGAAAACTAATTTAAAAAAAAATATAAAACAAGTTTTTTTTACAATTTACTCAAATGAAGATATAGTACGTAATTTCTGTAGAATATTTAAAATAAATTCTATAAAATTAACCATTTTTTTTTATCAATTTTCTCATTAATCATATTCAATAATTAATCAATTAAAATATTAAAATATATGCTCCCGCATATCCTCTATTTCCCCTGTTCCTTCTTAAATGAAGGAAGATAAAACAGTTATTAAAAATAATAATTATAATAATAAAATAATTACATTTTGGTGGGAAAGTCAATAGAGAAACCCTAATACGAGCAAGGTTGTTTAATTAATCTTCAGATTTTTATCTATTAAAATAAAAAAATTGTCTTTTATTAACTAAAACGAGAAGAGAGAATAAAATATAAGAGAATTATGATATAATAACCAAATTTTATATTTTTTAAATTACAAACAAATTTCTTTTTCTTTTAGTAAAAAACCTAATAAACTCCACCAAAAAATTCATATAAAATTTAAAAAAATTCTACAAAAGTCAAAATTTATTAACCAATTTTCTCATTAATCACACTATTAAATTATCAATCAAAATATTAAAATAGTTTATATTTATTTTATTTAAAAAATATTATTTTTTTATTTATATACTAATACATTCACTAGTAAAAATGGGGCTTTTACCGAAAGTTTATTATGTCGGTAAATGCCTTAAATTTGTCGGTAATACACATTTACCGATAAGTGTTGAACCTGTTTGTATCTGTCGATATAGTTTTTGTCGGTAAAAAAATTCGAGTCTTGACCGACAGATGTATAACTTGTTGGTATATACCGACAGATTTATAGATATATTTCGACAAAGCTTTTTCCGTTAGATATGATTAGATCTATCGGCATAAACTATTTAATGACATTTTAGCATAAATCGTATTTCTTCTAATTTGGATGATAACAATTTAAATATGTAAAAGCAAAATAGGCTATTTAATCTTCAGAGTAAATACTGAAAAATTTATTAAAATCTTTTGGTAAAGCCTGTATCGAAAGATTTGTTGAAATCTTTCGGCAAAGCCTGTACCGACAAATTTCAACAAATCTTTCTGTACAGGCTTTGCCGAAAGCTTTCAACAAATCTTTCGGTAAAGTGTAACTAGGGGAATTCCGATAGATTTCGTCAAATCTTTCGGTATTTCCCCTAAATAAAAATTTAATAGTCTATTAGTTTCTTACATAACATTAACCTGTTATCAGTCAAATCAAAAGAAATATAATACGATTCATAAACAAAAAATTCATTACATTTTCAACATTAATCTCAATCAATACGTATTACAATTGACTTCAAACACGATAAACTAATCCAAAATTTACATAATTAATGAAAAAATATTTATTAAAACGTACTAACTCGGGGTGGTGGTTGATTCTATAACTGTGATAATATAAATGCTATATGTCGTCTAGATTCCGTCAATTCTACTTGAGTTCTCTCGTTGTTAGATTGAATCACTTCTCGTAGTTCATCGACTTGCGCCCGAAGCTGTTGGTTCTCCTCCCTTAGTGATGTCCCTCGTTGTGAATTGTTACCCCTCCGTCGATCCCCGTGAAATCGCGTTGGCCGCACACCTGACCTCATACCCATCACTGTTATGTGTCGTTGAGGCCCGAACACTCCCTCAGTCACATCAATTAAATATATTTTTTAAATTTATTTATATAAAAAAATTATTCAAATAAATCGTTGTAAATAAGATGAACTCATATATATATATATATATATATATATATATATATATTTCTCATCCCTTTCATTCATAATAATAATAATAATAATTTAATTTGATTTATTTAAATAATTTTCAAATAATTAACTAATTTTTATTTACATATTTCATTATCAATCACATCAATTATATTATTAAATAAAATATTACAATATATTATTGTTTAAAATATATTTTAACTCTTCTCATCAACTAACTTAATTTTTAGACTATTCAAATAATTGCAATCCAAAATTATAATCTCAATGAAAAGATTTGGCCCTAAAAAAAGTTGATATATATTATATATATGAACATCACCATTTTTTAATTTATTTTTCCTCCTACTTTATTTCAATAGTGGCAAGAAGTATAAACATATACATTGATTCTTTTGATAAATTTAATTTGTAAGCACTTGAAAATTACATTCTTTATTTTTTTTTTTATCAAGATGTTATAGCCATTCAATAACATGTGAAAACACTTAATAGTTGTTAATATTATTTTTTTTTGTCATATAATTATAATTACTAGAATACCATTTCTTTTTTGCAAATAAACTTTTTTATTTTAATATGAAATTTACACTGTAGTTTATTTTTATATTATGATTAAGACCAGTAGCACGGTTAACTTAAGCAATTTTATTTTTATTTTTTATTTCACTTTTTATATTTTAAGTTATATTAAAAGTATATTAATAATTTTGTATAATAATTAATAAATAGCTTAGTTTGTTAAATGATATGAATGTACATATTATGGTTTAAGATTCAAACTTCATTATTTTATTTCTTTTTTTGGAGTTCCCAGAGGAGGGTGGCTCTAGATGACTGCCTATGTAGAACATGTTATAAATACATTATATACTTTTCAAATAGAGGTAATGACTAGTGAGTGATTCTACTATCTTTCTAAATTAAAAAAAAATTATATATAATATATTTTCATTTTTTGCCTTGTCTTATTTTATTTATTATTTTGTTATGCAATGTTGATACGTCTCCCTAACAAAAAAAAAAAATTGAGTCGGTGTTGGTACATCAACCCATGTGTTTGATTAATATTTTTCGAGTTGGTTCATATGTACATCAACCCATGTGTTTGATTAGTATTTTTCGAGTTTGTTTGTATATACATTTTGTTAATGTCTTATAAGGATTAATAATGCATTTAACCAATATTAATTATTTATCAAAATTGATACAATCGTAATTTATTTCGTATAAAGAATTAAAATTGAAATTCTAATCTTAATTCCAATGGATCCAAAATATAGTCTTGATCTTTTCATTATTACAGGTTATTTGTTTCAAGAAGATTAATTGGAGTTTTTTTTAGTTATGCAATGGATAGCCTAATTATATGAAAATTTCCTTTTTAAATTGTCTTGTAATTTATGATAACTTGTAAGCAATTTGTTTGTGTTTTTTTTTTTAATTTGTTGTGATCTTCCTAAAATCATGAATTAATTTTGAAATGTATTTATTTATTTTTTAAATGGGAGAAAATCTTCATTTTGTCCATAAGTGTGACTTGATGATATTATATTTTAGGTGAAAAAGATAAACCAGTTTATAATCTAATTAAGTTTATTTTGTGATTGGAGTTTATTAATTAGTTATGTATATTTAATCATGATAATTTGTAATGGATTAGTTTGATTGTTTTCCTTGATTTTATAATTTGTAATGAAATGTTGATCCTCCAAAATAAGCTAGCTAGGTAGAATAACATGAATTAGAATATGGGCTAGGTTTAATTTATGAAATAATAATTTTGAGTATAGTATATATCGAAATGATTATAAACAGCTGGTGAAAAATGGCCATCACTGTAGATGATGGAGTCTGCTGCTCTTCATTTGACTAGGTGGAGAGTAAAAACATATACAGTAGTTGACCTAGCTTATCTACAAAACCCTTCTTATGGTGTCCTCTTCTATTGTGCACAGAATTAAGCCGAAAGTTTCACTTTTTTTTTTATTATTTTAAAAAGTAAGACGTTTTTTCATTAAAAACTCACCAATACAAACTATATATGTTGTGATATAAACAAAAACATGACAATTCAAAACAGATAAATTAAGGAAATTGAAATCAAAACATGTCAAATGAGTTCAGGGTATTTGAAGTTTGATTTGGAGAACGAACCCAAATTCAGTAGGTATAGGTAGGTGATGTTTGAGTTTAATTCTCGATAGTGGTTAGAAAGTTTGAATCGAGACAATAAATGTGACGGGTCTAAATCGTTTGGTTATTATCTCTTGGTGGACTATTTGACTTCAAATAAATAGTTGTAATTTCAGTGATTGTATTCGACCGATACATATTATTCATAAAATCACTATTATGACATTATTTGAAATTCGTTATGGAAAGTCCGTGAAGTCGGTTTTGTAGTTCATCGTCTTTTTTAAGACATTCGTACACGTTTTTTTATTTGGCCTACAATCTTTATTTTTCTCTTTTATTATCTCTAGTATTTTAATTTTCCTTTCCTTGAGTATGTTTTGTTTGATTTTGTTTAAGCAATATATTTTGTTTTTTAACATTTTAATGAATCATTTAATAAAATATATTGTGTAAATCTGTTTTTCTTTTCTTTTTTATATATTTTAATTTTTTTGGGGTGAAGTTAGTTGGCGTGTTAATCGTTTTTCTCGAGAAACGAGCTCGTATCATTTTTATTTTGTAACTTTTTATTTTATTTTATTTTTTTGGTATCATATTTTGTTGTTGTGTTTATACGATTATTATTATTTTAATATATATGGACCTTTTAATAATAAAAAATTATTTAAAAATAGTATATATATATATATATATATATATATATATATATATATATATATATATATATATATATATATATATATATATATGAATTATCAAACTAAACTTACATACTAATAATCTTCTCTCTATCTTAATATTTCTAGTTAATATTTTAATTATATGTTATTTTTCTGCTATTAATGGTATTTAAATTAATAAAATGCAATAATTTTTTTATGTTTTTGTTTAGTATTAAATTTATATATAGAAATTTATCTCGTATAAATATATATAATTCTTTATCATTAATTTATTTGATGTTTAATTAATAGTATGGAGTTAAAACAAATCACAAAACAAATAGGAAACTAGCTAGGAAACTACAGTTATAGATTGAATTATAGAGCTGTAAATGGAAAGATGCAAATTAAAACAAAAAGTATATATATAATTAACTACACAAATAAATTAAAATAAAAGATGAGGGTAGATTAGGAAATAACATTTTAAGAATTATTAAGGATTGCATTGACTTGGGATAGGCTATATATACAAGCTTTTATCTTTTCACCCAAATTCAAATAAGCTTTTAGAACTCATGTCACTTTTTATAATTTTGGGTTTTATTAATGAAAGGGCAATAAATTATTTTAAAAAAATTTACCATCTCACTTACATTTTGATTTTATTTTTTTTATTTATTAAAAGACTGAGATTTGTTTTTTCCATTACTTTCTTGGTGTGGAAAAAAATCACATAAACCTAAAGATGAATCACACCAAATTAATAAGTATAAGTTATCGACAAATAATACCATAAGTTAGTCAATTATAGATCTAAGATAAAAAAAAAACATAAAAAGTCAATCACAAGTTCTTAAAATAATTTAGGACTCTCATAGTACTCTTTACTTTGTAACTCCAACATTTTTCATTAAATTAAGTTGCAACTTTTTCATCTTCTTAATGCTTCTAACAACATTCTCATTGTCCTCAACATCATCCAAGTTACGACCTAAATGAACTTGATAATCGTGTTCTCAGCTCTTTCAAAACTACTTACATCCCCTTTGCCTCTCTTTAATGGAATCATGGATAAAATAAAATGGGAAAGGTCTAACATGCTTTCTTAATTCGTCTCAACTCGAGGTCGATGCCGAGCTTCTCAGTTCATTGAATGCCTATGTTATACAACCGATGTCTCTTGGCATGAGCTCATAACTTCTCTACATCATTAGTCTAGCTGATCTCCTTATGGTTTGTTGTGAATATTGAAACCTACAACGAATTAGTTATGGTATTCTCTTCTAGCCAAATATATATAATTAATTTTTTCCTATATAGTATTTGCAAAGAATCAAGAAATTCTTAATGTCCACTATTCATGAGACTTCTTCCATGTTTTATGTCGGCAAGGTGAGGCCAAAGATGCCATATTCGGGCCAGGAGGTAGCATTAGCATTATCATAGATATACATACCTCGATCATTAATTGTATAAAGAAACAAAAAAACATTTCAACAAAATAAGAACCTAACATTTGAGAAAACAACAAAATACTTTGAATTATTATATATGAATAAAGCCCGTCTAAGCTAGCTCAATGATCCACATTATGACGATGGCTGGCGTGGTATCCCGTGAAACAACTAGCGGACGAATCCAAGCGATCCTAGCTAGTTAGTTTGGATTTTTTTTCACAAGTGTGAATTGTATATCGAATTATCATCGATCATGCATATAATATAATGAATTACTTAATTCTCATCTCAAAGACTCAAACTAGCCTTGTGGGTTATAATTATATAAAAAAAAAGTTGAATAATTGAAAGAAGGTGGTAGGGGATATATAATGAATGTATAAGAGTGATGAAACAATCGGGGACAAGGGTTTGAGGCAGAGAGGGGTCCGCAAGTAGGAAATGTGTAAAAAAGAGACAAGTGCATCTTTTCTTCACATGAAAAAATAGGAGATCTCTCTTTTCATTTTTTCCCCTTTTAGACAAAGAGAACAGTTCAAACCTAGCAAGTACTGATTCATGACAAAGACCAGGGTGTAAAATCTTGCTCTCAACTCCAACACCCATTAATTTACTTACTACTCATCAGTGTGTCATGACCTAAAAAATAACTCAACCTCTCCATCTTCAATCTCTCTAAATTATTTGAAACTGACCTATATATTACTAGAGCCGGATCTAGATTAATTAGAAAATGATGAACATGATGAGAGTGAGTTGCTCATCATCATCATCGGTAGCAAGATGTCAAGAATGTGGGAATCAAGCCAAGAGAGATTGTGAGTATATGAGATGCAGGACTTGTTGTAAGAGCAGAGGTTTTGATTGCCCAACTCATGTTAAGAGCACTTGGATCCCTCTTTCTCTTCGCCGTCCAAGGCAGTATTACTTTCAACATCATCATCCTCCACCTCCACCTCCTCCTCCACCTCTTCACCATGATCATCATCTTCCAAACTCTAAACGCTACAAACCCTTCAATCTATCTTCTTCCTCATCCTCAGGTACGTAAAACTGTTGTAAAAAACATCATTCTATCATAACTTATGTGGATCAACCAGTTAAATTGTTATTTTCTTTCAAAAACAATCATATCATCATGCATCTCTCTCTCCCTCCCTCCCTCCCTCCTCCTCTTCTTCTCTCTCTAGGGAAACAAACCCTTGATTCTTTTTTATTTATGGAATCGATCTGAACATGGAAAATGGTTTCTCATAATATATAGATTATGAAACAAAGAAACTTGGATCTATGAAATGGGTTAATGAAAAAAACAAAGAACTTAAGATTCTAGAACACAAATAGGTACAAGCTTGAATCCATCTTCCTATAACTTAAGGGTTAGAAGATCTGAATTAATATCATGTGTTTGAATCACAACTTAGCAAACCCTAGTCATCTTATTTGATTTTTTTATGTTTTAGCAATAGTCACCGGCCAGGAAAGAGTACACGTCATTAACCTAAATTCTTTTCCTAAGAAGATGATGAGTTTACTTAGGTTGTTAGCCATGTTTTGATTTCAATATTTGAAATGTTAATGAGTCAAATGCATCATAGTTCGAGTCTACAATCAAGGATCGACATCGATACTCTTAGGGCTGCAAAGGGGGGTTGTTTCCCAATACAAGTACAACAGGAAAAAAGGAAGAAAAAGAAACCCTAGCTACCTAAAAATCTTAATATTTTTATGTTTTAACAGTAAATTAGCTACAAACCCTAGCTGCTATATATATCTTTGACTACTGTTAACTGCGAGGATCTTTTCAATTAACGTTGTTTTTTTTTTGTTTTTCCTTTTATTTATTTAATTATGAAGTGATGATTGGATCTATGAGATATAGGAGTAGTAGATATGTAATGTGTATTTGTATTCAACTTTGTAATGAATTCTTCCCCCTTCTTCCGTCTGAAATTAGGGTCTACACTGTTCTTGCTCACTATGGAGAACATTTCTTACTATTACATTTTTATACTAAATGACTCTCAAAAAACAACTTTTTGCCTATTTTCACTCCAAAAGCATGATTTTTTCTTGCTCATAAACTTTATTTATTTATCTCTTTTTAGTTTTCAGAATATTATCATTTCATTGAAATATTTTTTTTAAATGGTTTAAGAATATTGAAGAGAGAAACCCATAACCTTAACATGACTATATGTGTGTTTTAACATTTAGATACAAGTCTCCACTAATTTCATAAAACCATTTTTATTAATCCCCATTTAATGGAAGTGAGAAAATGGTATTACCCTTTCAACAAATATTTATATATATGAAAACTGTTATTTTTCTTTGTCACATAAAATTCAAATGTGAATATTTCTTAATTGTGCCTTATTAATATTGTTTTTTTAAAGGATAGAACAATTTAATGAATCTTTATTTGTGTAGGCTACATTAAACAAATATTTGCAAACAATGTGTTTTTAATATTTTTGTTGTTAGGGTTACAAACATCGAGGGATTTTCCAGGCGAGGTGAAAACAACAGCAACATTTAGATGCGTGAGAATGATGTCGGGGGACAACGTGGTTGATCAATGCGCGTATCAAACTGTTGTGGACATAGGTGGGCATGTTTTCAAAGGTCTTTTGTATGATCAAGGTCCAATTGATAACGATAACGAGGATGATGATGAAGATGAAGAAGAGGATGATGACGAAGATCGCGACGGTTGCTACAATAGCGGTGATCACGTCCGCTATCATCACGGTTCAATGCAGCAACAACAACAACATCAACCTAACTTGAACATGGCTGCACCTCCAGCCGCGCCCACGAATTGCGATCCGGTGTCATCTCCACCTTCTTATCCTAGCCCTTTTTACCCATTCATGCCTGGTATGCTCTATTTCCCCTACCCAAAGTCCTAGTTGGAAATATCCTACTAGGTAGAAATATTATGTTATGCGTCATTCATATTCTTCTCTCTCTAGCTGATCTTGGCATATAAATTTGAATTGTTGTGAGTGTGTACAAGTTATTTTGTGCTAGCTAGTTTATTGTGATTGTTTTGTATTAATAAGAGGAAGAGATGCTTGAGTTTATTATTGTTAATGGGAAATTAATGAGGAAAGACGTGCTTGCTTGTATTTTTTTTAATATATTAAATTTTAGTTTAATTATCATCTTCTTTAAGTGTTTAATTAAATATATATATATATATATATATATATATATATTTAATATTATAAGCTAGCTTCATTTGGTTTGTTAGGACTTACATTTATCGATTGAGCTACCTTAGTATTTTTTTTAAAATTAAATCTATAATTAAAGTTAACAAAAAGATCATAAACATCTTAATTTGATATGGGCATTTCCCTTGTTGGTGGCAATTAATAAAAAGGAGGTTTATGATCATCTAGTCGGAATTTGGTTGCTTTAGATATATTTTAATTAATAAAAATGAGGTTTATGATCATCTAGTCGGAATTTGGTTGCTTTAGATATATTTTTTTTACAGGGTGGTCATCTACTTCATTCGTTTGATCGATTTCATTCGAAGAATGTGGTTAGCACTAATGGCGGTATTACGAGATAAGAGTAACAACATTCTCAAAATTGGATCATAGTCAAATTTCATTCTCTTCCTCCTTTATAAGACACGCGGAAGAGTATTTGGCATTTAATTTATGGAAGTTGAAAATTTGGTGTGCTCTTTTCTTGGTTGTCAATGGGTGGTTGAGGAGGAATTGGTTGTTTATCCCTCACTATCTAGGTTACTTTTTGATGTTTTATGGAGTTTTTGTCCAACTTTATTAGAGGTCTCTTTCAAATATTTATTTTATAGAAGGTAAAACTATTCATTAAAGGAATAGAAGGCCACAAACTTAACTAGAATATAGGAACACAATGAGACATTTGAATTATAAAAATTTATTGCACCCTACAACGATATCATTAATGAAGTATTTGTCCCTAAAAATATCCAAATTATTCAAAGTTATAACAAGTATAGTTATCTCAAAGTAATCGAAGTTTTTAAAAATAATATAAACAAATTTAATTCAAGAACCGTAATTTGACTATATTTGGTGTTATTTTCCCCCCTCAAAATATGAACATTCAATTCAATTACAAGAACTTAACAAACAAAAGGAGAAGATAAACTCTTCACCAATGAAATACCACATTACAATTATTTATATATTAAGCATCTTGATAATAATATTTTACCTCGAATTATGTAGCCTTTCAAATAAATACAAAGAAAATAATTTGATTGTATCAATAATGAATAACCTGCTGCCTTCAAAAATTTCTTCAATTAATTTCCCACGAATTAATTAAGCAATATTGTTTCCTAACGTCTTTATTAAAGCTCAACAACTGTTCCCTACAGTCTTTTTAAGCAATAATAATGAGGGCCTTTTGGTACTCAGAAAGGTCCGGATAGAGATCAAACATTCTTTTTATTTTATTTTTATTTTTATTTTCAAAAAGTAAGATCAACCGTTCTCCCTTTGACAACCTAATGATTGGTGCAACTTTTCTTACAAAAGTTGGAATTTTTTTTGGGTTATATTTGAGGTTGTTTGGATTTAAATTTTGGTTATGGTTGGAGTTATTTAGAAATTAATGATTAGTAATAATTTTAAGAAAAATATTAAAATTAAAATAAAAATTAAAGAGTATTAATATATGATAACCCAAGGTTCAAAAAGTTTGTTACACTTGGAGTCTCAAATGATTTTTAAAATATGGACCCTTTCTTTGAAAATTGCATTCAAGATTAAGCCCCATTTTAGTATTTTCATAATCAAATGTCAATTTAAAATATTATAAATCCCAGCATGATAGGTATAAAGTTGAACATACATACACAATCATGTCATCAACTACTAATATATAATGTTAGAAATTTGCAAAACACATATAATAAAAATGAAAATAAACAAATACAGCCCTTAAAAGAAAATTAGAAAATTCCCAATAATTGCAAAATTAAATAAAGTAATGTAGAATAATTTTATGTACGTGTATAAGTTTTAAAAGTCACTTTCTAAATATAAGTCAAATATATATATAGATTATGTTAATCTCTCAAATACCCAATAATTGAAAATTAAAAGCTGTAAAGTGACCAAGAATAATTTTATGTGTTTTATGTTTTTTAAAATACATTTTTTAAGTATAAGTCCTTATTTTAAATATTTTTTTACAAATTTAAGAATAATTTACTAATAAATCTTTTAATTTTTCTCAATTGAAAAACTTCAAAATAAAATTTTCTATATTGATTTTATGTGTCTATGATGACTCCTCCTACTATTTGATGGGCATTGATACTTATTTCATTTGTCCAATTTAAACTAATCATTATGGAGTAGATTTATTGCACAACAAGGGATTAAGAAATTCGAGTTGGAGGTAGGTTTAAAAAATAAAAGGAAAATTTTGAATAAAACGAGTAGATAAACGTAAGTTTTATCACATTTTTTTATGAAATAAAGAAACAAAATGAATTAAATTAAAAAAAAAATAAAATTTGAATATTATGTCACATCTTTACCATCATTTTTTAAGGTGTCTAAGCCCTAACAATGATCCGCCCCTTATTGCGTTTTTTTTTCTTCATAATTTGTTCGTCCTTCGCCTAGAGAACGAGAGAAAAGTCGAGTATATATGAATTTATAGTTGATTTCATTCAACCAACCAATACACATACAACTATTCTTAAAAGTTATTAACGAATTTGGTTGATTTCTTTCTATCATTGATTTTTTCTTTTCCAGTGTGGTTTCTCTTCTATTTATAACTTTGTTGTCTACTTACCCTCCTTCAACGATATTTTTTGTATGCTGTGATGAATTATGGTAGATGTTATTTTAAATAATTTTTGAATGACTTTGTTGTTCTCTTTGAAAGGATAACTAGCCAGGAAAATATTGGCATGTTGTATAAATGATTGAAAAAAAAATGTATAGGCTGAAAACAGCTACATAAGAAGTTGGGGTCCATTTATGAAAAACTATAATAGTATAGGAGTCAATCTTCATGAAAAAGAAACCACAAGATAAAGACGAGATTGCTGTGTTTCCGAATTAAAAACCTCGTCTTGATTGCTATCGGTTAAAATAAAAAGTGAATCCAAAAACAAGATAGATAGATAGACAGATAGGAATCATAGAAATTGATCCATCCCCACTGTAAATAAAACCCGGTATCAGATTGCTACACGTATAACGAATACGGACGGAAGAAGAAGAAGAAGAAGGAAGCAGCTGAAAGACTTCCAAAGAGAGAGAGAGAGAATTTGCAAAGATGGGAGAAAGTCGCCGTGGGGGAGGATGTTGCCCGCCGGTTGATCTGCTCCGATCGGAGTCGATGCAATTGATACAGATCATTATTCCAATCGAATCTGCTCACCAAACTGTTTCATATCTTGGTGACCTTGGCCTTATCCAGTTCAAAGAGGTTAGTGATCTATGTTTCTCTAGCTTGATTTTTATGGGTAATGTTCGTATTCTTAGCTCTTTGTTTGAGAAGAGTTTCTGAACTCGACCCATGTGTTTATTATCAATGAAGTCCAATCTTTGTCGCAGATTTAGGGTTTTTGATTGGGATTTATTTTGTTTTTATTATAGATCGGTGATGGGTGTTATCTGCTTTTGACAATCGATTTGAAATATATATTTTCCAATTAATATGTCAAATTGGATTCTTTGTTTACTTCATAATACTTCTCCATGTTTAATGCCTTACATTATACATCTGAATCTGAATCTGAATTGCTGCTAGTCTATAATTCTAATACATTGTCTGCATAATCATTTGGGTTTCTTTGGAAGAGGGGAGGAGTTAAATTTTGTTAATTCTTTGGGGATTTTGAAATCAGTGGTCATTCTGTAATTGTTCTTTTTTTATGGAACTGTTTCTAAATGCTCTCCATATGGCATTGATTGTTTGTTGTTTCAGCTCAATGCAGAAAAGAGTCCTTTCCAGCGCACTTATGCTGCTCAGGTATGTAGTTCTTAGAATATATCACCGCTCTCTGAGTTTTGAGTGTCAAACATTTGTCTTTTGATGGTTAAACCAGTACAATCCTATCTGTTGCTAATTTTAGATTAAAAGATGTGGAGAGATGGCTCGCAAGCTCCGTTTTTTAAAGGAAGAGATGTCAAAAGCTGGCGTGTCGCATTCAGGCAAGGTTGGTTCCAAGGCTGATTTGGGTTTGGATGACTTGGAGGTGAGTTAAACATTTATTTTATCTTGTTGGAAAAGGATTGTTGTATATCTTCTTATCATAGAATATATATGTTTTGGTCCACTGCTGTCCTTTGACCATTGTATGTCTTTATTAGGCGAAACTTGGAGAGCTTGAAGCTGAACTGCTTGAAATGAATGCAAACTCTGGAAAATTACAGCGTTCTTACAATGAGCTTATTGAGTACAAGCTTCTATTGCAGAAGGTATGCCTTCTTCTCCAATTGTTTAACCATTATTGGAACAGGATTCACCTTATATTTCCCTACATTTTACATACTGAAGAAGGCATTTTGTATGTGTTTGTTTTCAGTACACCATGATGTGTTTCTTACAATGTCATATTGCAGACACAACTGCCTTGATGTCTTGAAATATATATGTTCTTGTTGTTGTTTGTGCAAATTAGGTGGAATGACAAATCTATGGCCATATATAATGAGTTGCTCTGGTTACTAAATCCTAATAGAAGCAGAAAAAAAAAATGACGTTGGTGCTTCAAAACACCACAAGCTGAATTTTGTATACAATATATGCAGTGCAATTGAAGTGTTAAGAAGACTTAGTTGTTGATTTTGTCTAGAGTTAATTCTCAAGATATGGCACTTCAATGCACCACCAGCTGATTTCACTGTGTAGAAAATAAACATTGTGTAATGAAATGCTAGTACAAACTTAGTCGTCGATTTGCATCATTGTTCATTTGCAGGCAGGGTAGGATAACCATATTGTACTGCTTTTATATGCTGGTAACTTGTAGGGTGGTCTTATTTATGGCCATAATGTTAGATGATAGTATGATGTTATTATTTTTTCATGGATCATTAGAGTATCAAATTTATTGCAATCATAAAATTAGTGTATTTTATTTTTGCTCTAAACAGGCAGGAGGATTTTTTCATTCTGCCCAAAGTAGTGCTAGAGCTCAACATGGAGAACTTGGACCTGGGCTGACAGCAGAAGAGTCATTGACCTCCCCCCTGTTAATGGAGCAAGTAAAAAAAATGGAATTGTTCTTTTACGTGAAAATTTGTTCCACTTCCTACTGTATTCTCATGACATTTTTCTTATTACAGCAAATGACAACTGATTCATCGAAGCAAATTAAGCTAGGGTTTCTTGCTGGCCTTGTTCCAAGGGAGAAATCTATGGCGTTTGAGCGGATTATTTTCCGAGCAACCAGAGGCAATGTCTTTTTGAAGCACTCAGTCCTTGAGGAAACGGTCATTGATCCTGTGTCAGGAGAGAAGGTCAATGCCTAATTTAATTATATTATTTATGCATGAGAATATTAGTGAAATTCTCCCCTCACTTTTATGCATTATTATTGCCTTCATGTTTCGGTAGTCGTTTAGTTGTCAAGAGGCAATCATCAAGTTCTCCTCTGAAATGGAAGGTAGTATTAACATTTGGATTGGTTTAAAATGCAGTGATATATTTTTTTTAATATAACACATATATGTATGCATAAATATATAAGCACTCATATAATTTGAAGTACCCTTCTCATACTCTTATATAGGTATTAACATTTTGATTGGTTTAGAATAAAGTTATATTCGTATATTCATCATTTCTGAAAGAACTCATTAACCAAATGAAAAGGGTAATATCTTTACCATCTATATGGCTTTGGTGATTTAGATCTGATTAGTGATTGTGAATTGTCAGGCTGAGAAAAATGTGTTTGTGATTTTCTATACGGGGGAGAGATCAAAGAACAAAATATCTAAGATATGTGAAGCTTTTGGTGCTAACCGGTATCCTTTTGATGAAGATGTTGTCAAACAAGTTTTAATGGTCAATGAGGTATGTGTTGTGTTCTCTTCTCTTTTTTTTGAGTTATATGTTGTCAGTCTCCTATGATGATGTGATTTATTTTCATTATATTCCCGCATGTGGGTTGTACAAATGTGATTATGTATTCCAGATTATTTTTTTTATAGAATTTAATATTCTAAAGGTCTGCTCAATGAGATGTTTAATGCTACCATAAAATTAGTAAACTTGTTTCAAATGGAAAACTGTATTAGTTGTCTCAAATGTCATCCATAGTTAGTGTAGGTTGACCTGGTAATAAACTAATCATGATTGCATTTTCAGGAAAACATATTATGTATTTTCTGTTTTTAAGCATCAATACATAGCTGTTAATTCTTTTTCTTTTTTTTTTCATGTGCAGCAGTAGACACAATCTTCCTAATCTATTTTGCATATGTATAGTATAAAATATATACGTCCAAATACTTCTAGCTTATCTCCTTACCACAATCATGTATTTGACCCATTTAAAAAGATTATACAAGGATAATTTAATAAATGCAAATTATCTATGTCTTAATGCTTTATAATTTGAAATGAAATATGGCTCACATCTGACGGATGAAGACTCATTCTACAGTCTGGATATCACTAACTTTATACAATTGACTTTTAGGTGTCAGGGAAGTTGTCTGAACTGAAGACTACGATAGATGCTGGGTTTTTGCAGCGGGACAATCTGTTGCAAACGATTGGTGAACAAGTTGAACAATGGAGCACTTTGGTATGTGAGAATTTGACTATAGACAAGTCATTACCCTAATATGCAATGCTTGGCTTAATAAATCGCGTCAACTGTAAAGCTGAATCACTGACCCTTTTTTGTTTGTAAAAGGTGAGAAAGGAGAAATCTATTTACAACATTTTAAATATGCTTAGCATCGATGTGACGAAGAAATGCCTCGTGGCAGAAGGTTGGAGTCCCGTTTTTGCAACTAAACAGGTGATTTCTTTATCATGCTGATCAAGTACACATCTATTTGTTGTTCTGAGTTGCCTATTTTGCTAGTGTAAACTGTGATATTAATGATTCTGGGTTGAATTTATGCAGATTCAGGATGCATTGCAGCGGGCAACATATGATTCTAACTCTCAAGTTAGCCCAATATTCCAGATATTGCATACCAAGGAGTCGCCACCAACCTATTTTCGAACAAATAAGTTCACATCTTCTTTTCAAGAGATTGTTGATGCTTATGGGTGAGTTTTTCTGCTTGCATTTGCTTGATGTGAAGAGGACTTAGTGGCTAATAGTTATTAGCCATTGTGGACCCAGCTCACTTTTAAGCATATTCTCTTCCATTTCAAAACACATCTCAAACTCTGTATTTTGTCATGCATAGAATGTGTACCTTTTAAATACATCACATATATATATTATACAGCAATATTTTAAATTTTATTCTACAGAACTTTCACAGCTTAGTAGCATGACTTCTTTATTAATGTCTAAGAAAGTACTGTTTTCCCATCCAGCACTTCATTTATGCCTGAAACTTTCAATCAACTTTATTAATTATTTCATTAACTAGTATACTATAGCTTGGGCTGATGTGGGTGAATTCCTGTCAGCATGTATTGTTCTGACAGTAGTACTAGCTTAACTGCTAACCACATGAATATGTTATTTCAGGGTGGCAAAATATCAAGAAGCGAATCCTGGTGTATTCACAATTGTTACATTCCCATTTCTTTTTGCTGTCATGTTTGGTGATTGGGGACATGGTATCTGTCTGTTACTAATGACATTATACTTTATAGCCAAGGAAAAAAAACTTCAGGGTCAGGTAATCCTCATTTCCATCCGACACATCTGTCATTGTTCCTTATTTGGATTCGTCTTATACTCGATTCCAGCTTCTTTTCTCTACCGTAGTATATTTGTCTTGCAATTTTTTTATTACTTGGTTGGGTGTATGTTGACTTTTTGTTACCAACTTTTTTCATGTTGATCATATCTGAAAAATCTACATTTGGTATGCTTTCCAAAAATCACAATGATCTAAAACTAATTTGATCACGATCTAAAAAAAACATCTCTATACCAAATTAAGCAAAAAATTACACTATAATTGGGATCATCATCATGAAAATTATTTGTATACCAAATAAACTAAAAATTACACTATAATCTGGATTATTATCAAGAAAATAATTTGCATACCAAATGAAGCAACAAAAATACACTGGATCATGATCCAAGAAAATCTTGTACCAAATGAAAATAAAAACACACATTCAATTTTAACTTTGGCGCTTTTCCAATAAGATCTTGACAAAATACTAGTTTCCTAATAGGCATTGTCGGAGTCTAGATATTGTCTTCTACTCACACTATTATCTTGTTTACCTTGGACCCATCATTTCTTGATACATTTTATTAATTTAGGTAGGATGTAAATTTAGTGTGTGGATAGATACTGATTGGATTTGGATCTGTAATGCAGAAACTTGGAGACATAATTGACATGGTATTTGGTGGCCGCTATGTGATAATGATGATGTCACTCTTCTCTATCTACACCGGGTTGATCTATAATGAGTTCTTCTCAGTTCCATTTGAACTATTCGGTCAATCAGCCTATTCCTGCCGTGATCTTTCTTGCAGGTTCTTGAGATAACCATGGATTCTGCATTTACTCCTGTAGAATATTCCTTTTTTATCCGATTGTTAATGGGTCAACATCTTTTGTTATAGGGATGCTGGTACTGCAGGTTTGATCAAGGTGCGTGACACATATCCATTTGGTGTGGATCCTGTGTGGCATGGTACTCGTAGTGAGCTTCCATTCCTCAATTCACTGAAAATGAAAATGTCTATACTCATTGGAGTGTCCCAGATGAACCTAGGGATTTTTATGAGCTATTTCAATGGCAAATTCTTTAACAACAACATAAACATCTGGTCAGTTTGCTTTGCTATTATTAATGTACATTTTCATGGTCTGGTTTCATATAGCATGTCAAAGCTTTTCAATTTCTATATAGTACAAGCAATGCAGCAGGGCCTGTTTTCGTAAGTTGTTTTGTCAACTGGCTAAAAATACAACAATATTTTTGAATAAACACTTATTGGGAAACAATTTTGGATCACAATCCAAAATTTTGGCTCACCTTTTGGCCTAGAGTTCTAATTGTTCCCAAGTAGGAAAAGGAAAAGAAGTTGATATGGTAAAATGTCATAAAGAGGCATAGACCCTTGTCTTTACTCCTTAACCTCCAACCCAATAGTCAATATATATTAAGGGTAACCTTATTTTTATAATTAAAAAAAATGATCATGAAGGCTTGATGCCACAATTTTGTGTCCATGAGCCTTCTATTAAGGGGGGAAATGTTAAAAATTCAAATATAAAATGCAGCCAAACTTTTTTTTTTATACCAAATGAATTTTAATCTAATTCAATCACATTTTGGTATGCAAACAAAAACCACTAATTTACTTTTTATTTTGGCGATTTTCCAATGTGATTGTGACAAAATACCACTTTCTATATAGGCTCCATTGTTCACAATTTTGTATGAATATAAAAGCTGACTTAATTTTTTTTTACTAGCAATAACAATGATATAAGGAACACTCATAACCTGGTGATCAAATTACTGTTGTGATTTGTTATAGGTTTCAGTTTGTCCCTCAAATAATATTCCTGAATAGCTTGTTTGGTTATCTCTCCCTTCTCATCATCATCAAATGGTGCACTGGTTCACAAGCTGATCTGTACCATGTGATGATATATATGTTCTTGAGCCCCACTGATGATCTGGGTGAGAATCAGCTCTTCCCCGGTCAAAAGATGATCCAGGTTAATTTAACCACCTCTAATTTTCCTGTCTCTTGGTGAGTGATAGATTGGATAAAACTCAATTAATCTTTTCTTTTCATGGTATCAGATGGTGCTACTACTTCTGGCCCTTGTTTCTGTGCCATGGATGTTATTGCCCAAGCCTTTTCTTCTGAAGAAGCAACACGAAGAAGTATTCATCTTTTTCTCTTGCTGAATTTGTCTTATACCATTGTATTGAATTATTCTCTTCTAATGCTTTGAACGTTTGTGTGTACAGAGGCACCAGGGTGAGTCCTACATAGCACTTGAGGATAGAGATGATAGCTTACAAGTGGAAACAAACCATGATTCACATGGACATGGAGAATTTGAATTTAGTGAAGTATTTGTTCATCAACTTATACATACCATTGAATTTGTACTTGGAGCAGTCTCAAATACCGCGTCATATCTTCGTCTCTGGGCCCTCAGGTACTTGCTAGCGACCCTTCCTTAATCCTTACTAAATTTTATTGGGAGCAGTAGTTATATGATGATTAAATCTTGACTGGCTAGTGAATTTGATAATAGTATTATCTCACTCTTTCGGTCTGGCAAATCGTCTTGCTACTATTTCCTGCGACATATTTGAATGCATACCTGGGGAACACCTCCTAAGGGCTTGTTTGATATTTATTTATTTTCGTAAATAAATTGATTTTTTGCTTAATGAAAAGTGGATTATTTGGATTAAATGACCAAAAAACAAAATATCCTGCTTTTTTTAATAAAGAATTTCATTAGAACACCGTGAAAATTGAATATTATAAATAGAAGAGGTCAAGGTTAGTTGGAAACTAGTATTTTGTCACCATTATCATCATAATCACTTTTTAAAATTGGCAAAGTAAAAAGAGAAAGTGATTTTGTTTTTATTTGGTATGAAAGATGTGATTGAATTAGATGAGATCTTTTTTTAGGTGAAAGGGGATGAAAAAGGTGATTTTTTTGATAATTTTTTAGATCAAGCTACAAAAATATTTTTATCAACTTTTTCTACCAAACATTATTGGCTTTGATTTTTGACAAAACGAAAAAATTATTGTAGTGTAAAA